>NC_137275.1:2400000-3000000 GCF_054371585.1 Giraffa tippelskirchi
TGAGTTTTCCAAATTTGCTGGCATATTGAGTGCAGTGCTTTCATAGCATCATCTTTGAGGATTTGAAATAGCTCAACTGGAATTCCATCACCTCCACTAGCTTTGTTCGTAGTGATGCTTTCTAAGGCCCACTTGACTTCACATTCCAGGATGTCTGGCTCTAGGTGAGTGATCACACCATTGTGATTATCTGTGTCGTGAAGATCTTTTTTATACAGTTTTTTTGTGTATTCTTGCCACCTCTTCTTTATATCTTCTGCTTCTGTTAGGTCCATACCATTTCTGTCCTTTATCGAGCCTATCTTTGCATGAAGTGTTCCTTTGGTATCTCTAATTTTCTTGAAGAGGTCTCTAGTCTTTCCCAATCTGTTGTTTTCCTCTATTTCTTTGCATTGATCGCTGAGGAAGGCTTTCTTATCTCTCCTTGCTATTCTTTGGAACGCTGCATTCAGATGAGAATATCTTTCCTTTTCTCCTTTGCTTTTCGCTTCTCTTCTCTTCCCAGCTATCTGTAAGGCCTCCTCAGACAGCCATTTTGCTTTTTTGCATTTCTTTTCCATGGGGATTTTCTTGATCCCTGTCTCCTGTACAATGTCACGAACCTCTGTCCATAGTTCATCAGGCACTCTGTCTATCAGATCTAGTCCCTTAAATCTATTTGTCACTTCCACTGTATACTCATAAGGGATTTGATCTAGGTCATACCTGAATGGTCTAGTGGTTTTCCCTACTTTCTTCAATTTAAGTCTGAATTTGGCAATAAGCAGTTCATGATCTGAGCCACAGTCTGCTCCTGGTCTTGTTTTTGCTGACTGTATAGAGCTTCTCCATCTTTGGCTGCAAAGAATATAATCAATCTGGTTTCGGTGTTGACCATCTGGTGATGTCCACGTGTAGAGTCTTCTCTTGTGTTGTTGGAATAGGGTGTTTGCTATGACCAGTGTGTTCTCGTGGCAAAACTCTATTAGCCTTTGCCCTGCTTCATTCTGTACTCCAAGGCCAAACTTGCCTGTTACGCCAGGTGTTTCTTGACTTCCTACTTTTGCATTCCAGTCCCCTATAATGAAAAGGACATCTTTTTTGGGTGTTAGTTCTAGAAGGTCTTGTAGGTCTTCATAGAACCGTTCAACTTCAGCTTCTTCGGCGTTACTGGTCGGGGTATAGACTTGGATTACTGTGATATTGAATGCTTATCATGGCCAAGGTTGTACATGGGTCACTGGTGGGTCTTAGGCAGTTCTGCTCTTGGGGGCTGACTGGCTTTTGTCTGGGGCCATAGGGTGACTGGGACACACATCTTTTGTCATCTGGCAGGCTACCTTGGGCCAGTTCACATGGTGGAGGCCGGGCTCCAAAGAAACAGTGGATGTGAGTGTTCCCGTTGCGTTTCCCTCATCAAAGCCGAGGCAGACAGACACACTCCAGCTCTCAGTGGAAGGAGGTCACATGTCAGTGGATGTGCATGCAGGCCGGGGACACTGCAACGTTTTTAGATTTTCTCCGCTCTCTGTACCAGTCTTCTGGGACTGCTGTAACAGAAAGCCACAGGTAGGGGAGCTCACACAATAGACATTTATTTCCTCGTGGTTCTGGGGGTGAAGTTCAAAGTCAAGATCCAGTGAGGTGGGTTTCTGGGGAGCCTCTCCTGCAGGCCTTCCTGCTGTGTCCTCACGTGGCCGTGCCCTGTTCATGTGCTGAGACACACACAGAAAGAGAGAGAACTCCTCCCTCTACTTGAAAGGCCACAGTCCTATGGGATCAGGGCCCCACCCTTATGACCTCATTTGACCTTTGTTGCCTCCTTAGAGATCCCAGCTCCAAACATAGTCACCTTGGGCTAAGGGCCTCACCAGGTGGATTAGTGGGCACACAGGTGGGTCCGTAACGCCCTATCTCACCACACGATGTGTGAGTGTAGGAGGTTGCAGGCCTGGGAAGTGGCAGTCATCACTCCTGCCCACACTCCGCTGGCCACGACTCCTTCACGTGGCCCCGCCTACCCGAGGGGAGCTGAGACTTGCAGTGACTCAGGGAGTCACTCGGGTGGAGTCAGGCGGAGTGTTTGCCACGATCAGCTGGTATGTGTTTTTCTCCAGCGTCACTGAGCACCTGGAGACACAAGACGAGGCAGCCTGTCCCTGGTCCCGGCATTCTCTTATGTTTGTAAAACTCATGACCATTTTGAAAGATGCTCACACACATCCTCTCGTTTAAGTGTGTGCTCAGTTGCTCAGCTGTGTTTGACTCTTTGCGACTCGATGAACCGCAGCCCGCCAGGCTCCTCTATCCATAGAATCCTCCAGGCAAGAATACTGGAGTGGGTTGCCATTCCCTTCTCCAGGGGATCTTCCCAACCCAGGGATCAAACCCAGGCCTCCTGCACTGCAGGTGGATTCTTGACCGTCTGAACCGCCAGGGAAGCCCTCTCATTTAGGAGCTCATCATAATAATGTCGGCTGGAAGAGAGGAAACAGACCAGAAAAGTCGCGCGATGGTTCAAGTTCATTTGGGTGTCGAGTGTCAGGTGCAGTGTCAGATGGCAGGTCCCTTGGCTGCAGAGCCATTGATGGGGTGACGCTGCCCTGTGGCTGTGGGGTCTGGCCGTAGTGGCAGTGTCCTTGGCGATGACGTCCAGCAGCAGCACTCGCGGCTGTGTGGTCAGTCGGCTCTAACCCATGGTGGTGGTGGGCTTCTTGGAAGGCAGCAGCCGTGGCCCACGGCTGTGGAGTCCGGCCGGGCAGTGGTGCAGAGCTGGGGTGGCGTCTGGTCTCCGGACTGCGGTTGTACCCCCTGCCTCCTGCAGTCCTGCTGATCCCCGCCTGCCCTGGGTTCTACCTGAGTCCTGACAATCTTCCCACAGATTCCTTCCTGCTCCAGTGACCAGAGTCGGCTTCTGCCACTTGCCACCAGTGACTCTGGCTGCCACTGCTGAGGGAACTGTCTGAGTCTGCTTAGGCAGCTATGACAGAAATACCATAGACTGCGAGGCTGAAACAACAGATGCGGTTCTCAACAGTTCCTGAGGCCGGAAGTCAGAGATCAGGGTGCCAGCCTGGGGTGGGGACTCTCTTCTGGGCGTGCAGATGGCTGCCTCTGGCTGTGTCCTCAGGGTGGGTGGGGAGAAAGATCACGTCTTCTTACGAGGATGCTAATCCAGTCCTGGGGACTCCACCCTCACGACCTTATCACCCCCGAAAGACCCTGCTTCTTTGTACCATCCCCTTGGGGGTTGAGCTTCAACATGAATTTCGGGGATGGGGACACAAGCATTTGGGCCACAGCAGGAGCTTAGGAATGAGAGGCCAGGACACCCCCACCCCGGGTCCGAAGCGGGAGCCAGGCCGGAAGGTGGTCCCGCCTCTAGGTCGCCGGCGTGGAGGGGGGCAGCCATCTGTCCCCACGGCAGCCCGCGTTTTCTGGGGCCCGTGCGGGAGCAGGTGCAGCTGCCGGGCGTGGCAGGAGCCTGGGTCGGGGCCAGTGCTGCGGAATGCAGCAGGGCACTGCCCCTCCCCGCGGGGATGAGCAAGTGCCAGGCGCCCGGGGTGGCGGATGTGCTGGTGGCCACAGCCCCCCAGCGCCGCCCGGCTCCCTGCCGGCTGTCCTAGGCCAGCGGCTGGGGGGCCTGGGGTGAGCGGGCAGCTGCCCTGCAGAGGCGGTGCCCCTGGAGGAGGGGAGAGCAAGGCGCCTCCTGGGCCTGGGGTGACCCTGCTCCGCATCGCTCCCTGGGCAAGCATTCCCGGGACATTCGAACGGAGCTCATCACCCCCCGCCCCCCAGGGCCCTGCCTTCTCAGATTCCTGGTGACAACAAGGACGGGGGTGCACAGAGAGGGCGGACTTGGCCCTCTCTGTACCCAGCATGGTGGTTGCTGAGCTGGGACCCCAGCCCAGCGGTCTGCCTGCCCCCATGGTCCCCATGCCCTGCTCGGGGCTCAGCCAACGGGGGTCAGTCCTGGAGGTGCCCGCGGTTCTGAGTGTTAGGTCCTCCTCCGTGAGAGGCAAGACCTGGACGGGATGAGGACGTGCACCCGCGTTCCTGCCCGTGCGGATTTCAGGGGAACAGGACACCGCAGGGCCTTCCCCCTTCCTGCCAGCCAGAACCTCAGCCTCCTCAGGGTGGGACCCCAGCTTGGGTGCACTGCTTCTCCTTGCTTTGCAGGGTGCCGTCCTGTCTCTGCCGTTGGCCCCGGGGCCTCGTCGACGCTCCTAGAGGCGTGAGTGTCAGAGGTCGTCTCAGAAATGGGGGCTGACGTCTGAGATGTGGACCCACCTGGGTTCCCAAAGAACCTGGGCAGCTGAGCTGGGGCTGTGGGTGGAAGGAGGGGAAACCTGAGGCTCAGAGCTCCCCCGCTGTAAAGGGGGCTCTCTTGGGGGCCTTTACGGAGCAGCCTGGAGGCACGGACCTCCCCGACCCTAGCAGCCAGTGGCGGGGAGGATTGCAGGTCCGGGACCAGACTCAGAGACTGGGGCATTGTGGCCCTGCTAACCAGCTGGCAGCAATCCACACCGGGATCCCTGCTGCCAGGGGACAGGAATGAACCCCTCCCCCCCCCAACCCGCATCCCCCTGCTTATGGAGCAGGAGCGGTCTGAGGGATTGGAGGGGAGCAGAGAGCAGCCGGAGAGCTGGGTGGGGGAGTGAGGCGAGGTCCTGGCCAGAGCCGACCTACCGTCGTCTGTGATCTGTGGTGTCCGGTGACAGCTCGGGTGGTGGGAGGGACAGGTGCGCGAGGGTGAAGCCAGCTCAGAGGAAGGCACACTTGAAAACCGGGACCCACCCGAGGCCTCCCCAGATGCCTCCTCTGGTGGTCGTTTCCTTTGCTTTCGGAAGGGGGGCCCCCTCCCCCGCCCACCCACTGGGGTGAGCAGCGTCGGAGCCCCAAGGTCCGAGCCTCGGCTGGCCGCGCAGCCCCGGAGAGCAGGGCGCTCAGGTGGCCCCAGGTGCCGCGGGGGGCGCATCGCCTAGGCGGGGCGCGGGTGGGGCAGGACCAGCGGGCTGGCACCTCGGCCCCGCCCGCCGCGCGCGCCGCCCCGCCCGCCGACCCGCCGGCCGGCGCACTGCGCTCCCGGAGCTATTTTGAAAGTGACCCTGGGCTGGGCGGCCCGAGGGGCGGCGGGGAGAGGCGCGGCGGGGCGCGGGAACCATGACAGAAGATGACCGAGGCGGCGCTGGTGGAGGGCCAGGTCAAGCTGCGGGACGGCAAGAAGGTCGGGGCCGCGGCGGGCGCGGGGCGGGGCGGGCGCGGGCGGCGGCTCACGCTCCCTCTGTCCCCCGCAGTGGAAGACTAGGTGGCTGGTGCTGCGCAAGCCGTCGCCGGTGGCAGGTGAGCGGGCGCGGGGCGCGAGCGCGGGGTCGGGGGGCGCGTGCGCGCGCGATTGGCCGCCGGCGGCCTCCTGCGTGCGCCCGGCAGGCCCGGAGCGCCGGCCAGCTCTCCAGAAATAGCCGGCGGCGGGCGCCCCAGGGCGAATGCTGTAACCGGAGAGCGCCCCGGCCTCGGCCTGCGGGGACCCTCCCGGCGCCCCGACTCGGCCCGGAGCCCCGTCGTCGCCTCAGACCCCAGGCCCCTTGGCCGACCCCCTCGGCAGGAGGGCTGACAGGACCTCAGAGGGACCTGGTGGGGTTGGGGGGGCCTTGGAGACCTGAGGGTTGAAAGGGCAGGAGCCTGTTCTGGTCCCCTCCCCCATCGCGCCGCAGGGAGCATCTCAGAAAGTCCCGGCCCAGTGGGACTGACCCCAAATCCAGACTGGGTGTCCGGGCCGGGCTGACCCCAGGTGGCCCCTCCACCTTGAGGCTGGACCACCCAGGTGGGAACAGAGAAAGGGGAAAGTGGCCTCCTCTGGGAATGTGTCCTGGGAGCCCCCCAGTCCCAGTTCCCCACCAGGGCCAGCGCGCCCCCCTGGGAGGAGGCCGGCAGGGCTTGCGGAGCTGGGCATCTCCAGCCCTGGTCCTCAGTGAGCAGCGGCGTCCTGGAGGCTCTGAGCTGGGAGGCTGCAGCTGTTCGCGGAGACAGGTGCCCTGGAGCTGGCCCAGGCCCCCAGGGGTCTGTGTGGGCTGCTAGGGGTGTGTGTGCACGCTGCCTCACACGTGCGAGGCTGTCGGAGTCTTCCGGCACGCCTAGGGGTGTCTGGCAGTTCCCAGGGAGGTCCCCTCCTCCATCCGTCGGCCGAGCCAGCTCTGGTTGCTGCATGGTTGCGGGGCAAGGGCCTGCGTTTGGCCTCGGACACGTTCTTCTCCTGCCTGAACCTCAGTGTCCCCACCAAGGGGGCCTGAGCCCCGCACCCCCTTCACTCAACTGACCGGTCTCGCAGGCCCAGCCCTGTGCCTGGTGCTGAGGGGCCCTCGTCCCGGGGAGCTCAGGGAGGCCTGGCGGGGCTGGGGGCCAGGAGGCAGTGGGGTCCCCGCACCAGCCAGGCTCTGGGTGGCTGAGGTGGGGCTCAGGCAGTGTAGAAAGAGGAGGCAGGGGCCAGCCGGGGCCTGAAGCGGGGGCTGCTTGCGGGGAGGCTGATGAGCCAGAGCCTGTGCGGGCCTCTGGGGAAGGTGACCCACCCGAGGGCAGCCCCAGGCGGGCCAAGTCCCTCTTGCTGAGGTGGGTGGTGACGTGCAGCCCCTGGCGGTGGGTGTCGTGTCCGTAGCTGAGAGAGCTGGGTGAGGGCTGTACCCTGGCCGGTCCCAGTGGACACACCTGCGGGCCGGGGCCCTCCGGCACCAGCTCCTCACCACCGCAGACTTCGAGTCTGTAAGTGGACTTGTGGTTGTAGAGTCTCTCCTGGGTCTTCCCACGTGCAGCCCCGCGGGAGGGGAGCGCGCCACGGGCCTCAGGGGAGGGAAGAGCCGCCTCTCCAGGGTGCTAGGGCGGCGGGGCTGGAGGGGACGTCCCCAGAGAAGAGGGTCAGGCACTCCAGGCAGGACCCGGCCCGGGGACTGGGCGGGAGAGGACTGGGGTGCGGAGGGTCCACCCGGTGCGGAGCGTCCCAGCCCCTCTGGGTCGCTGTCCGCCCTGAGCCCTGCACCCTGTGTCCTGGTCCCCAGAGTCTCAGGACCCCCACTGTGGTCCCCCATCTGGTCCGAGGACCCATCCCCCCTCATGTTTCTCCTCCCTGGCCCTTAGCCAATGAGCCAGCCCCTCTCCGGCTCGCTGGGGGCCTCACAGCTGGCCTCCGGCTGTGAGGGGTGCGGCTGCCTGGTCCCCCTTATCCTGAAGACCGGCTCCCTTGGGTAGACCTGGGTGGGGGGCAGGCCCTTGCATGTGGGGGTCTCACTGCTGAGACTCCCCAGATCCCGGCTGCAGCAGAAGGGAGCCTGGGAAGGGGAGGAGGGGCCGCCCTGCCTGTCGTGAAGACCCCAGGGTTCTTGCTTTTAGAAATCGTTTTCCTCCCAGGAGGGCCCACAGGGAGCAGTAGAGGGTGTTGGAGGCTCTGGGCAGGCGGGGGCACAGAGGGCCCCCTTCCACTTGGTCCCTTCTCTGCTGTTTGCGCTTTGTCTTAACCAGGACCACTTATGCTCGTAATAAAATTCAGGTGATCAGAGGGAGGAGAACTACTACGGAAAGAGGGGGCGGTCTTTACGGAAGCTTCAGTGAGAACCGCCCCTGGGTGTCCCCACCTCTGTCCTGGCCCGAGGATTCCTGTCCGGGTCCTTTCCCCAGGCCAGGCCCCCGTGAGAGGAGGGTGGTGTGGCCCACCCCTGTGACCCTGGGCAGCCTCTCTCTGCGCCTCCCTGGGTCGAGGCTCAGGATGGTGGGGGGAGTCTCTCCTACGGTTGAGCTCTGGAGGGCGGCCCACCCACGGGCGAGGCGTCCAGAGGGTTGCGAGCAGCCAGGGCAGCTCCCCGGGCACCGGCTCCGAGGGCCCTGCTGCAGGGACTCACGTGTGCGCTGCTGGGGCTGCGTTATTCTGCCCAGAGAAGCCGCCAGGAGGGACCCTGAGTCCTGGAGTTGGCAGGGTCTTGTAGGCAGCGGGGCTGAGACCTGGTGACCCAAGGGCTCTGGCCCTGGATGAGTGGGTGTGGTCTCCTGACCACCCCCTCAACCCCGCCATGTGCTTCCCCCCCTCCGCCAGGTGGGAGTCCACGCTGCTCCCGTCCTGGGGAGGGCTGGTCCAGTGCTTCCCCTGCCGTCTACGCTCCGTCCTGGTGCTGAGTCCTGGAAGGCATGGACCCTGACTCAGCCTCACAGGTGATGCCGGGGCTGAGGCCTGCCAGGGGACATAGGATGGGAGCCCAGCCGCTCTCAGCAACACCTGGGTCCTGTGGACAAGCCAGGAACGAGGTCCTCGGGGCACATGCCCCCTCAGCTCCCTGAGCCTCATCCCAGCAGCCTCCACCCCACCCCACACAGTGGCAGCTCCGCTGAGGTGGGCACATTCCAAGACGGGGGGACTCCCAGATGGTGACGCCTGGGAGGGTCTCGCTCTGGTCCCACCTTCTGGTCTGGGATTGGCCGTGTCCCCTGGGAATGGGTGTGCCATCTCAGTCCCAGGGTTGGGCCGGCCCCCAAGCACGGGCTGAGGGTGGTGACCAGCCCTCTGGTCTCTGTGGACCCTCGACATGGAGGGCCAGGCTTCCTGCAGCCCCTGGTTCCAACCAGGAGTCGGAGCACCCGGGCTCAGGTCTGGCTTCTGCTCTGACCAACTGTGTGGCGAGAACAAGTCCTCGCTGGGCTTGCAAGGTGGTCCCTGCAGAGGGTGGACGGCCAGTGGGTTTGCGGTGGGCCCGGGGCCCTGTCTGCTCCTGCTGCCACCTGTGCGCAGAGCCCGTGAAGCCCCTTGCACCCCACGAGGCTCCCTGGCACCCCACGAGGCTCCCTGGCACCCTGCACACACACACGGTGGGCGCACTCTCCCCCTGAATTGAATCAGCAGCAGGCCTGGGCCTGCGTGGGTCAGGAGGCCCGTGGGTCAGGGGGGCTGGGGCCTCGGCAGGCGGGCCTGGTCAGCAGCCCCCAACCCCAGCCCTCAGATGGCCCCTGGGGCCGTTGCCCAGCGGCTCTGCGGAAGGCATTGCCCAAGGTCACTGTGACCTGCGAGGACTGAGCCCCACAGCGCTGCTCCAGCCGTGTCCCCGTGGGTGGGCATCCGCCTCATCTCCCCTGCCGGTTCCATCCTCCCTACTGGCCCCCTGCCCCCACGAGGCCCGGAGGCCCGCGGCTTCCCAGCCGCCCTCCCAGGCGCTCAGCCCTGGGCCGTAAACGCCTCCGAGTGCCCATGACTCTCATGGTTATTTTTACATCTTCAGGCGCCCATGTCCAGCTGCCTGCGTGCAGGCCGCCTGGTGTCCCTTGGGCCTCTTGGGCTCATGTGTCTGTGACAGAAACCCCACCCCGCCTTGCCGCCCCCTCTTCTCCCCAGGCACCCCCCGCCCCCCATCCAGAATCATCCTCTTCTTTCCTTTCCCTCAGCCCTGCCTCTGCCCACCAAGGGGTCCCATGAGCTGGCCTGCCTCTGGCAGGGGGAAGGCCCTGCCCACTGTCACCGTGGTTACTGCAGAGCCTGGGCCCCCTTTCCTCTGCCCAGCCTAGGCCATAGGTCGCCCTGTGTCCATTCTCCACATGCAGCCAGCCTGGGCCCTGTTTGATGATAGCTCTCAGGCTCTTGGGAGCCTCTGCCTGGCTCAGCAGGCCCACCTGGCTGGACCCTACCTACGTTTCGGATGGCTCTTCCCCACCCCCATGCTGGCCTCTGGGCTTCTGCACTAGCTGTTCCCTCTGGCACAATGCTGTTCCCTGCATGCTGCCAGGCTGGTGTCTTTCCTCCCTCGGGAGTCTGTGTCCTGTCTGGGAGGTCCCATGAATAGCTGCTATCATCAGGTGCCCGCTCCGGGCCCCTGAACAGCACATCCTCAGGATTTGCTTCTTTATCCACCTTTCCCATGTTCTGACCATCTCCCCTCTTGGGTTTCGGCTCCACAGAAGCCGGGCTGTGTCCCCAGGTCCCTGGGCTGCTCAAGAGCAAAGTGAACCAGGCTTAGGGCTGCGGGGGAGGCCGCCAGGCGGGGGGATGGAAAAGGAGGTGAGGTGGGCTCCGAGGGGCCCCAGCGGGGGTCTTTCAGCGGCCCTTTTGGTGAGCGGGGCTGCCGGGCATTTGCCTTTTCTGCACCAGGAACCTGCGCCCTGCCCCTGGCTGGGCTCGGTGCAGGCAGGTGGAGGGCAGGGTGGGCGTGCATGGTCCACAGGCAGACCCTCCCTCGCGTTTTGTGGTGATTGGACGGTGCCCGGCTCCAGGCCGAGGTCCCTGCTGGCTGGCCGGTGGCTGAGGGCCTCTGTGTGCCCAGCCAAGGCTGTGTTAGTACCTCGACTCTGTGGCGTTCTCATTTGAAGAATAGAGGCTCTATGAGCTGAGGGGGGGTCTCTTGGGCTTGGACCGGTCAGGCGATCCCTACCGTGGTGCCCACGTACAGAGTGTGTGTGTGTGCAAGCGAGCAGGTGTGCATGTGTGAGCATGCAGGCACACGTGACCGAGTGTGTGCGTGTGTGTGTGTGTCTGTGCGCGGACCACCTTGTTTCACCTTCACACTTTGGTGGTGGCCCCTCTCTGCCTCCCTTCAGTACGACAACCCCGGTCGGTCCACTCCACCCCCTGTCCGAGCCGCCCCTTCCAGGCCGCCCTCCAGGCCCTGCAGGCGGTGTCAGCTCCTGCCCCCGGGGTCTGGGCGGCTCCAGGCCCGGTGGCCGCCTGGCTGAGGCCGGCTGCTCTGTGCGGGGTCCTCGGGCCCACGTGGCCTGGCATGGAGACAAAGCGGGCGCCCCAGGTGCGGGGTGGGAAGGCCGGCAGCGCTCCCCCGCTGGTGACCGGGAGACCTCGCCGAGGGACCAGCCTTGCTCACAGGCCTCGTGTGAGGGGTGCAGCCCTGGGCGCTCGCGGCGGGGGGCCCCAGCCGGGCTGGGCAGCTGGTGTGGGCCCCCGCAGCCTCCACGCGGTATGTCCAGGGCCGGCGGGCCGCTGCCCCCAGAGGCTCTGGCGATCTCGCCCGGGTCCCAGACCTGAGAATTTCTGTTTTCCTGGCGCCTGTTCCTTCAACAGCTTTTCACTAAGCAGCACTGTCTGAAGGATGGGTTTTAAAAATAGGACCCTTCACAGCAGGAGCGATGGGAGGGGAGGGGGCGGGGCAGCTGCCGGCCCGGGGCCACGCTTGCTGCCCCTCCCCTGGGCCACGTCCTTCCCCAGCTCGTGGGAGACCACTGCGGGGTCCGGGGGTGACTCCTCCAGCCCTCACTAGGCTGTGACTGTGGGCAGCTTCCACTGGGCAGAAGGTGGGGGCTCGGCACCCAGGGTGCTCCCCTTCCCCGCCGCCATTTAGTTCATATTTAAACACGAGACCAGTGACTCGCCTGCTGTCTCAGCTTCCTGGGGCTGTGGTAACAAAGTGTCGCAAACCCAGGGGCGACGAGAGAGATGTGCTCTCTCCCCGTCCTGGAGCCTGGCAGTCTGCAATCGAGGTGCTTCTGCGAAGGTGCTGGGGAGCGCCCTCCCGCCTGCCCGGGCTCCTGGGCTCGCGCGCACGTCGCTCCGGGACTTGCCTTCTTGTGGCCTCTCCTGTGTCGCTGCCTCTCCTCCCCTCTCTCACGAGGACACTCATCTTTAGATTTGGGGCCCACTTGGACAATCCATCGAGATCCCCAACCTGACCACATCCGCACAGACCCTTTCTCCAAACGAGGGCGTGTCTGCAGGTTCTGGGGGGCAGGATGTGGACACGTCTTTTTGAGGGGGTCCCCATTTACCCCACCGCAGACAGGTGAGGGTGCAAGTCGACTCTCAGCTCTCTGAGTACGCTGGAGTACGCTGTGAGCTGATTTCAGACAGAGCCAGGATCCAGGAAGACTGGACAGGCTGTGGGAAAAAGGGTCTCAGGGACAGATGTTGGCTCTAGCACGCAGGTCCCCAAACCAGCCTTGCAAGGGCAGGCGTCCTCCCCCCGTGACAGCAGGAGGCATCAGGGAGTCTCGGGGCAACCCAGGGGCCCTTGTAGCAAGCTGGACTCCAGACCACGAATCGGCAGACCGGGACCTGAGCCAAATCTGGCCCGTCTCTTGCCTCTGTGATGAAGTTTTGCCGGAACACAGCCATACCCGCGTGTGTGGTCTCTGGCTGCTTTTGCAGTTAAGGAGCTGTGACAGGGACTTCCCGGGTGGTCAAGTGGCTAAGACGCCACGCTCCCAATGTGGGGGGTGCGAGTTTGGTCCCTGATCGGGAAACCAGCTCCCACAGGCTGCAATGACAGATCCCGCAGATCCTGCCTGCCACTTTGAAGACTGAAAACCCCCAGGGCTGCAGCTAAGACCTGGCACAGCCAAATAAATAAATAATGAACAGAAACAACTGTTCACAGACTGTGTGGCCCACACAGTGGAGTATAGTTACTGTCTTGACTCCTCACAGAGAAGTTTACAGACCCTGCTCTTGGCTACATCACTGGGAGCATAACTCCTAAAACAAAGGAGGTGGCCGTCTTGCCCTGCCTTTGCTGGTCAGGCCACGATTGAAGCAAACAGTCTTTCCTGGGATAGAAAGGCCTCACCATTATCTGTGCTGGGTGACAGGACTGTCACAGCAGAAGAGGACTGCCTTCGGAGCTTCCCTTCCAGGGTGGGGAGCGGGGAGATGGGAGATGGGAGATGGGACAGCCAGCCGCACAGCGACACCAGCGGGAGAGGAGCGGCAGGAGGTGCTTGGCACGTCTGGGGAGCAACCTGCTGCGGGTGGCGGGGCAGTGCGCACGCCGGGCTCCTGTCCATGGCTGCACTCCTGGCTCCCGTCCGTGGACGCCGCCCGGATGTCTGCGCGCCCAGCTCCCATCCGCGGCCGCCCCGGTGTCTGTACGCCAGGCTCCCATCCGTGGATGCTGCCCGAGTGTCCGCACACCCGGCTCCCGTCCGTGGACGCCGCCTGGGTGTCCGCATGCCTGGATCTCATCCACGGCCACCCCGGTGTCCGCACGCCCGGGTCCTGTCTGTAGCCGCCCAGGTGTCTGCACGCCCGGCTCCCGTCCGCGGCCGCCCCGGTGTCTGCATGCCAGGCTCCCATACATGGATGCTGCCCAGGTGTCCGCACAGCCGGCTCCCGTCTGCGGCCGCCCCGGTGGCCTCCCTTTGTCCACGTGCTTCTTTGCTGGGAGTCTCTCTGAGCTCACAGCCTCCCCAGGCTTTCACCTCCTGAGCCTCGGGTGACACTTGGGGGACATTTCCATAACAACACGTGCCCTTTATGCCTTCCGAGTGACTTAATTTCTCTATGGGCCAGGCCACGCGTTTCCAAAGGGAGCGGTGCTCCCGAGAGAGCATGCCAGAACCCTCGGGTGGGCAGGTGGGTTTCCATGGGCTCTGGGGTTTTGTGTATTCCCCTGAGAATGAGAACAGCCTTGTTTTTTTTTTTTCCTGACTTAAGCATTTCAAACGCTAGGTCTCAAATAGAAAGCGAGGCCCCATCACAGGCCTTGGAGATGTGTAAATAGGAGTTTGTCGGAGCCAGCCCGTGCCGCAGGCTGCTTTCCAGTCTGCCCGTGGCTCTCTTCCCACCTGACCGCCGCGGTGTGTACGTCCAGGACACGCCGTCCGCCCTCTGTCTTCACGGAGCAGGGGTTGACAGCGTGCAGGCAGGAAGTGCCACCCTTGTTCTCCGTCTGCTGGCCCAGCTGAGTGTGGAGTCAGACTCTGGGGTCCTGATGTCCCTTGGGTCTGCAGGGTGACATTTCCAGTGTTGGGCGGGGGCGGGGAAGTGCACCATCCCAAGAGGTCCTTCGTTGCCCGCCCTCCACCCTCTCCTGCCCCGACGAGGGCACTTGTTCGCTGAGCTCGGGACACCTCTCACTCTGGAGTCTAGGTGTTCGCATCAGGCCCGGAC
Source organism: Giraffa tippelskirchi (assembly GCF_054371585.1). Lineage (NCBI taxonomy): Eukaryota > Metazoa > Chordata > Mammalia > Artiodactyla > Giraffidae > Giraffa > Giraffa tippelskirchi. The sequence goes on from NC_137275.1 coordinate 2,413,835, forward strand.
CCCTCACCCGCAGCAGAAACCGGGTGGTGGCCGGGCCGGGCGCACCTGCGCTCAGGAGGGACACACGGGGCTCTGACCCAGGGCCGCTCACCGGGGCCACGCAGGCGGCTCAGTGCCGTGTTTGCATTTGGAACGGTGTCCCCCCAGGGCCGGGGGCAGGGTGCAGGCCCTGGCTGGGGGCCCGGGCCAGGTGGGCAGGTCCCTGCCAGGGAGTGTCCCGAGCCCACTTCTGCCCACGTGGCCCGTGGCCATGTGGGGTGGGGGTACCTTTTGCACACGAGGGGCTGGAGGCTCAGGGTGCCCGGGGCTTGCTGGGGGCTGGCCGTGCCTGGAGCCCGGGTCTCTGGGTGCAGGGGTTGCTGGGCACTCAGGGCGGGAGCTGCACTGACTGCCCCACCCCACGCCCCCCGCAGACTGCCTGCTGATGCTGGCCTACAAGGACAAGTCAGAACGTGCCAAGGGGCTTCGGGAGCGTAGCAGCCTGACGCTGGAGGACATCTGCGGGCTGGAGCCCGGCCTGCCCTACGAGGGCCTGGCCCACACGCTGGCCATCGTCTGCCTGTCGCAGGCTGTCATGCTGGGCTTCGACAGCCGCGAGGCCATGTGTGCCTGGGATGCCAGGATCCGCTACGCGCTGGGCGAGGGTGAGTGCATCCAGGGCCTGTGAGGACGGCCTCTGCCTGCCCTCAGGGGTCCCCAGGGGTCTCACCAGTGGGCTGCAGAGGCTGGGACAGGACTCCCAGTGTCTGCTGAGTGCCCTCTGGTTGGCTGTGATTAGGGCAATGATGGGGTCACGGGGAGAGATGCCTCTTGAGCTCCCGAACTTGGCCACATTCATGTGAACTGGGGGTCTTTAGCCCGAGCGGGTGGCCACCCGATCCTGGAGCCCCGGGAGGAGGAGCCAGCCCCCCTGGGCCCCACGGGGGGCACGGGGTGTGGGAAGCGTGCTCTCGGGAGAAGGGGAAGACCCAGCCCTCCCCCAACCCCGCTGCCCACCCAGCTGGTCAAGCAGAGGCGGGCCGGCCCCCAGCTGAGTCATCAGAACCCACGGTTGGCATCTTTTATCGAAGCCCAGCTAGCTCACAGTGTTGCGTTAGCTTCAGGCAGACGGTGGAGTGACTCAGCTGCACGTGTGTTTGCATGGGTACACATCTGTGTTCTCTTTCAGATTCCTGTGCGTTACAGGTGATTGCAGGACCCTGAGTATAGCTCCCTGTGCTCGCACAGTAGGACCTTGTTGTTTGGCTAACGTGTATATAGCAGTGTGTATGTTTAATCCCAAAGCCCTAATTTATCTCAAAAGCCATGATGTTCTAACACAGTATTTAAAGAGTTAAAAATGAAAGCTCGAAGCCCACGATGAACAGAAATGTCAAAATCTAAAGTGAAGCTGGTTTGTGAGCCGTCTCTAAACCTTCCTGTCCGCACCTGCCCCAATGCCACAGCTAGCCTGGGCTTTATTTAAGCTGTTTCACTCACCGTGGACTTTTTGCACTGATTTTTGTTGTTTAAATCATCGTTAAATTATCACTGATCTTGGCCCCTGTTTTGCACCCTGAGTAAGGGGGCCTTGCTCACCTCATCTCATCTCAGCTAGGGGGCAGCGGTTCGTCCCTCCTCTGGGAGCCCCCAGACCAGGTGTCTAGGGCGGGGGACATGTGGACAGCCCAGTGAGGGGACGTGGGGGCAGGAGGGAAGAGCCTCTTCCAGAAAGTTCTCCTGTTGGGGTTCAGCCAGTTCAGCCTGCCTCAGCGCGTGACTCCTCTTCTGCTAGGGTTGGGGTTGTGGGGCGGGCAGGGGCCTGGTGCAGAGGCAGCTGGTGCCCTGGCCCAGCATCTTCACAGAAATCACCAGGACGCGGTGATGGGTCGCTGACCCCTGGCCCCCTGGGGCCAGGCTGTGAGGACCCTCACCCAGGGGCTCCTGCCCATTTAGGGGCTTGGGTGGGCTCAGAGAGGAGGAGGCAGGGCTGGGGCTGGCCCCTCTGCTTCGGGGTGGACACGGGGCCGGTGGGCACAGGCTGGGAGGCCGCCGTCCATTCCTGGGCTTGGCTACTCTGGGATGCGCCCCTCTTCCAAGGTCTTCCGAGGTTGGGGGGGGCTTGTGAGGAGAGAACTCACCACCACCCTCCTGAGGGGCCTCAGGGGCAAAGGACTGAGCCCGAGGCGGAGAGGAGATCTCGGGGAGCTAGTTGTCATGCTCAGCACCAGGGAGACCCTCTCACTGGAGCGGCGAGGGCCCGGGGTTTCCTGCGTGCCCCTGAGGCCGGGCTGGGCCACGAGGCAGACCCTGGAGTCTCCAGAAGGGGCCGGAGGCTGGGCCTCCTAGGCCTCAGTGTCCCCATCTTTGGAATGGGACCACAGTAGCTGCGCTGGGCAGGGGTTTCTCAGAGGAGGCACCCGAGGCCTTGGACTTACCAGCCGTGGCCCATGTGCTTCTCCCGGAGCTCCCTGGGGTCGGTCCAGCCTTGTTAAGGTGCAGAGGCTCAGGGCAGACTCCTGAGGACAGGACAGGGCGGGGCCGTGGTGCCGGGTGGCCCTGCCCTCGGGAGCTGACACCCTACCTGCCACTTCCTGGTCACTTCTGCTCCCAGCAACACCCTGTCGCCCCTGCCCCGCCCCAGTGCACAGGTTCCCCGTGATCGTGGCTCCGGGCACCAAGCTGGAGAGCGGCCCTGCCACCCTGCACCTCTGCAACGACATCCTCGTGGTGGCCAGGGACGTCCCGCCGGCCGTGGCAGGGCAGTGGAAGCTATCGGACCTCCGGCGCTACGGGGCCGTGCCCAACGGGTTCATCTTTGAAGGCGGGACCAGGTGTGGATTCTGTAAGTACGTGGGCCGCGGGCTTGCTGGCCGGGCTGTGGCCTCAGAGCCGGCCCTCCCGCTTGCCCTGGCCTCTCTTGGGCCAGCAGCGGCCTGCGGTCTCAAAGGGCCGGCGCTTAGGCCCCAGCCCAGACCATGCTCTTTCGGCCAGAGGCGGGGGCTTGGGGGCTGCGAGCGGGGACCCTCCTGAACGAAGTCGGTGCAGGGCCATCTGGGGGCGGTTCAGGGCCTGGTCACAGAGCATCAGAGCCGCTCACTCGGGAAAAAAAGAGAACAGACGTGTCCACTGAGGATACGCATAGCGGACACTTCGGCTCCCTGGGCCCTGAGCCCCCACTCTGGCCGACGTCAGAGATGAGGGCTGAATGTGAGGGCCCAGCAGAGAGGGCGGGGGGCCCCCAGGGCCAAGGTGGCATCCGAGGCTGGGTGAGCCCTGCAGGGAGCTGGCCTCCGGGACGGGAGGAGCTTGGGGGGGAGCGCACAGGCCCTTGGGCAGAGAGTTCAGGGTGCAGGGCGGTGGGGGGGGTTCCAGCGCCCCCAGCCTGCTGTTCTCCCAGTGAAGGGGGCCGCCGTGGACCCGCACTTGCTGTTGGGGGTGGGGGACAGTTCCTCCGCTCCTCTGTCTGGAGGGTCCGAGCCTGTCTGCGGCTGCCCCAGGCTGTTGTCCGGCCGAGTGCCTCCTGCTCGGCTGCCTCCACGACCATGGTCGCTGGGCTGGACTGGAGGGTGTGGCCTGGGTGGGGGCTGTGCATCCCAAATCCTGTCAGCCCACGACCCCAGCCAGGGTTGGGGGGTCACAGGCCCCTCCCTCGTGTGGAGGGCGATCAGGGCTCCGAGCTGGGGGCGACCGCTCTCCACCCACCCCCCATAAAGGAGCACGGATCGCTCCCCAACCCACAGCCTCTGGAGAGGACAGAGCTGGCCGGGGGAGCCCACAGGGCCTGGCACATACTCAGTGCGGCTAGCGGGAGGGGGTGCTCCCTGCCCAGCGCTCCGGAGGCGGATCACACCCGGATTTCTCTGGGTGCCGGGAATGCACTTGAGGACGTGGTCATGCTGGAGGCTGGGTCCGTGGCCCTCATTCCACAAGGGGGGGGTGTGAGGCGGGACGGTTCCGTCGGGCCCTGCCTTTGACGGCATGAGACGTAAACTGCCAGGGAGCTGGGCAGACAGGTGAACAAGCAGGTTCGAGCTGCTGCTCGAGGCAGGGACTGCAGCCCTTGGATTTCGTGGTGATGGCTCGTCCTAGGCTCCAGGGAGCTTAGAAGCTCTGAGATGCAGAGAGAGGTGGGGAGGGGTGACGTAGCGGAGGCGCAGGTGGGCTTGGGGAGTGGGCGCTTCGGCAGGGTGGCCCTGGGGCTGGCAGGGTGGCCGTAGCCGGGGTTGGAAGGCCTTGAGCGAGGCTCGGCCTGTGCGTTTTCCTGCCCGGGGGGCTTCAAGCAGGAGGGAGAGGTGAGCGCAGCTGTTGGCCCGTCCTCCCTGGGCTGGCAGAAAAGCCCCACACGGGACACCGTCCAGAGTCCTCTCCACCAGACATTAGAGGCGCCGGCAGCGGGCAGATGGGGTGGGGGGCCCCGGCCTGGTTCCGACCCCCTCCCTTGCACGGACGGTGGGGGGCAGCAGGCCGCAGCGTGCTTGGTGTGTGAGGCCGCCCTTCCCTCCTGAGAAGGGAGGGGCCCTGGAGCTGCTGGAGGCCCCGGTGGGAGAGAGACCAGCATCCTGGCTGAACCGCTGGGACTCCCAGGGCCGAGACTCGGGCAGGGTGGTCTGTGGCTGCCATGAGGACTGGGGTGCAGGCCACGGCTGGTGCTGGTGTGTGCCCTCGAGCGGGGGCGGCCGGGAGGACCGGTTCCCTGGAGACTGTTTTATTTGCCCGGACGAATGTAATAGAGTCCGCTGGATGCTTTCCCCCCAGAGGCCTCAGAGTTTAAAATTCCAGTTCTTGGTGTGGGTGGGCTCCTTTTCCGACCGTTGACGATTCCAGGCATCAGAAGTTGCAGCTGTTGAGTCCTTCCCGGGTTCCCAACTGTGACCAGCCGCCCTGGGGCTTCTGTGCAAGGCCTGCATTTGGGCCTTGGGCCCTGGGTGGGCCTGGTGGATCTGCCTGGACCCGAGGGCTCCAGGGCGGACGTGCTCCCTCCCACAGGAAGTCCCTCTTAGGGGTCCTCCCCTCCCCTCAAGACCGTCTGGAGGACCCTGGCCAAAGCCGGCCGGTCAGCGGTGGCCAGAGAACACGGTGGGCACGGCCCTTCCCGACACTCTGCCACCCAGCGGGTCCCACTGGGCTCCGTTCTCCTCCAGGGACGTGACCCTCTGCCCCCTGGCAGGTACCATGGCTCTGCCGGTTCATAGACTGTTACCAGACTTGGGTGACGCAGGGCTGGGTGAGCAGGGACCGTGCAGCCCTGTGTGTGTGGTCAGAGCAGCAGGCCACTCAGGACGCAGGCCTCCTGGGAGGAGGGTGGCTAGTTCAGCTCCGGGGCCACGTAGCAAATGACCGCATCCCAGGCCTGAGAACAGTGCAGTCTGCCCCTTCACCATTCTGTCCAAATCAAGGTTGGGCCGGGGCTGGGCGCCCCCGGTGGCTCCTGGGGAGGGCCCTCCCTGCCTGTTGCAGTCCCCGAGGGCCCCAAGTCCAGTCCCCGGGCCCCAAGTGTTCCCAAGCTTGTGGCCACATCCCTCCTGTCTGCTCTGGCTTCACGAGTCCCACTTCACGTGGGACACGGGTCATACTCTGGAACGGTCTGAGAGCCTTCACTTGGGCATACCTGCAGAGACCCTTTTCCAGATAAGGGTCCAGACGCAGGCTCCAGGATGTGAGCCTGTCCTTTGGGGCCACGATCCAGCCCATGACCAGGTCACCTGAACGCTGAAGCTGCCAGAATTCAGATCTCAATGAGCCTGTGGGCCCCGAGTTGGAGAGGGGGTTAGAGTCACCAGAAGGCTCTGGAAGGTTTTGGATGAAGGAATTAACATCTCCTCCCCGGGACAGGCCCCAGACCACTCCAGAGAGCAGTGACGGGACCCTGGCCCCTTCTCCCACACTGAGACCCCGTCGACGGGCTGTCAGGAGAGGGCCCTGGGGAGTGTGGGGGAGGGATCAGCGCTCTGTGGATGTTGGGCAGGAGTCGGGGCAGGGTGCTCCGTGCGGCTCTTGGTACCTCATGGGTGGACGTATTCTCTCTATGGCCTCCACGTGGACGGCAGCCTGATCAGATTCTTTGAAAAGGAACCCAAGGTCTCTGTCTCTGGGGTGGTCACGGTGGTGTGTTTAGGGCGACCGGGCAGGGGCAGGGCACACAGATGGGGGTGGTGCAGAGATTTGGGGCACCCTTCTCCCAGGACAGGCTCAGCTGCAGGGAGAGTGGTGGACCCAGGGCAGGCCAGGCATCCTGCCGGAGCCAGGAAGACTTTGGGGAGGGCCAGGGGCCATTTGCATAGGGCCTCAGGGTGAATGGAAGTTTCTAGGACGGGGGCCAGAGGAAGACCCCGTCCCTCACGTTGGCAAGTCCTGTCAAGGACACTTCCAAGGTGTTTCCACACCCACATGAGTCAGCAGCGGCCGCAAAGATCAGGGTCCTTGACTGCTGAGGGATTCTGAGCCTGGTGGACGGCAGAGTCCAAGGCTGGCCCCCAGGCCTCTGCCCGCTGCTCCGCCTCCCCTCCTCCCTGCCTCCTGGGGTCCAGCCCATCCCGTCAGCCCCTTGGGGAGCAGCGAGCATTGTAAATCATTTTTATAAATGATTTCAGTTCAGTTCAGTTCAGTTGCTCAGTTGTGTCCAACTCTTTGTGACTCCATGGACTGCAGCACGCCAGGCCTCCCTGTCCATCACCAACTCCCGGAGTTTACTCACACTCATGTCCATTGAGTCAGTGATCCCATCCAACCATCCCATCCTCTGTCGTCCCCTTCTCCTCCGGCCTTCAATCTTTCCCAGCATCAGGGTCTTTCCCAATGAGTCAGTTCTTCGCATCAGGTGGCCATAGTACTGGAGTTTCAGCTTCAGCATCAGTCCTTCCAAAGAATATTCAGAACTGATCTCCTTTAGGATGGACTGGTTGGATCTCCTTGCAGTCCAAGGGACTCTCAAGAGTCTTCTCCAACACCACAGTTCAAAAGCATCAATTCTTTGTGGGTATGTAAGTGAGTATAGTGAATATATATATATATATATTAATGAGGGTAGTGAAGCTCTAATACTTTGGCCACCTGATGTGAAAAGCCAACTCATTGGAAAAGACTCTGATGCTGGGGAAGATTGAAGGCAGGAGGAGAAGGGGACGACAGAGGATGAGATGGTTGCATGACTTCACCGACTCGATGGACATGAGTCTGAGCAAACTTTGGGAGATAGTGGAGGACGGTTCATGGGATCACACACAGCGTGGCTTTAGCGGCTGAACAACAGAAACAAATAAGTGAGCAAAGGTTGACGCTCTGGAGCAGGAGGGACCATACTGCCAGTGTGTCCAGCACTGAGGAGCCTTCAGCTGCCTCCTGTGGACGTTGTGGTCCAGATGCTGGTCTTGCTGGAGCTGCTGGAGCTGTGGTCTCCAGCCCAGGAGTCTGGAGAAGGAGGGAATGTGTTCAGGGGATTCTCTGTGCCCGGCCCTGGGTGTGGGGTAGGAGCAGGGAGCACATGCCAGGCTGGGAAGACTCAGGCTATGTGAGAGGGAGGACATGGATGTTTAGAGTCCTCAGGGGTGCGAGGGGAGCCAGGAAGGGCCACAGCCTAGGGAGGCTGTGGAGGCCCTCTCGGGGTGAGCCTGAATGGGGCCTCTGCGGGTTGAATAGGAGTTCAACTGAGCCTGGCTGCTGAAGGTAGGGTAGAGTGGAGGGAAGAGAAAAGCAGTTCCAGACAGACATTAGCGTGGCTGGTGGCAGGAACGGCGTGTGCGGGACCCTGGTAAGTAGAGTGGCAGAGGTGAGGTCAGAGGGGGAAGCCACGTCCCGGTTACAGGAGGCCCCGGAGGCTGGACCAGAGCTGGGCTGTGTTCCCAGGGTAGCAGGGAGCCCTTGAAGGTGCTGGAGTGGGATGGTGCCACCAGCAGACCTGCCGAGGGTGGTGGCTTTGGCCTCAGGGTGCTGGGGGGATGGAGGCAGGGTGTGAGGAGGCTGTGGGTGGGGCCTGCGGGGTCAGGAGTGTTAAGAAGAGGGGAGGGAGGAGGGCCAGCTGGGGTGGGTGTCGAGGAGGCCGAGGGGAGGGTCCGAGGAGGGAGGCCTGGGCTGAGCTCCAGGGCTCAGCCCATGGGAGGGGAAGGCCCCCAGGCGAGGTTCAGAGCCCGTCCAGAACTGGGTCAGGTTTACCCCTGGAGGGGGAGTCTCCCTTTGAGTCTAGAGCCTCCGTTACACTTTGGACAGACTTGCGGTCGATTTCAGCCCTCTGCCCCGAGCTCTGTGCTCTGGGGGCCAGAGTCAGGCCGGGATTTGTCACCTTTCTGCAGCCCACGATGGCAATGTGCACCGGGCACGGTTCTGGAGCCTCTGCATGTCCAGGGAAGCCGAGGTCACTCAGGGTCAGGGAGAGAGGGGCCCAAGGGCGATAGTCACCCTGTGAGGCCCCTGCAGGACGCCTACCTAGTGGGGGGGTCCGGATCCGCACACCAACCCTCGGCAGTGTGTGTGCGCACCCATTTACAGATGGGGACACTGAGGCACGGAGCGGCCCGAGACTTGCCCTAGTCTGTCTGTCTGAGCGTGGTGACCCTGGGGGGCCTGACCCCCCTCCGTGCCCAGCCCAGAGCCTCTTGGCACCAGGACTGAGAGCCCCTTCCGGCTCTCAGCAGCCTCCGGGACTCCTCGGGCATTTGGCTTCAGTCTGTCTCCTCCTAGGCTGAAAAGCGGGAGCAGTGAGTCCTCGGGGACAGGCAGAGTGGCCTCGCGGGACCGTCTGGACATGATGGCGTGTGAGCCGCATCCCACATCTTCACGTGGGAGAAAGGTGGTCTGTGGGCAGAAAGTGCAGCTCACCTGAGGCTCCCAGGGACGAGTCTGACTCATCTCAGCCTCTCCGAGCCTCAGTCCCTCATCTGCACTGCCCTGGGTTCCTGTGCCCCTGCCTGGGAGGTGTGTGCCACGTGGTGACCTGGACCCCGGCCCCGTGGTGCTCAGGCCCTGGCCTCGCCCAGCCTCCTGCGGACGTTGCCAGAGAGCCAGCAGCTTCGCAGCCTCTCATGGGTCGGGCCTGACCCCACCGGCGGGTCCCTGGTCAAGGAGTGCCTGGTGCTGGTGCAGCCAGGCGCCTGGGCAGCAGGTCACAGTGTCCCCTAGAGGGGACCCCGAGTCTCACACTCCCAGGGAGAGACTTCTGCTGGCCAGACTGGCCCTGCAGGGACTGGGCGAGTGGCACCAGCCCCCACTTCCATGATGGCTCCGGGCTGGCAGGTGTGCGTGGCAGAATTCTCCCAGTGGTGGGCACTCTGTCTGAGCAGTGACCTTCCTACCTGGGCCTCTGAGTCTCACCATGGCAGGCCCTGGGGGGCAGCAGGCAGCGTGCAGTGAGCGGGGCCTGGGTTTGGGTCTCCACCTTTCCCCGGCCTGCACCTCAGCTCCCTGTCCCAATGCAGGGGTGGGGACACCAGCTGACCCCATCCACTGTCCTCCTGTGCCCTGTGCACCTGACCTGGGGGACGAGGATGGAGGTGGGGAGGGCAGGCCCTCTCCGTGGCTGAGTCATTCGGGACACCGTTTCAGAGCAGGACCCTCAGCTGGCACTTGGGGAGACGCAGAGGAAAGCAAGGCCCCAGGATCGTCCTGAGGGGTCCCTCACCTGGCAGGTGCCCAGTGCATCCCTGTGGGATGGGGGGAGCACAGGAGGGAGGCGGGTCACCAGGGAGTAGCCCTGGTTGGAGTGACTGGGAGCTGGAGGCCAGCATCCACCCAGGGACAGAATCCAGGGTCAAGGCTGACGCCCCTGCTCTCTGCTCAGGGTGGGGTTGGGTACCCCCCTTCCCGTGTGCAGGGTGATTAGGATGAGCACCTGGCATTTAGTGGGAGTGGCTCCGAGAGTGTGAGGTGCCTGGGCTGGGGGGTGGGGGGTGGGGGTGGGGAGGTGGCTCGCTGGAGGGTGGGACAGAGCCTACTCTCCGGAGAGCTTGTTTGGTGTTTGTCCTTGTTTCTGGTTCACCACGGCCAAGTGTACACGATGCACACTGCACCATTTAAGCCGCTTCTGCAGTTGAGTGGCAGTGAGCACGTCCGTTCACATCGTTGTGTCCCCATCACCACCGCCGTCCCCAGAACCTCTTCATCGTCCTGAACTCTGTCCCCATCAAACACCAGCTCCCCGTTCCCCTCCCCGCCCAGCCCCGCACCCCTTATTCTGCTTTCTGTCTCTGATTTTGACAACTCTGGGGACCTCATATAAGTGGAATCACTCAGGATTTGTCCTTTTGTGACTGGCCTATTTCACTTGGCTCAGCATCCTCACGGTTCTTCCGCGTTCAGCAGGTGTTAGAATTTCCTTCCTTTTTAAGGCTGAATCAGATTCCGCTGCGTGGACGGACCACACTGTGTTTATGCATCCATCTGTCGATGGACACTTGGACTGCATCCACATTTTAGCTATTGTGAATGATGTCGCTGTGAACACGGGCAGGCAAATATCTCTTGGAGACCTTGCTTTTAATTCTTTTGGGTGTGTGCCCAGAAATACACTTGCTGGATCAGATGATGGTTCTCGGTTGAATGTTTTGAGGAACTGCCACAGTACTTTCCACACTACTGTACGACGTTACATTCCCACCGACGGTGTGCGAGGGTCCCCGGCTCTCCCACCCTCACCACAGTTGGTTTCTGTTTTGTTTCTGTGTGTTGTTTAAATAGCACACCTGTTACGTAAGTAGGTTTAAATACCCACTCCTAGTGGGTATGAAACCATCAAGTGAGATTTAAACTTCATTTCGACGAACTTATTTCATCACACTTTGCTTCTTTCTCCCAAAATAAGGGCAGAGACAAATGAAACTTTAATCAGTGAATGTTTCACTCTATTAGGAAACTGCAGAATAACATCCCAAGGCTCAGTTACCTCTGCCAGCTTTCTGACTGATAACCAGTGCTGTGTGGATGGAGCTTTCTAGAAACTCCTCAGCAGGAAAGTCCTTCAGACTCTCTGTGCCCGACTGGCCTTTGCTGTGTGGTCTTTGCCAGCAGAGAGTGGAATTCTCTGAGGAGCTGGGGGTACAGAGATCCAGGGACAAAGGTCTGGACACTGGAGATTAAAGCCAGGGATTGGCCTGGATCTAACCGGGCTCATCAGACGTTTGAAGGAAGGTTTTTCTTTCTCACGGCTGGTGAATCTTCAAGCTGAACGTGATGCTTCTCCCCTGGAGATACTCTTCCCTGGGAGCAATTGCATTTATGACGGGAGTGAGGTTTGCTGCACCCCCTTATGACCCACAGCGTCTGTCTCCAGAGCGAAAGGTGGCCGTGAACCTGCAGGTAGCTGCTTCCTGCTGGGCAGGACACTCTGCTCCGAATCTTAATTTTCCATGTTACTTATTGCTGGGAGACAGATACCCCCAAACCTTAGCTCTGTTTCCTGGCTGTGACTCTGTGGGTCAGCAGTCTGGGCAGGGCTCCCTCTGCTCCGCGTGGTGGGCTGGAGTCACTTGGGCAGTGGTGTTTGGTGAGTAGCCTCGGGCGTGGCTTCGGGCCCTGATGCTGGCTACTGGCCGGGACACTTCAGTTCTCCTCCGGGCCTTATGTTCCAACAGGACAACCCGGGTCGCTGGTTCCAAGACAGGGAACCTGAGGGTTGCCAGCCCCTCGTGCCTGGGCCCCAAACCCTGTAGAGTGTCCCCTCTGCCACTGCCTGTGGTCCAGAGCCCAGGGGAGGGGACTGGCCCCGCTTCGGGGTGGAGTGGGGGCTTCACAGACATGGATGAGAGGAGGCGGGTGGGACGGGCATGGTGGCGTGGACCACACCTGTCCAGTTCAGTTCAGTCGCTCAGTCATGTCCGACTCTTTGCGAACCCATGGACTGCAGCACGCCAGGCCTCCCTGTCCATCACCAACCCCCAGAGTTTACTCAGACTCACGTCCATGGAGGCGGTGATGCCATCCAACCATCTCATCCTCTGTCGTCCCCTTCTCCTCATGCCTTCAATCTTTCCCAGCATCAGGGTCTTTTCCAATGAGTCAGTTCTTCGCATCAGGTGGCCAAAGTATTGGAGTTTCAGCTTCAACATCAGTCCTTCCAATAAACACCCAGGATTGATTTCCTTTAGGATGGACTGGTTGGATCTCCTTGCAGTCCAAGGGCTCTCAAGAGTCTTCTCCCACACCACAGTTCAAAAGTATCAATTCTGCACTCAGCTTTCTTTAGAGTCCAACTCTCACATCCATACATGACCACTGGAGAAACCATAGCCTTGACTAGATGGACCTTTGTTGGGAAAGTAATGTCTCTGCTTTTTAATATGCTGTCTAGGTTGGTCATAACTTTCCCTCCAGGGAGCAAGCATCTTTTAATTTCATGGCTGCGGTCACCGTCTGCAGTGATTTTGGACCACACCTGTACAAGGCCAAATGGGGCCAGGCTCTAGCTTTCCTCCCTTCCTCGCAGAAAGGCAAGAAAACAGGAAACGTGGAGACACTTTCTTGGGGAGGGGCGTCTGGGAAGGGGCAGGGGCCTGGCTGCCTCCGCAGCCCCCTCTTTCCATCCACACTGAGTGGGGGGCTCTCCTGGCGCCTGGCCCTGAGTTAGACACTAGAGGCCACAGAAGGCCCAGAAGCGGTCCTGCCTCAAGGTGCTGGGCCTGGCGGCCTGGACGGCGTCCAACAAGGGAGGGAAAGGGTCCCGGGGTCTGCCCTGGAGGAGGGGTCCCATGAAAGTGTCACCAGGCGCACAGGGGTCAGGGGCCAGGGAAGGCCACGTCACAGGAGCAGAGTCTCAACAGGAGAAGGGTGGTTACGTGTGGCTGAGGAGTGTCCTAGGGAGGGGGGGCGGGGAGGGGGCGCAAGGATGTGGCCACCCCCAGGGAGGTGTGTCAGGTGGGCCGGGCAGGTCTGCTCCTCAAAGCCTGGGATGGAGAGGGGAGCCCAGGGCGGTGAGCGGTCGGCGCTGGGTATGGGCGGCCTCGTCTCTTGGTTGCGAAGCTCGGGTGGGCCCTCAGAGACTCACATCCCCAGCGGGAGCCCCTGGGGCCGCCAAGGAGGTAGGCTGGCGGCCAGTGTGGGAGCAGGAGCCCGCAGACGCCCGCGGAATGCCACCGGCTCCGCTCCCTCCTGTAACGCAGTTTTTTATAGTCGGGGGACTGGCTGTGCCACCGCTGCTGCCAGCTGACCGTAAGCTCAGGATTAGAGGCCTGGCCCCAGCTGAGCGGGGCGGCCAGGACAGGGCCTCCTTCCTGTCCGCCCGCTGTCGGCCAAGGTCCCGGGCTTGGGTTCTTGGTCAGCACCCCTCCCCTAGCCCGGGAGAGAGAGAGACCCTGCCCAGCCCTGTGGGCAGCGAGCCTCAGGGGGGCCCCTAGAGGGGAGGGGGCCCGGCAGGCGGGCGGGGGTGTCCCTGCTCTGCTTCTGGTTGGGGCTCCGTGGTGGCAGGGCCTCTGGGCCTCTGTTTCCTCGTCTCTCCAGCAGGCGTGTCACCAGCTAGGGCCCCACGGGCACAGCAGCGTCGCCACGTGTGGGGCTGGCGCGGGGCCCTGGAATCCGGGGCAGGCGAGCGTGACCGGCTGGCTTTAGTGTGCCGCTTCCCAGGCCGCCCGCCCCACCCCGAGCGCCCTCCTTTGAGCTGGGGGCCGGCCTTTGGGCAGACAGAGGCGGCGAAGCACGAGGGATTCTTGGGCGGTGACGCCACGCTGGGCGGACGGCTCGCGGGACCCGGCGTCCCCATTCAGGAGGCCGAGGGACTCCATTCACCCTGGCAGGCTCCCCCATGGCCGCTCTCCACCCAGGCTCCCCGCAGGTCCAGACGCCCCCTCCTCCCCAGCCCCCCGGGCTAGGATCCTAGCCGGCCTCCCCCTCTGTCAACAACAGTGATCGATAAAACTTCAGTCAGAAGAACAGAGAAGAGTTTTGTTTGAGCCCAACCCGAGCACTAACCTGTAAGCCTGCTCGCCAAATGGCTCTGCAGAAGCAGGGGTTTTCAGCGGCTTTATCGGAGTTTATCTCATCAGAACGAAGAACGTTAAAAGAAGTCAGGGTTACATGTTTTCACGCTTCCTCTTCCCCCAAAAGAACAGACCGGCCGGCCTGTGCCCAGTGAGTCAGCGTGGCCTTGGCTCCTGGGGAGGGGTCTCACCCTGGACGGAGGGCCAGCACTGTCCTGTTTAACACAGACGTTCTTTACGTCTGGTCAGGGTGCCCTTTGCTTTTATGACCAAAGCAGATGTACAGTGTATGATTGACAGGCTGCAAACAGGCGACTTTAGTTTGCACCAAATTCAAGTTAACTCCGGCGTGAGCCAGAGTGACTTCCCTGTATCTCAAGATGTGAGTGTTCCCTTGACCCTCTCTGTGGGTGGGAGTGCCGGGGTGTGGGTGCTCCAGGGCCCCCCACCTAGAGAACACGCCAGGGAAGAGGAAGGGCCTCTGAGGGGGCCAGGCCGCTCAGCAGGGCCCCAGGTGAGGAAGACAGGTCCTACAGCCGCCTCCTGGAGGGTGCACCTGCCCCCCCACCCCTCGGAAGAGCGTGGGGTGTGAGGAGGGGCTGCCGGGCGCTCTGTGCGGGCAGGACGCCCCCCTCAGCCTCTGGCCACCCTCCACCGTGGCCCTCGTCCTTCAGAAGTCACCAGTTCCTCAGGCCGGCCTGGGAGACGGGAGATGGCTGATGGCCAGGGATCAGCAGGCAGGACACCCTCCCCTACCCCGTCCAGGCTGCTCAGTCCGGCCTGGTGCCCGCAGGCCTGGGAGAGCTGCATGTGGCCGCAGCCTCCTGGGCAAGTTGTACGTTTTCCCCAGGTGGGGAAGAGGCTCAGCATCGCCCTGGTGCAGGGATTGGTGGGGGAGGGGGGACTCGCGGGTTTGCTTGGCTTCTGCAGCAGCCTCCACCTGGCGGCCCGCACCCATCCCGCTGGAGTCCCATGCCGCCGATGCCCTGGCCAGGCTGACAGCGGGGTCCATCCTCCCTGCACAGGGGCCGGAGTCTTCTTCCTGTCCTCCGCCGAGGGAGACCAGATCAGCTTCCTGTTTGACTGCATCGTCCGAGGCATCTCCCCCACTAAAGGCCCCTTCGGGCTGCGGCCGGTTCTCCCAGGTGAGTGTGTGGCGGGTGGAGGGGGGGCCCAGCCTGGCTGGAGGGTTTGGGGGAGCTGCTGCTGTGAGCCCCACTGGGCTCCTGAGGTGGGGCGCTCACACCTGTACAGCTGCTTCTTCACGGGACGCTCAGAGGCCACGGCTTTGGGGCCGGGACAAGTTACCACGGCCGTACTGGGTGGACCAGCACGAGGCCAGAGCCTGGAACCCCCCCAACCCAGTCCTTCTGGGCGGGGCCTGTATCCCAGACCTGGCTGGAAGCCTTGCCCGAGGTCGCTGGGGTCAGGTCTCTGTCCCTGGGAGGGCGGGGCACCCCTCTTATTCAAGAGTCCTGGGCCGGGAATGCCGCCGGCCCCCAGAGGGCATGCTAGCTGGGCACTTCCTCGCACCAGGTGAGCTCTGTCCCCGCCGCTCAGGGACAGCCGCCCTGGGAGGGACAAAGGCAGGCCCTGGGCGTCGCTGCTCTCCTGGATTGAGGCCCTTTGGGCGGTGGTACCCGGGACTGCTGCTGCTGCCCTGGCCCCCATGAGGCAGTGCTTGTCCCCTGGTCCAGGTGGGAGACCAAGGCCTGCGTCGGGCAGCAGGTGGTCACTGAGCTCCCAGCTGTGGCCTCCTTTCCTGAGCCCCACAGCTGGAGGGGGGTCAGTTGGGCCTTCTGGGGAGGCAGGGGCTGTGCCAGGTCCCCCTTTCCCCACCTCGACCTGGGCCCCCAACCCCCGCAGTGGGCTGGGGGGATGTGGGGGTGACGGCTGCAGAGACAGGGCCGTCCCCGGGACCAGAGCCCCGCTGCCCAGGCTCTGCGGGGTGGCATGGCTGTGCCCTCTGCTGGCACCTTCCTGCATTGCAGCCACAAGTGTGGTGTGGGTGGCGTGGATGGGGAGGGTGTGGACAGGGCAGGGGTGGACATGGGTGTTATAGACAGGGAGTGGACAGAGCTGGTGGGGCTCTGCTCTCTGAGCCTGGCTGGCATCCCACCGAGGCCCGTGATCGTCAGGGACTCTTGAGACGTGGCCTCCACTGGGTGCGCAGCCTTAACACTCAGGGGTCTTGGAGTGTCTTCTCCAGCTGACCGCAGTTTGGCCAGGGCCCATGCAGGCCCCAAGGCCCGGAGGCAGGACCTGCCTCAGGCAGACGGACCTGTGAGGAAGAAGGGAGAGATTAGAGTTCCGAGGTCCCCCCCTGCCCTGAGCACGTGTCCTGTGCGTTCCCACCTGGGCCCCATTGTGACTGGGGTGCAGACGCGGACGCTAGGCTCAGCGAGGGCAAGGGATGGGGCCGCGAGTCCATCCAGTGCCAGCATCTTGCAGACCCGCCAGTCGCAGGAGGGTGTCCTGGCGTCCTGACACCCCCCTGCAGGGACTGTCCGCTTCGGGCCAGGGACATCAGCTGGTGGTTGAGGGGCTGTCTTTTCCTTGGGCCCAGGACATAGGATGGGGATGTTTGGGGTACCCTGAGCTCAGGGTCCAGTGGCTAGTGTGTAGGCATGGGGGGGGTGCTGGGGATCCCAGGGGCTCCATCCTGGCCTTGGGGCTGGACCAGGGTCCATGTGGCTCCGACGGCGTTGGGTTCATGGGGAGGATGCTGCTGGGACAGGCCTGGGGCCGAGTCCTCACCGATACCCCGCTCTGCCGCAGACCTGAGCCCCGGGGGCCCTGCCCTGGAGGAAAGGGTGGCGCAGGAGGCCCTGGAAGCCCTGCAGCTGGAGAAGCGGCTCAGCCTCCTCTCTCACTCCGGCCGGCCGGGCAGCGGAGGTAGGGCCGTGACCGGCTCAGGGGGGAGGTCCGGCGGCCCTGGGGCTGGGGCCGCCCCTCCCCCAGCCCCAGCTCCTGTCCACCCCTCTGCCCCCCTCACACAAGGGGCCACACTCACCCAGCTCCAGCCTGGATGCCCACCGGGGCGTGGTGCTGCCGCGGAGTCGGCTGGCTGGCTGGGCTTGAATTCTTCTCCGCTCACCCGCGACAGGCCTGGTGAGAAGCGGCTGCACCATCTGTGCCCAGAGCGGGGGCCCAGCTGCTGGGAGCAGAGGCGCCCCCACCTGCCCCGCTGCTGTGGTTCATGGGGAGACAGACGGAAGGGGCGGACATCCCTCGAGGGGTCCCTGCAGCTCCGGAGAAGGGGGCCAGCCCCCGGGCTGGGGGGGGCGGCCCCAGGGTCTCCTGGGCCAGAGCAGGGGAGCCCTGCGGGCTCTCTGTCCTCTGGGGTGGTCGACAGCCCCACGGGTGCACGCTGGGGATGGCGGGCCCCGTCCAGGCCCCATAGCTGGGGGTCTCAGGTGTGCCCGGGGCTGCCGTCTCCTTGGAGAAGGGGCTCACGTCTGGTTCCCAGGGCGACGGTGGGGCGGGCGTTGACGTGGGGAGGGGTCCGTCCTGGGGGGCGGACCCTGGGGGCGGGGTCTGGGGAGGGGATGTGTGAGCCGTCCCAGACCCGGAGACCCGTGAGCGCGGGCCCTCCGCAGGGCGGCGGTCTCAGGGGCTAGGCGTCAGCACCCCCACCCAGGCTCCCCCTCCCCGCCCACCTGACCTGAGTGGTGAGCCCTTCCGCAGCCTCAGCTCCGGGCTCTCCCACCCAGGGGACGACCGCAGCGTGTCCAGCTCGTCGTCAGAGGCCAGCCACTCGGACGCCAGCGCCAGCAGCCGGCTCACGCCGTGGCCGGAGCCATCCTCGTCCTCGGCCAGCACGTCGCAGGAGGGCCCTGGGCTGGCGGCCGCCCAGGCCCCCGGGGACACGGCGCCGGGAGCCGCCAGGCCCGCCCCGAAGCCGCTGCGGCCGCGGCAGCTGCAGGAGGTCGGCCGCCAGAGCTCCTCGGACAGCGGCATCGCCACGGGCAGCCACTCCTCCTACTCGGGCAGCTTCTCGTCCTGCGCGGGCAGCAGCCTGGACGTGTGGCGGGGCGGCGACGAGCTCGGCTCCCTGCTCAGCCTGCCGGCGGCCGGGGTCCCGGAACCCAGCCTGTGCGCCTGCCCTCCTGGGGCGGCCGAGTACCAGGTGCCCGCCTCCTCGCGGCCGCACTACGACACGCCCCGCAGCCTGCGCCAGGCGCCCCGGGACCAGCCCCCCGCCGCGGACGGGGGCGCCGCCCGGGACTCGGGGTGTCCCCCTGGCTGGCCTGGCGAGAGACGGCGGGGACCGGCGCCAGAGGCGGCGGCGGGGGCCGGCGAGCCCTGGGAAGCGGGCGCCCCCCACGCCGGGCCCCCTCCCGCGCTCTTTTCCGCGTGTCCGGTCTGCGGAGGACTGAAGGTAAAGCCCCCTCCCTGAGGGTGGCGGTGGCCTGGGGCGGGTGCTGAGCTCGGTGGGGCGGGCCCGGGGTCGGGGGTGGGGCCCAGTCTGCAGGAAGGGCTGCGTCCCAGGCAGGTTCGGGGCGGCAGAACCCGAGGACCTACCCGCGCCTCCTCGCCGAAGTTGCACCCACAGGTGGCCTGTCCTTTGAACAGGACCCCGAGGCTCAGGAGGCCTGCTGGCTAGCGGGGGTCTGCTCTCGGGACCCTGGCACCTCCGTGGCTCACTCACAGCGGCCTCGTGGGGGGGGAAGGGCAAGAGTCGGGCTCACCTGTCGCGAGCCCCAGAACTGTCCCCCCCACACCCTGGCCAAGCTGAGGGCCAGCAGTCAGGACCAGGAGGTGCAGGGTCGGGCTCATATGTTGGGAGCCCCAAGACCACCCCCCCTCAACTCCTGGATGAGCTGAGGGCCAGTGGTCACGACCAGAAGGTGCAGGGTGGGACGTCCGTTCCCGTTCCGGGGCCCCAGGCACTGCGTGCGCCCTCGGGGGCGGCCTGCTCACCCGCATGGACTTTGGCTGCGTGGCCTGCTGTGTCCCTTGGCGCCGCGGTTGGTTCCAGACACCCCTGGGGAAGGCGAGCCCCGTGGCCGCCCATCTGGGCTCCAGCCAGCGGGCGTCCCGCGCTCAGCTCACCTGTAAATGTTCCGCTTTGTACCTTCACCCTCGGCTGAAGACCGTTTGTGGCTCTTTTCACATTTTTAAAACCTGACACCGTTTGTAAGATCTTGTTAGACTGGAAATAAAATTGTTTTTTCTTATCGTCTTGTCCTGTTCCGTGTGGCCGGCTCTCTCTGCCTCCCGCCCCGGCCCTGCCGCTTGGGGCCTTTCGCTGTCTCTGAAATCCGGGGGCGTCCTACGGCCCGTGGGTCGCAGCTGCACAAGGCCTTGCCTGTCTGGTCGGCCTTAAGCCTGAACACGCTGGAAGCATGAAGCGGGAGAGTGGCCTTGGACAGCCCGGGGCCTGCGCATGTGTGTGTGGTGTGTGTCCACGTGTGATGTGTGCATGCGAGTGCGTGCGTCTGCATGCGTGTGCACTGTGTATGAGTCATGTACGCAAGTGTGGCATGCGGCGTGCACGCGTGTGTACACATGTGCATGCACTTGCATGTGGCGTGTGCGTGTCCTGTGTGCACATATTGCATGCCTGGTGTGATGTCTGCTTGTGTGCTGGGTGCATGCGTGTGCGCCCGTGTGTGTGACGCCCGTGTCTGCACGCGTCACTGGAGACCACACTGCGGTCCTCAGTGGTCCGCTTGGGCTCAGGCAGGTGGCTCCCTGTGTCCAGGGAGGGTGGACCCCCCCCACCTTCTGAGTCAGCGAGGGTCCTAGCTCTGAGCCTGAAGCACCCCTGTCCCCAGTCTCCCCCGTGTGGGTGGAAGAGCTGCCAGGACCCCCCCATCACGGGCTCCCTGCACATCCTTGGGGGGCCTCGTCTCACTCTTGTTCACTGCCTGGTGGGGACCCGGGTCCCAGGTTCCCCGGGGGTGCTGAGAGCAGGCTCTGACCGGCCCCGGCAGGACTGCAGTAGGAAAGGCAGGCTGGGGGGTCTCTCCCATCGGAGCCCCCCGCCCCGTACACGGGACAGCAGTGCTGCCGGCCTGGGCGCCGGGGACTAGCGAGACAACGCGTCTAGTGGAAGCTTGTCTGCGGGAGTCGCCACCACGCATTTCGCTGCCATCTGCCCCCAGAGGGCCCGCCGGCCTTTCTGCAAATGAGAGAGGGGCTGGGAGCTGCTGGAGCTGCGGGCAGGGGGCCGCTCTAGAGGCCGGGGCTGCCTGCTCATCTTCCAGGCTCAGTCCCGCGGGCCCTCCACCTCAGCGGACGGCCGCCCGTCCAGCAGAGCCGGCGGAGGCCCTGGCATCCCAGGGAACTGCCCCCATGTGAAGCCGGGAGGGCTGGAAGCCGGGCCTCCCTTCTGCCAGTGCCCTGCCCCGTGAGGGCGTCCTGGCTGTGAGCTCTGGTCTCCTGTCTGAGGCTGATGGCTGGGACTTCAGGGAAGGGCTGTCTGGGGGGTGAGGTAGGCGGGGTGGCAAACGCTCAGGGTCAGGGGACCCAGGCAGGGGTGGGGCAGGTGGCCCAGGCCCTCCAGGGCCTGGGGGAGGCAGGGCCCTTCACGGGGGTGGCCCCTGACCACGAGGCCCGGCCCCCATGGCAGCTGCATCTCAGTGTGGCCCAGGGGACCAGTGCGGGCGGGGATGTCTTGCCTGGGCTGGGTGGGCCCCAGGACGGCCGCCCACCCGGCCCCACGAGGCTCCCAGTTCACCTGTGCTCATCTCTGAGCCCACGGGGCGGGTGACAAAGACACCCCTCCCGCTTCCCAGAGGAGGTCTAGCGTGAGGCCGTAGGATGGGGTCTGGGTCCCTGGGCCTCATGCACGCTCCTGGCTGGGAATGCCTGCTCCCCGCCCCCCACCAGAGAGCCCCCCTCACCTCACGGGCCACGTGTGCCCGCCTGCCCCCACCTGGTCCTGGCCCCAAGGAGGGCAGACGGGAGGGGCTTTGTTCATTCCTCCCCAGCCCCTGGCTGCCTTGTGGGCGCTGCATGCCGTGCCTGCAGGACTGGCCCCGGAAGCAGGCGCCGCTGTGGGTGCGGCTACCAGTGACGGGGGCCCCCGAGGGCAGCCGGCTCTCGACCCAGGTCTTGGGAGTCACATACACCCTCCCCGAGTCCCAGAGCCTGCCCAGGGGCCTCTTCACGGGTGACGCGTTGGGGTTCCCAACAGGAGCCAACCTGGGGCCGGGGCTGGGGTGCTGCGTCCTGAGTGTGGGCAGCACCTTTGCCCCCCTGAAGAGCGAGTCGGCTTCTGCACCCCTGTTCCAGCCCACGGTCCCCCGGGAGGCCTCACTGCCAGGCTGCGCCCTCAGCCGCGCCAGGGTGCTGGGTCCAGTCCTGGGAGAGGTGCCCATCTCCTGGGTGTGCAAAGCGGAGGCCCAGGCAGTGGTGACCCTGCCCCTGGTGGGCCACCCTCCCCCCGCCCACTCCGCCCCCAGCTCTGAGGTCTCCAAACCACTTTCCTCCTCCGGGCCCATCTGCACCTCCAATCTGCCCCAGAGTGGCCACCTCACAGGTTGGGGTCCTTGACTTATCTCACGGGGCTCCCAGGAGTGGCTCAGCCAGGGTGCCCTGCTTAGAGCAAGTGGGCAGTGCCCAGGGGTGGCGTGACAAGCCCTTGAGCACCTCACAGCTGGCAACGAACCCGCTGCGAACGTGTGACACATGGCATGGCTCACGTCTGGGGCCCTGAGGAGACACTGCCTCGCCCCACGTGGGTGGTGTGGGTGTCAGGGCGGGCGGGGCCCTGAGAGGGGCAGAACCCAGTGAGCCCGACTTCCAGCCCGGGGTGGAGCTGGGTGGACAGCTGACGTGTGTTCTCCTTGGTCTAGGCAGCTGCTGCCTCGCCCCCCGGGCTCCTGGTGACGCACTCAGGTAGGCCTCAGCCTGGGCACCGGCGCTCACACAGCCCCAGGAAGGGACGTGGGGTCATAGTGGCCGTGGTCATGGTCCAGCCAGAGTGTGTGCTAGATGAGATGCCAGGGGACAGCGGGAGAGGGGGACGGCGGGAGAGGGGGACGGTGGACAGTGAGGGTGACAGTGGACGGCAGGGCAGCAGCCCGTGGCTGGGTGGGTCTTGGCTGGAGTTGGGGGGACCAGGCAGCAGGCTGAGGACAAGGTGGCCGAGTGTGTCCG
This sequence comes from Giraffa tippelskirchi, assembly GCF_054371585.1. Classification (NCBI taxonomy): domain Eukaryota; kingdom Metazoa; phylum Chordata; class Mammalia; order Artiodactyla; family Giraffidae; genus Giraffa; species Giraffa tippelskirchi. The sequence continues at coordinate 2,435,821 of NC_137275.1, forward strand.
GCCTGCCGCAGAGGGTGCGTGGACAGGGCGGGCGGGTCCAGGGCCGGCCTGGAGCCCCAACCTTTAAGACGTCACCTGTCCCCCGGGGGACAGAGAATGGAGGTGATGATGGCCCAGGGGGGCATGGGGGGGCCCAGGCAGGGAGCGAGTGGAGATACGGGGTCTCCTCGGGGTCGCCCCATTACACGGGGACAGCTGAGCAGAGCTGGCTCTGGGCTAGGGAAGGCCTGGGAGGGTGGCAGGGGCCGCGGGTGGGGGCAGTTGGCCTGGCCCGGCTGGGGAGGGTCCACTCTGCGCTTGGTCTTCTCGGTGCACAGGGGCCACCTCCAGCCTCGGGCTGGGGAGGGCGGTCCTAACAAGCTTAGGTCTTTCACTCTCCTCTTCCGGGGGTCGTGCCCCCTGCTTGGGGTTGGCCCCTGTGGGCCAAGCGGGGCGCAGGCCCGCCCACAGTGGAGGGGGCGGGAGGGGAGGGTCAAGGTCATGGACATGCAGGGTCAGACAGTGGCCACGGGAGAGCCCCATGCTGGGCGGCGTGGGGGTCCCCCGGTCGGGATGGGGCCCTCAGGACCATCCTCCGATGACACGGGGCATGGTTCTGCATGCCGCCCCTCACCCCCACACCCTGAGCACAGGATGTGCTCCCAGGAGCAGCATCAGGATCTGCTGGGGGACAAGGAACCTTTCCTCTGGGCAGGGAGCTTGGGGGAGCAGGGGTCCTGGGTCTGGGGGGCAGCAGAGGAGAATCCGACCCAGGTCAGAGAGGAGATGCCCAGGGTGGTCTGGCCGGGCCTGGCGTGTGGCCAGGGAGAGGCCAGGGCAGCCCCGCTCCATCTCTGCTTGGCCCGGAGAGGACGCGGAGCGGCTTTGGAGATGCCGGCGAGAGGCCCGGAGGGGAGGGTCAGGGAGGGAGATGGGAGGTGAGGGAGGAGTGCGGCGGAGCCAGGGCAGGGGGCGGCCTCCGGGGGGGCACCCCCACCCCGTGCAGGCGGCCGAGGAGGCAGACGGGCCGCTCTGGGCTCCACAGCCCTCCCTCCCCGCTCCCGCTTCCACGTGGACCCAGCCCTAAGACCAGCCGCTGAGTCATGTGGAGCTTGCCCACCAGGCCTCAGGTCAAACCCCAGCCCTCCCCTCGGCTTTCAGGAGCTAGGCTTCCTTCCCAGACTCCCCTCAGACCCCCGTCTCAGCCCCTAAGGGCTCTCCTCACTCCAGCCAGGCCTTTGCCCCCCCCATGCCCCCCCAACTTCATCCCTTGGCACATGCCCCCTTCTCCAGGCAGCCCGCCCAGATTTTCCCTGGGCCCCTTGGTCTAAGAGCTTCCCCAAGGTGCCTCTGCCTGTTATCTTGGGTTACATGGGAGAAGGTCTGCGTCTACCCCTCTGTGGGTCAGTGCTCACCCAAGCTAGGCCAGAGTGGGGTCCTGCCTTGCTCTTTGGGTGCACTGGATGGGAGCTTGGAGCCAGCATGAGCTCAGCGAGGCCAGGCGCTTCCTTGCTGTCCTGGGCGAGGGGAGTGCAGAGGGCTCTGCCCAGGGCCATACGCCAAGCCTCTTCCTCTGCCTGTCCGCTAGGCCTTGGGGAGGAGGTCTCCTTCTTGGGGGTGATGGGGTGATGGGCTCTGTGCTACAAAAACAGTGGATTTACAGAGAGCCCTGAGCTCTGAGCCCTGCCTCAGAGCTGAGATGTCTGGGGCTTGGACTTACTCCCGTCCTCTGCCTGCAGAGCGGGGCCACCCCCTGACCTGGCCATGCCCCCGGTGGACCCCGCAGACAGCCAGGGCCCTGAGCCCTGCCCCGCTGGGAGCAGTTTATTGGATGGGGGAAGGGACTTGAAGTGCCCGGGGGCCATCCTGGAGGAGGTGTCACTGTGAAAGGAAGTGTGGGTGGGCCTGTGCTCAGGGAAGGACTCACTGGTCCACAGAGGGTCCCTGACAAGGGTGGGGTGACCCAGGAGGACAGCGGAGGCGGAGGGCTGGGGGTTGTCGACAAGGCAAGGCGTCTGGCCTAGGAGGGGGTAGGGCACTGGGGAGCCCAGGAGGAAGTGGGGGGAGAGACGCTGGAAGGCTGGGTGCCCAGGGGCTGAAGACAGAAGTGTGGTTGCTTGGGCCCAGCGGGGCCATCGGGGGCCACCCCTGGGCAGCCTGCTGTGGGGGGCGGGTGGTTAGGGAGACACTGGAAGGGGTGGGTAAAGATGGTCGAGAAGATGGGGGGGATCAGGAAGGACCCCCCAACTCCGGGGCACTGGAGAGGTGGAGGTGAGACGCCAGAGGGGCGGGCGGCGGTGGGGAGCTCCTTTCTGGACTGTCTAGAGGGTCACCGCCTGGGCACTGACGGCCGCTGCCCCTGCAGGAGTGCCGGGTCCCGGAAGGCCACGCGGGGAGGTGCCCACATACGTGAACGTGCCCGCCAGCCCCTGCCCTGCCAAGCGGCTGCACTACCTGGGCCTGCAGCTGCCCGAGGCGGGCGCCGGCGTGCGAGGTGGGTGTGCTGGCGAGGGGCTGCCCCGCTGGGGGCTGGGGGTCCGGGGGATCCGGAGGTCCGGGGGTCCGGGGGCGTGCCCGTGGGTCCGGGGGGTCCGAGTTCGCAGGGGCCGGGGGGCCAGGGGGCCGTGGGGCTCGTACGGCCGTGCTCACCCCGTGTGCTTGCAGGAGCTGGCGCCTCCCGCTACGCGCTGATTGACGTTGCGGCCACGGAGGCGGCGCACAGGGCGGGGGCCCGGCACGCGCAGGCCCGGGAGGAGCGGCTGCCCGCGCCCGAGCAGAGGCCGAAGGCGGCCCCGCGGTGAGGCGGCCGGACGACGGCGACGCGCCTGGACGGCGGAGGGAGCGGCCCCGCGCCATCGCGGCGGTCGGGCTCTGGCTCGGAGCCGAGGGTGGGCGCACTTCCCCGGGCCCAGGCGGGGGCGGCGGGTGGACAGACGGCTCTGGTTGCCCCTCTGACGCCTTCTCTGGCCCCCAGGCTGGCGGGAGGTGCCTCCTGGACAGGTGTCCAGGGGCGGCTCCGGTGGACCCGAGGCAGCGTCTGGCCAGCAGTTTCCGGCCCTGGGATGTGACCTAGCTGCAACCTTACCTGGAGGTGGCTGCCCAGTGATGAGGACCCTCGTCTCCAGCCACGACGGGGGTTGGGGGGCATCCATCCACAGGGCTCCATTGTCCCCTCCGGGTCACCACTGCCTTGCGCCCAGAGGGCATGGCCCTTGAGCCCTTCAGCGGACTGTTGGCCTCCTGGGACCCATTCAGTTAGTCCTGTGAACGGTTTAGATCTTTAAAATCGCTTATGTTCCATTGTCAACATGGCCAGTTATTTCCTGAGGGCTGGGGCTCCTGCTGTGGGCCTCTGGGGGCACAGAAGGGACCCCTGGCTGGCGGGCAGGGGTTTCCCGTGGCCTTGGGGGTCGACGGGCGTGTCCATGACTCAGTGGGCAGGAGGGGTGGTCCTGGCTCCCCTGGCCGGTAGGGGTGGTCTGGGTGCTGGGAAGTTCCTGGAGTTGGTGGTGGGCTTTCGGTCCTCCTGGCTGGGCCGGACCTGCCCACCCTGGTCTGAGTTGTAATGGGGCTCTTCTGCCTGGTGGGGGCTCCAACCACCCACCTCCGCCCGCCGCAGACCCATGCCCACTGCCTCCCGCCGTGATCCCACCTAGGATCCAGCAAACCTCGGTTAGTCTGACCATGGGAAGCCTGTGGGACACCCCACATGTCCTCCGCCTCTTGGGGGAGGGTCCCTCGGGTCGATGTGGCCAGGGTTGATGTAGCTCCCCTCCGCCACCAAGCCTGAGCCAGCAGATGCCCCCAGTGAGATGCAAAGGCCCCAGGGCCGCTCCACACACTAGTCAGAGTCTCACAGACCATGGACAGGACTTCAAGGAGAGCAAGCTTCTGTCTTTGCCAGTGGGGGCAAAGTGTGGCTAGAGCACCCCAGTCCGGGGCTTCTGCTGTGTCAGGCCCCCTCAGCTGGGGGTTTGGGGTCTGGCACGGGGACAGGCAGTCGGGGTCCCAGGCGTTACCCGTGACCTCGGGTGGCTGGTGTCTGGGTTCTCCTGTTGTTGGAATAAGAGGAGCCCGCTGTGTCTTTGCGAGGCTGACGCAGGATGTGGGGGCACCCAGGAAGGGCCCCTGCGCCTCCTTGGCCCTCTGCCCCTTGGGTGGCTGGGGGTCTTCCAGGCCTGGCCAAGGGCCCCTCCCTCGGAGGGGCAGTCGAGGAGCCAGGAATCAGAATACCAGGGGCAGGGGTTTGTCCTGACACATGACGGCTGCCCTCTGGCCAGCGAGGCTCTGGGGCGCGGGTGCTAAGCCACACGGAGCCCTTCTTCCAGAGCCGGGAAGCGTGACTGGTGGTGGCCAAGTCCGTTGGGGTCACCTTGGCAAAACTGTTGCAGCCACCAGGGCTGAGGCACGCAGGCATCTGTGTGGTCGTAAAAGGTCTTGGGAACCCTGGACCCAAACTCAAGCCTGAGAAGGGCTCCTCGCCTTTGCTGAGAGGGGGGCTCCCCGGCCTGGCCCCCACGCTGCCACCCCCATCACTGCCCACCCTACTCCTGTCCTGTCGTGCCCCTGGCCCTCAGGGAGACTGTGCAGCGCTGGACACGACCCGGCGGAGGGGTGCCCTGGAGCTGGGGGGCCTCCCGTGCCGGGTAGGATTTAGCATCTTAATTCTGGAATATCAGTGTCAGACTGGAAACCTTATTTTTTTTTATTGAGGTATAATTGACAAATCATATTAGTTTTAGGTGGACAGCATCACGATTCTGTATTTGTATATACTGTGAGATGACCAGCACAGGAGGTCTAGTTAACATCCATCACCTCACAGAGTTACAGGACTCCTTTTTTCTTGTCACGAGAGCTCTGAAGACGGACTCTCCACCAGGTGTCATACACAGTACAGCATCGTTAACTAGAGTTGCCGTGTTGTACACTGCACCCCTGTGACCTGGTTTGTAACTGGGAGTAACTGGGAGTTTGTCCTTTTGACTCCCTTTGCGGCATCCACTCCCGGACCTCCACCTCTGGCAACCACGTGCATCTGTTCTACCAGTTCAATTTTTTTGTTTGTTTTTGTTAAGATTCCACATATATGTGAGATCATGTATTTGGCTTTCTCTCTGTCCTAATGCCCTCTTATGTAATCCAAGTTGTCACAAATGGCAGTGTTTCATTTTTTAATGGCCAAGTAATATTCCACTTTTTTCCACAATTGAGTGCCACAGAATTGATGCTTTTGAACTCTGGTGTTGGAGAAGGCTCTTGAGAGTCCCTTGGACTGCAAGGAGATCCAACCAGTCCATCCTAAAAGAGACCAATCCTGGGTGTTCATTGGAAGGACTGATGTTGAAGCTGAAACTCCAATACTTTGGCCACCTCATGTGAAGAGTTGACTCACTGGAAAAGACCCTAATGCTGGGAAGGATTGGGGGCGGGAGGAGAAGGGGACGACAGAGGATGAGATGGCTGGATGGCATCACTGACTCGATGGACATGGGTTTGGGTAGACTCCGGGAGTTGGTGATGGACAGAGAGGCCTGGCGTGCTGCAGTCCATGGGGTCGCAAAGAGTCGGACACGCCTGAGGGACTGAACTGAACTGAACTGAATGTTCCACTTAGGAATAAGCTTCCCTGGTGGCTCAGCTGGTAAAGAACCTGCCTCCAATGCAGGAGACCTGGGTTCGATCCCTGGGTTGGGAAGATCCCCTGGAGGAGGGACAGCTACCCACTCCAGTATTCTGGCCTGGAGAATTCCATGGACTGTAGAGTCCACGGGGTCACAAAGAGTCGGACACGACTGAGCGCCTACGGAGAAGGCAATGGCAGCCCACTCCAGTACTCTTGCCTGGAAAATCCCATGAACGGAGCAGCCTGGTGGGCTGCAGTCCATGGGGTCGCTAAGAGTCAGACACGACTGAGCGACTTCACTTTCACTTTTCCCTTTCATGCATTGGAGAAGGAAATGGCAACCCACTCCAGTGTTCTTGCCTAGAGAATCCCAGGGACACGGGAGCCTGGTGGGCTGCCGTCTATGGGGTCGCACAGAGTTGGACACGACTGAAGTGACTTAGCAGCAGCAGCATTCCGCTGTATGTAGGTACCGCATCTTCACCCACTCACCTGTCCTCGGGCACTTAGGTTGCTTCTGTGTCTTGGCCGCTGTGAATAATGCTGCCGTGAACACAAGGAGTGCAGCTGTCTTTCTGAGTCAGTGTTTTCGTTTTCTTCAGGTAAATACTCATAAGGAGAACTGCTGGATTGTATGGTAGTTCTATTTTTATGTTTCTGAGGCGTCTCCAGTTTTCTTTGGAGGCTGCACCCATTTACAGCAGTGCATGCTGCTGCTGCTAAGTCGCATCAATCGTGTCCGACTCTGTACGACCCCACAGACGGTGGCCCACCAGGCTCCCCCGTCCCTGGGATTCTCCAGGCAAGAACACTGGAGTGGGTTGCCATTTCCTTCTCCAATGCATGAAAGTGAAAAGTGAAAAGTGAAAGGGAAGTCGCTCAGTCGTGTCCGACTCTTCGCGACCCCATGGACTGTAGCCCACCAGGCTCCTCTGTCCATGGGATTTTCCAGGCAGGGGTACTGGAGTGGGTTGCCATCGCCTTCTCCGGCACAGCAGTGCATGAAGGTCCTCTTTCTCCACATCCTTGCCGACCTTTGGTATCTGTTGTCTTGTATAATTTTAAATTTTTGGCTGTGCTGGGTCTTCATTGCTGCAGGGACTTCTCTCTGGAGGGGCTACTCTGTGCTTGTGGTGCCTGGGCTTCTCATTGCAGCGGCTTCTCCTGTGGCTTAGCGTGGCTCCCGGGAGCGCACGTCTCCGTAGGCGCGGCGGGGGGCTCAGGAGCTGTGGCTGTCGGGCTTAGTTGCTCTGCGGCATGTGGGATCTTCCCAGACCAGGGGTGGAACCCCTGTCTCCTACATCGGTAGGCAGATTCTTGGTCCCTGAGCTACCAGTGAAACCCTGTCGTGTTTTAGTAATAGTCCTTGCGATATGTGCCAGGTGATGTCACACTGTGGTCTTGATTTGCATTTCCCTAATGGTTAGTGATGTTGAGCATCTTTGTTGTTTTGTTTTCACTACTGAGTAATATGAGCCTATACCTTTTGGATGCCAACCCCTTCTCAGACACGTGGTCCGCCGATCTCCTCTCCATTCCATAGGCTGCCTTTTCACTCTGTTAGCGGTTCCCTTGCTGTGCAGAATCATACTGGTTTGGTGTAGTTCCACTTATTTACTCTTGCTTTTGGTGTCAGGTCCATCCAAAAACTTATCACGAGGACTGATGTCAGGGAGCTTACTGCCTAGGTTTTCTTTTAGGAGTTTTATGGTTTCAAGTCTTATATTTTTTAACCCATTTTGAGTTAATTTTTGTACATGGTGTAAGATGTATGCTGAATCGCTTCATTCGTGTCCAACTCTGTGACCCCATGGCCTGTAGCCCACCAGGCTCCTCTTGTCTCTAGGCAAGAATACTGGGGTGGGTTGCCATGTCCTCCTCCAGGGAATCTTCCTGACTCAGGCATCAAACCCGCATCTCTTACATCTCCTGTGCTGGCAGGCGGTTTGTTCACCACTAGCACCCCTGGTGTAAGATAGTGGCCCAGTTTTCTCAACACCATTTATTGAAGAGACTATCCTTTCCCCACTGTATATTCCTGGCTCCTCTGTCACAAATTAACTGATCACGTAAGCGTGGGTTTGTTTCTGATCTCTGTTCTGTTCCACTGATCTATGTGTCTGTTTTACACCAGCACCATTGTTGTCGTTCACTTGCTAAATTGTGTCCGACTCTTTGTGACCCCGTGGACTGCAGCACGCCAGGCTTCCCTGTCCTTCACTGTCTCCTGAGTTTGCTGAAACTCACGTCCATCGAGTCGGTGATGCCATCCAACCATCTCATTCTCTGTCGTCCCCTTCTCCTCCCGCCTTCAATCTTTCCCAGCATCAGGGTCTTTTCCAGTGAGTTAGCTCTTCCCATCAGGTGGCCAAAGTATTGGAGTTTCAGCTTCAGCATCAGTCCTTCCAATGAATATTCAGGACTGATGTCCTTTAGGATGGACTGGTTTGATCTCCTTGCAGTCCAAGGGACTCTCAAGAGTCTTCTCCAACACCACAGTTCAAAAGCGTCAATTCTTTGATGCTCAGCCTTCTTTATGGTCTGACTCTCACATGACTACTGGAAAAACCATAGCTTTGACTATATGGACCTTTGTCAGCAAAGGTTTTTAATATGCTGTCTAGGTTGGTCATAGCTTTCCTTCCAAGGAGGAAGGAGCAAGCATCTTTTAATTTCATGGCTGCAGTAACTATCTGCAGTGATTTTGGAGCCCAAGAAAATAAAGTCTGTCACTGTTTCCATTGTTTCCACATCTATTTACCATGAAGTGATGGGACCAGATGCCATGATCTTAGTTTTTTGAACGTTGAGTTTTGAGCCAGCTTTTTCACTCTCCTCTTTCACTTTCATCAAGAGGCTCTTTAGTTCTTTGCTTTCTGCCATAAGGGTGGTGTCATCTGCATATCTGAGGTTATTGATATTATCCCAGCAATCTTGATTCCAGTTTGGGCTTCATCCAGTCCAGCATTTCACATGATGTATTCTGCACAGCAGTTAAATAAGCAGGGTGACAATATACGGTCTTGTCATACTCCTTTCCCAATTTGGAACCAGTCCGTTGTTCCATGTCTGGTTCTAACTGTTCATCGACAGGGACCCAGTTAAGGTCCTGAGAAAAACCCAAGGGAGGGAAGTAAGGAGCTGGGGGTGGGGGTGGGCCCAGGCTGGCAGCCTTCTGTGGGCTCACCCGTGAGAACCCTTGGCCAGGGCCCGGGAGGAGATCCCGCAGCTCGTCTCTGGGGAGGGGGTCCGCGAGGTGGGGGTAGGAGGAAGGCAGTGTCACCGAGACACAGGCCCACTGTAAGAGAAAACCGTAGGTGTTGGGAAGGAGGGGCTTAAACAACACTGACTTCCGGTTCTGGAGGTTGGAGGGCGCGGTCATGCAGGGGGAGGCTGGTGGTCTGGTGGGGCGGGCATCCTTTTCCTCACCGTGTCCTCACGTTGCAGGGACGAGGGTGCTCCCGGGGGTCTCTCCTATAAAGGCACTGACCCCCTTCATGAGGACCCCACCTCGTGACCTGATCACCCCCCCGAGGCCCCGCCTCCGGGTACCACCACCTTGGCGGTTAGGTTCCAACATGGAGGTTCTGGGGACACCCTAAGTGGCTCGCTTTAGGAAAGAGGAGTACTGGGGGCCCTGGGGCCCTGCACTTGGGGAGCTGGCGTGGGTCCCCAGCACTCGTGGGGGAGCCTGCTGAGCCGCAGGCATGCTCTTTGCCCCGCATAAACACCGTCTGCCCCAGATGATCGTCAAGAAGCTACAGCTGCACAGGGCAGCCACTGCCCCTGACCAGCGCCTTCGCCTCACCCACGTCCTCCAGGGCAATGACAAACTGGCGAGGGCCCATCGCTCCTCCAGTGTCTGAGCACAGGCGTAGCCTCCAGGCTGTTGGCTCCTCTGCTGGTAAACTGAGTCAGATCCCCCTGCTAGCGCCCATGTCCTGGGCTGACCTTGCACCATCCCCCACTGTGAGCCCACAAGGGCCAGAATGTTCCTAGAGGGGCTCCCGAATGTGTGGCTGGGGGCTCTAACTGCCGCCCCCCCCAGCCTCCGAGCACCCTGGAAGCCTGGGGTCCTCCCTTGTCCTCAGACGGCTGTCTCAGTACAGCAGCCCCAGCCCTGCCCATGGCCTGGTCACGGCTGGGAGGGACACGGCAGCAGGCATGGTCGGGGGCAGACATGGCGTGAGGGCCTGGGTGGGTTCCCGGGGCTGGACAGGCACTGGGCCCAGCGACTTGGGGGGGAGCCTCCTGTCTCAGGGGCCCCTCCCTGCTCTTCACGGCGCCGTGACGGTCCAGGCTGGCTGCCCTGGCTTTCCTTCTAAGACCAGCTAACAGGGCATCTGGCCCTGGGGGTGCCAGTGATGACGGTGAGTCAGACGTGGCCAAGAGCAGGATACGGCACCCAGCGGAGCGTCTGGGGCCTGCATGCCTTGTGGATCCGGCCCTCACCCGGGCCCTCGGCTGAGGGGCCAGGACAGTCCGGAGTGCTCAGTGAGCCCTGCAGGCTGTCGGGCTCCCCCACAATCCTGACCCGCAGGGGAAGGACCTCACGTTGGAGGCCAGAGCACTGCCCCCTCCACCCCGGGAGTTCAGCACCAAGCCAGGGAGGCCCAGCCAAGCCCACCAGCCCTGCTGTATCGCCCATCACAGAGACCGGGGCAGTGGGGACAGGGCGGGAGAGGGGCCTGGAGTCCCCGGGCCCAGCAGACACAGCGAGGCGGGGCCCGGTGACACCTCAGTGACCGCAAGGTTTAATTAAATACTGTCATGTATTTGTAAGGAGTTCTGTACACAGGATTTCCAGTGGCAGGTTCACAAAATTTCTCTACACAAACTGCGACCTTGTATCACAGGGGGCGGCCACTACATGGGTAGCTGGGAATCGCTTTCTTGACACGGGGGCAGCTGGCTGTGTTAGCCGGGGGGCGCGGACGCGGGGAGCTCCTCCTCCCGGCCCCGGGGCACCCACAGGAATCCGTCCTTCTGGCTAGGGCCTCTCCCGGCTGGACCCCTCCACGCCTTCCCTGACCCCCGAGGGCCCAGGCCCCTCCTCGGGAACCCCAGGCTGCCGGCACCTCCTCTGTGCAGCTGGCCGGGCTGTGGGCCCTTGGAGCTCGCCGCGGCCTCAGAGCTCGTTGTGGCGGGCCCTGGAGATGCGGCTGGACAGGTCCTGCATGTGCTTCTTCACCTGCAGGAACGGCACGGGCTGGTCACGTGGGACATCTGCTCATGACCCGAGACTCAGCCTTCGCTTTCCAAGTGCCTCGTCCCCAACCCCCATCGATAACTCGTCAGACAAACCATCCGAGCAGCTCATTAACCAGGAACAGCCTCCCGGGAACACCATGAGCGGCCTCTCTCCCCCCAGCATCCTCACTGCTGACCTCACTGACTCTTGTTTTCTTCTTGATGAGTCTGGCTAAAGGTTTATCAATTCTGTTTTAAAGTGAAGGTGAAGTCACTCAGTCATGTCTGACTCTTTGCGACCCCATGGACTGTAGCCCACCAGGCTCCTCCATCCATGGAATTCTCAAGGGAAGAGCACTGGAGTCGGGTGCCATTTCCTTCTCTGGGGACCTTCCCAACCCAGGGATCAAACCCGGGTTACAACATTGCAGGCAGACGTTTTACCGTCTGAGCCACCAGGGAATCCTTTCTGTTTATCTTTTCAAAAACACCACCTCTTCGTTTCATTGACCTTTCCTAATTTTTGTCTGGTTTTTTCCCTTCGTTTGTTTCTGCTCTGACCTTCGTCCCTGTCCCTCTGCTGACTCTGGTTTCGTCTGCTCTTTCTCTGGGTCAAGTGTAAGGTCAGGCTGCCCGTTTCCCCCTGACATGTGGGCTTCTGTGGCTACAAACCGCCCTCCTGGAACTGCCTCTGTGGCGTCCCCTAGGTTTGGGGTTTGGGAAGGCCTTTTGTCTCCAGGTCACTTTTGACTTCTTCCTTCATTTCTTCAGTGATGCACTGATTGTTTAGTAGCCTACTGTTTAGCCTCTGTGTGTTACGGTTTTTGCAATTTTTTTTTTGTACTTTAACCTGAGTTTCAAGCTATGTGATTTCAGGGCACAGCAAGCAAACAAACAAACAAAACGACAGGCAGTGAATGAAGACCCAGCCCGTCTGCGGCTCCCCAGGCTCTGTCCTCATCACAGCGGCAGGGGCCTCCCTGCCCTGCTCCCTGGGCACACAGAGGCCGCAGGCGGGAGCCAGCAGGGCCCTGGGGCGGGGCGGCAGCTGGGGCTCCCGTGGAGCACCGTCGGGGAAGCTCCCCCTCTTCCTTTCGCCCCAGCAGGGTCTGGCTTCTCCTGGGTTGTCTCCACACCCCCCTTCTGGTTCTTTCCTTTCTCTTCCCTCTAACTTATCCTGAACAGGGAGGGCGCCCTGTGCAGGAGGCACAGAGGAGGTCCCTGCAGAGCCCGCTGCGGGCCCGGGCTTCCCTGTGCACCCGCAGAGATGCCCACGTCTGTGCGTGGCTCCATGGAGGGTCCATGCCGCCTGCCCCTTGCTCCCTCACTGAGCCTGAACCTGAGTCCCCTCCAGGGACGGGCCCCTCGCGTCTCGGTGCCTGGGAGGTGCCCTGAGCTGCGGGCTCACCACCGATGACCAGCGGGAGGCCCTGCCGGGTCAGGTGCCTCCAGCGAGGGGGGCTTCGGTCTCTGGGTCCCGTACGTCCTCTGGGTTCTCACATCACCCCACCGAGGGCATTCATGAGCCCCGCGGGGCCGCACATGGGGAGCGACCCCGTGCAGGCTGCCTGCTGCCGCCCATTCCCTGTGGCGCCGAGTGTGGAACCCACGTGTCCCAGGCCCGAAGGTCGGGAAACCGCCGGATCCTGCGTCCACTCAAGAGCCCCCACAGCCACCGGGGCAGCTCGTGGGGGTGAAGGTCCTTGAGAACCAGGGGCAGGGCACACGTTCAAGACCAGGAGGCCAGCTGTGCGGCTGGAAGAGCCCGGCTCCGTCACGACTGCCCGCCGCCCCCCGTGTGTGCAGCCGCACCAGACCTCTCGCCTGGTCATCTGGTGGAGGGCCCGGTCCCAACAGGCCTGGAGGCGGTGCGGGGGTTGGGGGGAGGTCTGGGAGACCCCTGCCCCACAGCCCACCCTCAGGGCTGTGCAGCCCCCGGGCAGGGGCGGGGGGGCAGGCAGGCGGCCGCACGCCCACCTTGTAGCCCAGCTCCTTGGTCTTCTCCTCCAGCATGACGTAGCGCTCCTTGTTGCGGGCGACGTGCTCCTGGTCCCCGAAGCTCTCCACGTGCTTCAGCTTCTGGTGAGAAATTTCCAGCTGCTTCTGGTAATGGTTGTGCTTCTCAATTTTAACCTCAAAGTGCTTGAGCTCCTCCTGGGATGAGATTGAAACTGAACCTCCCCCACCGCCTCCCGCACACGTCCACCACCTTCAGCTCCGGCCCCTGGAGCTCACCCCGACCCCGCCCAGGGAAACAGCAGGCTCATAGCCCCGGGGCCCATGCCCTTCCCTGACCCCTGACCTGTGGGGGCTCTGCCATGACAGGACCACGCGGAGGCGAGCATCCCCAAGACCCTCCCTCCCTCTGGGCCCAGCCCAGGCCCCTACTGGGCCTCAGTGGCGCCTCCATAACCCTCTCAATCCACTCGTCCCGTGAGCCTGCTCCTCACACCCGGTGAGCCCCAAACTAGGCAGACGGCCCGGAGGCACAGTGTCCGCACGCTGGAGGCTGGCTTAGTCCCACACGGGCCGCTGATCAGAGACGATGCTGTGCGTGCGCCAATCTGCTCGGGTTAGAGAAGGGGGCCTTTCCCACGTTATCAGCACGTCCACCAGGGAGACACCCCATGGGGCTGGGGCACCACCCTTACCCGGAAGGACTCCAGCTCCTTCTCGGTGAAGTTGGCTGACTTGGCCATGTCCCAGAGGTCCAGTACCCGGGGCTCCACGAACTCTGCACAACAGTGAAGACAGGCTCAGTTACCCCAGCCTGGGAGGCCCAGGGGCACACAGGCCACCTGCACAGGGCATGTGCCAGCGTCCTCGGGAAGCAGAGGGGGCACTCCTTGCGCCCACGTTCAGCCGGCAGCTCCCAGGTCAGGCTGCTGCTCCCCAGGGCGCAGGAGCCACTGCTCGAGTGAGCAGGGGGCGCACTCCACGGTTGGGGGGCGCCTCTGACTCTGCAGGGTCCCCCCACCCGCAGCTCTAGGCTGAGGCTTGGTCTGTTGCCTATCCTCACAGCTCCAGAGCGAGGGAAACCAAATGGAGGAAACCCTTTAGCCAGCGCTCGTCAGCCATCTCCCTCCAGCCCTGGAAGAAGCTGGGAGCAAGTGGGCCATGTGGCCAGCCCCCCCACCCCCTGCCGACCCCTCCTGTCTCCTGGGGCCACCGGGCGCTACAGGAAGGACTCCAGCAGGAGGAGCCGCGGTCCGGCTGTGCGGCCCGGCGAAGGCAGGGGCTGAGGCACCACGGCCAGCCTTGGCCCCACCCCTCCTCACAGCCAGGCCCGCGGGGGGTCCTTGCTCCCCCACAAAGCGAGCCGGGTATGGGCATGGACCCCGGCAGGACCCTGGGGCGGGGGAGTCCTGACCACTCCCCAGGGCATCGCCCCACCTGCCCAGGGGTGAGGGTGCAGCGTGCAGACACGTGAGGGAAGAACGGGTCCTGGGCTCAGCCCCGAGGAAGCCTCCCTCCCCTTTCCCCGCCCCCACCCCTCATGAACAAGGACAGCAGGTCCCAGAGAGGAGCCGGCAAATAGAATAGAAACTCAGCAGGTTGGCACAGTGGGCCCGTAGCGTGGTCCGGGCCCTCCACCACGGCGGGCTGAGCGAGCCCAGGGCGCCCGCATTGGGCAGAGGAGCAGGGAGCCCGGCTCTCGGCCTCGACGCACCCCTGGGTCAAGAGCAGTGGCCGCCCCGCGGTCAGCACTCAGGGAACAGGAGGTGGGGCCGGGTGGCGGCGGCGGCTCACCGGTCTCGGCGCCGTAGCCCTGGTGGCTGACCCTGCGCAGCCGGTCGAAGCCCTGGCCGATGCTCCGCAGCCTGTCCTTCAGCTCCGCGTGCCTGCTCGCCAGCGCCTCCGCCTGCACGCCGCTCCGGTCCACGGGCCCGATGACGTTCTCTTGGCTTTCTGCCGGAGCCAGGCCGGGAACTTGTGAGGGGCCGGCCTGGGGACGCTGCACCCCACTCCCCAACCCTGCTGACTCCAAGGTGGGCCCCGAGACCGCCACCCCTTGGCGGTCACCCCCAAGGCGATAGAACAGGCGGCCCGCGTCATCACAGAACCAGTCCATCCGAGCACCCAACAGGCTTAAGGGCGTGCCCCACGCCCCCCAGCTGCCCTGTTCTGGAACATTCTGGGCCCAGGGCTGCCCACAGGGAGCACCTTCGGTCCCGCTCAGGGTCTCCAGCAGCACATGGTACTCCTGGACCTTCTCCTTGTGGTGCTGGAGCTCCCGCCACAGCTTGCCCAGCTCTTCACTGGAGAACTTCCCAGAGGTCTTCGCCTGGAAGGGCAGCACCTCCGGTGAACGTCCCCAAGGGCCGCACTCACCCGAGCCAGCGGGACCCCGGCGCAGGCCCGGTTCTCAGCCTTTACCCCCTTACCACAGGGCAGGGCAGGAGCCCAGGCCTGACCGCCTCCAGGGTGGATGGCCGGGAGACCACAAAGCGAGCCGGGTATGGGCATGGACCCCGGCAGGACCCTGGGGCGGGGGAGTCCTGACCACTCCCCAGGGCATCGCCCCACCTGCCCAGGGGTGAGGGTGCAGCGTGCAGACACGTGAGGGAAGAACAGGTCCTGGGCTCAGCCCCGAGGAAGCCTCCCTCCCCTTTCCCCGCCCCCACCCCTCATGAACAAGGACAGCAGGTCCCAGAGAGGAGCCGGCAAATAGAATGAAGCCCCCCATGGCCCCATGGCCGGCCGGCACCCCCACCCCGGCTGAGCTCGCAGAAACCATCCACAGGATCCCATCGCAGGTTATGCACAGATGACCCCGAACACAGGTCTGACCCGCGTGGGCCCATTTACGTGCAAGTTATTTTCAAAAAAGCACTGCACTGCCACGCGATCGGCGGCTGGCCAACTCCGCAGAGGGCTGACTCCCAGTTAGACGCGGGTTCTCCCTGTGCAGGGCAGGGTCAGGGCCCCCACCGCCCGCCCTGTCCACGGGTCGACGGTCCAGGCACCAAGTGAAAAGAGCCGCTCGTGACACCACGAGCCTGCGTTTCCAACCACAGGTTTTCGAGCACGCCTGTTAATGCTCGAGGCTCAGGCCGCCACGCGCCACGAGGGACTCCGTGTAAACACATGTTGCGAGCTCCTGTTCACAGCAGCAAGCATTCCAGGTGGGGCAGACACGGGACTACAGGGAAGCGGGGCCGGGGAGGAGGGCCCACGGGGTGAGACTGGCCGCCCCGGGCAGGGCGCCAGGGCTGAGGGTTGCTCCGGCGTGTGGGCGTGCGCTTCGGGGTCTGTGCTCAGCAGAGGGTACCTTGTGCCACAGCTTCTCCAGCCGGGGGTCCTCCAGGCTGTCATCATCAGGGCTGTGGTCGATGAAGTTGCTGCTCACGACCCGCGAGTCCTTCCTCCCATCCAGACCGTACTTGGCCAGGATCACTAGGAGGGAGCAGGATGGGCTTGAGGCGGTGGGCTGGGGGCTGCACCCTCCTCCACCTGCCCAGGACCTGGGGAAGGAGCCGGGACCCGGGGGTCCCCCCTGCATGGCTTCCGGCCGGCCCCCCACCCCCTGCCCTGTGGCATAGAGCCGCACACAGGCCTGGCACCTGTGGGACCGCCTTCAGGACCAGCTGCACAGGTTCGCAAAACCAAAACCCGCCGTCTGACTCTGCTGAGGGGCAAGCTCCAGCTGGGGCAGAGCCCAGAAGACGGCCAGCCGCTAGTAAACGCCACCCCCAGATCAGAGGGCCTGGCTCTCCAGGCCGGCCGGGTCTCCTGCCAGGTCACCTGGGCACCCACAGAGAGACCAGTGTCACCAAGACAAACAGGGAGGCCCTGCCTGGGCACGGCCGTGGACCGTGAGGGCTCTGCTCTTTGCCACGGGGACCAGATCCCGGGAACACCCTGCCCCCACGTCCAGGTGATTCCAGGCCGCCCCGGCCGTCTTCCCGGACCAAACAGACCCGGGGCTTTGGCCGCTGAGAGCTCGCTCAGCCAGGCGCCCTCGCCCTGGACCCCCTCCCGCCGGCCAAGGCCCATCGAGGGCAGCCTGGCAGCTGTGCCCGCCTGTAGCCAAGGGTCACCCTGCAGGGCCCAGGCTCATGGGAGCGCTCCTGACTCTCGTCCTGGTCGCAGACCAAGTCAGAACAACAAGCCGGGGCCCGAGCCAGGGCGAACGCTGCCCTTGGGCAGGAGGGAGGGGGGAGGTGAGGGGGGGGAGGTACCGCTGAGACCGCGGACCAGCTTCGCCTCTTCCTCCCCGTCCTCATCCAGGCCCTCAGCCTTTAGCTTCTTCCACTTGAATTCATCCCGTTCTTGAATTTTCAGATCGGCGTGGAGCTCAGACAACTTCAAAGGAGGAAGATTCAGCTGCGGGAGGACAGGAAGAGAGGAAGCCTGACCACCACCTACGTGGAACCAACAGCTGCCCAGAAGACACTGACCTCGGAGAGGAGACGCCAGAGACAGGGAGGAGGAGCTGGGGTCCGGGCACTCAAGATCCTGCTTGCGCTCCCGCACGGGAACATCAAAGGGGCCTCTGTGCGCGGCGTGGAGACCACTGGCCTTTAGGCCCCAGGCCCACCCTCCAGCCTCAGTGGACATCGCATCCCCAGGGAGCCCTGGGACGTCAGCGGCCTGAGCGCGGACCCTGGGGAGACAGGCCAGCTCGCCCTCCAGCCTGGACTCCGGGTGCCTGTGCGCACCTGGGTGCGGGGACACGGATACTGGGTTCGCTCGAGACACTTCTTCCTGTATATGTAACTCGGTTGAAAAATAAACTGCAACGGTTGGAGAACAGATCATACTTATGGAAACTTCCAATTAAAAAGCACAGCCACGGCTCCCCAGGGTCGTTGCCCATGCTGGGGCCTGGCTGACCAAGGGGCGCGGGGCCTCCCTGGATACGGGCTGCGGGGCTAAGAAGGGACCTCAGGCTCCTGGCAGACGCTGCTCTGTGCTCGGCCTGAGGTCGCCTCCTCGCTTCTG
The DNA here is from genome assembly GCF_054371585.1 of Giraffa tippelskirchi. Taxonomy (NCBI): domain Eukaryota; kingdom Metazoa; phylum Chordata; class Mammalia; order Artiodactyla; family Giraffidae; genus Giraffa; species Giraffa tippelskirchi. The sequence continues at coordinate 2,453,561 of NC_137275.1, forward strand.
GGCCGGTGCACCTCTGCCAGCAGAACTGGCACGTGACGGCTGCACTCAGGCCCATTAAACGCACAACTTTGAAAATCAACGCGTTAACACGTCTGGCAGACACCTGAACCCTCGAAGTACTGGCAGGGTGACACGGTGAGGACCCAGGGCTGCAGTGCGGGCCCCCTGGGCAGCCCTTCCGCAGCCCCCCTACCGTCGGCTCCCCGGGGAGCCCTGCTACCCAGGCAGGCGCAGGCGCTGGACTTGACCGCAGACAGCCTGCCTGTCCTGCAGGAAGGGCACCCTCGCTAATCGGGCTTGGCGGCACACACGTGTGTGTGCCCACGCGTGCACAGGAGCAGGAAGGCAGAGGGAGACCTCTCAGGGTTAGAACCTTCACTTAGGGCAGGAAGAAGGTGTGGAGAGGAAACCGAAGCTGCCGGGCAGGGTGAGGACTCGCGGCCGAGGCCCCAGGGCCCCACTCGCCCCGACTTCCCTGGCTGTCCGTCTGCCTGGCTGGGCAGGAAGAAGCCGCATAGCTCCTGTGGACGATGCTGGGCCTGCAGGGTGGACACCGGGCAGTGTCCTGCCCGCCTCCATGGAGGTGCTCTCGGTCCGGCCCTCTCGAGCCCAGGGCCCTCTCCTCCGCTCCTGTCGGAGCCCGGGGAGGGTAAGAACCTGCCCGGAGGACATGGCTACGTGTGCCCGGGTATCGGACCCTTTCCACTGCTACTGCAAGGGGGACGGACTTAATTTCCTTCTCAGAGAGTCGGATGCTGGTGACAGAAGTGTCAGCGAGGCCTGCACGTCACTTCTGTGCCCTGTGACCGTGGTGAGGTTGTTGGTTAGATCTAGGGACTCTGTGCAGCATTCAGGTTTTCTACAAATAAAGATCACGTCATCTGCAAACAGACCCTTTTACCTCTTCCTTTCTGATCTGGATGACTTTTCTTTCTTTCTTTTTTTTTTTTTTTTTGATGTGTTAATTATTCTTTATGCTGTTATAAAATGCACTGTTTCTTCAGAACCATCATAGGTGCAAAGTCAAAACATGTTTACAGACAAATGTTAAACATAACAAGAAACATGGGGTGCACCCATTTGGCAAGAGCTGAGCCTCCGTTTTCAGTCTTCATCATCCGGAGGGATACCCAATTCCTCATCCGTCCACTGGGAAGGGTCGGGATAAGGAAAGTGACCCAGCACAGCATCTGAGTCGTGCCAGAAGCGCCAGAGAATCCAGAACCACATGGTCGCGCTGAAGAACTCGGCCTGGATCACCTGGGATCTGGTCAGCTGCGGGAACTGTCTGTACCGGGGCTCGATGTGCGCACCGCCGCCAGCCCGACGGACGCCACCGGCTCCAGCCGCCCGCGCGCAGCGGCCTCTGAAGAGGCGGCCTCCAACATGGGTGAAAGGCGCCAGTCGCTTCAGAGCCGACATGCCAGCCATCGTCAGCCCTGCCGTTGCCCAGGCCGCCGACTTTTCTTTCTTTTTCCTTGCTTGGCTGTTCTGCCTGGAGCTTCCACTCCTTGTTGAATGGAAGTAATAACCTAATTCTTAAACAATCAGGTGAAGGTCTTGAATATAAATTTCTCCAAACACCACACACGAATGGCCAACAGGGACACGAACAGACCCTCCAGCTTGCAGATCATCGGGAGGAATGGAAAGCCCATGAGGAGACACCACCTCATAGCTGTTACAGGACGGTCACCGTCCCACGGCTGTTACAGGACGGTTACTCTGGAGAATGTAAAGCAGCCCCCGATGGTGGGGATGAGAACAAAGGGAACCCCATAGGCGACTGGTGGGAATGCGAACGGGCACAGCCACTGTGGGAACCAGTGTGGAGGCTCCTCAAAAATGGAGACCAGAGCTACTGTGCGATCCAGCAACGCCACCGCCGGGTCCTTATCCAGAGGACCTGAAGCCAGAATCTCCAAGAAAGATCTGTGCTCCCAAGCTTCCTGCAGCACCAGTCACAACGTCCAAGACACAGGAACAACTACAACCAAGATGTCCATCGAGATAAAGAAAATGAGGGACAGACATACACGAGCCTCAAGACACAAAGGGGACTGGACGCCGTTTGTGACGACGCGGGTGATGCTGCGTGAGATAAGCCAGACATATCAGCAAACACTCCACAACAACACTTAACAGGAGGGGTGGAAAGTAGCCAAAACTCAGGGAGAGGAGAGGAGACGAAGTGCTGGTCAGAGGGCGCAGGGTCAGCTGTGCAGCTCGAGTGAATCCCGGAGGCTCACTGCCCAGTGTGACCCTGGCAACCAGACTGGACGCTGTTGCTGTTTAGTTGTTCAGCCGTGTACGACTCCTTGTGGCCCCATGGACTGCAGCCCGCCAGGGTTCTCCGTCCGTGGGGATTCTCCAGGTAAGAATACTGGAGTGAGTAGCCTTTCCCTTCTCCAGGGGATCTTCCCCACCCAGGGATCGAACCTGGGTCTCCTGCAAGGCATGTGATTGGAGCCACCGAGCCACCTGGGAAGCCCATTTAAACATTTATTATTTAAAAATTTGCTAAGAGGGCCAGTCCTAAGTTCTTATCACAGATAACAGCAAACAAGAGTGCTGGAGAATGTTTGGGAGGTGGTGGGTGTGTTTGTGGGCCTGAACACTTATCTCCAAACTAATTAACGACATACAGCTTTTCAGAGGTCAATCGTACCTCAAAAATGGTAAAACAAAACAAAACAACAACAAAAAACCAAAACCAACAACCAAGTAAAAAAAATCCCCTGGGACCCAGCGTCCACGCACACGTCAGCTCCAGCCACAGTTCTGCCCACTGACCTAAGGGTGCCCGACTCAGACTGGCGCGTGTCTGCAAAGAAGCCCCAAGGGCATAACACGGCCCTGCCCATCTGTGAGTGCCCAGTGGACAGGAGACCCGGCCTGCGAGTCCTTTCTGGAGCAGGGGACGTGGTGCCCAGGGGCAGAGGGAAGGGAAACTGGCCACGCACAGGGACAGGGGTTAAGACATGACTCCAACACACACACACTTGCATGCATGTGCCAACCCTGGGAGGGAGACAGCAACCAGACACCCCCACACAGAGACCCGGCCTGCCCTGTTCAGAGGCCTTGCGACACCCTGGCGAGGAGTCACAAGACCCCGCGAGGCTGTGGAAGAGACCCCGCGCCTGCCCTCTGGCCTACAGCTCTACTGAAGTGCCTGGACCCAACGGGAACAGCACAACTTCACAGCAAGTCAAGACTGGAGATGCTGGGCTGGGAAGAAGCCACACCCGCAGTTCCCTGGGCTGGTCTCACGGCGGGGGGGGGGGGGGGGGGCAGCGCCCACCACGGCATCCTGGACCGAAGTGGGACCCGCACCCCCGGCCCACAGAAGGAGGACTGGCGAGAGACGATGGGGTCGCCTTCTCTCACCCTGCACACACACCATGCAAGACACACCGTGAGATCATCTCACGTTTAGAAAAAAAGAAACGCTTGATATTTTCATGCGGTTCAGCTGCTCAGTTGTGTCCAACTCTTTGCAGCCCCGTGGACTGCAGCACGCCAGGCCTCCCTGTCCATCATCAACTCCCGGAGTTTACTCAAACTCATGTCCATTGAGTTGGTGATGCCGTCCAACCATGTCATCCTCTGTTGTTCCCTTCTCCTCCTGCCCTCAATCTTTCCCAGCATCAGAGTCTTTTCTAAGGAGTCAGTCCTTCACATCAAGTGGCCAAAGTTTTGATGTTTTCAGAGAGCAAATTATGCCAAGAAGAAAACCAAAAGGCTAAGAGCCAAAAGTGCCTCGTGCTGGCCCTGCCTTCAGTCTGGGCCCGGCTCTGGGCGGGGGACGGCCGACCCTGGGATATGATATGGCCCGAGTCCTGTACCACGTGCCCCCCGGGTGGGCCCCTGCCACCGCCACCACCCAAGAAGCTTCCTGAAGCTTCACTGTCTAGGAGGGCTGGGGCAGCCCAGCTTGTATTCCACAGGGAGCCAAAAAAATGATGCCACCGGGCGTGAACCTCACCCTGAGGACCTGTGCACTTCGTTCAGCAGAAAACACTTGTACATGCAATTGGAGAATTTCAGAGACTGACCAGGTCAGGAGTGGACTGAGCGCAGGGGCGGGGAGGGTCATGGAGGTGCAGCTCGAGGGCAGGTGGCGGCCAGGAGGCGTGAGGAGGCTGGCAGATGCAAAGCAGCATCTGGACAGACAAGACGGGGCTGACCAGCACAGCCCTGTGGGCAGGAGGGCTCCGGGCAGGTTCGCGGGCACAAAAGCCCCTTCTTCCAGGAAGCCCTCCAGCCTCTCCAACCCAGAGTGCTCTCTCACCAGGCAGGCTGCGCACACACAGTGGCCCTGACAGCTAGGGACCCCAAGCGGAATCCTCAAGGGCACTGGCCTAGGAACAGCGCGGGGACTGGAAGCTAAGGGCCTGGGGGCCCCGCAGGCGGCTCTCTGTCACATCCCTCCCCCACCTTTCTTCCCCGTCAGTTTCTTTTCTTTTGCAAAACTTAGTCCTCACTTTGCAAATGTTTTCCTCTTTCAAGGACTCAGGAATGCTTCAAACTGGAAGACTGGAGCTGATAAGACTCCATTTGAGAGATGAAGACAGAGGCCCAAAGGCTGGGGGAAGCTTGTAAATACCCTTGTCTCCAAAAACATCCCGCCTGAAACAGCAGGGACTGTTATGTTAATGAGGAAGGGCTGGTGCAGGTCACACATCAATTAGCAAGTTGCCTCCAGGCAGAGTGACCTTAGGGGCGCCCTCTGCCCTCTGGGCTTCGAGGAAGGTCGGATTCAGTTCAGTGAGTTTCAGGTGTTATCCTCCCACCACGTGTGAAAGGGAGTCGCTCAGTTGTGTCCAGACTCTCTGCGACCCCATGGACTATACAGCCCGTGGAATTCTCCAGGCCAGAATACCGGAGTGGGTAGCCTCTCCCTTCTCACCACATCCTCTCACCCAGTTTAACAAGAACCTGTCTGCTTCTGGGATTTCTGCTGTCCCTGACTTGTCCTCACGACCAGCATCACCTGTTTTTTTCTTTCTCCGTATAGGGAAATAGAATTTTCTGTAGAAAAAGCAAAAACCTGCAAGGCACGAGACCCGGGCCTGCCCGCTGGGAGGGAATCTCAGCCTCAAACTCTCTGCCCAGGCCAAGGCCTCCGTCTCCACCTGTCACCACCAGGCCAGGGTCCCTGTTCCCTGATGAAGGGTAGAAGGAACGCAGTAAGAGGGACTCACACCTGTATGTGCGGGCGGGTCTGAGGCTATCAAAGGCTCGAGGCCCGGGCCAGCAGACCCCCCGAGACTGAACAGACCCCGGCCCGGGCTCTGTGGACCCTCGAGACTGAAGAGATCCGGGCCCGGCTCTGCGGACCCCAGGATCAGAGGACGCCCCGCAGACCCTAGAGACTGGAGAGACCTGGGCCGCCCACGTGGACCCTCGAGACTGAAGAGACCCGGGCCCGGGTTCTGCGGACCCCAGGATCAGAGGACGCCCCAGCCCGCGGAGCCCCGAGACTGAAGAGACCCGGGCCTGCGCTCCGCGGACCCCAGGATCAGAGGACGCCCCGGCCCGAGGGTGGGGGGGACCGGGCGCCGCTCACCCGCTGGGCCTTCTCCCACAGCTGGTTCAGCTTCTCTATGCGGAACTCCGCCGCGGGCTCGTGCTTCGAAGGCGGCGTGGGCTCGTTCTTCTCCCGTGAGTACTTGCCGGCATGGCCCGCCACGGCCCATGGCCCGAGGAGCAGCAGCAGCAGCAGCGGCGGCGGCGGCAGCGGCCGCCGGAGCGAGCGTAGCCGAGACAGGACCCTCCGCGACGCCATCTTCCGCCTCCAGACGCCTAGCCCCGGCAGCTGCGGGAAGGAAAAGGCCCCGCCCCACCCCGCCCACCGGGCTCGCCCCGCCCACCAGGGCCCGCCGCGCTGCCTCCTGGGAGTTGTAGTCCCTCCCCTGCGCGGCCAGCCCAGAAGGAGGCAGCGGGCGGACTACAAGGTCCGGGAAGCCCTGCGGAGGAACGGCGCCGGGGCGTTTCCTAGGCGACCGCACCGCGGCATGGAGTTGCCTGGGCGCCTCCGGGACTGAGTGCGGCTCAGTTCAGTTCAGTCGCTCAGTCGTGTCTCACTCTTCCCGACCCCATGGACTGCAGCACGCCAGGCCTCCCTGTCCATCACAAACTCCCGGAGTTTACTCAAACTCATGTCCATCGAGTCGGTGATGCCATCCATCTCATCCTCTGTCGTCCCCTTCTCCTCCTGCCCTCAATCTTTCCCAGCATCAGGGTCTTTTCAAATGAGTCAGTTCTTCGTATCAAGTGGCCAAAATATTGGAGTTTCAGCTTCAGCATCAGTCCTTCCAGTGAATATTCAGGACTGATCTTTAGAATAGACTGGGTGGATCTCCTTGCAGTCCAAGGGACTGTCAAGAGTCTTCTCCAACACCACAGTTCAAAAGCATCAATTCTTCGGCGCTCAGTTTTCTTTATAGTCCAACTCTCACATCCATACATGACTACTGGAAAAACCATAGCCTTGACTAGACAGACCTTTGTTGGCAAAGTAATGTCTCTGCTTTTTAATATGCTGTCTAGGTTGGTCATAACTTTTCTTCCAAGGAGCAAGCGTCTTTTAATTTCATGGCTGCAGTCACCATCTGCAGTGATTTTGGAGCCCCCCAAATAAAGTCTGTCACTGTTTCCCCTGTTTCCCAGCATCAGGGTCTTTTCCAATGAGTCAGTTCTTCACATCAGGTGGCCAAAGTACTGGAGTTTCAGTTTCAGCATTAGTGCGGCTGGGGTGGCCCTAGCTGGGATGGTGAGACTGCTGGAGCTATAGGTAGGGCAGAGATCTGATCTCACAGCCCGGATTGACCCCCGCAAGGGCTCTTTCCCCTCGGCTGCGTACAAAAAGGAAACAGTTCGGCAGTCGGAACTGTGCTAGGTTGTGTCTGTGTCACCTGCCTTGGTGCTGAGCCTTCCCTGTCATTATGAACTCTGGAAGTTGGCCTTGGCTGCCGCTCCACCAAACATGTCTCCGTCAAGAAGTCTAGATCCCACCTCCAGCCCCCTCCTTTCCAGGGAGCCGCAGAGGTTCCGCCTCCCCAGAGCTCCCCCCACCATCTGGGCCGCTCTCCCAGTGGGGAGAGCGGGGAAGACGGAAAGAGTGCGACGCAGACGCAGCCTCCAGCAGCCTCTGGGGTCAGGTAGAGGCACCCACAGGGGTGCTTTGGTGCTTCGAGAAAGAGCCGGGCGAGCCCCGTCTGGTGAGGATGGTGGACTGTGCCTGGGAGGGAGTGCCCAAGGAAAGAGGGCCAAGTGTAGCTTCCCTGACATGAGAGAAGCCATTGTAGGCCTAGGCCACATGGCCGTCTCAGCCTGGCCACAGCGCTCGCCTGTGAGGAAGAACAGGCCTCGGGAGTGAATGATTTTTAAGGAACAAAAGCACGTGAGAACAAACAGCTGTTACCAGGCCAGGGGAATAATTGAAGCGCACTGGAGATAACACGCCAGTCCTGGTGGTTTAGTGTCTACGTTGCGACCCCACGGGCTGCAGCCCGCCAGGCTTCTCTGTTCATGGGATTTCCCAGGCAAGAATACTGGAGTTGGTTGCCATTTCCTTCTCCAGAGGATCTTCCTAACCTAGAGAATGAACCCAGATCCCCTGAAGAGCAGGCGGTCTTCGACATATCAGGCAGATTCTTTAACGCTGAGCCCCCAGGGAAGCCTTACATCACTCATAAAGATTGCCAGTTCTGTTTCAGAGATGAACAATAGTCTGATACATATTCTCTGAGCTGTCAAACAGGGTCCAAACCCCCTTGGACAACTGGCTGCCAGACTAACTGGAGCCAGACCATTGATGATGTTGATCTTTGCTGGCTTTAGCCAACCAAGACCCTGGCCTCTGTCAGCCTAGGATGATGCTTGCCCTAATTCTGTGCTCAATTCCTCTTTGCACAAGCCTTTTCATGAGTATGCATGCTCCCTTAGCTTAAAACTTCCCTCATTTTGCTGTCCTGGGAGACACTGCTTTGGCAAGTACCCCCAAAGTTCTCCTTACTTGCTGCAGATAATAAATAGTTCTTCCACTTTTTGATTTGATTGGTTTGGCTTGATGCCCACTAAGAGGTGAACCTAGTTTCTGGGGGTAACAGGAGGGCATTCCAAGTGGAGGGTCCATGAAGGAAAACGAATGGAGTGGACAAAACCTGGGCGCCTTAGGAGGAACTGGTATTTACTCTTTTTAAAAGAATTGAGGCATAGTTGATTTACAATGTTGTGTTAGTTTCAGGTGCACAGCAAAGTATTTTAGTTATATATGTGTGTGTGTGTGTGTGTGTGTGTGTGTGTATACTTTTCCAAATTCTTTTCCGTAATAAGTTGTTACAAGGTATTGAATATGGTTCCCTGTGCTATGCAGTAGGTCTTTGTTGTTTATTTTATGTATTATTGTGTGTAACTAATAATCCTGAGCTCCCAATTTATCCCTCCCCGCCTTTCCCCTTGGGTAACCATAAGTTCCATTTTCTGTGTCTGTAAGTCTATTTCTGTTTTGTAAATAAGTTCATTGGTATCTTTTTTTTTTTAAGATTCCACATGTAAGTGATATTGTATGATATTTGTCTTTGTCTGACAGTGTGATATCTCTAGGTCCATCCATCTTGCTGCAAGTGGCATCATTTTATTCTTTTTTATGGCTGAGTACAGCATCTCCAGAGACAGAGGATGAGATGGCTGGATGGCATCACCGACTCAATGGACATGAGTTTGAGTAAACTCCGGGAGCTGGTGATGGACAGGGAAGACTGGTGTGCTGCAGTCCATGGGGTCGCAAAGAGTCGGACACGACTAAGCGACTGAACTGAACTGAACAGTACCTGCTGTGGCTTGGATGGTAAAGAATCTGCCTGCAGTGCGGGAGACCTGGATTCAATCCCTGGGTCGGGAAGACCCCCTGGAGAAGGGAATGGCAACCCACTCCAATATTCTTTCCTGGAGAATCCCATGGACAGAGGAGCCTGGTGGGCTACAGTCCATGGGGTAGTGGACAGGACTGAGTGACTAACACATGGCATTTAGTTACTTTGTAGTAAATTGTAGCCTGTGTTGTTCCAGAAAGGGTTTGAGGTGCCTGGAATCAAGCTGTGATTTGCTGGATGATGGAGGAATGGATCGATATATGGATGGAGGGATGCATAATGAATTCCTCCCTTGTTCCCAGCCTGGTCCTAGAATATGCTGTCTTTTCTCAACAACAAGATGCCACAAAACTCTTGATGGTGATGGGCAAAGGGAAAGATGGTAAGCATCTCATACAGACTTCAGATCCACAGCGGGCCTGGGAGTGACATCAGCCATCAGGATCTGATGACGGGGGCTGGAGTGGGGGTGAGAGTAGAGAAGCGGCACTAAACTCCTTTTCCAGGCTCCAGAAAGCTCCATCCCCACAGCCCCTGCCCCTGCAGTGTTTCTCCAGACTACAGCTTCCTGGTCCGGGGCGTGGGGGCTGGCCTGGAGCCTCTCCAGCCCAGGTGTGCCCTGCGATGGGGCCACGGGGACCCCTCCCCTGCTTTCCCCCATCCCCCTGTTCCGGTACCCTTTGCTCTGCCCGTGGCCTCCTGCCCTGGCAGCCCCGGGGAAGCACCTCACCTGGTCCCTGGACCACATCCCTGCACGAGGACGATTAACCTGTCCGTTATCAACCTCCTACTTAGTGACTCCGACACGAAACTCCTACCAGGCTGAGCTTGGCATAGAACAGCAATTACTGAAAACGCATTTTAAAAAGTTGACGTTTTTGTAAGAGTTCATCCTCCCCCGCCTCCATCCTTCCCCAAAGAGACCTGCATGCAGGCACTTTCTGTGTAACTCCAACTTCGCAATGATGCCTGCCGAGGTGCAGGGAAATTGGCTCTGGGCCCAGCGCATGCACCCCCTGAGCTGACCAGGGCTCTGGAACGAGCCCCTCCGATGTTCTTCTTGAAGTCCCCGAAGCTCAGACACTCAGGCTTCATCAGTTTTGTGTGTTATGAATATCTCCTCCCATCCTTGGGCTTGCTTTCACTCTTTTGATGGCCTCTTTTGATGTACAGGCAGCTTAATATACCTGTAACGATCAATATTTTCCTTCGCTTGTTACTGCTTTCGTGTAAAGCCTTTCCAGCGTCAAGGAGATGAACACATTCCACGTTAGCTTCTAAAGACCCTGTGGCTTCGCCTTTCACATTGGAGTCTCTGCTCCACCTAGGATTGATTCCTGAGGATGGCTTTAGGGGGCTTCCCTGGTAGCTCAGATGGTCAAGAACCTCCCTGCCAATGCAGGAGACATAAGAGACGTGGGTGCCATCCCTGGGTCGGGAAGATCCCCTGGAGTGGGAAATGGCAACCCACTCCAGTATTCTTACCTGGGAAATCCCGTGGACAGAAGAGCCTGGCGGGCTACAGTCCAGGGGTTGCAAAGAGTCGGACATGGCTGAGCAATTTAGCATAGCACATCGCCCAGGGTCTCAGGGTGGGGAAGTTTTCAGAGCGGAAATGTGGTCGATTGTGCATTGTTTGCAACGATAAACGTGCCCCAGGAGTTGTTTCCTTTTCAGAAATGGGAATCTTAGGAAATAGATTTGATCAGAACCGCTGTTTAGGGCACAAGAAACTAGCTGTGCCCTAGTATAGTGCCCTAAGGCATGGGCCCTCAAATACAAATATCCAGTAATCCAAACTACATAGATAGAATTGTTGTTGTTCAGTTGCCAAGTCATGTCTAACTCTTTGAGACCCCATGGACTGCAGCACACTGTTCTTCACCACCTCCCAGAGTTTGCCCAAGTTCGTGTCCATTGAATCGGTGGTGCCATCCAACTAGTGATTCACAAAAATCCTTTTTAAACCATATTCATCCTTTCCTCCATGTTGAAATGGTTCTTTGATGAGATTAAATTCTCAAGTTTTCAAGCATCCCGTGGACAGAGGAGCCTGGCGGAAGGTAGTCCATGGGATTGCAAGAGTCGAACATGAACAAAAAAACATACACATACAGAAGGAAAGAAAGTGTTAGGCGCTCAGTCGTGTCCGACTCTTGTGACCCCACGCACTGTAGCCCGCCCGTCTCCTCTGTCCATGGGATTCTCCAGGCAAGAATACTGGAGTGAGTTGCCATTCCCTAGTCCAGGGGATCTTCCCGACCCAGGGATTGAATCCAGGTCTCCAGCATTGCTGGCAGATTCTTTACTGTCTGAGCCACCAGGGAAGCCATATATATACACTTTGTGGGGTGGGGGACCATGTTCTACGTGTCCTAACTCTCATTAAGACAAAATGCATTTCAGTCAGCCCTGCTGGGAGAAGGGCAACAGCGTCTCTGTTCCTTCTCTCAGATGACATCACATCGCCATACGCTGAGATGACTGACAAAGATGTGACCAAGACAAACGGGGAAAAGGATGATGGAGATGAGCCAGGCACCTAGTTAATAAAAATGTCTTTTTGTTTTTTCAGATTTTGTATATTTGTCGGATTTTAAAGTTGTCTTCATTTTTTCCTCACTCTAAATAAATGTTCCCTTTCATACCTAATTTTGTTTCTATAACTCTGCATTCTCCTCTGTAAAGAGAGCCCCAAGACGTGCGAGCTTCAAGCCCCATGAAGCTCCCTGGATCCCACTTGCCCCCTGCCTCCTGCCCCCTGGGCTGGGGTGGAAGAAGGACCCGGCAGAGGCCTGGGGGTGATGGGGGGTGTGGAGCTCTTGAGGCCCGGGGTCATCGCTGGATGGGGACTTGTGCACTGCAGGGGTAAGGCAGAATCTCCTAGAATCCTGCTTGAGGGTGGCCGCCTGCAGTGATCAGCGTAGCGCCTGGCGCACATGGGCCTCGACAGCCCAGGGCTCCCATGAGGCCACCCCACACTGTGTCCCTCTCTCTCGCATCCTGCCCTTGCCTCCTTCCTCCCTTCCTCCCTTCCCCAGGTGGGGCCCGGTGCTGGGTGTGGGCTTGGTTTATAAGAACCTGAGCTGGACGAGGCCTGGGCTGAAGCCGTCCCTGTCTGAAGAAGGAGTCAGAGATGGTAGAAAGGATGCTCTGGTCTCCAGATCATTAGTTCTCGATTGGGGAAAGTTTCTGCATCCCCCTGGGGACAGTTGGCAAGGTGGTTGTCACCAGCCAGTAGAAAGAGTGAAACCAACCTCTCAGGGTTGGTGGCCAGGAGTGCCAGGGGCAGCCTCACCTCACAGACTATCCAGTCCCACCTGTCGTGCGGGGTGGGGGAGGGGGGCCTGGTACTGAGCAGAGATGCTGGCTTGTCCCAGGGCTGGGGAGATCTCGGGGATCTACGGGTCTGTGCCATCTGGTGGTCAGGGAAGCAGCTGGGAGTTGGGGTGGGCGCAAGGATTCCTGTTCCCATTTCACAGAAAGACAGAGTCCTGGAGGGCTGGGTCCCCGTCCATGCCCGAGCCAGTCCCACAGCTCAGGGTTTGCATCCTAGTTACTCTGCTGCAGAAAACTCCTCGTGTGCAGAGAAATTCAGCCTTCCAGATCATGTCCTTATTTTGTCCTCCCGCGCTTCTGAGAATCAAGAAGGAAAGGCCTTTGTCCCCATTTTGCCGATGCAGATGGTGAGGCCCTGCCAGGAGCAGAGAGCCCAGAACTGCCCCCACCTCCTGCCCCCACCCACCACAGGACCCCCCACCTGCACCTCCAGACCTGGGCCCACCCAGGAATCTGCAACCGCAGGTCCTGGAGGCCTTCTGAGCTTGTCTGGTGAGATTCCACAGTGGGATCGCTAAGGTTACCTGTTTGGGAAGAAAATCACCTTCATGAGGCCTGAAGGGCCTCTTTACATTTTTTGAGGGGTGGTCACTGCCAGGCCCCCGAGGAGCTTCGAGCTGCCTGCCGCTGTGCGTGTGAGGACGGAGCAGAATGTGGGATATAGCAGGAGTCCCCCAGCGCGCCCGCAGCCCCGGGCTCTGCGCACTCAAGTGCAACACCCCTTGTGTGGATAAAGGAGCTGTGGCTCAGAAAGGTGCCCCAGCCCCTGACTCCCCGGCTGGCCAGAGGCAGGGCTGAGTGGCCCCTAGCCTGGCTGCTTGCTGGGGGGGAGGGGGGTGTTGGTCTGTCCTGTGGGACAGGACGCTCCTTGGGGCCGGGCATTCGTGAGCAGAGGAGCCGTGGCTGCTGTCTGCCTCCTGACTGTGCAGCGCCAGTTCTGACCTGACCTCTTGGAGCCTCCGCTGGTTTGCTCACTGTGTAAGGGGCTGGGCTCTGTCTCTGTCCATCCGGTCCTCTCCCACAGTGGGGAGGGCTCCAGTGAGAAGGGTGCATGGGGTCCCGAGTGGGGGCGGCGGGTCTGAGCCAGTCTCTGGGCCCAGCCAGGGTCGCTCGGGGATAGGGAGGGCCTGGAGACAGGAATGTGTAGCTCCCAGGTGGGGCAGTGCAGAGGCCCCTAGGGGTGGGTGGGGACCCCGACTCCCCCAGGCTGTTGGTGACCTGTGAGTCAGGACCTGGGAGGGAAGGCAGGCCCAGGGCCAGAGGGGCGGGGCTTGGAGAGGGAGGGGCTTGGTCTGGTTGGGGGTGGGACAGCGGTGTCCTTTGCTTACTGGCTGAGTTCTCTCCCTAGGAGGGTGTTCCCAACTCCTCTGAGTGGGGGATATGGTGGTGGGGGTGGGCGATTGGCTCTGGAATGTTGTGCCTGGGCCAGACAAGGTGGGCAAATAATGGGTACTGAAATGGGGACAAACACCATATAGTCCCAGTAGTCATGTACAGATTGAGGGTTGGGCCATAAAGAAAGCTGAGCACCAGAGAAAAAACTGCGGTGTTGGAGAAGACTCTTGAGGGCCCCTTGGATTGCAAGGAAATCCAACCAGTCTATCCTAAAGGAAATCAGTCCTGAGTATTCATTGCAAGGACTGATACTGAAGTTCCAATGTTTTGGCCACCTGATGTGAAGAGCCGACTCGTTGGAGAAGACCCTGATGATGGGAAGGAAGGGGGTGACAGAGGATGAGATGGTTGGATAGCATCACCAACTCAATGGACATGAATCTGAGCAAACTCCAGGAGATAGTGAAGGACGGGAAGCTAGGCATGCTGCAGTCCATGGGGTCGCAAAGAATTGGACACGATTGAGTGAACAGCAACTGTTAGAGGAGTGTTTCCTTCCAACTTTTCCCATGCAAGTTTCAGGCTGAAACTCGAGGCTGATTCTACAATGAGAGCTGGTGGGGTGAGGTGTCACTTTGCAGCTTGACGTCAGGTGCAGTGGGTGTCTGTGCAAACACTGCACACCAGCCTTTCCCGAGAGCTGGGTGTGAAGTCATACATGATGAGTGCTGGGGGTACCTGCACCCCACCTGGCGCCTCCCCAACGGGGCTGCCTGCAAAGGCTGGCAGAGGAAGGTGTCTGAGTGGGTCTCGTGTCACAGGGAGGGAAAGGAGGCGCATCCAGACTCTCCCCTCCCAGCCTCCGCTCACACCCCCCTCCTGGTGTTCTGGAGGACATCGCAGCCCTGTTGCCAAGGGCTCCCCAGCGGCAGCTATGGCAACTGGCCTGGGGGACAGCCTGGTCCCTGGAGGAACCTCAGGCTGGACCTGCCCCATCCCTGGCCCGCCACCTCCTCCTCACCAGCCTGGCAAGTGCACAACCCCCTCTGCTCTGGGAGGGAAGGGGGTCCCCACTGCTCACCCACGCCAGGACCCCCACTGTGGTCTCAGTGCCAGAAGCCTCCATGGCCACCTGAGCCCCTGGGCCCCTGCCAGACCCCTGGGAGGAAGCAGAGGCTGCAGGGGTTACCACCCCCCTCATCCGTGAGAGCCAGGCTGACTCCCGGCACGATCACCCTTGGCCCTGACCCTGCCTGGGGCAGGAGGTCCGGAGCCTGGTGGGGTCCTTGCACACTAGGGGTCCTGGGAGTGTGGGAGGGTCCGGAGTTCTGCAGGGGAGACACTGCAGTCCCTTCGTCTGGGACATCACACAGGAGAGGGAATGGGGTAGAGCCCAGGATTAACATGGGGGGACATCCCTGGGCTGGAAAGGGGGGCTCCCAAAGGTTCTGAACTTGCAGCTTCAGGATCGACACCCACCACTGGGCCGGTCCTGCTGGGTGTCACTGCCCCTCGGGGGAAACTGTTGGGCGAGTCAGCTTAGGAACAGCGCTTGGGGCCGTCGTCTGGACGTGTGTGTGTTGGGGGTGTCCGGCTCGTATCTCCCAGCCCGTCCCCGTTTTCCCTCATGCCGCACCTGGTCAGTAATTCTCTCTGTGCGTTTGCTTCTGCTGCTGAATGCACCCGTCCATCAGCTTTGCTGTTCTCTGCCCTCCAGCGCTTACAAAGCCGAGCGGGAGCCCGAGCTGTTTCTCTCTCGTCTCCCCGGTTTGTTGGCTTATTCTCTTTGTGTCCTTGTCTGATGACACATTTGCATTCAGTTTCTGTTAGGCCAGTCTCATTCCTGCTCTTGATAATTTTTCAAAAAGTCTCCAGTTGATTGCACTTAATGCTGTCTGCCCCTCCTTTGCCAAAATTCTCTCTCTGCAGGGAGAAGCCACGCCTAGCAGTTCCTCCAGGAAACCGTGTGTGCCCCCAGGTTTGGGTGCTCTCAGCTTCTGGGGTTGCCGGCGACCCTCAGAGACCCTGAGCTTGTGGCCGAAATACGCCAATCTCTGCGTCCCCATCACGTGGCCTCCTCCCTCTGGATCTGCGCCATTTTCTTCCTTCTTATAAGGACACCGGTCATCTTGGATCCGGGGCCACCCAAATGGAGTACGATCTCATCTTAACGAGAGCACACCTGCCGAGACCCTACTTCCGCAGCAGGTCAGGGCCTCAGCATAGATTTTGGAAGGGGGGACGCTTTCAACCCACAGGCATCTTTTATAGGTGACAGAGGATGAGATGGTTGGATGGCATCGTCGACTCAAGGGACGTGAGTCTGAGTAAGCTCCGGGAGCTGGTGACGGACAGGGAAGCCTGGCGGGCTGCAGTCCATGGGGCCGCAAAGAGTCACACAGGACTGAGCGACTGAACAGCAACGCTCTTCTGGATGTTGTTCTGTTTCTTCCGGCATCGATGGTCCTGTTGAGAATCTAGTGCCGGCCTGGTTCTCCTCCCTTGATAAGATGCTTCTTCTTTCTGTCCGGTTGCCCAGAAGATTTTTTCTCTACGTTTCAAGCCAGGTTATTTACCAGGCTATGTCCTGCTGTTGGCAGTTCCATGGTCAGTGTGTCCAAGCACACGGCACGTGCTTTGATACACAGATGTACAACCTCAAGAAAGCGTTTCAAGTTATTTCAAGAACGCATTCTTGAGCAATTGTTCAAATACTCTGATTGTTTTTGGTGGTCACCTTGCAGGACTCCAATTATGCGCGTGTTTTAACTCTTTCCCTGCCTTTTATGGTTGCCATTTTCTCTCGAATCCTGTTTAATCTCTTCCCTATTTCTTCTCATTTGTTCACTTCCCCCTTTTTTTAATGTCCCTTGCCGTGATTTCCATCTGTCTTCTCACCTCCCTCGTAAAGTCATCACTTTGTTTCTGAAACACTTTTGCTTTTCCTTCCATTTCTTTCCTGAATTACGTCCGTTCCTGTGTCAGACTCTGTGCTGTCTGCCCACCTGCCTTGGATAGCGGTCTTCCTTCAGAGCTGAAGTTCGTGCTGGAGGTTCACGTGTCGGGTTTGCTGGTTGTGACGGCAATCGTCTGCTGAGACTTCATCTACGGGGCCACGGTGCGGTCCCCAAAGTGGAGACGGTGCTCATTTCCTGTCACTTGCCTTCACGTGGCGAACTTTTCCCTGGACATGCAGACGGTTCCTGCCCGCAGCGCAGTGCGTTCCTGCCTGGCATGTGGATGGGCTCTGCCTCAAGTCCTGGTGCCTGAGGGACAGCAGCCCCGCGCCTGAGCCCACAAGCTCAGCCCGACTTCATCAATAGAAGTTCGAGAACAGCCTGCCCAGTCTGTGGGGAGAAGGAGGGACGGGGCTGCCTCTGCAGGTGTGGCCACGCAGGACGGGGGGAGGCGTCAGGTGACGGCCACGCTTGGTTGCTTGATGGGGTTTTGCATCTGTCGAGCTCTGCGGGTGACCCACTGGAGGTTTGTACATCTCACTGCTACGGGGTGAGTCGTGATCCCCCCCAGATTCATACGTGAAGCTGGACACAGGTCCCTGCAGATGGAATCAGTTAAGACGACGTCATACTGGAGCAGGGTGCATCCCGAATCCAGTCTGACTGGCATCCTTATGCAGAAGGGACCTCGGGACCCCCCGTAGACACGACTCCAGGGAGAAGGCCACATACAGAGGCCCCCTCACCGTCTCGGAAGGAACCTGCCCTGCTGACACCCTGACCGGGCACGTCTGGTCTCCAGAACTGAGACGATAACCTCCTGGTTCAAGTCACCCAGCCTGCAGGACTGTTTATAGCAGCCCCGGGACTCTGACATCATCTCTGGAGACCCTGCTTGGAACTCTTGAGTGTTAACTCTAGTTCATGGCCCGGATGTGGAGCTGTCTAGACGTGGACTTTCCTGATGTCTCCATCAGGAATGTGGATAGGGAAACCAGGGGCGTTTGTGGCAGGAAAGTGGGAACGTGGCAGGAAACCTGAGGAACAGACGGACAGAGGGAGGCGGGTACCTGCCCAGAGTGGGTGGAGTGAGTTTAAACAGCGGTGACAGGGGCTTCCCAGGTGGTCCAATCCGCTGGCCTGTGCAGGAGACATGGATTCGGCCCCTGGTTCGGGAAGACTCCACATGCCGCAGAGGAACGAAGCCCGGGAGCCAAGACCACTAATGCCCGAGCGCCTGGAGCCCTAGGTTAGCCGAGCTAACCCAGGTTAGGCTAACCCAGTGCGCCAAGCGCCCATGGTCCACAGCAAGAGAAGCCCCTGCCGTGAGAAGCCCACTGTCCGCAACCGGAGAAGAGCCCTCACAGCAGGGAAGACCCAGCACAGCCCAAATAAACAATTTAAAAAACCCAAAACGTATC
This sequence comes from Giraffa tippelskirchi, assembly GCF_054371585.1. Taxonomy (NCBI): domain Eukaryota; kingdom Metazoa; phylum Chordata; class Mammalia; order Artiodactyla; family Giraffidae; genus Giraffa; species Giraffa tippelskirchi. The sequence continues at coordinate 2,471,495 of NC_137275.1, forward strand.
TACAAAAAAAAAAAGCAGTGACAGGGACGTCCAGCGGCCAGGACTCCGTGCTGCGCAGCAGGCTCAGGGGCTTGATACCTGGCTGGGGAGCTAAGATCCTGCAAGCTGAAAAAAAAGAAAAAGGCAGTGACTGTGCGTGTTGGAAGGTTTTTGTGATAAAATGTTGATGAAAATGTTTCACTAGATACTCCGGGTGTCTGTGAATAATCAAGTGCAAAGAAACCTTCACGAGAGCAGGGGCTGTCTCAGTCGGCGCTCAGCTCCAGGTCCCACGTGAGCACGCGTCCGCCCCCTGCCCCATCCACCAGCAGAGCCCCCGGGACAGAGGTTGCCAGCCCGGCTCCCCCCCCCACCAGCCGGCACCCGCTGTGGGATCCAGAGGGCCCGTGCGAGGGGACATCTCGCTCAGGCCTGTCCAAGAGCCTCAGTGGGGGGCCTGTCCAGCCCAGATGTCACAGTCTCCTCCTGCCTCGCGGGAAGCTGGTGTGAGTGTCCCTCCCGGGCAGGTCGAGGCTGCCGTCAACAGAACGCCGCAGACGGGCCTTAAACAAACATTCGCCCCTCAGTCTGCTGGCAGGGACTCCAGGGTCAGGCTGGGTCCTGGGGAGGCCCCTGCCTGGCTCGTCCTCACAGCCGTTCTGGGGGTGCACACGGTGAGCGGATCTCCCCTCTGATCCCAATTGGATGAAGCAGCTCATCCCTTACAGGCCCCACCCCACGCCCTCGTCTCACCCCCGTCTCTCACAAGCCATCACACTGGAGGGTTAGGGTTCCAGCGCATGAATTTGAGGGGATACAATATTAAGTCCACAGAAAGGGGACGAGGGGAGAGGAGGGAGCACGAAAGGGGCAGAGGGAGAGGCCCCCCCAAATCCCGAGCAGCCTCAAGACTTCCCTCCCCTGGGTGGCCTCTGCCTCAGCTCCCTCTCTGATGTGATTTTGTCCCCTTTGCACCCTGGTCCCCTCCCGGCTGCAGGAGGACCTGCCTGGGCTGGGTGCTGGTGAAGGGGGTGTGACTTCAGGACAGGTGGACTTGTGGCCGGTCCCCGGGGATGCTGGCAACGTCAGCAAGAGCAGTGGCTCCATTTGTTACGGGTCAGCCTCGTGCTAGGACCACGTCCTCCTGGACATCCCTGCTGCCTGTCCTCTGTGGGAACAGACCCCAACTTTTATCTGGCAGGGTAGTTGGTCTGGATAGAAGGCTACATCTCCTAACCTCCCTCCCTGGCAGTTAAATGGGATCAAGCGACTGCATTCTGGCTAATGAAATAAAAGAAGAAGTTCTCTGTGAGGCTTCCAGAATGGCTGCTTGAAAATTGAGCTGACTCAATTGGGACTCCTGGGAGGGGCGCTTCCTGCCCTGTACTTCCTCAACTTTCTTCTTCCTGTCCTGTGGTCTTGATGGCCGGAGCTCCAGCAGCCACGTTGGACTATGAAGTGGGTTTGGGGATGGAGGCCATGCACTGAGGATGGGGAAAAGCAGATAGCAAGAGTCTGGGTCCCTGAGGACATTGCAGAGCTGCCATGCTTCCCTGAACTTGTCAACTTGAGAGTTTTTTACCTAGGAAAGAAATAAGCCTCTATCTTGTTTATGCCTCTTTTGTTGGGATTGCTTATGTGCAGCCAAGCCAAACCATGACGGATATATTATTGCCAGTATTCACTGTAACCCTGACCACTCTTCTACAGAAGGACAAATGGAGGCTCAGAGAGGCAAAGGCACTTTCTCAGGGTCACACAGCTGGAAGTGGTAGGTAAGCCTTGAGTACAGAGAGGGTATTCACCCAAGGACAACTTCATGGAAGACAGGTGGGTGCAGATCCAAATGTACCCCTTCTTCTGGCTGGCAGTGTCTGCATTCCGGCATCACTGTGACTCTGACCTCGGCAGCCTGGGGTGCAAATAACATCCTCCTGGCAAAGCTTCCCCACAGGTGACGTGCATGGGAGCCACAGTGGCTTGCCCTGGGGGCTCCTGCAGCTCGCCTGCTGCTGGCTATTTCTGGTGTTGCACAGAGGGAGGGCTGTTGGAGACAAAATCATTGTAGACTCACTTTATGGCCTCCGTGGGGGGGCACATTTAGAGGCACCTGCTCTGTCGCCGTCGCTCTGCACCATCACCCTGAAGGGAAGGACTCGCCCCGTCTGTGCTTCCTGCTCACAGCTGGTGTGTGTGCGCAGGTGAGAGTGCGTGTGTGCAGGTGAGTGTGGATCGGTTCTGTCCTGGAGCATCTGCTTCTTCCCACGTCCTCCTGAACCGCAGCCCTACACCAGGAGCAGTGCTGTCACTGTGCAAAGCCCTCGGACTCTTGCATCATTCATTCATTCAGGTGCGTTGAGCACTCGCCTTGTGCCAGGCCCCTGGCTGAGTGCCAGGAGGAGGCTGGGTGGACGGCGGCTCGGCTCTTGCACAGCCTGACGGTTTGCTGAGGGACATGGGAGGGGCTGACAGAAGCGTTTGAGCTGTGGTTGGAGGAGACTCCGGAGAGTCCCTCGGACAGCAAGGAGATCAAACCAGTCCATCCTAAAGGAAATCAACCCTGAATGTTCATTGGAAGGACTGATACTGAAGCTCCAATACTTTGGCCACCTGATGGGTAGAGCCAACTCTGGAAAAGACCCTGATGCTGGGAAAGATTGAAGGTGGGAGGAGAAAAGGATGACAGAGGATGAGATGGTTGGATGGCATCACCGACTCAGTGGACATGAGTATGAGCAAACTCTGGGAGACAGTGAAGGACAGGGCAGCCTGGCGTGCTGCAGTCCATGGGGTCGCAAAGAGTCGGACACGACCGAGAGACTGCTGAACGGAACTGACCCTAACCTGCTGCTGGGGCTCAGGGAGGCAGCAAGGAGAGGAGGCAGGAAAGGGTCTCCCCCCCCCACCTCCCAGTTGACCCCCTGCGGCTGCCCAGGCCCCTGTCCTCAGACCGTGGTCCTGAGTCCAGGCTGGAGCCGTGCCCCCCCAGGCCCCTTGTGCCTTTGCCATCTGGGCCCCAAACTTACCCACCCTGAGGCCCGGTGCTGGGTGCTGTGCTAAGTCGCTCAGTCGTGTCTGACTCTTTGCGGCCCCATGCACTGTAGCCAGGCTGCTCTGTCCGTGGGATTCTCCAGACGAGAATACTGGAGTGGGTTGTCTTTTCCTCCTCCAGGGTCTTTACCACTAGTGCCACCTGGGGAGCTGTTCCCTACGACCGCAACGTTCTTCCCCCAGCTCTTGGCTTGATGGCACCTCCTCCAGGTTGCCCTCCCTGACCATTGCTGCCAACTGGCCTTATCCCTTGACCAGACAGTGGCTGCCTATCTGATTCCCTGCAGGAAGACCCAGAATCCTGGAATCCCGTGAGAGCATCAGACTCACAGAAATGCAGGGCTGGCTGGGAATTTATAGACCTCACTGACCCCTGGACTCTTCAACCTGCCTGCCAGGTGGTCGAGTGGCTTCAACTCGCACACTTCCAAGGACGGGGAGCTCACCATCTCTGGGGCCGTGGGTGCCCATGGCCGCCTGCTCCACTGGGAATCTGTCTTCCTGCAGCCCCCACGCCCTACCATGCCCACCACCCACCTCTGCACACGCGGGTCCCGCAGAGCCGCCTGCCCTCCTGCCTGGTCTTTATCATCATCTGACTCCCTTTCCTGTCCCCTGGGTCCCCAACTCCCCTGAGACTGGACCCTGCCAGACCAAGTCGCCTCCAGGGAGCCCCGTCAGCCTTATTTGTGGCAGAAAAGGTCAGCTGGCTCTCGGGAAATGTCAGGGGACGGTCAGAGCTGGCCAGAGGCAAGGACCCGCGAGGCATTGTCACTTTACGAGTCTCTTTCCTTAATCAGTCGAGGAGAAAAACAAGCAGGGAGGGGTTTCCTATGGCAACCACCAGCGACAGAGTGTCCTCTCCTGCTCCAGCTGGCCCCTGGGGGCGAGCCTGGCCAGTGGCTGCTGACCCTGGCCCCAGGGGCAAGTGCCGTGTCCTGGGGCGTCACTCCCAGGCACCCGGGCTTGGCCTGGGAGGCTGGATGGCTGCAGCGAGCATGGCTCATCGGCTCCATCTGCTCCAAGACGCTCGCGGAGCAGATGGGGAAACAGCCCAGCAGAGGGGCAGACGCTCAGAGAGGGTTCTGGGAAGGGTAATGGTCCCCTTTATTTGTTTATTTTTGTGGGATCTTGGCTCCCCGACCAGGGATCAGACCCTTGGCAATGAAAGTGCCAAGTCCTAACCACTGGATCGCCAGGTAACTCCCGACAAGTCATCTGAACTCGAAGCTTCTGTGTTCACTGCATCCACCAGCCTCCCATCCCTCCTCTGTCCCTTCACCCAGCCCCCGGCCCCTCCACCCTCTCACCCCCTGCTCACTGGTCCCCCTGCTCATTCATCCACCCCCCCACAAACCAGCTGAACACGTTTCCCCCCCCGTTTCCCCCAATTCATCTACCCACCCCTCCATCCACCTCCCCGTGGCCTCGTCCAGCCACACACTCCTCAATCTACCCACCACCGTTAACCCGGCACCCACCCACCTCCTCCACAGGCTCCCTGCAGGTCCTACACACCCACCTGCTCCCCCACCCCCCACCCACCTGCCCTACTGCCCACTTACCCCACACTCGTGAAACTTGTACCCACCCACATACACCCCCGCTCTTATATCCACTCGCCAAGCCATCCCTCCACCACATCCCAGTCCCTCAGCCACCAAGTTACCCGAACATCACGCAGCAGTGGTGGAATCTTAGAAGGCTGGTCCGCAGACTCCAGCTCAGTTTTGAGAGTTTTGTCATCTGGTTGGCATCCTCTGAGCACCCGGGATGTGTGGTCTTACCAGGAAGGCTCTGCTCCTCGCAGAGGGTTTGATAAACGCAAAATCCAGTAGAGCTTCTGGGCCGGGGTTTGTGGGTTTGCATGACAGGACGGGGATTGAATGTATGGGGTCAAGGGCTGAAGACCGGACTCTGAGTTCTGAAGTCCTCGGACGTAATGAAGCATAAACAGGTCTCTGCTAGTTCTCTCTGTGTGGATGGAAGTATCATCAAAGCACTGAAACAGCCTAGAGATGTGAGGGGCTGGTATTTTGCAAACTCGGATCAGCAAGGTAATGGCCCCCCAAACTGTTGGTTGTTTGCTTAGTCAATAAGAGATTTAAACTCAAAAATGTATTAAGAATTAAGTATCTGTTCAGTTCAGGCTCTCAGTCGTGTCCGACTCTTTGTGACCCCATGGACTGCAGCATGTCAGGCCTCCCTGTCCACCACCAACTGCCAGAGTTTACTCAAACTCGTGTCCATCGACTCAGTGATGCCGTCCAACCGTCTCATCCTCTGTTGTCCCCTTCTCCTCCCGCCTTCAATCTTTCCCAGCATCAGAGTATTTTCCAATGAATCAGCTCTTCACATGACATGGCCAAAGTATTGGAGTTTCAGCTTCAACATCAGTCCTTCCAATGAATATTCAAGACTGATGTCCTTTAGGATGGAGTGGTTGGATCTCCTTGCAGTTCAAGGGACTCTCAAGAGTCTTCTCCAACACCACAGTTCAAAAGCATCAATTGTTCAGCACTCAGCTTTCTTCACCGTCCAACTCTCACATCCATACATGACTACTGGAAAAACCATAGCCTTGACTAGATGGACCTTTGTTGGCAAAGTAATGTCTCTGCTTTTTAATATGCTGTCTAGGTTGGTCATAACTTTTCTTCCAAGGAGTAAGCATCTTTTTGGGCTTCCCTGGGGGCTCAGAGGTTAAAGCGTCTGCCTGCAATGCAGGAGACCTGGGTTCGATCCCCGGGTCAGGAAGATCACCTGGAGAAGGAAATGGCAACCCACTCCAGTATTCTTGCCTGGAGAATCCCATGGAGAGAAGAGCCTGGTAGGCTATAGTCCACGGGGTCGCAAAGAGTCGGACACAACTGAGCAACTTCACTTTCATGTTCACTTTCAAGTGTCTTTTAATTTTATGGCTGCAATCACCATCTGCCATGATTTTGGAGCCCCAAGAAAATAAAGTCTGTCGTTGTTTCCACTGTTTTCCCATCTGTTTGCCATGAAGTGATGGGACCGGATGCCGTGATCTTAGTTTTCTGAATGTTGAGCTTTAAGCCACCTTTTTCACTCTCCTCTTTCACTTTCATCAAGAGGCTCTTTAGTTCTTCTTCACTTTCTGCCATAAGGGTGGTGTCATCTGCACATCTGAGGTTATTGATATTTCTCCCGGCAATCTTGATTCCAGCTTGTGCTTCATTCAGCCCAGCATTTTTCATGATGTACTCTGCATAGAAGTTAAATAAGCATGGTGACGATATACAGTCTTTACATACTCCTTTTCCTATTTGGAACCAGTCTGTTGTTCCATGTTCAGTTCTAACTGTTGCTTCCTGATCTGCATACAGTTTTCTCAAGAGACGGGTCAGATGGTCTGGTATTCCCGTCTCTTTCAGAATTTTCTACAGCTTATTGTGATCCACAGAGTCAAAGGCTTTGGCGTAGTCAATAAAGCAGAAATAGATGTTTTTCTGGAATTCTCTTGCTTTTTCAATGATCCAGCAGATGTTAGCAATTTGATCTCTGGTTCCTCTGCCTTTTCTAAATCCAGCTTGAACATCTGGAAGTTCAGGTTGTTGAAGCCTGGCTTGGAGAATTTGGAGCATTACTTTACTAGTGTGTGAGATGAGTGCAATTGTGCGGTAGTTTGAACATTCTTTGGCATTGCCTTTCTTTGGGATTGGAACAAAAACTGACCTTTTCCAGTCCTGTGGCCACTGCTGAGTTTTCCAAATTTGCTGGCATATTGAGTGCAGCACTTTCACAGCATCATCTTTTAGGATTTGAAATAACTCAACTGGAATTCCATCACCTCCACTAGGTTTGTTCATAGTGATGCTTCCTAAGGCCCACTTGACTTCACATTCTGGGATGTCTGGCTCTAGGTGAGTGATCTCACCATCGTGATATCTGGGTCATGAAGATCTTTTTTGTACAGTTCTTCTGTGTATTCTTGCCACCTCTTCTTAATATCTTCTGCTTCTGTTAGGTCTATACCACTTCTGGTCCTTTATTGTGCCCATCTTTGCATGAAATGTTCCCTTGGTATCTGTGATTTTCTTGAAGAGATCTCTAGTCTTTCCCATTCTATTGTTTTCCTCTACTTTTTGCACTGATCCCTGAGGAAGGCTTTCTTATCTCTCCTTGCTGTTCTTTGGAACTCTGCATTCAAATGGGTATATCTTTCCTCTTCTCTGTTGCTTTTGGGTTCTCTTTTCACAGCTATTTGTAGGGTCTCCTCAGAGAGCCATTGTTCTTTTTTGCATTTCTTTTTCTTGGGGATGGTGTTGATCCCTGTCTCCTGTACAATAGGAACCTCAGACCATAGTTCCTCAGGCATTCTGTGTATCAGATCTAGTTCCTTAAATCTATTTCTCACTTCCACTGTAGAGAAATGTTTAATGATATCCACTCCACAGTACTGATATTTTTGTGGGAAGGATTCTAGGTGTCTCATATTGTAAGCGTTTGTGATGTTTGAGGGAATTTGGACAATCAGGAGATCACATCAACCTTTTAACTCAGATTTAAAATATATGCTTAGTTATTTAACTTAAACTTATGATCTCAGACCTTCGTTGTGGCATGCAGAGTTTAGTTTCCAGACCAGGGATCGAACCTGGGCCCCCTGCGCTGGAAGCACAGAGTCTGAGCCACCAGACCACCAGGGAAGTCCCAAGAAGGTATCTTTTTAGCTTTATAAGAATTACCTAACATAATGGGAAGATTCATCAGATAAAATAAAGTACATCAAGTTTATGAGTGTAATTATATTTCTGAAGATGTTTTGTTAAGTAAGTTTGAACATGGGACATAATGTTAATCAAAGAACCCTTAAAAAGGATTTTGAAATTTTTTAGACTTAAAAGTATAATGAGATCGAATTGAGTTTAAAGGAAAAAAATCTAGGTTTCTGTTTTTGTAACATCAATAAATGAAAATCTAATTAAGAAAATGGATTTCTGAGTAGTTTTCCTAAGTAAAGAAAGCCAGCTCACAGACCTAGAAACGATGTCACATTAACACCACCACCCACCCCTCCTCCTCCTCAGCCCTCTAACCTGTCACCCTCCGTCCTACACACCCTAGCCTCTTGTCCAAAGGCCCTACAAGCCTCCCACCTGCTCATTCACCATTCACCCACCCACCCATCCATCTGTCCGTCAGCCCACCCTCCCAGCCACCCACCCACCCGCTCATTCATCTGCCCGTTCATCCATCCAGCCAACAAGCGTTGCCTAAAGGACCTAGTAGGTGGCAGATGCTAGAAAAATACCCACAGCTAAAGGGAGGCCCCTTCTGGACCACAGGACTCGCGTGATGCCTGGGCACTGGGAGGCCCTGCCCGCCCTCCCTCTGCCCTTTCCCTTCGTTCACCTTCCTTGTCCTGTCTTGTCCCCCTCGTCTGGGATCGCGGGTGCAGAGGTAGGTATGTGCGCCCTGGCACCAGTGGCCCAGATTCCACCCCCAGTTCCTCCTTCTGTGTGATGTTGGCAGTAGAGCTCACTGAAAGAAGCCTCAACATCGAGGGTTCATAGTGAGGGCTCTGGGGGTCCGGGGCTCCTGCCAGCCCTTGGTCAGAGCTGCCCCTGTTGGATCTGTGGCCAGGAGCCCTGCTGGACACCCCCTGACTGATGTGTGTGTGTGTGTGTGTGTGTGTGCTTAGGGGCTGGGTTCATGGGAGTGATGGGCACAGACAAATGGACAGTTGCAGCCATCATAGGAGCTACGAGGGCATGAACTTGGTCTGTGAAAGGACGGAAAGGAGACAGCTCTCCGTGGGGGACAGTGTCTTCGGCATCTAGGGGAAGCTGATTAAGCCTCCTCGCAGGCCCTCCCAGGCAGCCCCCTGCCCAGCACCCCACCGCTGCCGGGCCTGGACTGAGGGATTGCCTGGGAGAGATGAGCTGACCCGGGAATCTGTGCAGACAGCCAGGCCCTGCAGCCTGCCTGGAGCACGGCGTGAAGGGAAGGAGCAGCCTGGCGCCCACGCCTGGGATGTTGGTCCTCTTGCCCTGTCTGGTGACGCGGTGAGGGCTCTGCCCCGTCCCAGGAGATCAGCATCTTCCCAGACGTGTGTGACCTGGCTGCTCGAGTCCCCAAGGCCCCGTGACCCTTGGCATCATGATGACTGCTGTCTCCTCCATGTTTACTGTGGAGCCCCATACCAAGGTCACAGGTGTGGAGCCCTGTATCAAGATCACAGGACAAAATTTTTCCAAATGCCCCCTGGACATCTAACAACAGTGTCTGAGATACAAAATTTTAAATATGTTTGTGCAGGACATAGGATTAATATAAATCAATACAAATAGAAATCTATTATATTTAAATAGATTCCCTGGTGGCTCAGATGGTAAAGCGTCTGCCTACAACGCGGGAGACCAGGGTTCAATCCCTGGGTTGGGAAGATCTCCTGGAGAACGAAATGGCAACGCACTCCAGTATTCTTGCCTGGGAAATCCCACGGACGGAGGAGCCTGTGAGGCTACAGTCCATGGGGTTGCAAAGAGTCGGACACGACTGAGTGACTTCAATTTTCACTTTTCACTTTTCATATTTAAATTATTAATGATGTCATTCAATATACTCCTACTCTTATTTTTTCTGCACTTGATAAAGTATTCTCAGAGAAGTGTTAAAAAAAGGAAAGATCACAGGACAAAAATCTCGAACTGGCCGAGTCCCATAGCAGCTACTGCCGTGAGCCTCCAGACCTAATCCAGCCAGTTCCCTGACCCCATATTAGATAAAATACCCACCCTATTACCCACCCCATAGCGTCGTAACCAGTCACCTAATACCACCCTTCCAGTGGGAATTTCTCTGTCTTGAGGAGATAAACATTGGCTGCAAGTCTGCGAAAGCGTGCGGCTCTGCCTTGAGCCAGCCTGCCGTTCTAACAGCGTCCCCCACTCTCATAAACTTTGTTCTCCTCTCACTTGGTCTCATGTCTGGACATTCCTTTCCAGTCCACACACGGACACGTACCTGAAATCCTCTGTCCAGCCCGCGCTCCCCCCAGATCCCACCGGACACGGAGGCCTCAGGGCTCCAGCTGTCCCTGTCCACCGCCATCCCCGGGGCCACAGAAGGTCCCCTGCCCATGGCCACCTGGCCCCGTTGCCCACCTGGCCCCGCTGCCCACCCTCCTGCTTGGGACGGTCCCCGGGGGGGCGTGGCCCCGGGGTCCTTAGAGTCTGCACTTGCTGGGTACGTGTGAGTGTATGCAGAGCACATGCACTGGCTGGAGGGAGAAGACACTGCTTGAGCTCCTACTGTATGCCAGGCTCCAGCTTGTGTGGGTGGCAGGGTCCAGGGCGGTGGGTTTTCAGAAAAAGGGGGGTGGGAGGAGAGGGAGGGAGAACCCCTGGGGCCGAGGGAAGCGAGGAAAAGAAGTGATGTGAGGACAGTGGTGTTGGAGAAGACTCTGCAGAGCCCCTGGGACCGCAAGGAGACCCAACCGGTCCATCCTAAAGGAGATCAGTCCTGGGTGCTCATTGGAAGGACTGATGGTGAAGCTGAAACTCCAATCCTTTGGCCACCTGATGCAAAGAGCTGACCCATTGGAAAAGACCCTGATGCTGGGGAAGATTGAAGGCGGGAGGAGAAGGGGATGACAGAGGATGAGATGGTTGGATGGCATCACCGACTGGATGGACATGAGTTTGAGTCAACTCCAGGAGGTGGTGATGGACAGGGAGGCCTGGTGTGCTGCAGTCCATGGGGTTGCAAAGAGTCAGATACGACTGAGCCACTGAACTGAAGGACCGAAAGTCATGCAGCCTGGAGGCCTGGGGACTGGAGGAGGATGGGGTTTGTGGGTGAGCTGGGGAGGGGGTTTCTGGGGCGGGAGGGGCAGCAGGATTCCTGGACTTGGACATGTGGCTGCCAAGGGAGGCGAGATCTGGAGGGTTCGATGACCCTTTCTCCCTTTAAGAGGGACTGGAGAGGCCCAGGGAGTGCTGCGGGCAGGATGGTGGGGGGCGGGGTCTGCAGAGGAGGAGGGGCGGGGCTAATCACCCACCCACTCCTTCACTCGTTTCTAGGCCCTCCTGCCCCCTCCCAGGGAAACTGAGGCCTTGAGGGGCTGGGAGCTGCCCTGGGTCACCGGACCACAGGGTGCACACCCAGTGGTGGACCCAGGACCCACGGCCCCCTCCCACACAGGCAAGCCCCTCCCGGCCAGGCGGCTGGGTCCCTGGTGCTGCGACCCCACAGACCTCGGAGGACGGCCAGGAGGAGCCCCTTCTGCAGGCGACCCGGACGTTAACTGAGGGGTGCAGAGGCAGGGGAAAGGAGGAGGGGCTCACTTCAGCTCACCTTGGAGGGGGTGGGGGTGGGCCCTGTCTGGCTGTAGTTCCTCCGGGGGCGGACGTAGCCTCCTCGCGCTTTGGAAGCCCTAAAACTACTTCTGGCAGCCGGTTCTGGCTTCCGCGACAGTGTCTCCACCACAGGTATGACCCTGGGCCCGTGCGGCTGGCTCCTCTGTGTCTGAATTTGCCGTAAACGGGGCCACGCGGTCGGATCCCTTCTGTGCCTCCTCTCGCTTCAGTGAGGCTGGCGTCACCTGAGGGTCACTGTCGTCACTGCGTGTGTCCTGTGATCACAGGGGCCACCCAGCCGTGCACGCTGGAAGCACCGTATTCTGGCGCCCGGGTCACGAAATCTCGTTTACTTACATGCCCAGAAGGGACCTGCTGTGTTCACGGTCCTCACCCCTTCAGCTTCCCTGGACTCGCGGGTCGGTGGCCGAGGGGCTGCTGCCCAGGCGTCCTGTGAGCCTGACCCACACTCCGCGTCCCACCAAACCTGGGTTCTGTCTGATTTCAACACTTTGACAATGGAGTGAATGTCCGAGAGGATGGCCTGTGGTCCATTTGCATTTCCTTAAATATTCGTGATACTTCCCTCACAGCTCAGTTGGTAAACAATCTGCTTGCAATGCAGGAGACCCTGGTTCTGACTCCTGGGTCGGGAAGATCCCCTGGAGAGGGATTAGGCTACGCACTCCAGTGCTCTTGGGCTTCCCTCGTGGCTCGCCTGGTAAAGAATCCACCTGCAATGCGGGAGACCTGGGTTCAGTCCCTGGGTTGGGAAGATCCCCTGGAGAAGGGAAAGGCTACCCACTCCAGTATTCCGGCCTGGAGAATTCCATGGACTGTACAGTCCATGGGGTCGCAAACAGTCGGACACGACTGAGCGACTTTCACTTTAATTTTCATGGACCTCCCTGGTGGCTCAATGGTAAAGAATCCACCTGCCAGTGCAAGAGACATGGGTTCGATCCTTGATCTGGAAAGATTCCCTGGAGAAGGAAATGGCAACCTGCTCCAGTATTCTTGCTGGAGAAGGGCATGGACTGTATAGCCCATGGGGTCGCAAAGAGTGAACATGAACTGTGTGACTTTCACTTTCCCTTCAAGTATTTGTGAGGGCAGCATCTTTGCTTGTGTTCCTTTGCCATTTGAATTTTTTTTTTTCTGAAGCACCCGTTCAAGGCTTTAGTCCATTAAAACTATTTTTTTGGTCTTTTTCTTAGAGAACAGTCAAGTTTTCCATGTATTTCCTAATGAGTCTTTGCCGGTTGTCTGTGCCGCAAATGCGTCCTCCCAGCGTGGTTTATCTTTTCATTTGCTGTGTGGTGTCTGGTGAACTGAAGGGACTACATTTTAATGTCACCCAATTAATTCTTCCTTCTCTTTATAGTTTGTGCCCTTTGTGTTCTGCTTAAGGAATACCTCCCTACCCTGAAATCATCACATTTTCTCCTCTATGCCTTTCTGAAAGATCTGTGGATTTATCGTTCGTATTTCAGTCTTTAATCCACCTAGAACTGCTTTTAATTTAGTACTTTTTCCCTCCGGCACTGAATTTTGTGGACAGTGTGAAACAGGAGTCTCATTAATATTTTTTCCTCTCTGGATAATCAGGTCTACAAACTGGCTGTAAGGAAAGGCCTGCCTTTTGCCCACTGGTCCCTGGGACCAGCAAACAGGTGAGGTTGTACTTCCCTAGTGTAGGTGGTACCCACACTCTGGTTCCTCACCAGTGGCTTTATTGTAGCTTTAAAGGAAATCTTAGCATCTGGTAGGGCAAGCAAGCCCTCCTACCTTGTTATTCTTTTTTTTTTTTGGCCATTTCCTGGGCCATGCCAGATTTTAGGTCCCTTCCCAGGGATCGAACCTGTGGCCCCTACATTGGAAGCATGGAGTACTAACCACTGGACCATCCGAGATGTCCCCCTACCTTGTTATTCTTCAAAAGTATCTTAGCTAATGTTGGTAATTTGTGAATCAGATTGTCAAGTGCTACACACACACACACGCATATACACACATAGGACATTGTGATCGGCGTTGAATTGACCCTAGAAGTCGTCTGGGGGTAACAGTATAGGGACTTCTAACTCACAGACATGCTTTGTTTTTTATTTTTGCAGTAGAACATCTTAACTTTTCCTGTTATTAAAAAAATTTTTTATTTATTTAATTTTGGCTGTGCTGGGTCTTTGTCGCTGTGGACACGGGCTCTGGGGACGACTCTTTGTCGCATGCTCAGGCCTCTCTTGCTGTGGACACGGGCTCTGGGGCCCGAGGACTTCAGTAGTTGCCGCACTCGGGCTTAGCTGCCCCCATGGCTTACGCAGTCCTCCTGGATCAGGGGTTGAACCCATGTCCCCTGAACCGGCAGCTGGATTCTCAACCCCTGGACCGCCAAGCAAGTCCACATGTTTGATTTTTAAACAGATCTGTTTTTCTCTCTTCACTAATTTACATTTCCTTTAAGGACATGCAAAAAAAAATGTCCGTTTCTTTTCTGTTTATACTAGCACATGTTTTGTCAGTGTTATCCCCAGGGATTTCCTGTTATCAGTATTGCTAGAGATGGTATCTGTGAAGGATAATTTTCTGTGCCAGCATGGCAGGGCCATGCGCTCAGATAACCTGGTCAGGATGTTTTTCTGCTGGAGCATCTTCGGGGTGAGATTAGTATCCACACTCCTGGGTTTGGGTGGGTCTCCTCCAGTCTGTTAGGCCTGGATAGAACAAAGAGTGCCTTCCCCCAGGAAGAAGGACTTGTGAACCCACCTGTGGACCTGAGCTCAACTCTTCCCCGAGTTTCCAGCCTGCTGCGCACCCTGCGATCCCGGACCCACAAACCTCCAGCCCCGTGTGAGCCAACTCCTCGAGACAGACCCCTCCCGCTGGACGCAGGTGGTGCCTGACTGATGAAGGTGTGACGTGCGGCTTTTCCACCTTCAGTTCCATCTTCTCTCGAGAGGCTGGGCCGTGGCCAAAGCTCCCAGTCAGCCTGAGATCACAAGTTTGACAACCGACACATTCACAATCCTTCTGGGCCCAGACAACCGGTCTGATTTTTCACTTTGGGTCAAGAATTCAGTCAATTCCATGAGACAGTCAACACTTCCTTATGAAGCAGGCTTTGGGGACTTCGAGGGGTGAAGACGCGTGCGTGCACTGTAGGGGTACATGTTCTCTCCCTGGACGGGGGACGAAGATCCTGCAGGACGAGCGGTGTGGCCAAAAGAAAGACAAAAAAGAAAGAAAGAAAGACTTTCGGGGGGGATTTGCGCAACTGTAGGCTCATGTCGGCTTCTGAGCACGTTTAGGAAGATGAGGTGAAGCAAGGGTGCTCCGTAGGTGAGGAGGGAAGGAGGGGCCGCGTGACCTTGACCTTGAAGAGTAGCCGAGTCTCCTTCCTGAAGGCCTGCCCAGGCTCAGGATGGCCAGAGCCAGGACAAGGGAGAGATGACTGTTGCCCCCCGGGGTGGGACGTTTGGAGGTGGGCCCCTGGCCACCGCCTGCCTTTCCCAGGTGGCAGCTTCCAGCCTGACTCCAGCTCGCGGCTGTCTCCTGACCCTTTGCTGCCCATGTGGCTTGTCCACAGCGAGAGAGCCCTGGGCCAGCTGGGGGACGGGTGGGTCAGGCCTGCTGGATGGCCCGTTGCTTAGCTAGTGCAGGGCATCCGACCAGGCACTGCGTCCCTGGGTGTCGGGAGCGTCCAGGGGCTCCCTCTCCTTGAAGCAGACCCAGGACGCCCTTGTGGGTCTGGGTGCATCAGGGTGCTGGGGCCTGGGGTGAGGGTGCCAGCAGCGTCACCCCGGGGACCCATCTGGCCAGGCCTCCGCCGCTCTGTGCCCTGGGGTATCTTCCGTGAATGCCCCCCATGAGGGAGAGCTTGGTGTTTCAGCCATTTTGGAGAAAACTCTCCCGAGACACACCGCCCGCAGTCTTCCGGGTATTCAGTTCGGTTCAGTGGCTCGGTCGTGTCCGACTCTCTGTGACCCCACGGCAGGCCGCACGCCAGGCCTCTGGGTGTTGGCTCACCCCTTTCTGATGTCTCCCGCCGCCGTATTCCATCTACAGTGCTGGATTTTTCACTAGAGTGCCTGGTCCATTTATATTCGATGCATTTCTGATACACTGAAGTTCACAACTTCTATTTCATGCTTTCTATTTGTCCACTGATTCTGTGTATATTTTCTTTCCCTTCTGGTCTTCTTTTACTTTATTTTCCCTGAGCTTATTTTAGAGAATTTTCAAGCAAACAGGAGAGTTGAAAGAACAAGCCAGTGACCACTTGTATGCCCTCCAATTAGATTTACTTGTCATTACTATTTTGCCGTATAAACATAAATATTTTTATACACATAGACCTATACACATGTGCATACATATAGTACAAATTGCAGACACAAGTATATGTGTATATGCACATGTATATGTGTGCTAAATTGCTTTCTTTTAGAAATTTAAAGTTAAAAATTTTTTTTATTTTTAAAATTTTTACTTTAAATTGGAGTATAGCTGGTTTACACTGTTGCATTAGTTTCGAGTGTACTAAGTTGCTTTCTGAAGTATGCTCCATGAATCGACACTCCTACTGAAAGGTTGCTGCTGCGAGCCGTGTATTACGCTGGGATTTGTGACCTCCAGAGGAGAGGATTTTGATCTGGGGCCAGAGATGAGGCTTGACTACTTGGAACATTTTGTGTAGTGAAGTTTTATTAAAGTGTAATAGAGATAGGGAAAGCTTTTGACATAGACATCAGAAGGGGACAGAAAAAGTGCCCCCTTGCTAGTTTGTAGCAAGCTGTTTTCTGTCTGTTAGAAAGCTATTAATCAGATAAGAGAGACACCTCACAGCTGAGGGAGCTTCACCAGGCCCCTCTTCCACAATATGCATTTTTGAGATAGGATGGAATGATGTGTGTCATCCCCCACCCATAAAACAATTGATAAGAATACTGGTTTGTTGAGCTATTATCAGCCCAAGGTTTGAGAAAAGAAAAACAAGTTAGTCTTAGGTGGAAACATTTTGAAGAAAGGCAGTTCCAGAGCAAATACACAGTTTCATTAACATGGCTAAGAAAGCGTTTCCATACGAAAAGCCCCATTGTGAGCTCAAGGCAGACCGAGGTGTCCTCAACACAGAATTAAAAAAGCCTCTTTTAATTTTGTGTGTGTGCTTAGTCACTCCCTTGTTTCTGACTCTTTGGAACCCCGTGGACTGTAGCCCTCCAGGCTCCTCTGTCCATGGGGATTCTCCAGGCAAGAATACTGGAGTGGGTTGCCATGCCCTCTTCCAGGGGATCTTCCCAACCCAGGGATGGAACCCAGGTCTCCCGCATTGCAGGTGGATTCTTTACCGGCTGAGCCACCAAAAAACGTCTGCCACTTGCAGTTTATTTCCTCCTGCTTCTTGGGGACCTCTGGTCTTCCTACCTGCTACCCTTTCATTACCAGCAGTGTGTGAACAGTCTAGACATTACACATCCCTGCCAGCTTTTGATATTACCCTGGTTTTGCTGGTGTTGCCAGCCTGGTGGATGTGAAGCGCTCTCTTATTGGGGCTTTTTTTTATTTTTAATTTATTTATTTGGCTGCACTGGCTCTTAGTTGCAGTGTGTGAACTCTTAGTTGCGGCATGTGGGATCTAGTCCTCTGACCAGGGATCAAGCCTGGGCCTCCTGCAGTGGGAGCTCCAAGTCTTAGCCATTGGACCACCAGGGAAGCCCTTCACTGTGGCTTTAACATCATTTCTCTGGTCGCGCACAAGCGTGAGCATCTGGTTTCTTCTTTTGTGAAGAGCCCATGTGTGTGTTGGTGTGCCTGCCTGTGGCTGCCCCTTCCTCTCCTAATTTTGAGGGTCTACACTCCTGAGTTCTGGGAAATAAGATACTGAATCTTTTGCTGGTTTAAGGCTATAATTGAGGGCCTGAAGGACTCCCTTATAAAACTGTATAGCATTAAAAGATGCTTTAGCTTGCAAGCAACAGAAATGTAACCTAAGTGAATCTGTCAGCTTCTACAGCAGACCAGCCCAGTGGGACTGGCAGCTTCAGGTGAGGCATGCTCCAGCAGCCTGACTGTCACCCGGGACCCAGTCCTTAGCCTCCACATGCTGCTTCTGCAGGCTTGGCTTGCCCCACGGCTGCCTCCGCTTTCTGTTCTCGAGCTGTCTGCCAGCAACTCCTGAGGCGACTCTTGGTCCACACTCACCCTGAACTGGCTGGGCTGATTTAGATCACCTGAGCATCCTGGAACCGGTCTCTGTGGTTGGAGGCTGGAACGTTCAGATTAGGGTGGAGCCAGCTTCCTGCAAACCATGCGGATCCCCAGACGAAATCAGAGCAGGTGGGTGGGGTGGGGTAGATGCTGGGGCTCGACCAGTCAACTCCCACACGGCAGACGTGGCCTGGCGTGCCTGGTGCTGGCCGCGGTGGCCGCTGAGCAGCCCTTCTTGCTCACTCTTGGGTGTGCGCCCATGTGCCAGATGGTTGAACCTCTTGGAAATCTGAACTGTGTGTAACTATGAGATTTTTTCTTACAAATATTTTTGCAATGGGAGGGTAATATGAAAGCTGAGCACAATGAACGCCTGTATCTCCCCCACCTGGTCCAACGGTTACCAGCATCTTGACATATATGTTCTTCCTCCCCTTCCCTCTTTGAATATTTTTCTGAACATGTCAAATAAATTACAGGCACAGGAATACTTAACCCTAAATACAGAGCCATAATGCCACTGTCACGCCTAAGAAAACTAACCATCATTTCTCAAATGTCATCTAATATCCTGTCCAGATAGAAAGTGCGTCCTTCAAATCTGTTTCGTAGCTGTTAGTTTGAACCAAGACCCAGCCGGGTTTCCTTCACTGCCTCCCTGGTTTGCCTCTTTGGTACCTTTTCATCTACAAGCATCTTTCTAGATTCAAAGTTTGGGGTTAGAACCGGAGATTCTCAACACGTTTTCTCATGACGTTCATTCCGAAGGGCTGGTCGGAGGTGGACGGCGTCCACCTCCCGCACCTACCCCACCCCTGGTGCATCCGTGCGTCCCCGTGTCAGGGGTGGACGGCGTCCACCTCCCGCACCTACCCCACCCCTGGCACATCTGTGCATCCCGTGTCCCGGTTTTCTCTCTAAATGGGAAGTCGGGCATGAGTCCTTCATAAGCGAAGCTTCCCTCTCATTTTCCATCGGTGAGCTGTGTTCTTCTACTGCTATTCTCCAGAAGCATGGATGGGAGGACGTTGACTATCTTTGCTTCTAGTCTCTTTCGCCCTCTTTTCCGGCTATCTCTGTTTTGATAGAACATTTAAGAATTCCACTCATCTCCTTTTTGACTTATTTAGGCCTCTTTAAAAGATGTTTCAGCCATTCACCGAGGTCGACAATATGCATTTTTAGATGATCCACGTGGCTGGGGCTGGACTGCTGAATTGTGCCCCGGGAGGCAGTTATTTGACTGGTGGGTCAGCTGAGGGGCGGGAGGGGTTTGCTCCCCATGAAACGTGGTCCAGGCTCAACTCACCTGGACTTTCCTGCCCCCAGTCAGGGGTGGGTGCACACCGGCCAGCAGGTGGTTTAAAATCTTACCCACCTAGGCGAGAGGCTGAATATACAAATGAACGACGGCCAGACCGTGTGTGAAAGCAGAACTCTGACCCTCGGCCTGCAGCCTCCTACCCAGGGAACCAGCCTGCTGTGAGTCAGACCTGCAGGAGGACAGACTGCTGTCTCCAACGACAACCCAGAAGCCAGACAACGACCCCGGTGACAGTCAGCCAGGACTCGATCAATAACCGCCAGCCTCCTTAATTGTTGTCCTGCTTCCAACTCAGGACGAACCTACCTGACCCCGACTCGTCACCTGGGACGCCCCCCTCTAGAGCATCTCCAGCCCCCCGGCTCCATCAGGCACCCTGAGCCCCCCTTTTTCTCCACTGGTAAGCTCGCCCAGTCCTCTGCCCACCTCTGGGTCTCTGCTGAGTGATGAGGCCGACCCCCAGCTCAGCCAGCTCCCACCAGACCACCTCGCTTTCTGGGTGGGGGTCTCTGCTTGGCTCCACGCCCCTTTCTCACAGCAGCCTGGGTCTCCCAGAGGCCAGGTCTCTCCAGGACCCTTCAGCAGAAGGGAGCGGCAGCTGCGAGGGACCTCCACGTGGTGGTTGATTGCCAGCCTGAGGAAGTCGGCTGAGGGCAGCCTGGCCGTCTCCTGAACACGGAGCCGAGGCTGCCACGCAGGCTCAGGCGGCCCTGACGAAGCTTAACACTGATGGCCTCTCCGCTCTGGAGGCTGGCGTCTGAGATCAAGGGGGCCAGGCCGGCTCCGTCTGAGGCCAGGAGTGGGAGGGAGGCCACTCTGCTCCAGGCCCCTCTGCCAGCTTCGGGGATTCACTGGCCAAGCTGGCTGCTCCTTGGCTTGTACGCGCCTCACAGTCTCTCCCTCTGTTTCACGCGGCCTCCCTGCTGTGTGCACATCTGTGAGTCCAAATGTCCCCTTTCTGTAAAAGCCGCGTCGGGTGAGAGCCCACCACGGTGAGCTTATCCTAACTCGTGATGCGGCCTTGACTCTGCCCAGCAGGTCACATTCTGAGGGCCTGCGGGTTAGGACCTCACCCTCTAGAGTTATTCTGCCTGTAACAGCACACCCGCTCCCTCTAAGCCCCAATGTTTGAGCTCAGCCATGTGGCCAGACTTGGCTGAAAGGGGGTCAGGGTGCGTGGTCCAGCTGGGACTGCCCCAAGGCACCCCCAAGCTTCCCCAAAGCAGGGAGCCTTCTGTAGGCAGGGGATGGACGCTACTGGCGTGGCCTTCCTGGGAACTGACCAAGCTTCCAGCCCTGTCCTAGGGCCTCACACACCCTGTGACCTCTGTTCCCTCAGCCCCGGGCAATGGGTGAGTGACTGAAAGTCACTCAGTTGTGTCTGACTCTTTGCGACCCCACGAGGTTCTCCAGGCAAGAACACTGGAGTGGATTGCCATTTCCTTCTCCAGGGGATCTTCCCGACCCAGGGATTGAACCCAGGTCTTCTGCACCCCAGGCATATTCTTTATCGTCTGAGCCACCAGGGAAGCCCCAGGCAATGGGTGACTCTGTCCCCGTTTTACAGAGGAGGAGACAGAGGGTCAGAGAAGTCAGTGCCCAAGCCTCCCAGCTCATACATGATGGGGATGGGGACCCTGGGCTTCTGTGTCTCAGTCTCAGCCCCCCACTCCATCAATGCCTTCTTCATGGGCTTCCTGGGGCGGCAGAGCCAGTGCCCAGGACCCCCGCTGGGGGAGCGGCTTCCTCGATTCTCATTTGCCTTCATGGCTGGGAGCCGGGGCTGGGCGCCCACTTGCCCATGCCAAGAGGAGCGTCTTGCATCCGTGTGCACCCCTGGCACTTGGCCTTTTCCCTTGGAGCTCTCAGGTGACTCTCACGGAGTGAGGGTGCTGGGTCACCCCAGGGCAGGAGCTGCTGTGACTCCCAGGAGGAGGCCCTGGGCAGGGAGGGTCAGGGCCTGGCGGCATCCTCAAGGTGTGTCCCTCAGGGCAGAAGTGTGGCCCCCCCAGGAGCCTGGGCCTGCGTCCCCAGGAGCCTGGGCCTGTGTTGCCCACTTGCCCTGTGGGGTCATACTCTCATTAGCCCATTTACCCACATGGTTTTGAGGGTCTGAGAAGGTAGCTGCTGGGACAGGATTTGTATCTGCCCCTGGTGGCTCAGAGGATACAGAATCTCCCTGTAGTGCGGGAGACCTACGTTCGATCCCTGGCTTGGGAAGATCCCCTGAAGAAGGAAACGGCAACCTACTCCAGTATTCTTGCCTGAGAAATCCCAAGGACAGAGGAGCCTGGTGGGCTACAGTCCATGGGGTCGCAAAGGATCAGACACAACTAAGCGGCTGACACTTTATCTGTCCTTGAGCTGCTGCTGGTGGGGACAGTGTGGAGGCCAGAAGCCATGACCGGCCAGTGGGGAGCTTGCTGAGAGGCGTCGAGACAGAGAAGGGGGAGGCTGTGCGGTCCCTGCATTGGCTGGATGGGCCTATGGCACGTGGGCCCTGCAGGGGCACTGCCTGGTGACCACTGCCGTGTCTATTGAGAGGTCCCCCGGGGCACAGGTAGGCCTGCGACCCGAGTGTGGAGGAGCGATGGGGCGGACTCGGGAGGCGGGCAGGGAGGGGCTGCCAGGTGTCTGCATGTGCAGCTCTGGGTCGGGTGGAAGGGCGGCCACCGTCAGCCTGCATGTCCTGCAGTGACACACGGCCTGTTCTTCACCCAGACAGAAGTTAAGGCCGGTAAGAGGCCGGACAGTCTCTCCCAGGAAGTGCAGGGACGCTGGACTGGCCGGTGGGCCGTGCAGATTCCGACCAGGGACAGAGGCTGTGCCCCCAACCTGGGGTTGTCAGATCTGGCCATGTGATGGGGGGACAGGCCTGCCTGACTCTTGGCTCTGTGGTGCAGCACTCTGTGGGTTTGGGGTTAGGCTGGTGGCTCCCAGCAGCCTCCCTCTCTGTGAGTGGGAATGCCCAGGAGGCAGGTGCGGAGGCCCCAAAGGGGCGTGTGTTGCTGGGTGGACCATGAGGGTGAGAGGCAGGGGCCCTGACCCCCGACATGGAAAGGTCACCTGCCATCAAGTGGAGAGTGGCCTGTGATCTGGCTCCCAGGGTGGCCCCGGGTCACCCTTGGCTGAGACAGTGACTGCTGTTCACAGAGCTCTGGGGGCCGGGGGCCCTGGGTGACCAGCGCTGCCCGGGTGCCTTTCTGCCCGGTGGGGTCAGTGGGCAGTGCTGTGCGGGAGTTCTGTGCCCTTCCTGAGGGGGCTGCAGGGGCTAAAGTGCCCTCCGGCAGCTCCGCCCTGGTGCCCCTGCCAGGATGATGTACAGAGCAGCCCCTCTTCCGGGGTCTCCACCCGGGACCCCCAGACCAAGTCAAGGGATGGCCCCTAACTAGGGGGTGGCTCCGTGTGCTGGGCTCGGCCAGCACCCTGAGCCCATAGACGGCAGCCTCCGCTCCACTGGCCCAGAGAAGCTGAGGTTCGGCGAGGCCACGGCTTCCAGAAGGTCCAGCGTCATCTTAAGGACAGGGTGGGGGCCATCCTAGCGATTTGCCGCCACCTCCGGCCACGAGGGCAGGAGCCGATGACTGAGTGCTGAGCCGTCCGGGCCTGAGAGGTCTTCTCTGAGAGGCAGCAGAAGGCGGGGAGAGCCGTGCTTCTCACAGAGCCAGGACCAAACCCAGGACCAAACCCAGGGCACCAAACCCAGGGCACGCGGGGGGGGTTGCCATGGCAACTGCGGAGCTGCAGGCCGTGACACTGACCCCTGCCACGTTCCACGAGGCCGTGATGTGGAGCCTTGGTGAGTGTGCATGTGTGCAGGACGGTGCCTGCGTGTGTGTAAGTGAGCACCCTGTGTGTGCCCGTGTGCAGGAAGGCGTGCTCTCGAGGGGGTGTGGGCACAGCTCTCCCAACCCCATGTGCAGATGAGGGATCGGGCAGGTTTTCTGGTGACTTGCTTCCTGTCGGAAGGCTGAGGCTGCTCAACCTTGACCATCTTCTTTCTCCTTGGCTGGAGCGTGGGGAGGCGGGAAGCGAGTTAAAACCGTGAAGGGAGTGATGTGCTGGGCTCAGTCGCTCAGTCGTGTGCGACTCTTTGCGACCCCATGGACTGTAACCCGCCAGGCTCCTCTGTCCATGCGGATTCTCCAGGCAAGAACACTGGAGTGGGTTGTCATTCCCTTCTCCAGAGGATCTTCCCAACCCAGGGACTGAATCCCGCCTTGCAGGCAGATTCTTTACCCTCTGAGCCACCAGGGAAGCCCGTCTTAAGGCATAGGAGGAGTTATTCCCTCAGGGCAAGAATTCTAAAAGAGAATTTTCTTCAAGCTTTCTCTGGAGTCTAGAGAATACTGTGACCACACTGTCAAAAATCATGTTTTTCCGTGGTCATAGTTTTATAGCCAAAATTTAGACCAGATAGTGCTCAGATTGGCCCTGATAACCAAGTACAGATTTGTCCCAGCAGGCATTGTCCCTCTGGGTAAGTGGGGGGTCTTGGTCAGCCCCAGGCTGGTGATTACAGGAGAAAGTCCTGGACCTAAGGGAACGTTAGTCCGTTTTCCTATCCTGTGTCAGTAAGGACCTAATATTAAAGGCCATTTTTTTCTGATCCTTGGATCATACCTATAGGTTGACCAGTCATTTAAAATTTTTTCCAAGGGATTCCCAGGTGGAGTGTGGAAACTTGGAGGAAGTGCTTCCCATATTAGCTCCAGCAGTTTGAACCAGATGTCTGCACGCTCAAACCAACCAAATCAAACCAAACCAGAACCTCACCATCCAGGAGTCACACTCCAAATAAAACAGAAGGCAAAGAAATGCCCAAAAATAAAAAGCCAAGTGGCAAGAGTGCCCCAAAAGAGGTGGGGCCAAAGGACAGGAGCTCCTCAGAGACTGGAGGCTGCTGGCAGAAGAAGGGAGAAAGGAATAGATGGGTGGACCCCCTGGGGAGTCCCTGCACAGCCTGCCGGGTGGACATTCAGTCAGTTCAGTTCAGTCGCTCAGTCGTGTCCAACTCTTTGCGACCCCAAGGACTGCAGCACGCCAGGCCTCCCTGTCCATCACCAACTCCCGGAGCTTACTCAAACTCATGTCCATCGAGTCGGTGACGCCATCCAACCATCTCATCCTCTGTCTCCCCTTCTCCCCTCGCCTTCAATCCTTCCCAGCATCAGGGTTTTTTCCAGCGAGTCCGTTCTTCCCATCAGGTGGCCAAAGTATTAGAGTTTCAGCTTCAGTGTCAGTCCTTCCAATGAATATTCAGGACTGATTTCCTTTAGGATGGACTGGTTGGATCTCCTTGCATCCAGGGGACTCTCAAGAGTCTTCTCCAACACCACAGTTCAAAAGCATCAGTTCTTTGGTGCTCAGCTTTCTTTATGGTCCAACTCTCACATCCATACATGACTAATGGAAAAACTACAGCTTTGACTAGACGGACCTTTGTTGGCAAAGTAATGTCTCTGCTTTTTAATATGCTGTCTAGGTTGGTCATAGCTTTTCTTCCAAGGAGCAAGTGTCTTTTAATTTTATGGCTGCAGTCACCATCTGCAGTGATTTTGGAGCCCAAGAAAATCAAGTCTCTCACTGTTTCCATTGTTTTCCCATCTATTTGCCATGAAGTGATGGGACCGGATGACATGATCTTAGTTTTCTGAATGGTGAGTTTTAAGCCAGCTTTTTCATTCTCCTCTTTTACTTTCATCAAGAAGCTCTTTAGTTCTTCACTTTCTGCCATAAGGGTGGTGTCATCTGCATATCTGAGGTTATTGATATTTCTCCCGACAATCTTGATTCCAGCTTGTGCTTCTTCCAGCCCAGTGTTTCTCAAGATGTACTCTGCATATAAGTTAAACAAGCAGGGTGACAATACACAGCCTTGATGGACTCCTTTCCCAATTTTGAACCAGTCCGTTGTTCCATGTCCAGTTCCAACTGTTGCTTCTTGACCTGAATGCAGGTTTCTCAGGAGGCAGGTCAGGTGGTCTGGTATTCCCATCTCTTTCAGAATTTTCCATAGTTTGTTGTGGCCCACACAGTCAAAGGCTTTGTTGTAGTCAATAAAGCAGAAGTAGATATTTTTCTGGAGCTCTCTTGCTTTTTCTATGATCCAGTGGTGGACGTTACTGACCACGACTGTCTCCAGACCTTCAGGACCTGGTGTGTTCCTGCAGCAGCCTTCCTGTGCCTGTTCATCTGCTGAACTCCTGCTTATCCTTCAGGGTCAGCTCAGGAGCCACTTCATCCAGGAGGCCCTCCAAGCTCCTCTGTGTAACCCGGTTCTCCTTCCTTGGCTTGGCCGCAGCGCTCACGCCTTTCATTCTGTCTGCCTCTCTGCTCAGCGAGCTTCCAGAGGGTGGCAGACTCCTCTGCATCTCTGTTTTGGCCCCCAGAGGCAGACCTCCCTGTTCCCTTCCCTCCCAGCCCAGAGCGCTTCCCCTCTGAATATCCAGAGGAACCACGGGCTTGGGGGGCCCAGACAGAGCCTCGGGGTGTCTGATGAAGAGGACTGCTCACAGACAGGCTGGGACAAGAAAAGAAACAGCCATTTTTTGGCACCTTCTTTAAAAGAAAACAACAGCGTCAATATGTTAAAAATAAACTATTTTTACTTTAAAAGGGCAAAAACAACCCAAACAAACACGGAGCTAATGAAAAGGGCTTGGCTGAAAGTACTGGAGGCTTACTCATAGCTGCCCGTGGATGGAAATTTTTCAGACTGGGGCGGATCTGGTAGGGCTGGCACCTCGCTCTGCACCAGGCAATGGAGGAAAGACTCGCACAGGGGTGTGGTTCTTCTCCGAATGCATCATGTGAGCCAATGACAGGCTGTCTGCCCCGGGAGAGGGGGAGTCTACACAAGCTGGCTGTGGTGGGGAGAAGTCAGGGACGGCTTCCTGGAGGAGGTGACCTGTCTGCCCGGAACTTTGAGGGGCATTCCAAGTAGAGGAAATGCTTTGGAGAACAAGCCAGGGAATGTGTGTGTGGGATCCATGGGTAAAAGGGACGTTCATAAATCAAAGACCCCTGGGTTCAAATTTCACTTCTTTCCTTGGGAGGTGTGACCTCAGGCAAGCTACAACTTTTCCGGGCCCAGTCTGCTCATTGACAACAAGTGAGCAGTAAAAAAACATGAGAGACCAAGCTGTAGCAGAGGGGAGGCTCCGTCCCTGCCCTGAGACCAGCAGCAGGTTGGGCCCCGAAGTCACACGTGGGGGGGCAGCCCAGGCTCTGACCCAGTCACGCCTCTGTCCCTCCCAGGACGAAGATCAACTTGCAAATGCATATTCTGCGGGAGCCCCTAGCTTCCCTTCTGTTGGTCATCAGCCGCCATCTCTGGGGCGCTGTTCTCAAGCCCTGTCTTTCCGTAAGCCTGGGGGCTGGGAGGACTCTGCAGGGCTGGCCTCCTGGGCACGCTCAGCTTCAGGCTCCACCAGCCAGACAGAGAATGGGCTCCAGGCTCCCCAGAGGAAAACGGTGGGTCCTGGGCCCCCTGCTCCCCACTGCCTGCCGAATGTTCACCTGTACCCCAGGAGGGGTCAGCTTGTGTGCAGGAGTCTGGGGGTCTTGGCTCCCCACCCCCTCACCGCTGGCCACCCTGAGCCTATTTCTGTGAGCAAACTGCAGAGACTGTACCCATTGCTTCCCTCCTACCAAACTTTAAACTTTTTATTTTGTATTGGAGTATAGCCGATTAACAATGTTGTAGTTTTGTGAGATCAGCAAAAGGACTCAGCCATACATTTACAAGGATCCATTCTCCCCCAATTCCCCATCCCTTCCAGCCTGGCACATAACACTGAGAAGACTCCATGTGCTGTACAGTAGGCCCTTGGCCGTTACCCATTTTAAATAGAGCAGTGTGTCCATGACCTCCCTGAAATCCCTAATTATCCCCTCCCCCCAGTAACCGTAAGTCCGTTTATTGTCTGCGAGTCTTCCTTCTGTTTTGTAAGTTCATTTGTATCATTTCTTTCTTGATTCCACATATAAAGGATGTCATACAACATTTCTCCTTCTCTAACTTACTTCACACAGTATAACACTCTCTAGGTCCATCTATGTTGCCACAAATGGCGTGATTTCATTCTTTTTGATGGCTGAGCAATATTCCATTATAGGATACGCTGCTCATTGTTACAAGGCGCTGGACAGAGTCCAAGGATGATGTGCTGGGCGTGGCTGTGGGGCTCAGTAATTATGGCAACCACTCCCTGGTGGCTCCACTCCTGAGCCCACGCAGCTGGGAGGCCAGGGCTGGGTAGAACCAAATTCGGACTCAGGCCACCCTCTCTGGGAGGCTTGTTAGTCTGCTCTGGGCGCAGTTGCCAAGAACCACAGGCGAGGTGACTTCAACCACAGACATTTGTTTCTCACAGTCCTGAATGCTAGGGATCCGAGGTCAGGGTGTGGACAGGTTGGTTCCTCCTGAGGCTTTTCTGCTTGGCGTGTTTCTCTGGCCTGTTCCTCCATGTGTGCCTAGGTCCTGATCTCCTCTTCCCAGAAGGATGTTGGTCATATTGGGCTAGGGTCACCCTGATCACCTCTTAGAGACTGTATCTCCAAACACAGTCACACGCTAAGAACTGGAGGTTAACATGTCAGCACGTGAATCTGGGGACACGATTCAGCACAGAGCGGCTGTCCTGTGGGAGGGACGAGGGCCCTCTCTCACTTCGGCGTCCGCTGCTTCTGGAGTCTGGGGCCTGTCTCACACCTCTCGGCTGCTCTTGTCCACTCAGCTGGACCAAGGCCAGGACATGTCACTTCCCCTCCTAACCTCAATCTACCTTGGCTCTCGGGACCCCAGACTCCAAGTCTCCTGCCTGAGGTCTGGCCTGAGCAACTCCACTGGCCTCTGTGTGCCAGAGGGCCTGGCAGGCTCAGGCCGCCCCTGCCTGGCACCCGTCTGCCAGCCTCTTGAAGCTCAGTGGTCAGCAGAGCGTCTGGACCAGCCTGGATGGTAGGCTGGCTCTGTGCCATCCCTGTAGGTCACTGGCAGGCGATGTCTCTTCTTGGCCAAGGACACAGGGTGGTTTGGGGTGGCAGGAGACCTCAGGGTCTCGTGTCCCTGAAGATCCCAGCGGGAATGGACAGTGTGGCCCTAAAGGCTGGGAGCAAGTGGCCACCCTCCTGATGATGGAATGTCTTCTGGCTGCTCCCCAGGAAAGGGCCTCCTCACACTCAGCCATTGGTGCACATTCCTCACTGTGGCTCTTGTTTGCATCCATGGACCCCTCCAGCCTTGGGTGGGCCTGTGTCCTCAGAGTGGGCTTGAGAAGTGAGTGGGGCTAGTGGGATTCGTTGAATAAATGAGTGAGTGAATGAATGAGTGAATGGATGAATGAATGAGTGAAGTGAATGAGTGAGCAATGAATGAATCAATGTGTGAACTGAATGAATGAATGAGTGAATGAATGAGTGAGTGAGGAGTGAATGAGTTACTGAGTGAGCAAATGAATGTGTGAAGTGAATGAGTCAATGAATGAGTGAGTGAATGAATGAGGGCATGGATGAATGAGTGAGTGAATGAGTGAGTGAATGAATAAGCAAATGAGTGAGTGAATGAGTGAGTGAGCGAATGACTGAGTGAGTGAGTGAATGAGAAATGAATGAGTGAGTGAATGACTGAGTGAGTGAATGAATGGGTGAGAGAGTGGGTGGGGAGTGAGTGGACGTTTGTGTTCAGTGATCTGAGGGACTCGGAAGCTCGCAGCTCTTCTGTTTTGTTAGTTCCAGGAAGGTTACTGACACCCTGAGTTCTGTGCGTCGGTCCATGACTCAGGCCAGAAGGGACTGGCCTGGGGCGGGGGGCGGGGAGAGGAGTCACCGTCCACAGGACACAAACCCAGGGGGGTGGGCAAAGGTGTGGATTTACCCGCTGTGTGGCCCTGGTAGGCCACTGCCTCTCTCTGTGTGCTTATTTATCTGCAGCCCAGCATCCTGAGGGGGTTGCTGTGAGGGTTAGTTTGCTGGACGGGCACGCACGTGTGCCCAGGTCTGTGCCTGGCACGGGGAAGGTCCACCGGGGCCCTGGTTGTCACTCTCGGCCGGGCACCCTGCAGGCTGCCTCGCTTCTCCTGCTCTGAATCCTCTCGGCCCATTGGCCGCTCACCACTCCAGCCCACTCAGCCTCACGGCCTTTCTGCTCATCCTTCCAACTCCCCAGGGCGCTCCCACCTCATGGCTCCCTGTGTCCATTCAGCTCACAGCCTCAGCCCTGGGGTCTCTGCCCACAGGGCACCTCCTTCTGTAAAACACGTTATCTAGAGGGAGTCGAGGTGTGGTGACTGGTGGCAAAGGAGCGGAGATCAGTGGCAGAGAGAGTTTCTCTTCTCCAAGGCCCTGGAAGGCAGGTTCCAGGCAGCTGGGGGCATATCCAGAGGGCAGAGGGTGCCTGGGAGTGTCTCCAGAGCCTGTGCCATGAATGCATAAAGATCTTCATGACCCAGATAATCACGATGGTGTGACCACTCACCTAGAGCCAGACATCCTGGAGTGCAAAGTCAAGTGGGCCTTAGGAAGCATCACTACGAACAAAGCTAGTGGAGGTGATGGAATTCTAGTTGAGCTATTTCAAATCCTAAAAGATGATGCTGTGAAAGCACTGTGCTCAATATGCCAGCAAATTTGGAAAACTCAGCACTGGTCACAGGACTGGAAAATGTCAGTTTTCATTCCAATCCCAAAGAAAGGCAATGCCAAAGAATGCTCAAACTACTACACAATTGCACTCATCTCACACACTAGCAAAGTAATGCTCAAAATTCTCCAAGCCAGGCTTCAGCAATATGTGAACTGTGAACTTCCAGATGTTCAAGCTGGTTTTAGAAAAGGCAGAGGAACCAGAGATCAAATTGCCAACATCTGATGGATCATCAAAAAAGCAAGAGAGTTCCAGAAAAACATCTATTTCTGCTTTATTAACTATGCCAAAACCTTTGACTTTGTGAAAAGTGGAAAATTCTTCAAGAGCTGGGAATACCAGACCACCTGACCTGAGAGATCTGTACGCAGGTCAGGAAGCAACAGTTAAGAACTGGACGTGGAACAACAGACTGGTTCCAAATTAGGAAAGGAGTATGTCAAAACTGTATATTGTCACCCTGCTTATTTAACTTTTATGCAGAGTACATCATGAGAAACGCTGGGCTGGAGGAAGCACAAGCTGGAATCAAGATTGCCAGGAGAAATATCAATAACCTCAGATCTGCAGATGACACCATCCTTATGGCAGAAAGTGAAGAACTAAAGAGCCTCTTGATGAAAGTGAAAGAGAGAGTGAAAAAGCTGGCTTAAAACTCAACATACAGAAAACTAAGATCATGGCATCTGGTCCCATCACTTCATGGCAAATTGATGGGGAAACACTGAGAGACTTTCTTTTCTTGGGCTCCAAAATCACTACAGGTGGTGACTGCAGCCATGAACTTAAAAAGACACTTGCTCCTTGGAAGAAAAGCTATGACCAATCTAGACAGCATATTAAAAAGCAGAGACATCACTTTGCCGACAAGAGGTCCGTCTAGTCAAAGTTATGGTTTTTCCAGTGGTTATGTATGGATGTGAGAGTTGAACCATGAAGAAGGCTGAGCATCGAAGAATTGATGCTTTTGAACTGTGGTGTTGGAGAAGACTCTTGAGAGTCCCTTGGACTGCAAGGAGATACACCCAGTCCATCCTAAAGGAGATCAGTCTTAAAAATTCATTGGAAGGACTGAGGCTGAAGCTGAAACTCCAATACTTTGGCCACCTGATGTGAAGAGCTAACTCACTGGAAAAGATCCCGATGCTGGGAAAGATTGAAGGCCAGAGGAGAAGGGGAAGACAGAGGATGAGATGGTTGGATGGCATCACCGACTCAATGGATATGAGTTTGAGTAAACTCCAGGAGTTGGTGATGGACAGGGAGGCCTGGCGTGCTGCAGTCCATGGGGTCACAGAGAGTCGGACACGACTGAGGGACTGAACTGAACTGACCTGAACTGGGGCGGGGAGGGCACAGCCAGGCCCGGCCCAGCAGCAGAGACTTTCCAGGTGGGCAGTGTCAGGCCCAGGCTTGGTCCCGAGGGCAGTGGGAGCCACGTAGGGATGTGGGCGGCTCCAGGATGGAGTCAGAGCCTCCCCAGAGAAGGTGGCTGCCGGGAGCAGGCAGGTCCAGCGCGGGCCAAGGTGGCAGAGCTGGCAGCAAGCGTGTGAGCAGATGGCAAGACACTCAGTGGGGGGGGCCATGGCAGAGGCCATCTGACCTCTCTGGACGCAGAGGAGCCTCTTCCCTCTGTGCACATGCTGGGGTGGCCCCCCCGGCCTTGGTCTGCCAAGAGCCTGCTTCCTTCCCTTTGCCCAGGGCCGTGGGCACTGTTTCCCAATCTCTGTGGGGGGGACCTGGGCAAGGGGCCTGAGATCTCTGTGTGAGTGTGTGTGTGCCTACATGTATGTGTCTGTGTATTTGTTTCTGTGTGTGTGTGTCTGTGTGTTTGTTTCTGTGTGTGTGTGTCTGTGTGTTTGTTTCTGTGTGTGTGTGTCTGTGTGTTTGTGTGTGTGAGACAGGAGACTGAGGGGAAGGAGGAAGGAGCAGGAAGCGGGGTGTCCCCCATGTCAGCTCTGACCCCCATATTGGTCAGGTAGTGAGCTCACTGCCCAGGGAGGCATGTCAGCCCTTCTCCCTTCTCCACCTCCCTCCTCCCTTACTCCTTTCCTCTTGAGGGGGCTCCTGATGTCTGGAAAGCCCCCGCAGTCTCTGTCTGGGCTCCTCCCGCCCCGCTGTCTGCACAGGGCAGGGCCTTGTCCCGTGGCCCCCGGGCAGTGAGCACTCTGAGCAGGGGAGCCTGGAGGCCGGCCAGGCAGCCTTGCTTTTCTGATCCTGTCTCTGGTGGGATGTGGCCAAGCTGGGAAGGGAGGGAGGGGGCCTCTCGCCCATGGCCCCACTTTAGCTGGCATGCAGACCCTTGTGTGCCCCCTGCGGTGGTACCAGGCACCCTGGGAAGGGAGGGTCCACCCTGGCCTCCAGCACAGCCAAACCATGGAGAAAAGACACGTGGGAGAGTCTGCCCTTCTGTGTGTTTGTGGGGTCCCTGGAGGGGCTGGAAACATGGGCTCGGGGAGACTGAGGCTGGGCAGAGGGGCCCTCATGCCCACGCTCCCTTCAAAGGCAGGGGGGGGGTCTCCTGCTAAGGATGGACCCCGTGCCCCTTGGGAGCCCAGGGCCTGTGAGATCTGGGGAGGATGGAGGAGCTCACGGGCGGGACCACCCTGGACTCTGGGGAGGAGGCAGCGGAGCCTTGTGCAATAGCTGGGCTCAAGGACAAAGGGCCACAGGGGTCCAGCTGTCCACCAGACCCATGCGGGCTACTGGACCAGCTGGGAGCTCCCCTGCCTGCTCCCGGCAAGCAGGGCGCAGGGGGTGGGGCCTGGGGGCGCTTAGACCCCATGGTGCCAGGAGCAGCTCTTGCCCAGTTTGAGTTTGTTTAGAGGGCGTGGGCCAGGGAAATGGTTTCAGAGGCCAGAACCTGGGACAAACATGATGGACCCGGGGGGGAACGGCCTGGCCTGACCTGGGGGTGTTCTCTGCTGTCCCTCCCTCGGGCTCTTTGGCTTAGAGCATGCGGCAGTGCCGCGGAGGGGCAGGTGATCTCAGCGGACGCTCCGGGGGTCAGGTGGTCAGGAGGGTGTCCTGCCCACCCTACCTGGGCCCTCGCTTGTGGGGCCCAAGGCCCCGGGCCTGGGCAGCTGGTCGGTGGTGAGGGAGGCTGGCCTGCAGGTTGCCATGGCAACTAGCTGCTTCTCTCTCCTGCGAGATGAGCCCGAGCCGTCTTATTGGACCCCGTTCCAGCCTGCAGCCGGTGGGTACAGACTCCGGGTCGTGGGGGAGCCCGCGCTCTGGAGGGCCAGGCATCTGAGCCACGGAGGGAGCGACAGGCAAGCTCTCCCACCGTCCACCCGGGCCAGGGTCCTGCGGGATCTCAGAGCGCGGAGGGGCTGGGGTCCACGGCAGAGTGTCCCTGCCTGGTCCCTGGGGCGGGGCGGCTCCGGTTGAAGTCCTCTCCTTCCCCCACCACACCGAGTCTTGATCACAGATCCAGCCCTTCATCACTGGGGTCACAGAGCTGGATTCATCCCTCTGGTTAGCTGCTGGTCCCCGGCCGGCAGTTTCACAGCCGGAAGCCAGGCCGCGTCCTCGGACACCTGCTCCCTCAGTCCTGTCCCCCCCAGGAGTCCCTGGGGCCAGAGAGTTTCCTTCCCTCCCCCTGACCGGCCCGAGTCAGGCCTCAGTCATCTGTCCTCTGCGTGATGACCTGCGGTCTCCCCCGAGTCACTCCCCCCGCTTCTCCGCCGCCCTCGTCCTGGGTCACTTGCTGGCACCTCCTTATCACCCCAGGACCGGGCCCGGGTTTCTTCGGCCTGGATGGCAGATGGCATCCTTGGCCACAGTTCTTCACTCTGTTCTGAGTCCAAGCCCTTTGCCACCAGACTGCTTTCCTGATGGGAGGAGGAGCGGGCGTCTGGGACCCTGGCGGGGTATGACTCCCTGACGGGCCTCGAGCCTGGATGGAAGAGAGCCCGTGCCGTCTGGGGCTGGGATTGGGAGGGCGGCTTTCCTGCTCTCCCTCCTGCTTCTCGGTCGCTGTCCTGGGAAGGGCGTCCCGGCCAGGCTGCTGGGCCTCGGGGGGATGGGGAACGCGTGGAGCAGGCCCAGACCCACGTGGGGGCTCGGAGCTGGCCCCCCTGCTCAAGCCCAGCCTTGATCAGCCGACAGAAAAGCCGGCTCGTCCACCAGGAATGGAGTCTCTAGGCAGCATCTGCTGAACTCCACAAGGCCTCAGACCTCAGTTCAGTTCATTCGCTCAGTCGTGTCTGACTCTTTGCGACCCCATGGACTGGGAGTGTCTCCAGAGCCTGAGTCGTGAATGCATAAAGATCTTCACTACCCAGATGATCATGATGGTGTGATCACTCGCCTAGAGCCAGACATCCTGGAATGCGAAGTCAAGTGGGCCTTAGGAAGCATCGAACAAAGCTAGTGGAGGTGATGGAATTCCAGCTGAGCTATTTCAAATCCTAAGAGACGCTGCTGTGAAAGTGCTGCACTCAATATGCCAGCAAATGTGGAAAACTCTGAGACCTCCGCCCCACCCCAAAGGTCATCTTCCCCAGGCGGCCTGCACACCGGGCACCACCCGTGCGCCCACGGCCACCACTGGCCAGAAGAGTTCAATGATTACCCCTCACTCCCCTCTCCGCCCCCGCCCCGCCCCGCGTGGTCACAGCTCCACCGTCTGGAATAGGTGAGACCAAGGCTCTCTTCTCTCCAGATATTCAGTGCAGGAGGGGGAGGGGGAGGGCACAGCGACCCACCCTGCGTGAAAGCTCAGAGTCTAACCACTAGACCCCCAGAGAATTCCCTCTGTGTGCTTTGAAGAGTCAGGAATTGATTGCAAGCAGTCTGAGAGGAAAACCACATAATTCCCCAGAGGAGGCACAGTTCCCTGGGGCCCTGAAGCTCCTCAGGGGCTGTGAATTCCCCAGCCTGCCCTGGGATGGGATGGTGTCTGCTTCGTCAAGGAGGGGCCTCAGCAGAGCTCCCAGGAAAGAGCCCGAGGCCATCACACCTGGACTGACTTTCTCAGGAAACAGATGCTGCTACAGATTAGAGAGGACTCTGCAGAGTAGACTCTTTGGAGGGCACAACAGAACCTTGTGCAGCAGGACCCAGGAGAAAGGAACAGTGACCCCACAGGAGACTTGCCTGTGGGCGTCTGGGAGCCTCCGGCGAAGGCGTGGGGCGGCGGTGGCCTGCTGCAGGGTTGGGGGCACGGACTGTAGCAGTGCACGCCTGGGATCTTTTGAGGGAGGTCTCCGTTATCTTCACTGCCTCCACCATAGTTTGGCCCCAGGTAAACAGCAGGGAGGGAACACAACTCCACCCATCAACAGAAAATTGGATTAAAGATTTCCTGAGCACAGCCCTGCCCATCAGAACAAAACCCAGTATCCCCCTCAGTCAATCTATCCCATCAGGAAGCTTTCATAAGCCTCTTAACCTTCTCCATCAGAGGGCAGACAGACTGAAAACCACCATCACAGAAAACTAACCAATCTGATCACATGAACCACAGCCTTGTCTAACTCAATGAAACTATGAGCCATGCCGTGTGGGGCCACCCAAGACGGACGGGTCATGGTGGAGAGTTCTGACAAAATGTGGTCCACTGGAGAAGGGAATGGCAAACCACTTCAGTATTCTTGCCTTGAGAACCCCATAAACAGTATGAAAAGGCAAAAAGATAGGACACTGAAAGATGAACTCCCCAGGTCAGTAGGTGCCCAGTATGCTACTGGAGATCAGTGGAAAAATAACTCCAGAAAGAATGAAGGGACGGAGCCAAAGCAAAAACAACACTCAGTTGTGGATGTGACTGGTGATAGACGCAAGGTCCAATGCTGTAAAGAACAATACTGCATAGGAACCTGGAATGTTAGGTCCATGAATCAAGGCAAATTGGAAGTGGTCAAACAGGAGATGGCAAGAGTGAACGTCGACATTCTAGGAATCAGCGAACTAAGATGGACTGGAATGGGTGAATTTAACTCAGATGACCATTGTATCTACTATTGTGGGCAGGAATCCCTTAGAAGAAATGGAGTAGCCATCATGGTCAACAAAAGAGTCCGAAATGTAGTACTTGGATGCAATCTCAAAAGAGACAGAATGATCTCTGTTCGTCTCCAAGGCAAACCATCCAATATTACAGTAATCCAAGTTTATGCCCCGACCAATAACGCTGAAGAAGCTGAACAGTTCTATGAAGACCTACAAGACCTTCTAGAATGAACACCCAAAAGAGATGTCCTTTTCATTATAGGGGACTGGAATGCAAAAGTAGGAAGTCAAGAAACACCTGGAGTAACAGGCAAATTTGGCCTTGGAGTACAGAATGAAGCAGGACAAAGGCTGATAGAGTTTTGCCAAGAGAATGCACTGGTAATAGCAAACACCCTCGTCCAACCACACAAGAGAAGACTCTACACGTGGACATCACCAGATGGTCAACACCGAAATCAGATTGATTATATTCTTTGCAGCCAAAGATGGAGAAACGCTATACAGTCAGCAAAAATAAGGCCAGGAGCTGACTGTGGCTCAGATCATGAACTCCTTATTGCCAAATTCAGACTTAAATTGAAGAAAATAGGGAATACCACTAGACCATTCAGATATGACCTAAATCAAATCCCGTACGATTATACAGTGGAAGTGAGAAACAGATTTAAGGGACTAGATCTGATAGACAGAGTGCCTGATGAACTATGGATGGAGGTTCGTGACATTGTACAGGAGACAGGAATCAAGACCATCTCCAAGAAAAAGAAATGAAAAGAGCAAAACAGTTGTCTGAGGAGGCCTTACAAATAGCTGTGAAAAAAAGAGAAGCCAAAAGCAGGGGAAAAAAGGAAAGATATACCCATTTGAATGCAGAGTTCCAAAGAATACCAAGGAGAGATAAGACAGCTTTCCTCAGTGATCAGTGCAAAGAAATAGAGGAAAACAATAGAATGGGAAAGACTAGAGATCTCTTCAAGAAAATTAGAGATACCAAGGGAACATTTCATGCAAAGATGGGCTTAATAAAGGACAGAAATAGTATGGACCTAACAGAAGCAGAAGATATTAAGAAGAGGTGACAAGAATACACAGAACTGTACAAAAAAGATCTTCATGACCCAGATAGTCACGATGGTGTGATCACTCACCTAGAGCCAGACATCCTGGAATGTGAAGTCAAGTGGGCCTTAGAAAGCATCACTACGAACAAAGCTAGTGGAGGTGATGGAATTCCAGCTGAGCTATTTTGAATCCTGAAAGATGATGCTGTGAAAGTCCTGTGTTCAATATGCCTGCAAATATGGAAAACTCAGCAGTGGCCATGGGACTGGAAAATGTCAGTTTTCATTCCAATCCCAACGAAAGGCAATGCCAAAGAATGCTCAAACTACCAGACAACTGCACTCATCTCACACGCTAGTAAAGTAATGCTCAAAATTCTCCAATCCAGGCTTCAGCAATACGTGAACCGTGAACTTCCAGATGTTCAAGCTGGTTTTAGAAAAGGCAGAGGAACCAGAGATCAAACTGCCAACATCCGCTGGATCATCAAAAAAGCAAGAGAGTTCGAGAAAAACATCTATTTCTGCTTCATTGACTATGCCAAAGCCTTTGACTGTGTGGATCACAATAAATTGTGGAAAATTCTTCAGGAGATGGGAATACCAGACCACCTGACCTGCCTCTTGAGAAATCTGTATGCAGGTCAGGAAGCAACAGTTAGAACTGGACATGGAACAACAGACTGGTTCCAAATAGGAAAAGGAGTACATAAAGGCTGTATACTGTCATCCTGCTTATTTAACTTCTATGCAGAGTACATCATGAGAAACGCTGGGCTGGAGGAAGCACAAGCTGGCATCAAGACTGCCGGGAGAGATATCAATAACCTCAGATATGCAGATAATACCACCCTTATGGCAGAAAGCAAAGAAGAACTAAAGAGCCCCTAGATGAAAGTGAAAGACAAGAGTGAAAAAGTTGGCTTAAAGCTGAACATTCAGAAAACTAGGATCATGGCATTTGGTCCCATCACTTCATGGCAAATAGATGAGCAAACAGTGAAAACAGTGTCAGACTTTATTTTTTGGGGCTCCAAAATCACTGCAGACGGTGACTGCAGCCATGAAATTAAAAGACGCTTACTCCTTGGAAGGAAAGTTATGACCAACCTAGACAGCATATCAAAAAGCAGAGACATTACTTTGCCAACAAAGGTCTATCTAATCAAGGCTATGGTTTTTCCAATAGTCATGTATGGATGTGGGAGTTGGACTATAAAGAAAGCTGAGTGCTGAAGAATTGATGCTGCCGTCCGTGGGGTCACAAACAGTCAGACACGAGTGAGGGACTGAACAACAACAGCTAACTCACGGTGCCTGGTGTGACCGATCTGGGCGAGAGACAGGAGGAAACAAGCGCTTTTCCTTGAGTCTAGAGGGTTTGCTTGTGCTGCCACACACGGAGCTCCTGGGGTGCTGAGTGGTACCTGCTCCTCCCCGTCGAGGACCCTGGACAACTTGCCACCTGTCTTGGCAAGTGTCCCCCCCCGCCCAGGTCATGGCAAGGTGGACACGCCTCCTCTCCCTCTACACATCCCCTTCCTGGCCTGTTCACCCCAAAGGCACCGCCCACCCTCCATCTCCCCCGATCCGCCAGCCCCTCCTGTGGTTCGTACTCTGGAACCTGCCTGCTAGATGGAAGAGTGGGCTCTGGGCCCAGGCAGAATCTCGGTGAGCAGGGGGCCGATCCGTTTTCTGGCTACGTGTCCAGGTGAGAAAAGAGTGATGGGCAAAGCGTGCTGGCTGGCGTGGGTCCCGGCGTCCACGGAGACTTAGCGCGTTTGGCCCTTGTGCTGGGCTCACCATCCCTGCTGCTTGGCAGCTCACTTTGTTTCTGGCTGGGCCAGGCTTGGGACCTTAATTAAAAATGTTCTTGAATTGCTTCCTCCTGCTGAGAATGAGAAAAGCCAGACGAAGACCACAGCAAAACAAATACCATTTGTTAGAAGGCTTTGAGTGGCCGCTGGGGCCACCAGAACCCCCAAGCATGCAGGACACGCTGGATGGGAAAGCAGGGAGGTGAACAGGCTGATGGGGCTTCCCAGGGGGTGCTGGTGGTAAAGAACCCGCCTGCCAGTGCAGGAGATGCAAGAGACACGGGTTTGATCCCTGGGTCGGGAAGATCCCCTGGAGGAGGGCATGGCAACCCACTCCAGTATTCTTGCCTGGAGAAATCCATGGGCAGAGGAGCCTGACAGACTGCACTCCGTAGGGTTGCAAAGAGTTGGACACGACTGAAGCGACTTAGCACGTACACAAGCAAGGCCAGGCTGATGTGTGCGATGACCTCCACCAGACAGGGGCAGGGGGGTATTTACAGAGATTTTTAGGTATAGGTATTTATACCTATAGATTTTTAAATACCTATAAATACCTATAGGTATTTATACCTTTAGATTATAGGTATTTATAGAAGCAGTATTTATAGAGATATCGGCCAGTGTTTGCAGACTAATGAAATGCTTGAATCTGCAGATTCAAGAAGTGCAATGATTGCCAAGAAGAAAGACAAGCACGCCTGGCCCACCCCAGCGAAGCTGCAGGAGAACCCAGGCAGGAGGGGCGGGGCTGCACTGGGGGTTAGACTTCGGTGGAAGGCCTGCGGGTAGCAGGCAGGGTGCAGAGGGCACGCAGGGAGAGTGGAGAATGGCAGCCCCCGGTGCGGCCAGCCCCCATCCCCTCCAACACCCACAGGGGTGACGGCCAGCAAGTCCTGGAGGGCCTGCAGGGGTGGGTGGATGGCAGCGGTGACGGGTGAGGGGGGGTGGACTGGAAATCAGAGACACGGACGGGTCCCTGCCTGCTTTTCCTGCCCAGCCTGGGTGACCCGCCCTGGCTCTTCCTTCTGCCTGGAAGTGGCCACACGACCCATCCTCACCTCTCCAGGCGCGAGCAGTCATCCATTCCTGGCCTTCTTGCTCAGTCTTCAAGACCCAACCCAAGCACTCCCTCCCCCAGGCAGGCTTCCTGGACGCCCTCTGCCCTGCAGCTCCAGCACCGCCTTTGGGCGTGGTGCTTGCCCAGGATCTGACCTGTAAGGATACAGTGTATTTACTATGCGCATTATCTTCTGTCTCCCCACGAATACTAAGTATCTGAAGGCAGGCGTTCACGGTCTGTCCAGCTTGGACCCGCAAGCGTGCCTGGTGGTTCATGAGCACCGTTGCTCCTGGCTTTCTCTCTCTGGTGCCTGAAAGGAGGTGGGGCAGCAACCTGTCAACAGGTGCCCGATGCCTGGGTGAGCTGTGACGGGCTGGGGAAGAGGGTGTGGCGGAAAGGTGGGGACCTGTCCTCACAGTGGAGCTGCAGGGCGGGAAAAATGGGCCGATAATCTCCTGGATTCACTTTCTGCTTCATCACAGCCTCTGCCAGGCATTCCAGAGTCTTTCCCAGTCTTCATTCTGTGTGGCCTTCCCTCAGATTTTCTGTAATTGGCCTGCAAGTGGGGACGCACCCAGGCTGCTGTGTCCAAGGGCAGACAGCCCCTCGCCCTCGGAGAGTGGGCCCCTGGGTGGTGAATTCCCATGAGCAGGCGGAGCTCAGCTGGGTGACGCGGGCTCTCAGGATGACGCTGGCGTCCTCCCACAGACTGGAGCTCAGCTGGGTCAGGTGCGCCTGCGGGATGACGCTGGCACCCTCCTGGACACCTGAGGTCCTTCCCAGTGGACCGTCTGGGTCTCATGGAGGTGTCTGCTAATTGCAAGGACTCAAGGGTCCCTGGTGAGGAGGGAAGCCCAGAGCCTCCTAGCAGTCTGTATGCTGTGTATTCTTTATCTGGTCCGTGTTCTCAGGTTTAGCTCATGCCATGTCTCTCTCAAGAAGCGTTTCTGCCGTGTCTGTCTTTCTGCCCGTCGATCACTGTGCTGCTGGCTCCAATCTTGCTTCTTTTCATTCCATGCCTTCCTTCAGTGGTTTTGTGCTTTATTTCCATTTGTCAGCCTTCTCTCGGTTCGCCTTCTAACAGAGTTCTCAAGATGAATACATGGGAGGTTGATCCGATCTCCCTCTGTCTCTGTGGGGAAGCACCAGGCTGCTGTGTCCGAGGGCAGACAGCCCCTCGCCCCTGGGAGAGTGGGCCCCATGGCGGTGAACCCCACTAAGGAGGCGGGACTCACCTGGGTGACGTGGACTCTCGTCAGGCACCTGTGGGATGACGCTGGCTTCCTCTGGCACACCCGAGGGCTGTTGCTTTCTGGGCTGATGTACTAGTCAGCTCAGGCTAAGTAACAAACTACTGCTAACTTGGAGGCTCAAACAGCAGAAATTTATCTTCTCACCATCCAGGAGGCTGGGAGTCTGGGGTCAAGATGTGGACACGTTGGTTTCTTCTGGGGCCTCTCTCCCTGGCTTGTAGAAAGGCATCCTTTCTCTGTGTCCATTTGTGCGTGTCTGTGTCCTAATCTGATAAGGACACCAATCGAATTAGATTAGGACCCACCCCAATGACCTCATTTTACTTCAGTCATCTCTTTAAAACTCCTCTCTCTGAGTATAGTCACATTCCAAGGTCCCGGGTGTTAGGCTGTCAATATATGGATTTGGGACACACTTCAGCCCATCAGCCCTGGTAATTCAGCTGGTAAAGAATCCGCCTGCAGTGCACAAGACCTGGGTTCAATCCCTGGGTTGGTAAGATCCCCTGGAGAAGGGAACAGCTACCCACTCCAGCATTCTGGTCTGGAGAATTCCATGGACTGTATAGTCCATGGGGGTCACAGAGTCAGATGCAACTGAATAACTTTCACCTTCTTTTTTCAGCCCATCCAGCTGGGTACAAGGTTCTTGGGCCACAGTGAAAGGTGGTGATGGGTTTAGGTGGCGCAGAAGGCGGGGGGAAGTGTGACAGTCACCCCAAAAGGCACTGTGGGATGGTAGGGGGTTGCTGGGGTCCCACCTGGAGCCCAGACACAGGGTCGCCTGATGGGGTAGGCGCAGGCGAGGGGCAGTCCTGCAACGATTCTCACTCCAGTTTCCCCAGCGTGGGTCACTCGTCTGCCCGCAGGAGCCGGCGGTTCTGTGCGTGGCTCTCTCCGTGGATGGCCTTCTCTCCAGCAGGAAGTCGCGGGGTCTGTCAAGGGCTGCTGGCCAAACAGCCTTTTAAATTAGGAGTATTTTTCAAACTCCCAAGTTGAAAGCCAAGCATATTTCTTTAGTCTTTTAAAAATTGCATTATCTCTTGCAGCTTCGGATTTATGCCTGCTGACAGTTTGGGCTCTATCTCATATGTTTGGATCTTTAGTATCCTTATATTTATTTTATTATAAACAATACAGTATTTCATATCCGTCTTGCTCCAAAACTTTTACATTTCTAAGTGGTTGACTTTTTTGCTTAAACTTTTGTTATTTGTAGCTTCGTCACGTGATGATAAGAAAACAAGAGCTGTATGAATCCTTTGTTTGCGGTATTGACTGAGACCCACGTTGAGTCCGCAGGAATCGAAGAGTGCCTCCTGCAGGTGCCCGGCTCACCCCCTGCGGGCTCGTCTCTGCCCTGCCACCCTTGTCTATTTGGCCCACAGAGCAGCCTCACCCTGTCTCCCCGCGTGGATAGTAATTGTCTTTTTCCTTCGGGGTTCTCTTGCTGTCTTGGTCAGCTTACAAATGTTTCTCATCACTCTCCATCTTCATTGGCATATTTGAACAACGTAAAAATGATCCCCAGTGTTCACATTGAGTATTTTTTTTTGCTACAAACTCAGTTTTTCTTGACTAAAGCAGCTTTCTGTGTTTTTTCAATCTGCGCCCTTCCTTATCTTTTGATTTTATACCCTCCTCTGTTATTTTGTTTTCTGATATCTTTCATAAGTAGTAAGACATTGCAGTGTTGTTAAAACCAGAAGCAGGAATCCCGATGAGTTTTGACACAGTTTTAATCCTTTCCTCCTTCCCGCTCCTTGCTGGGTTGTAGTCTCTTTTCTTTCTTCTTTTAGAAACTGAAGCA
The DNA here is from genome assembly GCF_054371585.1 of Giraffa tippelskirchi. NCBI lineage: Eukaryota > Metazoa > Chordata > Mammalia > Artiodactyla > Giraffidae > Giraffa > Giraffa tippelskirchi. Next base: position 2,513,990 of record NC_137275.1, read on the forward strand.
CGGTTGATTTGCAATGTTGTGTTATTTTCAAGTGTGTAGCACTCTAATTCGGTGACACATTCTTTGTCAGACTCTTTTGTCTTACACGTCATTATTTCTATTTTGTCTTTTTCTGTCCACATCTTTTTCCCTTTTAGAAAAGAGTATCTGTTGTAACGGTTTAGAAATTGAAGTAAAACGGTCATGCTTTTTATTCTACCACTTATCTTTCCTTTTTAAACAAACAGTCCTAAGTTTATGTTTCTCTAATAATCAAAATCTGAAGAATAACTTCTGACCGCCTTCTATGGAAGACAGAAGGCTTTCCTCTTTCTCTTTAAAAAAAGAAATTGCTGATTTTTAAGCCTGTTTTCGCTGCATCTCACGGCAAATGGGATCTTAGTTCTCCCATCAGAGAAGGAAGCCCTGCCCCCCGAAGCGGAAGGCGGGCTCTGAACCGCTGCACCGCGGTGCAAGACATTCTCTCCTCTTCGTCCCTCCTCGGAGTGCATCTGAGTCCTCAGAACCTGGAAACCTCACTCTTCCCGCTTTAACGTTTAAATCGCCCTGAGGTGTTAAATGCACTGTTTGGTTGGCGTTGCTGTGTTAATAACTTCACTTTACATCAGTGGCCGCGGCGGTTGGTACTTTTACTCTCTCGTTTCTTCTGGCTCCCACTGCTCAGAGCTGCACTCTCTAGCATGGCACCTCCCTGTCGTGTGATTGAAAGCAGATCCCGTGGGGTTTGAAGAATCACGTTTGTGGGGGCATCTTTCTGGGGCTTTCCGATCTTAGGTCCTCATGCTTCCTACACAGGCGTGCGGTCTTCGGGCAGCCTTCATTTTGGTGGGAAACATGAGCGCAACTTGCCTGCAGCTTCTTTCAAGATCATCTACTTATTTTTCCTCTTGGGAGCTTTTCAGACGCCTGGGTTTTCCTGAAAATGGATCGTCTGACCACATTTGACTGCTCTCTCCAAGCTTTCCCTTTTCCCTGCAGTCTTGTTTCTGGGTGCTTCTGCTGCTTCCTTTTCTACCTCCTCTGGGAGTTCCTAGTAATTGGGGTCAGGCGATGCGAGACCAGAGGATGAGATGGTTGGACGGCATCACTGACGCGCTGGACATGAGCTTGAGTAAGCTCTGGGAGTTGGTGATGGACAGGGAGGCCCGGCGTGCCACATCCATGGGGTCACGAAGTGTTAGACCCGACTGAGCGACTGAACTGAACTGAGCTGCGCTGACGCAAGACCACCGTCCTCCCTGACTTCTTGCTTCCATGTTTTTCTTTTCCTTTCCTTTTGCAATTTGAAAATGTTTCTCAAACTCTCCCTCTGTATCATGGTGTCGCTTTTCTCCAGCTTCCAGCCTGCCATCAAGCCTGCCATCGCTTCCGCCCTTAGAGGTTTTATTACAGCCACTGCATTGTATTTCTTCAGACCCAGAGAGGGGCTTATCTAGGGTTCTGTTTGGGATTCTGTTGCTTTGAGCCGCGATGAAAGAAAAGCGAGTCTGAACCTTGAAAGTGTGAGGACAGGAGAGCGCAGACAGCTGTCTTGCTTGGGTCAGCAATGCCCAGCCTCTCGGCCTGGTTTTCATCCTGGTCCAGTTCACTATTGTGCGCGCGTGCTAAGCCGCTTCAGTCCTGTCCAACTCTTTGTGACCCCATGGACTGTAGCCCGCCAGGCTCCTCTGTCCATGGGATTCTCCAGGCAAGAACACTGGAGTGGGTGGCCGTGCCCTCCTCCAGGGGATCTTCCCAACCCCAGGATTGAACTCAAGTCTCTTAGGTTTCCTGCACAGTGTCCCGTCCATCTAAAGACAGAGCTGTGGGGCCATGCCTCTCCCTCTTTCCTCTGTGGATGTAGGAGCTGCCGGAAGATGTATCAGAGCCCAGGCCTGGCTGAGCCAGACTTCGGTGTGGGTCTTGCTCTGAGCTGGAGTCCCCCGTGGACATGGCACAGGAGCCTGGTACATCCTCCGGAGGGTGGGTGCCCCGGGGCAGGAGGGCTGCCTGCCTTAGACAGGCCCCTTCCCTTTCTCTCCACTGCACCCCAAATCTGCGCCTCTATTCCAAGGATCTGGAACAATGGTCTGAGGGTGACGTAATGCTTGCAAAATACACGGAGCTGTGCCCAGCTCATCGTAAATGTTTAATACACTTCAGCTACTTTTATTGTTAACTCAAAAACCCCACTTTTATTGCAGTCTAATGTAATTTATAGACATGTATGCATTGTTTTGAATTGAATTGTGTTCCTCCAAGATTTATATGCTGAAGTCTTAACCCCCAGGACCCCAGAACATGGCCTTATTTGGTAATAGGATTGATGCAGGCATCATTAGTTAAGATGAGGCCGTTAGTGTGGGCTCTTACCCAGTCTGACCCGTGTCCCTGTCAAAAGGGGACATTTGGATGCAGACACACCCAGGGAGGAGGCCACATGAGGATGGAGCCAGGAATCAGAGTGATGCTTCCACAAGCCAAGGACGTGGAAGATGCTGGCAACCACCAGAAGCTGGGAGAGAGGCCTCAGGAGGAACCAGCCTGGCCAACACCTTGATCCCAGGCTTCTGGTCTCTGGAACCGAGACAGTCTCTGCTGTCTAGGTCCCCAGTCTGTGTTACGGCAGCCCCGGGACACTAATACATGCCTACCCCTTCTCCAGCGGATCTTCCCGACCCAGGAATCGAACCGGGCTCTCCTGCATTGCAGGCGGATTTTTCACCAACTGAGCTACCAGGGAGGCCCACAGTAATACACATATCTTTGTATATTTCGCATCATAAGTGGGTTTTTATGGGCCAGACACGCTGTGTAGCTAGCACAGTGCCCAGGTCACAAGAAAGAACATACCCAGCACCCAGCAGACACTTCCTTCCAGCCCCAGGGGGCAGGGCTGGGTTTCCTGCCCTCGGGGGACACAGGCCCCCCCCCCCTCCCTGGGAGGCTGGTGGTGTGGGAGTCCTCCTCTCCCTCCTCACCAGGGCTGTGCGTCCACTGTGGGCATCGGGCGGCTCCAGCCCGAGGCTGTCACCGTAGCAGCTGCTGTGAACATTCCAGCAGGAGTCTATGGGGTGCATTTCCGCTGCATGTCCTGGTGGAACCCTGGGATCATGGGGTGGGCGCGTGTTCCACCAGACATGTTTCCACGGGGCCAGCACCACTGCCGCCCCCACCAGCAGCGGTATGAGAGCCCAGCTGGGCTGCAGCCTTGCCAGCACTTGGGATTATCTGTCTTTTCATTTTAGTTAGGCTGGCAGGTATGGAAGTGTGTCACATTATGGTTTGAAAATTTGCAATTTCCTGGTGACCAGTGATGTTGAGCATCTTTTGATATGCTTGTCTCCATTTAAGCTTCCTCTTTTGCGAAGTGCCCTTCACGTTTTCTGTCTGTTTTTCTATGCTGTTGTCAACATCTTTGTACCCATTTGTATGAATTCTTTACCTGTTTTAAGTCCTTTTTCACTTGCACGAATTGCTTGGCTCCTTATGGTGTCTTTTGATGACAAGAAATTTTTTCCAATGTAGTCTAATTTATCAAACATTTGGAGGCGAATGCTTTCTGTGTTTGTTTAAGAAATCTTTGCTTAGGCTGAAGTCATGAAGACGTTTACTTGTGTTTTCCTCTAAAAGCTTTATTGTTTTATGTTTCACTTGTAGGTCTCAGCCCACCTGGGATCTATCACTCTGTATGGTGTGAGGTAGGGGTCAAGACCTTTTTTCCATCTGACTGTCCAGTCGCCTCAGTGCTATTATTTGAAGGATGGTCCTCCCTGTCCGTCCTGACATAGCACTGCGGCATCACCGTCGTTGCAGGTCAAGTGACTGACCACACAGAGTGGGTGGGTTTCAACTCTCTTATGTCCTGTCTGTCAGTTTGTCTGTCCTTATACTGATGAAGAAGAACTAAAGAGCCTCTTGACGAGGCGAAAGAGGAGAGAGGAAAACCTGGCTTAAAACTTAGCATTACGAAAGCTACGATCATGACATCTGGTCCCATCACTTCATGGCAAATAGAAGGGGAAAAAGTGGAAACAGTGACAGACTTTATTTTCTTGGGCTCCAAAATCAATGCAGTTGGTGACTGCAACCATGAAATGAAAAGATGCTTGCTCCTTAGAAGAAAAGCTATGACAAACCTAGACAGCATATTAAAAAGCAGAGACATTACTTTGCCAGCAAAGGTCCATCTAGTCAAAGAAAGGTTTTTCCATAGTCACATATGGATGTGAGAGTTGGACCATTAAGAAGGTTGAATACCGAAGAATTGATGCTTTTGAACTGTGGTGTTGGAGAAGACTCTTGAGAGTCCCTTGGACTGCAAGGAGAGGAAACCAGTCCATCCTAAAGAAAATCAGTCCTGAATATTCATTGGAAGGACTGATGCTGAAGCTCTAATACTTTGGCCACCTGATGTGAAGAACTGACTCATTGGAAAAGACCCTGATGCTGGGAAGGATTGAAGGCAGGAGGAGAAGGGGGCGACAGAGGATGAGATGGTTGGATGGCATCACTGACTCAATGGACATGAATGTGAGCAAACTCCAGGAGATAGTGAAGGACAAGGGAACCTGGAGTGTTGCAGTTCATGGTGTCACAGAGTCAGACACGCCTTTGAAGCTGAATAGCAACAACAAACACCAATGGCGCCTGTCTTCATTATGTGCTATTGTTTTAAAGCGTGTCCTGCTGGCTCCATTCTCCTGGAAGGGTTAGGTGGTCCGGCATAAATTCTCTTTCTGTTTTCAGTTTCGGAGGCTTGATAGTCCCGTCAGAACCTGGCGCTGCGGCAGCTGTGTGATTCAGCCCGGCTGTCTCATCTTCACCCTCTTCAACGTGGAGGAAACTATTCCTGTCTTGGAGTCTCCTGCGAGGAGATGAGGTCACGTGGGCTCAGATGCCTGGCATGCAGGGCAAACGTTAGTGGAGGATGCCCAGTTCAGTGGTGACAGAGCGGACTGGAGCTGGGAGGCCAGCTTCATGTCCCGGCTTCTCTGAACATGTGACCTTGGGAGAGTGACCTCGGGAGAGTGACCTCACGTGAGGCCTGACTGCCTTGAATTGGGGATAATTGCCTACTTGCTGGCTTTAGTGCTCCTGGGGTAATGATACCCTCCATGCAGACCCCCAGGGCCCACAGGTGAGGCTGCTGGTGGCCGGGGCTGGGCCAGGCAGCTGTCCTGACGCACCTGTGTCTCACCTGAAGCACTTGGCTTGGGGGACACCCAGCTGGGAAGGACGGAGCCCCTAGCGTGGGCGCACCGCCGTTGCCTGCCTGGGTCGGCACTCAGCAGACGCTGTCTTCTAGAATCTTCCTCACGTGGATCAGCAAGTCTATTTGAGAAAAAGGGTGTTTGTCTAAGCCCTGGATCCCGAGCTTGCCTTCCTGTGCAGTTTTGACAGCCTCAATGCTGCCGTTCTTTTTGGCTGTCACTCACCCTCCCGTGAGGAGCACAGCTGCCTCCACGGGGGTCTGGTTCCCTCTTCTGTCCCAGCGAGGGGCGGGCTGAAGCCCCTGCCCAGGATTGCAGAGCAGGTGACCGTGATTGCTGCACGCTTAGTGCAGATCACTGTCTGTGACCGGCTGACTGCTCCTGTGGGACATGACGTCTCCTGCTCCACCCCACCCCCGTATGGTCCCAGGGATGGACAGAGCAAAGCTGGGCCACCTTTCAGTGCGGAACCAGCTAGGAGAGGTCACCCTGCGGCTTCTCAAAGCCATTTCTGGGCTCAGACTGCTGTGGGAACCAGGAAGAAAAAGCAAGTTCAAGGGGTGATTCCTCCAGGGAGACGTAGCCCCCCCTTAGCACAGTGCCCTGGGCACGGCCGTCAGCCTGGCACCCCCAAGGGGATTCCAAAAGGAGCCTGGTCTGCCTCTGTCTCCGGCCTCCTCAGCACCTCCACAGCCTGCCAGCCTGGGGACCGGATCCGGGGTCTAGGAGCAGGGGGACTGGGGCGCACGGAGGGGCCACCACTCACGGGGCATCAGGCTGCCCTCTGCCCTCCTCTGTGCTGTCTCCCTGTGGGGTGGCCGCGTGCTCCCTGCCTCTGGGTAAACAAGACCTCTCTCTCTCTCTTCTTTACAGTCCGCAGAGGGTGCCTTGGCCGTCCCTTCATGAGGGTTCATGGCGGCGGGACGATGAGACAGAGGCTTGGCTGTCACGGCCCCGCCCCAGCTCCCCCAGCCCCTGTGTGGCTCCTGGGGGCCGAGGGTCCCCAACAGTGGGGTTTGCAGGGGCAGCTCCCAGCTCTGAGTGTGGACAAGCCAGAGCAGCCAGGGCCACCCTCGCGGTGGTCAGGGGTGTGTTTTCTTGGTAATTCCTAGTTTCGAGGACACAGGTGGAACTTGGAAGGAGCCTGAGAGGTGATGCAGAAGCAGCTGGCACTGTGGGGGGTGCTGTGGGATCTCGGAGGAAAAAGTGGTAGATTGAGGGATGGGTGGGTGGTGGGTTATTTAAATGAGCGGGTGTTGGTTGGTTGGATGGATATGTGAGTGGGAGGATGGGGTAGTTTCTGGGTTGTAGACGGGAGGTGGATTAATTGATACGTGATTAGATTATTGAATAAGTGGTTGTATAGGTGGTTGTAGGGGGCTTCCCTGGTGGCTCAGACGGTGAAGAATCTGCCCGCAGTGCAGGGGACCCGGGTTCAATCCCTGGGTCAGGAAGATCCCCTGGAGAAGGGAATGGCAACCCACTCCTGCGTTCTTGCCTGGAGAATTTCCATGGGCAGAGGAGCCTGGCGGGCTACCGTCCATGGGGTTGCAAAGAGTCGGACGTGACTGAGTGACTAAGATCAGCACATGGGTGGTTAGGGCTAGGGTGTGGGGGATGGGTGGATCCATGAATTGTTGATGGACAATGGATGATTGGGTGGATGTACTAGCTGTTACCAATTGGATGACCATGGTTGAATGGCTAGATAATTATCTGCTACGTGTATGTTGGGTAGATGAATTGCACGTGGATGAGGACCAGGCCAGTGGCTGACTGGACGTCTGGATGGATGGACGGGTGTGTAGGAAGGTGGACAGTGGGTGGATGGCTTGATAAAAGGATGCTGTAAGTGGGTGGTGGGTGGAAGTGCTTGTCAAGGTTGAACGGTGGAAGGTGGGTCTAGCTGGGTGTGTGGATGGGTGACTGGGGAACTGGACTGGTGATGTTGTGAGTGGGGATGAACTGGTGGCTGGATGAGTGGGTGCATGAAGGCCGGCTGGCCTGACCATGGGGTGGGTCCTCACCAGCCAACCCTGCCACCCACCTGTACCCCGGGGTGCTGGTGGGACTGGGTCCCGGGGGGAGGCGGTGCTTTGTCCCCAGTCTCTCTCCTGACGCCCCACAGATGAGGCTCTCCTGGTCTCCATGGACTTGAGGCTCTGAGTGCCTGTTCTCCGAGGCCCCATTCTTCTCAGGAAGCCCCAGCTCAACGCAGGCCCTTCTCGGATCTTCTTGACCTGGAATCTTGCCATGGGGGTGGTCAGGGCGCCTGCTGTAGGGATTTCCTGAGAAGCGGTGGGTGAAGGCAGCTGTCCCATCCAGAGGCTGAGGCTGGGGCTTCCCAGGGGGACTTTACCGGAGACGCTGACCAGGGAGAAAAAGCCTGTGTCTCCTGTCACTGCTTCCTGCTTAAAAGTCAAGGAGCCAAAACCCACTGCTGCCAGGAGAATCCAGTTGCAAGAAAGGAGCGATTTCATAGCTTGGCCTTACTGGGCCTGGAATTCCCCATGGACTAGCATTAGCTTCAGTGACTGGGTTCTCATGGGCTCTGTTAGAAGCTTTTGAAGCTCCCCTGCAGGACCTCCAGAGAAGCAGCCGCCCCAGGGGCCCTCCTTCCCTGCCCCCTCCCTCCACTGGGCACCACGGCTCCTTCTGCCGGAGCGGCTCCAGCACCCAGCGGGGAGGATGTTGGGCCTCCGGGGGCTCAGGACCTTTTCCTTCCAGGCTGACCACAGGGCTGCCCTTACCTTAGAAACCCTGCAACGTGCAGAGAGCTGGCAGGCTTCTTGGGCTGACATCCGGTTTTGCAGGTGAGGACAAGGAGGTGGCCAGAGGGAGGGGGCTGGGTTGAGGTCTCATGTGGGTCCTGCCACAGCCAGGGCAGTCTCTGGCCTTTGATTCTGGGTTCTGGAGCCTCCCTTTCATGGACAGTCGTGGTTCACCAAGGCCCTCCAGCCACCCCTGGACACCCACCAGGCCCACTTCAATATCCCGACTGCCAGCAGGTGATGGCTGACCTGCTCAGCTTGCTTGCAGACAGTGTCAGGGCATGTCCCTCACCTCTTCCTTCCTCCTCAGGTCACTTAGCTCCTCCAGGTGGGGAGTGCTGTCCATTGATACTGTGCTCCAATTCCAGTGCCTTGGGCCCCTGGGCCTTTGCACATGCTGTTTCTTTGGCCTGAAAAAGGCTTCTCTTCCTTCATCCCTCAGCTTAGCCATCTCCTCCAGGAAGCCCTCTTGACTCTCAGTCCATGTGTTCTGGGTTATTACAATACCCCTCTTTACTCCAGTAGGGCACAGGATCCAGGAGTGGCCCATAGGAAGCACCCTGTGTCCCTCTAGCCCTGGTGATGGACCCACACTGGACAGATCAGTGTTGAGCATGGGACTATGGCTGCCACGGCTGGTCTTGCTATGCTTCTGGGGCCAGCCAGCACTCCTCTGGGGAGAATTTGTCTGAGGATGAGTCCAGTGCAGAAGAAAGCAGTGAGAGACAGCCAGAGGCAATGCCACGGAGTCCCTGGATCCAGCCGTGCCTGGAGGTGCACAATTCCTCAATTACAGGAGCCAGGAAATTAATTGCAATTTTAAATTAAAAAATGAATAAATAATTATTTAAAAGTTATTGCACATTTTGCATTTTTATTTGAGATTCAGTTTTGCTTGAGCTGGTTTGAGTTGGCCCCTGTTCCTTACAGCTGACCGGAAAACGTCAGACGTTTTCCCACTGATCTTGGAGGCAGGCCTCGAGGCTGTGGCTTTTCCGTTAGGTTGGCTTGAGCTGGTCCTCAGTAGGACTTTAGCACCAGCTGTGCCTTTCACATGAGGACTTCACAGTTCACAGAGTCGGAGTTGGGCAGGGCGGAGGTGGCCAATGCCCAAGGCCTGGGGATGCCGTGTAGGCTCCAGGGCCATGCAGGCCGTTGGCAGCGGTGCCAGAGTCTTGGCTCTCTTGTGCACTGATGCTGAAAAGAAATATGGAGACTGAATTTTGGAGAAAAAAACAAAAGAAAGAATAGCTTTATTCTTTGCCAGGAGAAGGAGGAATTACAGCAAGCTAGTTTGGCAACCCACTCCAGTGTTCTTGCCTGGAGAATCCCGGGGATGCGGGAGCCTGGTGGGCTGCCTGGGTTGCACAGAGTCGGACACGACTGAAGCGACTTAGCAGCAGCAGCAGCAGTGCCTCAAGAACCACCCCCCCGCCCCCACCCTTCCTGGGGAATACAGAAAGGTTTATATCCCGGGGCTTGTGGTCTGGGAGAAGCGATAAGGCTCAGAGTAATGAAGGTCTTGAATTTTTTTCCCTTTCCTTCTGTAAATGTATGGCCAAAGCTGGTGTCAGGCGGCTCACCAACCAGGTCTGGCGTCCCTGAAGTTATCCCCGGACTTTCTTTTTGAAATGCAGAATGCTGCAGGGAGCGTGTATTGGGGGAAGAAGGTCAGGTGCAGAGTGAGATTCACAGGCAGTTAGAGAGTAATTAGCTTTGTGCAGCTCTGTGAAGGACAAGTCCAGCTACAAGTGTTTGTTTGTAGTAGCAGCTAAAGAAGAACCTAGCCTGCTTAACTCCTTCGGGCCCATTTGTGCTATTTCCACAGCCTGCTCCTGGTTTCCTTATTTTCTGTCAGACAACTCTCGCTTCTGTTTTTGCTTCAGCAGTGGGACCAGGGCCCAGGGCCCAGGCTTCTGCTCTGGGAAGTCCAGCTCGGGAGTCGCTGACCCTGTGGAGTCGGTTTGTCCTGGCTGCTCGGGGACGCCCAGGGCCGGCCTCAGGGTCTGGCCTTGGATGAATCCCGGGGTGTCCCAAGGCCTGGGGGGGGCTGGCGGCAGGGCCTTGGCCAAGGACAGCCCACTGCTTCCTGGAGGCCTCCTGCTGCCCCCCTGGCCCCACGAGGGACGTGTCTGTGGGCAGGGCTCTGCAACCCCACAGAGTCCTGAGCTGATTTCAGTCCTGAGAGATGCACTCAGTGGGGCCAGAGAGAGCTGGGCGAGGCTGCGTTTGAGAAGAGCTTCAGGCCCTGCGTTTCCCATCCTCTGGCCCCCAAGCCCCCGCCGTGCCTAAGGGACCCCCTGGGAGGGAAGCAGGGTGCGGTGGGGGGCCCACAGCCTCTCCCAGGCCGACCTGGGATGTGATGAGGGTGGAGGGGCCCTGTGCTCCCCCGGGCTCTTCCCGGTTGGAGGTGTCAGAGGTGGGCTTCTCAGGCATACAAGGATGGAGATATCCCCAGAGACCCCAGAGCTGCCAGCCCGGGAGCCTGGACTGGACCTTGGTGACTGGGAGAGATTCTCTGTGTCAGAGAGGACACGGAGGCCTGTGGGCGGGCAGGGGCCAGCAGCAGGCCTTGACCCCTGAGGCCTGGATCACTGCCCTCCTGCTGACCTGGGGCTGCAGGCCCGGGACCACCCTGAGCCTGGAGGTGGGCCCAAATACCCTTCTTGGCTTTGGCTGTCGGTGTGGATCCTCCAGGAAGCTCAGGGAAGCACCTCTCCCTTCTGCATGCCCAGGACTCCTAGGGGGGCCTTGACTGTCCTCAGAACACAAGTCTACCTGATGATGCGGGAGGGAGTCTGGGGGTGCAGATGAGCCCCGAGAAGCGGGGTTGGGTCCTTGGGCAGAGGGGGACCGCCTGCCCTGCCCATCCAGGCTGGCCTGTCGCTGCAGACCGCGGGGGACGGAGGTGGTGATAGAGTTGGGGGTCTGCACGGGGCTCCTGTGAAGGTCTGGGGGTGAGCTGGAGCCCCGAAGCAGGTGTGACCTCGAGGGGATGAGGGTCCACCGTGGGCAGGGGCCCTGGCCCAGGGGGAGATGTCAGCCCTGGAGCCGCACAGATGTGGTTCCGGGCCCGGCTTTGCCAGTGCTGGGGAAGGTCTCCGGGTACCCGGGGCTGAGACCGGCAAGGTGAAACATTGCTTCATTTTCACAGAAGCCTGTGATGCCGGCGTTTGTGGGTGAGGGAAAGAGGCCCGCAGAAGGGAGACAGCCTGCCTGAGTCAGAACCACCCGGCCGCGGCTGGACCTCCTGGGCCCACGCGTCCTCCAGCGCCCCAAACCCCGAGTTCACCGTCCTTTGAGAAGGTGGCATCGCCAGGAACCCCTGCCCCCAGCCCCCGCTTTCAAGGCCAGCTGCCCAGACGCCTGGAGAAGACACTGTCTCACTTGACGATTTGGTCCCAAGAGGGTTCTGAGTGGTCTGGAGACGGCGCTTCCTGGAGAGCGAGCCGCCCTGCCTCCAGACTCCCGACTCCCTCTCTGTGGCCCTCTCTGTGCTGCCCTCCTGCCCTCCTCCTCTCGAGAGCCCACGTTCATCTGAAAAGTGATAGTACATCGCCGGAACTTTCCACTGGAGGGGAGAGGGGGACGACCCAGCCCCTGGCCCTGCCCTGGCCCGAGCACTGGGACCCTCCCCCCCGCAGAAGACCAGAACCCCAGCAGGTCCGGTCCTGCCTCTGGTCCGCGCCCCTCCTGAGCCAGCATACAGCAGGTGCTCAGCGGAGCTGAACGCCCGACTCCACTGAGGGTGACCTTGCCCCCTCCCAGCTCCTGGGGTCTCAGGGTCCCCGGATCCTGGGGCCACCCCTAAGTTCCTCTTGAAGACTTCCCAGGGCCCCACCAGGGTGTCCGGCAGGGAGGCCACTTAAAGGTGAGTGTCGGTTCTCCACGCTCAAGGGGGCGTTGTCTGGGAGCCTGGGGGTTCCAGGTAGGAGAAGGGCTAGGCGAGTAGTGGGGTGATCCGGATGGGTAGGAGGGGTGCCCAGGCTGGGGTGGGGGGGACCCAGGTAGGGGAGGGGCAGAAGGACCTGGTACTTGGAAAGGTCCAGGCACGCTGCTTCTTTGGGCCTGAATATCTGACCTCACTTTTTAATTTAAATAGAGCGATCGTTTCAAAGATCACTTTGTAAAGAACAAGCTATGAACACTCCGCTCTGCCAATGTTTCTTCACCAGTTTAAACAGATGGTGTTCACCCCGGGCAAGAACCAAGCAAACCCGAAGCCCAGAGTCCTAAAATCACAGCCAAGACGGAGCCAAGAAACTGAGGACTGAGGTGGGGTGGGGGAGGCGGGGTGGGGTGGGAGACGGCCTGTCTGACGCCGGGGCCGGGGCAGTCCTCGCAGTGGACCCCGCTGCCCTGGCATCGCTGTCAGCGTTGGACACACTGCCCGGTCCCTGACCTGCACTTCAGCCGGACACTCTCCTGCCTGCCCCTCCCCCCGCAGCCGGGCAGGGGGGCCCTTCCTGCATGTCTGAGCTCAGGGGCCCTTTACAGGGAGGCCCCCAGCACTAGGATTAACATGATGCAGGCCACCCTCCCCGCGCTCGGAGCTCTCACCAGGCTGTGCGGCCGGCCATCCCCCACCGCCCTGGAACAATCCCTTACTCATCTGGTCAGTTGCATGTTAACTGTCTCCATTGGCAGAGGTTCCTGTATGTTTCAGTCCCTGATGCTTGGAGCAGACGCTCAGCAATGCTTGTCCAGCGAGCTTGGTGATGTAGAGAGTTAACTATGGCAGTTCAGACCATGAACAGCCCCGAGGACGAGCCTTTCCGGTCCCAGCTCACGGGGTCTGCAGAAGGACCCGGGGGGAGCAGGTGCTGCTGCAGGCCCCAGAAGAAAAGCTGAGAGAGAGAGGAGGAGCGAACCCAAGGCCTCGAAGGAGCAGGCTGGGAACCCGGCACCCCCTGCATCGCATAGCCGCCAGCCCCAGATCTAAGTGCAAAGCAAGCCTTTCCCGAGGTGCTTTGTTCTTCCCCAGGCAGGAAAGGCTTGAGATCTTCTGGACAGCAGAGGGGAGGTCCATTGACTCGTAAGGCGAAGCACCACCTCTCCGGAGGGCTCAGTGTGTGTCAGGCAGGGTGTCGGGCAACGGGACAGTCTGGCTCTCAAGGAGCCCCTGGTCCGGTGGGGAAGGCTGGCAGGACAGATGATGGTGGGGGTGGGAAGAGGGCAGGGCGCAGCGAGGTGAGGGGCTGGCGGGCACGGGACTGGTCATCTGAGACAGACGTGGGCCCCGGGGGCTCTGGGAGGGGCTGATGCCCACACAGAGATTAAGCATAGAGGGAGCTGGCTGGGCAGGGGTGGTGGGGGTTGGGGTGTCAACTGAGGAGTCTGGCTGTAAGCGAGAAAAAGTCAGGCTTCCCCGTAAGTCAGGCTTAGCGGTAAAGAATCCACCTGCAACGCGGGAGACCCAGGAGACGCAGGTTTGATCCCTGGGTGGGGAAGATCCCCTGGAGGAGGGCATGGCAATCCACTGCAGTGTTCTTGCCTGGAGAATCCCATGGACTGAGGAACCTGGCGGGCTACAGTCCATGGGGGTCACAGAGTCTGGCTTGACCGAGCGACTAAGCACATGAAGGTTAGTGGCTTCCCAGGTGGTGCTGGTGGTAAAGAACCCGCCTGCCAATGCAGGAGACCTAAGAGATGGGGGTTTGGTCCCTGGGTCGAGAAGATCCCCTGGAGGAGGAAATGGCAACCCACTCCAGTATTCTTGCTTGGGAAATCCCACAGACAGAGGAGCCTGGTGGGCTACAGTGCATGGCGTTGCAGAGTTGGACGCAGCTAAAATGACTTAGCGTGAAAGACACGCAAAGAGAAAGTGAGTTTGACAAAAAGGGGTTAATAGAGAGAGAGGAGAGGAGAAAGGCAGCTCCCCTGATGATGAAGCTAGAGATGATCACACTTGGTGAAGTCAGTCAGAAAGAGAAAAACAAATACTTCAGGACATCACTAACACGTGAAATGTACAGTGTGACACCAGCTCACTTCTCTGTGCAACAGAAACAGACTCACAGACCTAGAGGACAGCCTTGTGGGGGCCGAGGGGGAGGGGGCGGGGGAGGGACGGAGTGCGAGGTTGGGGTTAGCAGGTGCAAACTGTTATACATAGAATATACGCAACAAGTCCTGCTGTATAGCAAGCACTGGGTGCTTAGTTGCTCAGCTGTGTCTGATCTTTGCGACCCCCTGGACTGCAGCCCGCCAGGCTCCTCTGTCTGTGGGATACTCTAGGCAAGAATACTTGAGTGGCTTGCCATGCCCTCCTCCAGGGGATCGTCTCAACCCAGGGATCAAACCCAGGTCTCCCGCATTGCAGGCAGATTCTTTACCTGTCTGAGTCCCCAGGGAAACCACCAGTATAGCATAGGAACCATATTCAATATCCTGTGATAAACCACAATGGAAAAGAATATGAGAAAGAATGTGTATGTGTGTATAACTGAATCACTTTGCTGTCCAGCAGAAATTAACACAAAGTGGTAAATCAACTATACTTCAATTAAAAAAATATCAAAAAACGGGAGTAGGGATTTCCACTTCCAGCCAAAATGATGTAGTGGGGACCAATGAAAAACAACAAAAGACCCAGACAAAAGATATGACCCGATGGTGTTTAGGACGTCAGATAACATTCAGCTAAGGGGTATGATCACTGGGATATGGGAGGTAAACCAAGGTGAGGAGAATCGTGACGTTAACACAGGAAGTTATCAGTCATCAACCAACAAGGGAGATACGATGGAATCACAGCAAATTCTCAATTAATCCACAGGAAGACTGAAAAAGAGGATAAAGAACGAAGAAAAAGTGGGAAAAGAAATAGCAAAATGGTAGATTTAAACTCAGTCATTAATAATTCCACTAACTGTAAGTGTTTCAAACACTCCAGTATAAAGGCAGAAGTTGTCAGCTGGATAGAGAAAAAGTAAGACCCAATAATATGCTGCTTATAAGGGACTTCATTTCATTTCTTTAAATGGAAGTGTTTTTAATTTACAATATTGTGTTAGTTTCAGGTGTACAGCAAAGTTATTCATGTATGTATATTAGATTATTTTCCATTATATGTTATTACACGATATTGTGTATAATTTTCTATGCTATACAGTAGGTCCTTCTTGTTCCTCTGTTTTATATAGTAGTGCATATATGTTAATCCCATATAATTCACTAATGGGATTAATCCCTTAGTCACAATTAATCCTCCCTTTCCCCTTTGGTAACTATTAATTTGTATTCTATGTGAGTCTGCTTCTGTTTTCTATATAGATTCATTTGTGTTATTTTTCAGATTCCACATGAAGTGATATCATATATGTATTTCTCTGATTTACTTCACATAGTTTGAAAATCTCTAGGTCCATCCCTGTGGCTGCACATGGCAATATTTCATTCTTTTTTATGGCTGAGTAATTTTCCACTATACATATATATGCATATTGTATACATATTGATATATATACACACACACACAGAGCCTTAAGCACCTGAATCACCCACCTGACCTAACTGACATCTGTAAGCACTCTTTCCTACTGCAGTGGAAAGAGTCACAGAGAACTTTCACCAAGACAGACCAGTCCCGAGTCATACAACTGGTCTTAGTAACCTAAAAGGATTCCAATGATTTAAAGTGTATTCTCTGGACACAATGGAACTAAATTAAAATTCAACTGCAGCAACAGAATGCTAGCTAGCCAACCCCCAATATTTGGAAACCAACTAACACAGTTCCATATAACCCTTGGGTCAAAGGAGAAAGCAGGAGGAAAATGAGAACCTATTTTGAACCAAATGACATATCAGAATTTACGGTGTGTATCTGGAGCAGTACTTGGAGAGAATGCTTGCACCAGAAAAGATGACTGGTCTCAGATCAATGAACTTAGCTCCCACCTTTAAGAAACAGGAAGAAGAAGAGCAAATTGAAGAGAGGAAAAAATCAGAAGAGAGGAAAACATAAAGAGAGTGGAAAATCAGTGAAATAGAAAACAGGAAAATAATAGAGAAAACAAATGGAATGAAAAGATGCTTCTTTGGAAGATCAACACACTGATAACCTCTAGCCAGAGCGATCAGGAAAAAGAGAAAGAAGGTGTATATCTCCAGCATCAGGATGGAGGAGGTGATTTCATCAGATTCTATGGGTAACTGAGCGATAACAAGGGACCATGATGGATAACTTAAGGCCAGTAGAAGGACGACTTAGAGAAACGGACAAGTTCCCCGAGAGACACAAACCATCAAAGCCTGCTGGGGAAGAAACAGCGTCTCTCAGGACACTGAAGGGGAAGAAGCCCCTGCCCGGCTCGCTCACTGGTTCCCTGTGTCTGCCGGGGGTCGGTGGCGTTGAGCCGAAAGGGTGGATACTGTCCACTCCCGAGTGTCTCGGCTGGGATATCCCTTGCTGTTGTTGTTCCGTCGCTCAGTCGCGTCTGACTCTTCCCGACCCCATGGACTGCAGCACGCCAGGCCTCCCTGTCCTTCACTATCTCCCGGAGTTTACTCAAACTCCTGTCCATCAGGTCGGTGCTGCTATCCAACCATCTCATCTTCTGCCGTCCCCTTCTTCCGCCTTCAGTCTTTCCCAGCCTCAGGGTCTTTGCCAATGAGTCAGCTCTTCCCATCAGGTGACCAAAGTACTGGAGCTTCAGCTTCAACATCAGTCTTTCCAATGAACATTCAGGACTGATTTCCTTTAGGACGGACTGGTTGTGTCTCCTTCCTGTTCAAGGGACTCTGAAGATGTTCATGAGTAGTTTCAAGTGCTTATAGGCAGGGGAAACAACCATTTAATTAGCACTGCCTCATCCCACCCCCTGCAAAGGTGGAGTGCATGTTATTTTGCTGACTTTTCACAGCCCCCACGGTGCTAGGAATCATTTTCCTGATTTGAAAGATGAGGAGACAGTTTCAGAGGGTGCGGTGACTTGGCCGTAGACACATAGGCGGAGAGCAGAGATTCCAGGCCCGTGAGCCTGCAGCAGTGTTGCTTCCGAATGGGGTCATGGTGCTCCCAACGAGGCTGGCGGGAGCGAGGGCGTTGGTCTAAGGTTGATGGCACGTGGGACTCAGGGCGGGTGGGGGACCGGTCAGCAGGAGGAGGAGAACTTGGAGCTCTCAGGGCACCGTGATCATACCGCCTGCCTGGGGCGGAGGGGAGGGCTTGGCTGGCAAGTGGGGCTTCACCCAGGGGGCGTTGAGCAGGGGGTGGCAGGTCGTGGGAGCCCAGGGAGGCTCTAGAGCAGGTGCGTGGGCAGGTGAGGACCAAGTCCCAGGAGGAGGACTGGGGTAGCGCCGGGCAGGAGGACGGGGCAGGGAGCTCAGAGCTATTTCCGCAGTGCCGAGCTCAGGCCAGAGTCGGGAGAAGTGGGTGAGTGGCTCTAGGAGGAGACCTGGGCTGGAAAGGGTCTCTTAAGAGGGGGCCCAGAGTCTGGAGGGCAGGAGGCCATCTGGGCAGGAGGTCTAGGGGATCATGGATCTGGGGGGCGTTCAGGGAGGTTGAGATTTAGGAGCAGAGGGCCAGGGGTGGGGAGCCACCTGGCACATCCAGGCCCAGGGAGAGGACTTGGGCCAGAGACACTGGACAGGGAGGTGGAAGTGGAGCCTTGGGGCAGCCTTGGGGCAGGTCTGAACGCTGCCAGGGTGACCCCTGGGCAGCCGGGGATACAGATGCCGCTGAAGGAAGAGGAGACAAGCGCCCGAGGGTGTGGGTGGCAGGAGGCAGCTGGCGACTCCAGACGGCCCTGGGGACTGTGACTCACCCAGTCTTCCGGGAGGGAGAGCGGCTTCTCCAGGGACGTGGGGCGGGGTGGAGGGGGAGCTGGCCAGGCACTGCGAGGCGTCACGGCCGAGGCCACCGCCCCACCCCAGCACCTGCCCTGGGAGGTCCCAGGCCTCCTGGGGGTGGCGACAGGCCGGGACCCCAGTCCAGTCATTCCGCTTCTGTTACAGAAAATTCTGCATGTAGTCAAACAGATAAAGGATGCTGAGAGGCCAACCCCTCCCACCCACGTGGGCCGCAGGCGAGCCGAGACCAAGCACTTCCGAGGCTCTTCCCTGGCTTCTTGGAGTATCTGCAGGGTCACCACACAATGCGCTCACCCTGGAGTTTACCAGCCCGCACGCCGGTTACGGGGGTGGAGGCCACAGCTTTCCCAAGCTCGCCTCTCGTCCCCATCCTTTTAAGGTGTCATGTCACAATGCGGGGTCCCAGCCCCTGACTCTGCTCCGCGTTGAGGCCTCAAGGCCGGCCTGCCTGAGTTTGAATCCTGCCTCTGCAATTGGCAGCTGTGTGGCCTCGGGCAAGTTACTAAGCCTCTCTGTGCCTGTTTCGCCATCAGTGGAGTGCGGGAGTGACGGTCGAGCTTACCACGTGGGGTTACTGTGGAGGGATGCTTGGGGTCGCCCAGTGCAGGGAGACCCGCCAGCGTCAGCTGTCCCTGCTGGGCTGTGCTTAGCTCCGTTCTTGGTTGAGTTTTCCTTTTCTTGAAGTTAATTACTCGCTTTGCTTTCTTTTTTGTTAAAATTAATTTTATTTATTTGCTTTTTGCTGGATCTTTGTCGCTGCTCAGGCTCTCCCTTCAGCTGGAGAGAGTGGAGGCTGCTCTCTGCTGGCGTGCGGGCTTCTCGCTGGCTTGGCTCCACTTGCTGCAGAGCATGGACTCTAGTGTGCAGGCTCCCGGGCTCTGGAGCGCAGAGTCAGCAGTTGTGGCCCATGGGGTCCTGCGGCGCATGGCATCTTCCTGGACCAGGGGTCGAACCTACGTCTCCTGCACTGGCAGGCAGGCAGATTCTTCACCACTGAGCCCCCGGGGAAGACAATTACCCATTTTTCATTTTCAACGTTCTCCGGTGAAAAGAACCACACATGTAGGTAAATCTGCCTGCCAATGCAGGAGACACAGGAGACCCGGGTTCAGTCCCTGGGTCGGGAAGATCCTCTGGGGAAGGAAATGGCAACCCACTCCGGTATTCTTGCCTGGAGAATCCCATGGACCGAGGAACCTGGCGGGCTATAGTCCATGCAGTTGTAAACACACACACACATGTGCATGTGTATATATATGCGTGTGTGTGTATGAGATTATTAATAATATATATTACTAAGTATGTATAAAGAGTTGTTTTCAGAAAACTGGCTTTGTGGGGTCTGGCTAAGTCTGAAGTCAGGGCAGAGGTCTAGGGGCTGGAGAGGCTGAAAGAAGTGCTGACGACCTCATCCCAGAGCCCGTGAGCCTGAGCTTATTTGAAGAAAGCGTTTTGCAGATGTGCTTAAAGTTAAGTGTCTTGAGATGAGACTGTCCTGGACAGGCCCTACATCCAACATCGGGGGTCCTTACAAGACAGAAGAGGAGGCCCAGGCAAGCACAGAGGAGGAGGCCAGGTGGAGACAGGAGCAGAGGCGGGGGTGATTCGGGCAGGAGCTGCAGGAGGCGGGAAGGCCCCTCCCTGGAGCCCCCAGAGGACCTCCGGCCCTGCTGGCCCCTAGATTTCGGACTTCAGCCTCCAGGGCCGGGAGGGAGCAGGTTCCTGTTGCTTCAAGTCCCCAGTCTGTGGGCCTTGGTTACAGTGGCCCCAGGACGCTGGTTCCGGGGGCGCCCGCGAGCATCCAGGGTCTGTCTGGAGGTTGTGGTTGCCTGAAGCTGGGCCTGGGTGGAGCTGGAGGGGCTCCCGCGTCCTGCAGAAGCAGCCACTCGGGACTGCTCCTCCCGAGTCCGTCCCTGTCACTTTTCTGCGTCCTCAGGAGGGTCTCCACCCAAGCTGGGGGCCTCCCTGGGGGATGGGGAGGGGGCTCAGGGCTCCCCCAGGACAGACCATCCCCTTGGTGGTGCTAGGGGGGCGCCTCCTTCTGAGACATAATCTCAAGGCCTGGACAGCAGCATTTCCCGAAGCCCTGGACTCACCCAGAAGCCCCCTGAGGCACCTCCACTGACCAGGGGTTAGTTAGGGCCTCAGGCCGTGGGCCTGGGGCATTTATCCCCGGAAGGAGGGTGGGTGGGTCCGGAATTCAGGACCCACGTTCCCTGAGGACTTTGCTCCTTGTGGAGGGGGTGGCAAATGAATGAACGAATGAATGAATGAGGTGTGCAGAAGTGTGAATCTGGTTGGCTGGGGTGGGGGGCGGTCCTGAGGAGGCCTGAGAGGATTCCCCATGGCACCGTAGTCCTGGCTGGCCTGTGAGCTCTGGCGACACCCCAGCGTCCCCCCAGTCTGGGGTCGGGGAGCTGGCCCGGGCCTCGGGCACGCAGACGCGGGTCCTGGGGGGGTCCCGCAGTGTCCTGAGGTGGCATCCCCCTCCCATGAGTCCTGACTCACCCCGTCCTGCGAGTCGCGGCTGCCGTCAGATGATTCAGCCCAGCCATCGCACAACATTTGTCGTTTTTGTCACCAGTTTCTATTTTGAAAGCTGTGTCCTTTCGTTTCTGTAGTCATTTTGGACCTTTTTTTTTACTAGAACCTTCAGTGCCCTTTAACACATTTTACACTCGTTAAAAAGGACGGGCTTAAAATGTTGGTAAAACTCAAGGCTAATTCCAGACGCTCTACAGAGCGAACGTCGGCGGTGGGGCCCCCACGCGGCTCCCGCCCCCCCGGGTCCACTGTCTGGGCTGTGGGCAGCGTGTCAGGCCCGTCCACGGACTCCTGCCCTGCCCAGGGGGCCTTCTCCCATCCGAATACTAACCAGGCCCCACCCGGCTTCGCTTCCGAGATCGGGCGCAGTCAGCGTGGCATGGCTGTAGACCAGAGGGCCTTCTCTGTTTCCTTGAAGAGACCGGACTCTGAGACACCGTCAGTATGGCCTGCCTCACCCCTGTTGTTAACCGGGGTTGGGAGGAGGCAGCTTCTCGAAAGTGGCTCTGATGCCTCTAGGAGGGCTGCTTCCTCTCTGGGAGGGCCCCTGGGCCTTCGATTGTCACAGTGGATGACACAGCAGAGGGTGCAGGGCCCAGTCAGGGCAGGGGCCCAGGGCTCCCACCCGTGTACTCTCCCTAGAGTCTGATTTGGGTCCAGGGGGAGCGACCTTCCCCCTGGACGCCCAGGAGACGGGACTGCAGAGCCGGGCCTCCGGGAGGGGCTGCGGATCTCAGCCCTGGGCCAGCAGGGCCTGAGGGGAAGGGACCCTTCTACAACAACCCCCAGATGGAGGCCAGTGCTGGGCGGTGGGCCTGGATCCCTGGAGCCTCGGGGCGCTGAAACACGCATGTTCGGTGAGCCCCTGGGTGCCGGACACCGGCTTCGTCTCCTGATTCTCCAGGCCGTCCCACGGCATGGCTGTCTCGGGGCTGTGGGATTTATCGGGGTGCTCTCTCTCAGGACAAGGGAGCCGGTCTGGGCAGGGGAAGCTGAGGAGCAGGAGGTCCCTGGAGCCCCATCCTTGGTCCCTCGCGGAGCTGGGTGTGCGGCGGGTCACGGGAGGGCCCCGCTCGCTCGTGGTGGGAAGGACCGCCTCTCAGAGCAGCCGCCCCTCTTGGGATGGAAGGCAAAGTTCCAGCTCCAGGGCTTCCCTGGTGGCTCAGATAGTAAAGAATCTGCCTACCGTGCAGGAGACCTGGGTTTGATTCCTGGGTCAGGGAGACCCCCTGGAGGAGGAAATGGCAATCCACTCCAGTATTCTTGCCTGGAGAATCCCAGGGACAGAGGAGCCTGGTGGGCTGCAGTCCATGGGGTCGCAGAGAGTCGGACACGACTGAGCAACTAAACCACCAAAAGCCCCAGGGAGCGGAGCCGCTGACACCCCCAGAACAGCTGGCGTTGCAGCAGCTGAGGGGACGGGGGGTGCCCACTGTCCACAGCACGGTCTATACACGCGTCTGAATTCACATGGGAGACTACACCGTCCGCTATGAACTCCATGAGTGCCACTGAAAATTTGGGATGAATAGAAAATTATAAGAGAGAGAAAGCAAAAGAGAGACCAGGAAAGAGGAAAGGAGGGAAGGAAGAATTTCATCATATAGGAGAAGCCGTGATTGACTTGGGGGCGTGTTTTAGTATAGCCTTTAATCTTTTTAAAAAAAAATTAAATTAGGTTTTTCTCTGTTACCTTTGACCTCCTCCACTCCTTTCTTCCCTCCTCCTCTTTGCCCCAGCAACCAGCAACGTATTCTCTGTACTTATGAGCTTGGTTTTCTATTTTAAAAAAAATTAAATAAAAATTTTTTTTTCAGACACCACATATGAGTGAGATCATATGGCATTTGTCCTCCTCTGTTTGATTACTTCACTTAGTGCAATACCCTCAAAGTCCATCCGTGTTGTCACCAATGGCAAGGTTTCATTCTTTCTCGTGGCTAATATTCCACTGTTGTACACACACCACATCTTCTCTTTCCGTTCACCCGTCTGTGGGCACTTGGGTTGCCTTTATGTGTTAGGTCCCCAGGTGGCTCAGTGGTAAAGGTTCACCTGCCCATGTAGGAGACTCACATTCGATCCCTGGGTCAGGAAGATCCCCTGGAGAGGGAAACGGCAACACACTCCAGTGTCCTTGCCTGGAGAATCCCATGGACAGAGGAGCCCGGCAGGCTACCGTCCATGGGGTCACAAAGAGTCGGACACCACTGAGTGGCTAAACACACACGCCGGCCCATTTTTAACCTGGACTCTTTGGCTTTTTTGCTATTGAGTTGTATGAATTCTCTGTGTATTTTGAACAGTGGCCCTCTATCAGATATACGCTTTGCAAACACTTTCTCCCGTTTAGTACGCTGCCTTCTTACTTTGTTGACGGTTCCTTTGCTGCTGGGCGGCAGGTTTTTAGTTTGATGTAGTCCCACTTGTTTATTTGCGCTTCTGGTTCTATACCTCAGTATAGCCTTTCGTTCTTTTCATCTACTTTGTGCCTGATGACACATCACTGAGGACGTTCTGCATATGGTGACGTTCGGGCATAATGAGAAGACAAGGAGGTGACACACGGGGGCAAGCTTGATGGATGGTGAGTGCAGACCTGGTGCGTCGCTGGGAGCACTGTCGGCCTTTCAGTGCAAAAATAACCCTATGACTTGTGTCATCAAATATAAGCTAGAACATAACCGTGCAGGGACTCGTAACTCAAGTACTGTGGCAATAAAAACTGCCTTTATGTGACTCAGGGTTGCTTTCTTTTTTTAAAGGGGGAGAGCGAAATATTCTGTCCAGTCACTGCTCTTGGCCTGGTGTCCAGCCTGCCAGTGCCTTACTCATGGCAGAATCAGGCACCAGGTACAGAAATAAGGCATCGTCAGGCAAGCCTGGAATCTCTCTCTCAAGTGCAGGGTCGCGGGTCAGGATGAACCATATGGGGGTTTTGACCTAAAAGAGGACAATTTCATGTGGTTTCTCCAGTGGGTCAGAAGCACCTTTGGTAGCCTGTGCCCAGAGGCAGGGCAGGGGAGTGGACGTGGGCAGCACTGGTTTCATGGACCACGCCCCCCGCCCCCCCCCGGCTCCCCAAGCTGGAGTCTGGAGGATGGAATCCTTAGCTTTGAATCGCCTCCATGGGCTGGCGGGGTGGGGTCATCTTTAAATGTCTTTTCAGAGGCGTTGATGAGAAGGACAGAACAGGCCTGCCTGTTAATCTGGGAGCCTCTGACCTTCAGGAGCAGGAGGGTGCCCAGGCCGCCTGGAGCTCCCAGGAGCTGGGGGAGGCAGGCAGGGCCCTCCCCTGGAGCCTTCGGAAGGACCATAGCCCGGCTGGTTTTGGACCTGTGTCCTCTGGAGCTGTGAGAGAATCGACTTCATTGTTTTAACCCTCAGCGTTTGGTCCTCTGTTATGGTCCACGTAGGATTCTCATCTAAGTGCTCTGGGAAGCCTTCCTGGACCAGGGTCCCCAGATGCCCATTGTCCTGGGGTGGGCGTGGGGAGGAGACCTCCTGGGGGGCCCAGTAAGTAGCCTCGTGGGGGGGGCAGAGTGATTCTGGAACATTCCAGAAGGTAGTGATTTGACTTCCCTTGTTAAATATGGTTCACTGGTCACCGTGCGGCTTAGAACCCTGGAGCCGGGCTCCTGGCCACGCTGCTGTAGGTCAGAGGGCAGCTGGCTGGTCCTCTGGCGTTTTTGGGTCAGCCCCCTTTCAAGGGCTAGGTGGGCAAAGAAAGGATTGCCCAGCAGCAAACCTCAGCCTCGTTGCTTTTGAAAAATCACTGCATAAAATTACGTTTTGTGAGACATCAGATGATGTGGAAAATGCACGATAAATACCAGGAGATGCCACCTGCCCAAGGGCCAAGCGAGCTCAGCGGGGTCTGGGGAGGCAGGGTGGGACCTGGGCCTCCGTGACCTCTGGCAGCGGGCCCTCCTCCCCGGGCTTAACCGGGGAGCCGTCTCTGCACCACCACCCCGAGGACTGCTGCCAAGTATGCCAGTCTGGGCAGGGGAAGGAATGACTGCCGGTCAGCGAAGCTGGCTGCTGGGTCAGAAAGAGGGAGCAGCAAAATCCAGGGAGCTCCCTGCTGGTCCGGTGGTGAGGACTCGGCACTTTTAATTCTGTGTCTGGGTTCAATTCTTGGTCAGGGAACTAAGATCTTATAAGCTCCGTGGCATGGCAAAAAAAAAAAATGCAAGTACTCTGAAGCCCATTCTTTGCCCCCAGATCGGTGCCTTGGTGGTCCGTGTGTACTGAGGGGTTCCCCGAGGGAGGAGTCAGACACTGACCACTCCCTGGGTGTGGGGCAGGGGCTTTGGCAATGATGCTGCCCTGGGGAGGGACGAAGCGGGGGGATGGTTTGTGACCTCGAGCAGGGCCCTCCTCCCCTCCCAGTGGCAGGTCCCCTCTGTGCACAGAGGCTTAGCCCCCTCCCCACACCCCGTCCTGAGCCCTGCCTGCCCCCTGCCAACTTTGGATTCTCCCCAGGTCCACGAAACAGTGTACAAATTGCTGGCCTGGGATCCAAACCTTTTGTTTTCTGCCGACTGGTGGAAGCCTTGCAGAGACTCCCAGGTTCTCAGGACCCCTTCTTTCTCCCCAGGCCTCTAGCAGGTAGCCCAGCTGAACGCAGCTCGAGGGCAGGGGTCTCCTCTGCGCTCTGCCTGCCCAGGGGTTCAACCCAGAGTGCGCCTTGGTCCCTTTCCCTCCCCCCGCCCCCATTGAGCCCCACACCGGGCCGTCAGCGGTCTGCAGGTGGATTTCACCTTCAGATGCCTCTGATCCTCACCCCTCAGACCCATCAGCTTGGTCCTGGCCATCTCTACTTTTTCCCAGACTGTTCCTGTGGCCTGGACCTGGTGCCCTGGCTCTTACTCCGCCTGCCGTCCAGACTATGGCCAGAGAGAGGCTGGCCCTGTTGCCACCCACAGTGGACAAACCCCTGTCCGGGTGCTGTGACCCTTAGGTCTCACCCTCCATCCCTGGCCGGGGCTCCAGGCCTCCGTCAGAGGAAGGAGCTTCGGTGAGTCCACGGAGGGCTCGTGGTTGAGTTCATCTGCCTCAGGGCCTTTGCACCTGCTGCTCCTCCCTGATTTCACACAATCTCTGTCCCTCTGCAGGGACACCTCCCTTGATCCTAAACTGCCTGTTTCCCATCAGTTCACCCTGCCCCTTCCGCAGCTGCCCACCTCCTTCCATGCTGCCCCCCCAAGTCTCCCCTTCCTCCTTCCAGCTAAGCTGCTGCTTTGCTTTTATCGCTTGCTGTGGTCCCCCTGCCCAAGACCCTGGAGCCTGCTTACTGCTGGCTTCGATGTCCTCAACAACAAGAATGGTGTCTGTAAACCAAGACGGTCTTCACAAATACTTGTTGGAGGAGTGGGGTGTGTGTGTGCTCAGAGGAGTGAAGGGTCGCAGCAGGAGGAGCCCCTGGAGGCAGTCCAGTCCTGGCCCCATGGTTTAGGATGAGGCCAGGGCGGGCGAGGAGGTGGAGAGAAACAGGAGTAACCCAGGTCTCCCACCTGTGTCCTGGAGGATCCTGTCCACCAAGTGGGACCAGGGACCATTATTTCCACTTGCTGAGGGAGAAACAGGCCCATGTGACAGATCGACTCCTCAGCCATCCCTCCGGCATCCAAAGCCCCGGCTCTTTCTGCTGTCGCAGTCTCGGCAGGCGGGCTGGGACGACCCCGGGTGCTAGGGAGGTGCAGCCACGGCCAGATCTGCCTCTGGGAAGAATGGAGAGAGGTTCCAGGAGGTTCTGGGATGCCACCCCTCGTCCACCTGCCTGTCCCGAGGAGGCTGCCCACCTGGGCAGAGGCTGGCTTAGCCCGGGTCCTCGCGCTCCGCAGTTCCGGAACCCATCTGTCTCGTCTGTGCCCATCCATCTGGTCTGCTGCTCTGGGAGGTTCCCTCGAAGCTCCTGTCCAGGGACAGACACAGCTCGGACACCCGGCAGGACCCTCGGCTCACCTGGTGTGTCCCAGGGGAGGGGGCCTCCTCCTGCGCGGCTATAGGGGTCTTGATGGGGGCTTGGTGTGTGGCTGCTCCCTCAGGAGCCCGATCACCCCCAGGACCGGCTCCTCTGCTGGGGGCCCCCGGGAGTGCTGGGAAAGAGCACTGGCAGGACCCCGGGGCAGGCTGAGGAGGGTCCGATCGCTCACAAGTGCGGGGTCTCTTGGTGCTGGTACAGCCCCCAGGGCTCCTTACATGATTGCAGAGTGGAATTGGCTCTGGGTGGGGTGCAGGCAGAACCCACGGACCTGGGGGCAGCCTCCCCGCCGGCTGAGGGCCCTGGTGACTTGTAGGGGTTACTGTTCTGATGGGCGGCCGGACCCAGGCCTCATGGCTGAGCTGAGACCGGGGTCTCCTGGTGAAAGAGCACGCAGGGACAAGGAGACACTGCAGTGCGGTCGCCAAGGGAAGGATCAGCTCCCCGGGGGCAGGACAGGCCTTCTGTCCCCGGCTGGGGGAGGGGAAAGCCGCTTCTGAAACCCCGAGACACCCCAGGGTGACTCACGCCCACCCCGGGGCGTTTCAGAGGCACCAAGCCGTCGTGGTCTCTGCCTCTGGATACTCCTCCCAGAGGTCCTGCTTATTTCTGTTGCTTGATTTGAGTCATGCTCTGATGAATATTAGTAATCAGTGAACTAACATGGACCGGAATGGGTGAATTTAATTCAGATGACCATTATATCTAGGGCTTCCCTGATAGCTCAGTTGGTAAACAATCTGCCTGCAATGCAGGAGACCCCAGTTTGATTCCTGGGTCTAGAAGATCTGAGAAGGGATGGGCTACCCACTCCAGTATTCTGGCCTGGAGAATTCCATGGACTCTATGTGTAGTCCATGGGGTCACAAAGAGTCGGACGCGACTGAGCGACTTTCACTTTCACCACTATATCTACTACTGTGGGCAGGAATCCCTTAGAAGAACTGGAGTAGCCCTCATGGTCAACAAAAGAGTCCGAAATGCAGTACTTGGGTGCAATCTCAAAAATGACAGAATGATCTCTGTTCATTTCCAAGGCAAATCATTCAATGTCACAGCAATCCAAGTCTATGCCCCAACAAGTAATGCTGAAGAAGCTGAAGTTGAACTGTTCTATGAAGACCTACAAGACCTTCTAGAACTCACACCCAAAAAAGATGTCCTTTTCATCATAGGGGACTGGAATGCACAAGTAGGAAGTCAAGAGATAGCTAGAGTAACAGGCAAGTTTGGCTTGGAGTACAAAATAGAGCAGGACAAAGGCTAACAGAGTTTTGCCAAGAGAACGCACTGGTCATAGCAAACTCCCTCTTCCAACAACACAAGAGACAATTCTACACATGGACATCACCAGAAGGTCAATACCGAAAGTAGATTGGTTATATTTTTTGCAACCGAAGATGGAGAAGCTCTATACAGTCAGCAAAAGCTAGATCGGGAGCTGGCTGTGACTGTGAGACCCTCACACTATATAATTCTAGACCCTTTTCATCACCCACTAAGAGCTCACTGGGGCTCAGATCATGAACCCCTTATTGTAAAATTCAGACTTAAATTCAAGAAAGTAGGGAAAACCACTAGACCATTCAGGTATGACCTAAATCAAATCCCTTATGACTACACAGTGGAAGTGAGAAATAGATTTAAGGGACTAGATCTGATAGACAGAGTGCCTGATGAACTATGGACAGAGGTTCATGACATTTTACAGGAGGTGGTGATCAAAACCATCCCCAAGAAAAAGAAATGCAAAAAGGCAAAATGGTTGTCTGAGGAGGCCTTACAAAAGAGAAAAGAAGAGACGTGAAAAGCAAAGGAGAAAAGGAAAGATACACCCATCTGAATGAGTTCCAAAGAATAGCAAGGAGAGATGAGAAAGCCTTCCTCAATGATCGATGCAAAGAAATAGAGGAAAACAGTAGAATGGGAAAGACTAGAGATCTCTTCAAGAAAATTAGAGATACCAAGGGAACATTTCAAGCAAAGATGGGCTCAATAAAGGACAGAAGCGGTATGGATGTAACAGAAGCAGAAGATATTAAAAAGAGGTGGCAAGAATACACAGAAGAACTGTACAAAAAAGATCTTCATGACCCAGATAATCATGATGGTGTGATCACTCACCTAGAGCCAGACATCCTGGAATGTGAAGTCAAGTGGGCCTTAGGAAGCATCACTATGAACAAAGCTAGTGGAGGTGATGGAATTCCAGTTGAGCTATTTCAAATCCTAAAAGATGATGCTGTGAAAGTGCTGTGCTCAATATGCCAGCAAATTTGGAAAACCCAGCAGTGGCCACAGGACTGGAAAATGTCAGTTTTCATTCCAATCCCAAAGAAAGGCAATGCCAAAGAATGTTCAAACTACTGCACAATTGCACTCATTTCACACACTAGCAAAGTGATGCTGAAAATTCTCCAAGCTAGGCTTCAATAATATGTGAGCCAAGAACTTCCAGATGTTCAAACTGGTTTTAGAAAAGGCAGAGGAACCAGATATCAAATTGCCAACATCCACTGAATCATAGAAAAATAAAGAGAATTCCAGAGAAACATCTACTTCTGCTTTATTGACTATGTCAAAGCCTTTGACTGTGTGGATCACAAGAAACTGGAAAATTCTTCAAGAAATGGGAATACCAGACTACCTGACCTGCCTCCTGAGAAACTGGTATGCAGGTCAAGAAGCAACAATTAGAACTGGACATGGAACAGCAGACTGTTTCCAAATTGAGAAAGGAGTAGGTCAAGGCTGTATATTGTCACCTTGCTTATTTAACTTAGATGCAGAGTACGTCATGAGAAATGCTGGGCTGGATGAAGCACAAGCTGGAATCAAGATTGCCAGGAGAAATCTCAATAACCTCAGATATGCAGATGACACCACCCTTATGGCAGAAAGTGAAGAAGAACTAAAGAGACTCTTGATGAAAGTGAAAGAGGAGAGTTGAAAAGCTGACTTAAAACTCAGCATTCAAAAAACCAAGATCATGGCATCCTGTCCCATCACTACATGGCAAATAGATTGGGAAACAGTGGAAACAGTGAGAGACTTTATTTTCTTGGGCTCCATAGTCACTGCAGTTGGTGACTGCAGCCATGAAATTAAAAGACGCTTGCTCCTTGGAAGAAAAACTATGACCAACCTAGATAGCACATTAAAAAGCAGAGACATTACTTTACCAAGCAAAGTCTGTCTAGTCAAAGCTATGGTTTTTCCAAAAGTCATGTAGGGATGTGAGAGTTGGACCATAAGGAAAGCTGAGTGCTGAAGAATTGATGCTTTTGAACTGTGGTGTTGGAGAAGACTCTTGAGAGTCCCTTGGACTGCATGGAGATCCGACCAATCCATCCTAAAGGAAATCAGTCCTGAATATTCATTGGAAGGACTGATGCTGAAGCTGAAGCTCCAATACTTTGGTCACCTGATTTGACAGGTCATCAAACCATTGGAAAAGACCCTGATGCTGGGAAAAATTGAGGGCAGCAGGAGAAGGGGACAGCAGAGGACGAGATGGTTGGATGGCATCACCGATGCAATGGACATGAGTTTGAGCAAGCTCTGGGAGATGGCGAAGGACAGGGAGGCCTGGCATGCTGTAGTCCATGGGGTCGCAAAGAGTCGGACACAACTGAGCGACTAACAACAGCAAGCGGCCGCTTGATGCTTCTGGTGGCAGCTGTTCTGGTGGATGTTTGGAGACAGCAGGTGACAGGTCCCATTTTCTCTCTTCTGAGCACCAGGGACGCCGCTCCGGGGGGCTCTCCTGCGAGCCCTGCTCGGAGTTGCCTGTCACTGGCCTTGGCCGGCTCACTCCATCCTTTGCAGCAACAACTTGGAATGTTGATCAGGAATAGGGGTCTCCTGCCTCCTCATCAAGGCTGGGATCATCTGCTCCCTCCTGCCCCCAGATTTTTGGGGGGCTCTGCCTCTTCTGGGAATAGGACGACTACCTGGGTGGGGGCAGGGCAGAGCGCTTGTTTGCCTGAGCCGCACGCGGCCCGGGCTCCAGGCCTGTGTGAGTGTCGTTGGCTTCATTGTGGAATCTTGCCTTTCTGGTGCCGTTTCACCAGTGGCCACCACCCTTCTGTCCCCGTGCCAGCGTTTTACCGCTGTTTTCACAGACACCGGTGTTCCGGTGGACAGGTGCTGCTACCTCCAGTCTCTGCCGGGACGCGAGGCCCAGGGCTGGAGCATATCCGTGCATCTGATCTTCTTCAAAGCTCACCCTGCCTCACTTTCCATCGAGTGCTGACTCGGACTGTGACACGGATGGACACCCTGGGCCATGTCCTGCTCGCGGCGCTGGGCTTGTGACCACGGTGAGGAGTGTCCTGGCCCCTGTAGATTGGGATCTACCGGCTGAGGGGCGCAGGGAAGAGGACCCATCTGTCTGTCCGTCTGTCGCGTGCCCCCAGCTCCGGGTCCCTGCCTGAGCCCATCGGCCCCTGGAGCCGTGAGGCCAGACCTCAGCTAGGCTGCTGTGTTGCTCATGAAGACACGTCGGCCGTGTGCACTGGAAGAGGAGAGGAAGGAATGGCCACAAGCCCGGCCACTTCCCTCTCCTGCCGCAGGGCGGGAGGTCTGGGGTGGGCCCAAGGAGCAGCTGAGGGTCCCACACCTGAGGGACCTTGAGCCCATCCACAGCCCCACCAGGACGGTACCACTGCGCCCATCTTACAGCTCGGCAAGGTGAGGCCTCGGGGAGCAGCACACAGCCAGGAGGCAGCCGCAGCCGAGCCCCCACCCCGGGCAGGGGGACCTCAGGGGCCGGACCTCCCTCACCACCCCCCACAGGGGCTTCCCCACCAACACACTGTTTTCGGCCTCTGTAAACACAGTTCTCCCAAGTTGGTGACAACTGAAGCCCCGGACGCTTTAGTGAGAGTACGTTCACCTTTCTCCCTGAGAAGAGATACCAGGAACAAAGGCTCGAGTTCCAGTCCCCGCCCTCTGCCCTCTGCGTGGCCGAGGGGAACTGAGCCCCGTGGGCGGAGGGGGGACCGTCCCTCAACCAGCCGCGTGATTGGTCCTGGGCCTCTCCAAGTGTTTTTTCCAAAATTGTTAAAAATAACACAGTTCTGATTCAATTTCACTACCAAGTATGCACAGGCTGGCACTGCGGGAGGAGTGCGTCATGGATTCCCAGCTGGTCAGGCGGTGCCTGGGCTCAGAATAGGCCTGAGGCTGCCGGCCCTGAGGACAGAAAGTAATAACCCCAATGGCCCCGGGGCGCTGTGCCCGTCACCCCACCTCACGCACGTGTGCACGCACGCAGGCACGCACGTGCACTCCATGGCACGCTCACGCTTGCACCCAAATACCACCCCTCCACCCCCGCACACGGGCACGCTCAAGCTTGCATCCACACTCCCGGGGGCCCTATCTCCCCTGGTTCTCACACCCCACCCCGGGACCCCTCTCCCTGCCTTAGCACACCCTCCAGTGTGCCCAACCCACCCCAAGGTCAGGGTGCCTCGACTCCCAGGGCCCTGCCGTCAGCTACACCAGCCCCCTGGGGTCTGCACCTGGCCCAGCCTCCCTGTCCCAGCACCTCCCCGTTCCTCTACCCTCCGTCCACGGCCCCTGGACGGGAGCCCCTGCAGTACCCACCTCTCCTCCAGCCTTGGCCCCCTGCCTCTCAATCCTGTCCTTCCCTTCAGCTGCCACCTCCACCCCCAGCCTGGATCCCGAGCCTGAAGCCAGTCAAGCTTCCCTTCCTGTGTTTGTTAGCAAATCAGAATCAGGATGGGTGTCCAACCTCGCTGCATACGAGCATGTGTGTGTCAGGGTGTGCACACGTGTCTGTGTGTCCATGTGTGTCAGTGTTTGTAGTGTGTGCACACGTGTCTGTGTGTGCTTGTGTATCAGTGTGTACATGTGCACACCTGCCCATACATAGATGCTGCATGCCTGCACTGTGTGCACAGGTACACACAGGACCATGCACGCATGTGCGCACATGTACAGCTGCACACATGCAGGGCATTTTCTGGGAGGAACGCCTTGCTCTCTCCTACCTGCTGCTCAGCCTGGTAACCAGAGCCCAGCATCAGCTCGTAACTAAGGCATATTCTTGTCATTGTGGGCATTTCGGGTTTTGGAAATTTCTCGATGGTTATGCAGCATGTAGCATTCTCCCCATATATGGTCTCCTTTTCCTGCATTTTTTCCTTCATTTTCTGCCGGCGTTCCAGCTCTGATGTCTTTCACGCTCCAGTACTCAGGCATAGGGGCGTTCACTCTTCTGGACTATAACTCACGTCAGTCCTGATGAGTCCCAGACCCGTCCCGGGCAGAGTGGCCGAGGGAGGAAAGCTGTAGAGCGGCCAGGACCCTCCCGTTGCTCTAGCCGACGAGGGCTGGGGGCTAGGAGATGGCCCAGGGCCCCAGGCCACCAGCGGGAGACGCTGAGGGTGGTCCAGCTCTGAGGTCAGGTGGGGTCCGAGCCCACGGCCCCTGCGGGCTGCGTTGCTCTCAGGAGCTGGTGTCTGCCTTCTCATTCAGTCCGATCCCCCTAGAGTCTTCCCAGGTCGTAAGGTCACGATGCCCTTTCAGAGAGGAGAAGAATGAGATGCGAGTGGTCCCTAGCCCACCACGTCATACCGAGCTCTGACCTGCAGCCTCCAGCACCCAGCAGGGCTGGTGGGCACAAGCCCTTGGGCCCACTGCCAGCAAACCCACTGCCAACATTCAGCTGAGCAGAGAGGAGGTGCTGTCTCCAAGGCGCCCACCAGACTCCAGGGCCCAAGGCTGGCACAGAGGCCAGGCCAGGGCTGAGTGGTCCCCTTGGAACGCTGAGGACCCTCCTCCTGCAGTGAGTCCACCGGGGAAGGAAGGGGCCGTGTAGTGACCAGACGGGCTCCAAGGTGGAGGGCAGAGCCCCCGCCCCAGGCTCCCCTGAAACGGGACCGGAGAGGGGGAACGGAGGGACATGACAGGTCCAAGGCCACAGGCCGCGAAGGTGCTCCCACAGGACACAGCCCCACGGAGAAGGGGCCACCGAGGTGGACGCTGGGGTGAGGCGGCCAAAAGCCAAGACACTGGAAGAGGCAGGAGGTTTCCTCCTCGGGAGCCTCCCCTCGGCAGTGAGCCCTGCCTTGCCGACACCAGGGATGGGACTTCCGGCCTCCAGGACTGTGAGAGAATCAGTGTCTGCTGTTCTAAACCTCCGGTTTGTGGTCATTTGCCCGGCGGCCCACTGTCCTCTGAACTGTGCCCCTTCTCCGTTCCTGTGTTGAAAGCCCTAATGGCCAGTATGACTGTGTTTGGAGATGGGGCCTCTGGAGGTCATTAACATGAGGTGGGGTTGTGAGTGTGGGGCCGTGATCTCACAGGATGGTGATCTTTTTTTAAAAAATGATTTATTTTTGGCTGCACTGGGTCTTCGTTGCTGCACACAGGCTTTGTCTAGTTGCAAAGGACGGGCTTCGTTGACCCGAGGCATGTGGCATCTTCCCCCAACCAGGGATCGAAACTGTGTCCCCTGCATCGGCAGGTGGATTCTTAACCGCTGAACAACCAGCGAAGTCCAGGACTGCGGTCTTACAAGCAGAGAAAGAGGGAGAAAGATTCGCCCACCTCACACACCTCTCTGCCCTGCAGACACAGCTGGGACGGGAGCCAATACCGGAGAACCGGGCTGTGGCCGTGGGCGGAGCTGACACGTGGGCCTGAGGCTGTGGGCTGCACTGGGTCCTTTGAGTTTCCTCCTAGGGTTCAGATGTCCGAAAGGAGGGTGACGGGTCACAGGTCATGCACTCTCCTCTGGGTACTGGTGCAGAACATGGCACTGCTTCCTGGAGACCCTCTGCACCCCGTCCTTGCTGCCTGGACTGCCCCTCTGGGAGGTGAAAACGAGGCTGGACATGGCCCGTCTCCCTCCAGGGGGTCACGACACCTGTGCTCCAGTGACTTGAGTCTGTTTCCCTGCCCTGGGGCCTGGGCTCACCGGCAAGTCTCTAGGTCTGTCTCAGCCTCCTCCTGACGGTGGGCGCTGGAGGGGCTGGTTGCCAGAGGGAGCCCCATCCCAGGGGCTCTCTGGGCCCTCGGCCTGGGTAACTGCAGCTGATGATTCCATCCTCCCCCTCCCTCCCCCTGCCTCTCCCTTCCTCTGCCTCCCACCGCTTCCTTCCTCTCTTTTTCTCTCTGACTTTTAAATTCGGTTATTTTTTTGGCATACAAAAGGTTTAATTTTCTGTAGTCAAATCCATCAATCTTTTCATTTGTGCCTTGTTTCACTTCTTTAAGTGAGGAAAGGCCCCCCAGCCCCAGGGATCTGTGAAAGCCGCCTACTAGAGCTCGGGGCGCTTGGGGTCTGGCGCACGTGCACGGTTCCACGGGGTGGGGGGGCTCTGCTCTGAGCGCTCCGGAGTCCCAGGGGAGGCCCCTCAGGCCCCCTTTCTCCGGCAGGTGCAGGGGAGGGCGCTTCTCTCAGCCCTCCTACTCCAAGCTCTTGGCTCCCTGCTGGCTCCCACGGGGCCTGCACGGAAGCCTAGCTGCTCCCCGTTTAAGACGGCGTCCTCTGGAGCGACCCCGCCCCGCCACCCAGGCCTGCCTCTGCAGCTCCAGCCCCGACGGGCCTCGGGCAGCCAGGCCAGCGACGGACGGTGCTGCGGGCCAGGGGTCTCTGTGGGCTGGTGTGTGAGTCTCGAGCTGAGGGTGTGCCGTGTGCCAACTCTGTCCCAGGCCCTGGGAACCTGCGGCAGGGGGTCGGGTGGGTCGAGGCACACATGAACCGTGACCCGTGGCGGGAGGCCCGTGGGCGCTAGCTGGCCCCGCCCTCCGGCCCCTGCGGCCCCTGCGGCCCCTGCGGCCCCTGCGGCCCCTCCGCCCCTCCGGCCCCTCCGCCCCTCCGGCCCCTCCGCCCCTCCGGCCCCTCCGCCCCTCCGGCCCCTCCGCCCCTCCGGCCCCTCCGGCTCCGCCCTCTGGCCCCTCTGGCCCCGCCCCTCCCTTCCTTCCCTTTTGTGCGCTCCTCTCAGATATGCAGATGACACCACCCTTATGGCAGAAAGTGAAGAACTAAAGAGCCTCTTGATGAAAGTGAAAGAGGAGAGTGAAAAAGTTGGCTTAAAGCTCAACATTCAGAAAACTAAGATCATGGCATCCGCTCCCATCACTTCGTGGCAAATAGATGAGGAAACAGTGGAAATAGTGTCAGACTTTTTTGGGCGGGGGCTCCAAAATCACTGTCGACGGTGATTGCAGCCATGAAATTAAAAGACGCTTACTCCTTGGAAGGAAAGTTATGACCAACCTAGACAGCATGTTAAAAAGCAGAGACATTCCTTTGCCAACAAAGGTCCGTCTAGTCAAGGCTATGGTTTTTCCAGTGGTCATGTATGAATGTGAGAGTTGGGCTATAAAGAAAGCTGAGCACTGAAGAATTGATGCTTCTGAACTGTGGTGTTGGAGAAGACTCTTGAGAGTCCCTTGGACTGCAAGGAGATCCAACCAGTCCATCCTAAAGGAGATCAGTCCTGGGCGTTCATTGCAAGGACTGATGTTGAAGCTGAAACTCCAATACTTTGGCCACCTGATGTGAAGAGCTGACTCATTGGAAAAGACCCTGATGCTGGGAAAGATTGAAGGCAGGAGGAGAAGGGGTTGACAGAGGATGAGATGGTTGGATGGCATCACTGACTCGATGGACGTGAGTTGGAGTAAGCTCCGGGAGTTGGTGATGGACAGGGAGGCCTGGCGTGCTGCAGTCCATGGGGTCGGGAAGAGTCGGACACGACTGAGCGACTGAACTGAACTGAGTCTATGGCCAGGAGTTCAGAATCAGTGTCACTGGGGAAGCCGGGTGGGGACTGGGCTGTTTCCTCCTGGAGGCCCCCGGGGGCCCACCCCCCACCTTCCAGGCCCAGCGCTCTGCTCTCTGCTGCCCTCATCAAGGCCTCTCTCTGACTCCCACCTCCTGCCTCCCTCTGACGATGACCCTGTGGTCACGTCCTCCCCCACCCCGTGAATCCAGGGGGACCTCCCATCCCAGGACCCTTCACCTCATCACATCTGCAGGGTCCCCTTGGCCACGTGAGGTGACAGGTTCCAGGGATCCGGACGTGGTGGTGGTGGTGGGGGTCTTTGTTCAGCCCACCCCAGGCCACTGTGACATGGTGCTGTTGGCTGTGGAGTCAGCCGGTGCTGCTCAAGGGGCCTCTCAGGAGGGGTGGGTGCAGAGCAGATCCTCCAGGGAAATGCCGCTGCCTCCTGGAGCTGCAGGGACCCACGCTGGCGAGTTTCCCCGCCTCCTTCCCTTGATCCCAAGCACATGGGGAGCTGTGAGGGGGGAGCAGGAGTCACACCAGGCTCCCCCTGCCAGGTGCAGGCTCACCTGCAGGACTCTTTGGCCCAAGGATGGTTTGCTGTGGGCGGGGGCAGCTGCTGGAGCCCCCAGAGGGGTTAGGAGTAGCGTGTGTGAGTGTCTGTGTGTGTATGCGGCTGTGTGTGTACCTGCGTGTGGCAGGGTGTGTGTGTGGTGTGTGTGTGTGTGTGTGTGTGGTGTGTCTGTCTTTGGGATGTGGATCCTGGATCTTGACTCCCAGTCTCTGCGTTGTACTCCACGTACAGTGAGTCCCCCACATACAAATGAGTTCCGTGCTGAGAGCGCGTTCGTAAGTCCAATTTGATCAGAAGTCCAACAAAGTGAGCCCAGGTACCCAGCTAACATGATTGGCCATATAGGACTGTCCTGTAATAGGTTTATAATACCTTTCACAAATAATACATGAAAGACAAACACCAAAAATAAACATTTTCAATCTTACAGAGCCGTTCCTTGAAAAGTACAGTAAGTAGTCTAGGACAGCAGCGGGCACACAGGGGCTGGCATCCGGTGAGCAGGCAAGAAGAGCCATTGACTGGAGGGGGGAGAGGAGGTGGGAGATGGTAGAGATGAAGGGTTGTCAGCAACAGGAGACGGAGGCGAGCTGCAGGGTCACTCACGCCTGACCTTGATGGCACAAGGTCTGGCTCATTGCTGGATGCAATTCTATCAACTCTCTTGAAAATATGATCCAGTGACGTCTGGGTAGCAGCTCATTTTTTCTCATCGTAGATGCCTCGGTAGCACTGGATTGTGTTCTGAGCAGCTGCTGCAACCTTCGTGCACCGTTCTGCCTTTGGGTTCTATGCTTCAAGAGCTAATGGTGCCTCCTCAAGTAAAGAAAATCCGCTGGTCACTTCCTGCATCACGAATCTCTTGGCTT
Organism: Giraffa tippelskirchi; assembly: GCF_054371585.1. Taxonomy (NCBI): domain Eukaryota; kingdom Metazoa; phylum Chordata; class Mammalia; order Artiodactyla; family Giraffidae; genus Giraffa; species Giraffa tippelskirchi. Next base: position 2,551,509 of record NC_137275.1, read on the forward strand.
CTTCACTTACTTCTTCCTCTCGTCTCTCCTCGTCCTTTCTTGGGGCCTCCAGCTCCATCGGGTCTTCATTATGAGCTCCTTGAGTTACAGGGTGACAGCACCACGCAGTGAAGTGCACAGAAACACAACCACTCGGACAGGAAGCACACACGTGACAGTGTGCGCTGCACACGTGCACTAACATATGTGATTGAACATGTGAACCCATGTTCCCATCTTTGAAAGTTCTCAACTTGAAAGTTCGTATGTGGGGGACTTTCTGTATTAGAGCCATCATCATCTCCCACGGGGGCTTCCCTGGTGGCTCAGCTGGTAAAGAATCTGCCTGCAATGTGGGAGACCTGGGTTTGATCCCTGGTTTGGGAAGACCCCCTGGAGAAGGTCATGGCAACCCACTCCAGTATTCCTGCCTGGAGCATCCCCATGGACAGAGGAGCCTGGCGGGCTGCAGTCCATGGATTTCCAAAGAGTCAGACAGCACTGAGTGACTGAGCACAGCACACAGCATACCTCCCACGGAGCCCCCAGCTGCCCGTCTGCGTACAAGCTCCATGAGCTGTTGTCACCAAGCACACCCCAGGGAAGAGCGGCCTGCGGGCTGTTCAATGTCCCACATGGGGAGTGAGGGGTGAGCCGGGACCCTCCTGGCTCTGCTCACCACCTCTCCCAAGAGAGAGCCCAATCACGAATTGGACAGGTAGTGGAGAGGGTTCAGGAGACTCCTGCCCAGTGGGTGAGGCTGCCAGGTTGTACCCTGAGGTGGGGCAGACTGCGTGGCAAGGCACTGGCCAGCAGGTGAAGTCCTGTGGGCAAGGCCGTGGGATGGGCACTGCTGGCTGAGGCAGGCGGCTCTATTCAGGCCCAGGCAGACGATGGCCCCATCTATTTTGTGAGGTCAGAGAGCCCCTGGACAAAGTGTGGAGGGCGAAACGTCAGTGGGAGGAGTTCCTCCCACAGGCCATGTTACTTCCCTGGTGCCACCTCCTCCAGGAAGCCTGCCCTGGTCTCCCTGGCGGGGTGGGGCACAGCCCTCGCTCCTGGCCCAGCATCACCATGTCGCCATCATCTGTCTCTGGTGGCCTCTCTCCCTGGAGGCCCGGGACTGTGTGCGGGCCTTGGCTCTGTGTCCCGTGGGGGGCTCTGCACAGGTCTGGGAGTTGATTGTCGATGGAGCAGATGGTTAAGGAGCCCAAGGAAGTGGGGTGTGGGGGAGGGAGAGGAAGCCTTGCCCTGGAGGACGCCCTCAGGGACCCACAGCCACGGGCTGTCCTGGGTCAGGGGGCACACGCCCAGGTGGGAAGGGAGGGGACAAGCAGGAAGTAGCTTTCCCTCACTGACGAGATGGCCCTGATTCCTGGTGGAGAGAAGCGACCTGCTTCCTCCCCATTTTCACTCCCGTTTTCTCAGCTCCAGTGCCTGCCTGCCGCCTCTCACTCCCTGTGATGGCTGCACTGGGGCCAGCGGGGAAGGGGGACCATCCTTTGCTCTGTTTCCATGGAAACTGGTGGGGTCCACAATTGCTCCAGCCAGGCCAGGGGGTTCCCCCAGAAGACCAGCTAGGATGACCTCAGCCTGAAGCCCCCTGGGCTGGGCTGGGGCCTCCACGTGTGCCTCAGCCTCTTCCTATAAAGACAGCGGTTGGCGGTGGGGAGGTGGTCCTGGAACATCCTGGGGGGCCTGGGGCCAGAGAACAGGATCCCAGAATCAGGGAGTTTTGAAAGGATCTGTGGGGAGGAAAGGAATGAGGAGAAAGAACTTCACTGGAGGCATCAGAGCAGCCAGAGGAAACCCCGTGACACAGTGACCCCTCCACCCGGCCTCTCCCAGAACCCCAGGCTCCCTGGGGGCAGCGGCGTGGCCAGCAGGCTGGAGGCCAGTCTGGGCTCCATCCCTGAGGACCAGGTGAAAGCAGGAAGGATTCACACACTGGTGGAGGGGTAAGCGGTGGGCGTCCAAGGCCAGAGAAAGCCCCAAAGTCCCCGGGAACCCAGGCCAAGAGTCCCTCTGGGTAAACAGGATCTGTGAGGCTTGGGACGGGGTGGGGCTGCCCCAGGGTCAGGAGCAGAGTGAGGGCAACCCAGCGGCTCTGCTGCCCGGCCGGGGGCTTCTGAGAATTTACCACCACGGGGCCTGTGCGGAGGGCGGGAGGAGCAGGGCCCCGCCTCTGGGTGCTCATCAGAGCCGAGAAGATCATCCAACGGAAATATTCACTGGGTTTCCTGGCCCTCAGAGAACACCCTTCCCTGCCCACCTCCCGCCTCGTCCTCAAACAGCTGGATCCTTGTGGTTTTGAGCATCCTGCTCTAAGGAAGAGTTAGTACAAACTGAAACTCCAAAGGGGGATCGCCAACATTGTGAAAACCCGTCAGGGTTTCTTGGATGAGTGAGAGCGAAGCAGGAGATGGTCCCCACTCACGCCCAAGAGGGACCGGTGAGGGTGTGTGTATCGGTCAGCTGCTGCTGTGTAAGGACGCGGCCTCTGAGCCCTACGGTGGGAAGAGACCAAGGGGAGCCCTGGTGGACGAGGGAAGGCCCTTGGGCCACAGACAAAACCCTTCTGATGTTTGCAGATGGCGCTGTTGACCATGGTGCCTGAAAAGTCGAATCGGAGAACAATGAGAAATCTATCACCTTTCCAGCCCTGGAGCTTCACCTGAATGATTGGAAATATCCCCAAACCAACCAGCGACTCCTTTCGTCCATTTTAAGGAGTAGCACTTAATTGCCATAGTGACTGCGAGCTTGCTAAGTACAAAAGAAATAAGCTTGTTTCTGTAGCTTTGGTTTCCTGCCGGAGGTGTAACATCCCCACCCAGCAGAGTGGCCGCGATGACCCGCTGAGTTGTGGTCTCTGATTTCCAGGGCACTCTCTGAAGATGGAGTCGTCTCTCACACGCTCACCCTGGGCTGATGACCCAGGGGGATGGCCGCGGGCCGGGCTCTGGAACCTGTCCAAGAGGGGTGAAATAGTCCAGCGTTCCAGGTGCCAAGAAGAAAGTGAATTTTATCCTCTCTGATCAGATTTGACAGGTGCTGTGGGGGCCAGGGGTTGCTTTGGCTCAGGTGTGTGAACAGAGACAACTTGGAGTCTTTCCTCTCCTGCCTTCTCATTAGATGGAAACCGGGTCCAATTAAAGAACCCAAGAGGAGGATGGCTGAAAACGCAGCAGGTCTGGTTAAACCAACATGAGCCAATGACTGATGCTAAAGCAGGATTAAAATGTAAAGGTGGTTATTGAAAGAAAGAGGTGAATATCTGCACTAATGATAAAGTTTAACTGATGGGAGAAGGGGGGTCTGAAACCTGAGAGTAAGTCAGCCGAGGGAGGGACCCGGGCGATCGCAGGTGCATCCTCTGAGAGCGCAGCAGTGGGGGACCCTGGGGAAGCCTCCAGCACCACCAGGAGCCCCCGAGACCCAAATGCTGCTTGCTCACTGTCAGCAGAGTCAGCAGAGGAAGGAGACAGGTTTGATAAAACCGAAGTAAACAAGTTCAGAAATAAAAGCTCCGCGGAGGTGATGATTAAACCCGAGCTGGCTCTTTGAAAACATTCTGTAAAATGAACAAGCCCTGGAAAACGTGATGGAGAAGAGTCAGCGCCCCTGGAACAAGCCGAGGTGGGCGGGGTCGAGGGCGCGCTGGGCTCAGGCGGGGGGGGGGGGGGCCTGTCTCCGCACCAGGGTCCCCTCGGTTCAGGTCATTCTCGCCTCTCCGGCTAGAGGCGGTGGCGGAGACGCAGCTGAGTTTGGAGGAAACGTGGGTCAGAGCAGAGACTAAAAGGGGACGGTGAACCAGAGGGAAGAGGATGGAGCCAGGGAACCGCAAGGGACGACCGTCCTGGCAAAGTCCGGCGTGTCCACAGTGCGCCGGGGACATGATCACGAAAACCACGGCAGGCAGCCTGGGTCAGACCCACCACCCCAGGTCACGGGAGTGTGGGGCCCTTTGCCAGCACATCCCCGAAGCCCAGCCCACCCAGGAGAGGCTGGAGTTGGGGGGTGGGGGTGGTCCCTGCCACCACACGGCACGGGCCACCTGCAGTGGATGACACCGATGATGTCATCGGTGATGACACCGATGATGTCACCCTCTAGGGAGGCCCTAGACGGTCCTGTAGTCAAAAGCCCAGGCGACAGGCCTTAACCACTGAGCGCAGGGCCATCAAGGACGTGAGAGCAGGTGACGTTTTCCGACGAGTTTTGCGAGGTGTGGCCCATGCAGTCTCTAAGGCCCACTGTGGTGGGGGCCACCGGCCAGGCTGGGGCTTTGGAGACCCTCGCTTAGGGGTCTGTGGTCAGGGGTGTCCGTCCTCTGAGGGTCCACTCTCAGGAGAGCTCAGGGTGGATCTGACGCTCTGCCGTCCCCACCTTTATTGTTGGCGAGTTTCGGACAACAGCCCTGCGTGTTCATGCGTCGCCGGGTCCTTGTGATGTAAAGAGGGTTCCCTCCTCTCTCACAGATGGGGACGCACAGGGCTTCTCTGACGTGGGATGCTGAAGAGCTGAGGCACGACTCCCAGGAGGGCAGGGGAGGGCCCTGTGCTTGCCAGGGGTGTCTCTGTGCAGGGCATCCTGGAGGGGGTGGCCATCGTGGGGTACCCCCAACCCCAGCAGATACCACCCTTTCTCCCCATGAATCTGCTCAGTGGACAGCAGCTCCTGGGGCAGGGGCAGGCTCCCCATCCCTAGACCACACCCTCTCCCTAGGCTACTCCCTGGTGGGTCTGGAGGGCGTGCTCAGAGACGCGGGTGAGGGTGGGGGTCAGAGGTCCTGGAGGGGAAGACACGCCCTGGGGTTTCCCCCTGGTGGAGGCAGGCTGGGAGGAAGCAGAGGCCCGGTCCAGGCCCTGGGGACCCCAGGTCCTGCCCAGCAGGACCCTTTCCGGGATCGAGTTCTTCTTCAGACAGCGAGCCCCTCCGAGCCGTGGGCAGACGTGCCTCATTGGCATGCCAGGGCCCTCTCAGCTCACTGCACAGCCAGCGCCCAGAGATCTGATTTCAAGATCATTACTGAGAAGTCCAGCTTTCCTGTAAGCATGAGTTATTACTTGGGAATCAAAGCCCAAGTGAAGGAAGATGACAAAAATCTGCTGTCTGCCAAACATGTCTGCTGGGGGATGGAGGGTGATAAACACTGCCAAAGCTGTCTCCTGCACACTGGCTCTGCAAGCAGTTCAAACCGGTTCAGCTGATCCCCGGCGGGCATGGGCTAGTCCTGAGCACTTAGATGGGGAAAAAAAACAAATTTCATGATTGGAGTCCATGGCATTGCTGGCGGGGCAGACCGGGCCAATGGAGGAGGTTATGGGGGCTCAGACCATCGTAGGTCTCAGGACAACAAGGCATCCAGGTGTGTGCTTGCTCCCCTCCCCCCACCTCATCCCTCCATCATCCGCCCATCTGTGGACCACAGGAGCTGTCTGAGTGCACAGGCTGTCGGGTGACTGGCCCAGAAAGAGCCTCATGGGAGAGACGGGTGGGGGAATTTCTGAGAGGATGGGGCAGCCTGGGAGGCACGGGAGGCAGAGGAGGCTCCCAGCACAGCGGGCAGTGAGGGGGGGAGGAGGCTTCCGTGGGAAGAGGTCCTGTGCTGAGTCCCGCGGAGCGGGGCAGGTGGGGGCCCAGGTGGCTGGGAACCACAGAGCAGACGGGGGACCCCACGAGCAGGGTGTGGAGGCTAGACCTGGGCACCTGGAGCATCCTGCACTTCTAGGACAGGAGGAGATGGGGACCCAGCTGGCAGAGGCCACAGTTCCCGAGAGAGAGGGGCGCCGGGACGTCGTCCTGTGGCCTGGGAGCCTCTGCAGAGTTCGAATGTGGAGCGGGAGATGAAGGTTTAGAAAGGCCACACGGGTGAAGTGCCAACACAGAACGGAGCTCAGCAAACCTTTCTGCATGGGCCGGATGTTGGGCCTGTTGGTTTTCTCATCTACGTCCCATGGGAAGGATAACCCAGGCTGGACAGGTGCCCGGGGTGGTCAGCTTTACTGAGAGACCCGGGCATTGGCCACGTTTGCCCTCCAGCCCTCTTTCGCCTGAGTCCGAGGGGTCCCTCTCCTGGAGGCTGTCCTGTGGACTGACCCCCACCCCGTGCAGCTGACTTTGCCCTCTCGAGGGCTCTTCTGGCCTTGCACTAGCTCTACACGTGTCCCCATGACACCTCCCTGTCCTTACTCCTGCCTGTCACCCTGCCGGCCCTTAAGGCCATGTGTGGGCAGTGATGAGCCCTGCCCTGTCTGAGCTGTGGATTTATCACTCTCCAGCTCCTCAGTTCAGTTCAGCTCAGTCGCTCAGTCGTGTCCGACTCCTTGTGACCCCATGGACTGCAGCACGCCAGGCCTCCCTGTCCATCACCAGCTCTCGGAGTTTACTCAAACTAATGTCCTTTGAGTTGGTGATGCCATCAAACCATCTCATCCTCTGTCGTCCCCTTCTCCTCCCGCCTTCAATCTTTCCCAGCATCAGGGTCTTTTCCAGTGGGTCAGCTCTTCACATCAGGTGGCCATAGTATTGGAGCTTCAGCTTCAGCATCAGTCCTTCCAATGAATATTCAGGACTGATTTTCTTTAGTATTTATTTGGGACCAAGGACTGACTCATTTGAAAAGACCCCGATGCTGGGAAAGATTGAAGGCAGGAGGAGAAGGGGATGACAGAGGATGAGATGGTTGGATGGACATGAGTCTGAGTAAACTCCAGGAGTTGGTGAGGCCTGGCGTGCTGCAGTCCATGGGGTCACAAAGAGTCAGACACGCCTGAGTGACTGAACTGAACTGTATTGAACCACCTCAGTGTCCCCACAAGGAGGGTGTGTGAGTGATATCTGTGCGACCCATGGAGGGCGTCGGGAGGCAGGTCGAGAGAGGCCGCCTTCCCGGCTGGGACGCCCGGTGCTGAGAGAAGGGGCACACAGGTGTTGTCCAGTGTCTCTGGGAAGCACTGTCTGAGCTCCATCCATCTTGGGGGTGGGGGTGGGGGCACTTTACTGGCCAGCTTCCTGGCAGCTACTGCAGCTGCAGAGACCAAATTGGCTATTCATTTTGTGGTCAAAATCCCAGTTAAGCCACGCCGCCACCGCTGCAGGCATCACACGCCGAGCATGCCTCATCTTTGCATACCCCTAAGTCCAGCTCCATGGACTGAATTCAAAAGCAAAATGTGTGAAACCCGGCCCACTGTGAAGTTTTCTGTCTCTGAAGCGAAGCTGTTGGCCACCCCGTAGACTCCATCAGGCCAGTGGAGACAACATTTAACTGGGCCATAGGCGCCTTGATTGATACTGTCCCTGCGATGACAAGGTTTTAGGGCTCCCAGCTGCTGAACCCTTACTGTTAACTTCCTTGGCATGAAAATGCATCCGAGCTCATTTCAGTCCTGTCCGTGAGGTAAAGAAATTCCCCATTTCAGACAAACAGTTTAAACAAGAGAAAATGACTAGGCGAGCGCTTTATATAACAACAATTAAGATAATTTGACGCTGCGTTTTGATTCAGGGCACAATATTCTCTTGAAAAGAGACAGTCTCTGCTTTCTTGAGCATTTCCAAAAGACTGAGAATTAAATCTCGTCCCCAATAAAAATAAAAAGCCTGGTTTTCCTTCTCAATATTAAAGTTTAGCTGAGGCAGGAAACAGTCTTTCAAATTATGCAGGAGTCTCATTAATAGACAGATTTTATGTAATGAAAGCTGCTGACATTTATGGAGTGTTTAATATTTACCAAGCCCCAGCTTTAGAACAGAGGCTACTGTGGCCCCACTTTATGGAGGAGGAAGCTGAGACAGAGATGGGTGAGGGGTTCACCCCGGGCAGCCTCAGAGATGGCTGGGCAGGGACCCTCAGTGGAGCTGAGGCCGGGGGGTGGTCAGAGCGCCCCAGCAGCCTCAGAGATGGCCGAGCAGGGGACCGTCAGTGGAGCTGAGGCCGGGGGTTGGTCGGAGCCCCCCAGGTGTGTTCTCTGCAGGTGGGGGCAGCACAGGGAAGACTTGGGGTGAGGAGGGGTCGCCAGCTCACGTGAAGCTCACTCTCCTGCATCACAGTGTCCCAGGCCACCTTTGAAACATGCAACCCTGACCCCGTCCCCACCTCCAAAGACCTCAGGACGTGGCAGAGGTCCACCTCCTTAGCAGACGTCCAGAGAACCCGAGACGGCCCAGCTCACCTCTCCAACAGCTTCCTGTCTACTCTGGAAGCTCCGGAGACCCCAGATCTCTGTGGCCACACCCCCAAACTTGGTGGCCCGGCTTCACCCTTGTGTGCGGCCTGAGAGCCCTCCCGGGACCTGCCAGCCTGGAGCGTGCCCACCAGTCCTTGGTCGCCCTGCTCCGGTGCCTGCCCGCTTCTCTTTTCTTGGGCGTGCTTTCCCTCTCGCTGACGGCAGCTTGGGTGGCTGTTTCTGCCCCAGCTCTGCCTCCTGGGCGCAGGGCTCCTCTCATTCCAGCTTGAAGCCCTGAGGCCCAGGGAAGGGGTGCAGGGAGGCTGCAGGGCGCACCGCAGGCCTCTTACCTGCCCCAGGGCACCCATCCTGGCCGGGCGACTCCCGGAGCAGGCCCTCCTTCCCCACTGGACGGCCTCGCCACCACCCAGAGGCGCTGGGCTGTCCCGGCCTCCCTGCCCTGAAGTCCTAATGGCCTATGGTCACTTTTGTTTTGGAGTAAGTTCCCCCACTTTGCCCTTCTTTCTCAAGATTGTCTTGGTTATTCTGGGCCCCTGGCACTTCTGTATGAATTTTAGAATTTCTAAAATTTATTAAAGCTTATCAGTTTCTTCAAAGAAGTCACTTGGTACCCTGGTCACGGATGCAGAGCCGTCCAGGATCACGGCTGCCTGGGAGAGGCGGGATCTGCCTGCGGGACGTGGGGAGCCCGCTCAGATCCGTCCACAGTCCTCCGGGTTCAGACTAAGTAGGTTTCTGAGACAGCTCGCTGAGTCGTGTGTGTGTGTGTGTGTGTGTGTGTGTGTCTATGCATCTGTGTGTGCATGTGTGTGTGTTCGTCTGTGTGTGTCTGTGTGCGTGTCTATGTGTGTGCATGTGTGTGTCTCTGTGTGTTCATCTGTGTGTGCATCTGTGTGTTTATGTGTATGTCTATGTGTCTCTGTGTGTGTCTGCGTGTGTGCCTGTGTGTGTGTCTGTGTCTATGCATCTGTGTGAGTGTCTGTGTGTGTGTGCGTCTGTGTGTCTGTGAGTGTTTGTGTGCATCTGTGTGTGTCCATGTGTGTGTCTGTGTGTGTGTGTCTGTGTGTGCGCATATCCGTGTGCATCTGTGTGTGTGCATGTGTGTGTGTCTGTGTGTGTCTATGTATATGTCTGTCTGTGTGCATCTGTGTGTGCGTGCATGTGTGTGTGTCTGTGTGTGTCCATGTGTGTTCTGTGTGTGTGCATCTGTGTGTGTCTAAGTGTGTCTGTGTGTATGTCGGTGTGCATCTGTGTGTGTGTGTGTGTGTCTGTGTGTGTCTGTGTATGTCTATGTGTGTCTGTGTGTGTACACATCTGTGTGAGCATGTGTGTGTGTGTATCTATGCATCTATATGTGTGCATGTGTGTCTGTGTGTATATCTGTGTGTATGTCTGTGTGTGTGTTTATGTGTGTCTATACATCTGTGTGTGTCTGTGTGTGTGCATGTGTGTACGTCTGTTTGTGTCCATGTGTGTGTCTGTGTGTGCGCATCTGTGTGTGTGTCTATGTGTATGTCTGTGTGCGTCTGTGTGTGTGCATCTGTGTGTGTGTCTATACATCTGTGTGTGTCTGTTTGTGTCCGTGTGTGTCTGTGTGTGTGCATGTGTGTGTGTCTATGTGTGTGTCAGTGTGTATGCGAATGTGTGTGTATCTATGTGTCTGTGTGTGTGTGTGTATATATCTGTGTGTGTGTCTCTGTGTGGATGTGCATCTGTGTGTGTGTCCGTGTGTGTGTGCATCCGTGTGAGTATGTGTGTGTGCGTATCTATGCGTCTGTGTGTGTGTGCTTGTGTCTGTGTGTGTCTCTGTGTGTGTATCTGTGTGTGTGCTTGATTTTCTAGGAGGGGACCCAGAGGGCAGGAGCAAGGTTCTGAGCTGTGGCTCAGCCAGCCAGGGCTGGAATCTGGCTGTGAGAGCAAGCCCGGGTTAGGTAACTGCTCTGAGCCTCAGTGTTCCTAATCTGTAAGATGGGAAGAACGAGGCTGTGGTAAGGATCAGACCCGACCCTCAGTGTCGAGTGCAGACGTGGAGGCACACTCGGGGCCTGTAGCTGCTAGTGCCCTGAGGTGTTCTTTGTTTGCTGCTGTGGGTGTGTGGTCTTCAAAAAGCAGAGGGACTCCAGGGGCCCCGTGTCCAGCTGCTGAGAACTTACCCTCTGGCGTCAGCTGCTTGACCACTGAGGAGACAAGTCCTGTCCCACGAAGTGACGCCTGGTGGGCTCCCCTGGAAGCAGAGATTCAGGGTGTGGACGAGGAGGGGAGGAGGCGGAGAAGTGTGCCTGCCTGCCCCTCATCCCACTAGACCCGGCCTCGGCATCTTGGGGTGGCTCTCCCGAGGTTCACCCCTAGGGCCCCGGGGACCATGCAGTGGTCCTGTGACTCGGCCCTGCCGGACTCTGGGCTGCAACCCCTGCAGACTCCCTCTGAGATCCTCAGGCCCCAGCCTCTCCCCTAGGCTGAGGTCTGACACCGGACCTGGATGACCTTCAAGTCCTTCCCGGGAGGGGGCCACAGAGACATATCTCTCAGGGGCGCGTGGTCGCCTTTCGCCAGCCAGGCCTGAGGTCAGCTCTGGGAGCGAGGAGGCCGGGGGGTCCTGGGAGGCGGGGGGGACGAGCGGATGGGGGCTGGACACGTGGGCTCAGGGCTGATCCCCCGCCAGTCCCTCAGCCTTGAGGAGGACGGGGCTCCGCTCAGCAGCTCCCGACTCTCGCCCCGTCCGCGAGGAACCATGGGGAGCATCAGGCCTGTGTTCTGAGATTTCTGCAGGATCTGGGGTGGACGAGGGTGGGCAGAGGGGCTGCCTGAAGCCGGAGGTCTTGGGAACCTCCCCCCTCACAGTGTCCCTGGGTCATCGTGCCCCGTGTCGAAACTCCAGACCAAAAGCGCCAACAGCCGCACAATCCCACGGCAGGTTCCGAGCGCCTCCTCCTCCAGGTTCACTGGACACCTGAGTCCAGACTCTCCCTGGCCGCCAGCTCTGCCCCCTGCTCCCTGCAGAAGGTGCAAGATCCGCTCCTAGCCCAGCCAGTGGAGCCCCGAGGGCCCTGGTCGTCCCCTCTGGTGGGCTGGGGCATGGTGACCAAGGGCATCCATGTGGGATACCCTGCCCTCGGACCTGGGCAAGGCCACTCTTATCTGCAGCCGCGGCCCCTGATGGAAATGAGATGCCGCAGAAAGCGTCACTGGCTCCTGCCCCAAGCCCACATCCCTCCCCTTAAATAATTTAGACAAGCACACATCCCTGTCACAATGGCTGCCCAGCACTCTTTTATCAAAACTGGAGAAGAGGAGGTGGCCACAAGCCATCAGATTCGGTGAAGATGCATTATGTATGAGCAGAGACCGTTCCCCTCCAGCCACCGCGGAATCAGAGCAACTCAGCCTCGACCTGACAAAAATTAAAGTGATTCTTGGCCCTTTTCCTTATAAATAAGGATCTGACTGTGGTTCCGGCCGAGCTGTTTGCTCAGTAGATTTATGTGTAATTGGCTCGGCTCAGGGACCGCGGTTCTGTCCTGTGGTAGGAGCGCTGGTCTGGGGCTGGGAGAGCTGGCCAGGCCTTGGTGGTCATTCTCTAGGCCCTCCTCTTGGAGAAGGGGAACAGCGATGTCCTGTGCTTTCCTGAAAGAAATCCCGGGAGACGCTGAGGTGCCCAGGGTGATGGCAGCTACTCCTCCCAATGGGGCCGGGGTCTCCTCGCCCCAGACTGGTGGTTTCTCAACAAGTGGGTGTAGGGAGTGGGGTGAGGGGTGTGGCACGTAGCTTGGTCTGCACTTTTGTTGAGTTCCGTGCACAGGATGCTGGGTTCACCTGTCCTCAACATGGGGACCGCGTTCTCTCTCGTCCTCTGGCCTCTGATTGTTACTGATGGGACGGTGGCCTTGGTTTGACCTTCACCAGCATCTCTGTCTGGGGGTTTCAAGATACTCTTTCATGTCTTACCTGCTCTACCTGCCATACGCCTTCTCTTTTTAATATAAGGACTCCTGTTTTTCACCCTTCTGGAAAACTCCATCATCCTCTGAGAACTGGCCCCTGGGTTATCTTTTCCCACCAGAAGTAGGGCTTTTGGTTCATACTAAGTTCCCCCAAAACTAGCCTGCATGCCACTTAGGGCCTGCCAGCACCCTCTCTCTCTAAGCTGCTTCTATGCTTCTGGGAAATCACTTCTGTTATGTTCTAATCATCACCAGTCCCATTTTCCAGCTGTGACAAACCTGTATTGCCCATCTACAGAATTGTCTTCTTCAAAAACTACATTTTTGAAATAAAAATAGAGTTACCATATGATCCAGCAATTCCACTCCTGAGCATATATCTGGAAAATATGACAGCTCTAATTTAACAAGATACACGCACCCCTGTTTTCACAGCAGAATTATTTGCAGTAGCCAAGACATGGAAGCAACCTTGGTGTCCATCGTCGACAAATGGACGAAGAAGGTGTGGTGCATGTAAGTACACAGTGAAGTATTCCTCAGCCATAAAAAGAATAAAATATTGCCATTTGCAGCACCACGGACGGACCCAGAGATGATCACACTAAGTGAAGTGAGTCAGACAGAGGAAGACGAGTATCATATGATATCACTTATATGTGGAGCCTAAAATGTGACCTAACTGAACCTCTCTACACAACAGAAACAGACTCTGGGGCACCTCTAGTAAGGTTATGCTCAAAATCCAAGCTAGTCTTCAACAGTACATGAGCCAAGAACTTCCAGATGTACAAGCTGGATTTAGAAAATGCAGAGGAACCAGAGATCAAATTGCCAACATCCGCTGGCTCATCGAGGGCTTCCCTGGTGGCTCAGATGGTAAAGCATCTGCCTGCAATGCGGGAGACATGGGTTCAATCCCTGGGTCGGGAAGATCCCCTGTAGAAGGAAATGGCAACCCACTACAGTACTCTTGCCTGTAAAATCCCATGGACGGAGGAGCCTGGCAGGTTACAGCCCATGGGGTCGCAAAGAGTCAGACTTGACTGAATAACTTCACATAGTCATGGTGGGATTATTGAAAAAGCAAGAGAATACCAGAAAAACATGTATTTCTGCTTCATTGACTATGCTAAAGCCTTTGACTGTGTGGATCACAGCAAACTGTGGAAAATTCTCAAAGAGATCGAAATATCATACCACTTTACCTGTCTCCTGAGAAATCTGTATGTAGGTCAAGAAGCAACAGTTAGAACCAGACATGGGACAATGGACTGGTTCTAAATTAGGAAAAGAGTACGTCAAGGCTGCATATTGTCACCCTGCTTATTTAACTTCTATGCAGAGTACATCATGTGAAATGCCAGGCTGGATGAATCACAAGCTGGAATCAAGATTGCCAGGAAAAATATCAACAATCTCAGACATGCAGATGATACCACTCTAATGGCAGAAAGTGAAAAAGAATTAAAGAACCTCTTGATGAGGGTGAAAGAGGAGAGTCAAAAAGTTGGCTTAAACTCAGCACTGAAAAAACTAAGATCATGGCGTCAGTCCCATCACTTCATGGCAAATATATGGGGGAAAAATGGATATAGTGACAGATTTTATTTTCTTGGGTTCTAAAATCACTGAAGGTGGTGGTTGTAGCCATGAAATTAAATGATGTTTGCTCCTTGGAAGGAAAGCTATGACAAACCTAGACAGTGTACTAAAAAGCAGACACATCCCTTTGCTGACAAAGGTCCATATAGTCAAAGCTATGGTTTTTCCAGCAGTTGTGTATGGATGTGAGAGTTGGACCATTAAGAAGGCTGAGCACCAAAGTATTGACAGTTTCAAATTGTGGTGTTAGAGAAGACTCTTGAGAGCCCCTGGGATGGCAAGGAAATCAAACCAGTCAATCCTAAAGGAAATTAACCCTGAATATTCACTGAGAGGACTGTTGCTTGAAGTTGAAGCTCCAATACTTTGGCCACCTGATGTGAAGAGCCAACTCATTGGAAAAGACTCTAATGCTGGGAAAGACTGAAGACAAAAGGAGAAGGGGTTGCAGAGGATGAGATGGTTAGGGAGCATCACTGATTCAGTGGACATGAGTTTGAGCAGACTCGGGGAGATACTGAGAGAGGAGCTTGTGCTGCAGTCCATGGGCTCACAAAGAGTCAGACACGACTGAGCCACTGAACAACAACGGCAACTCCATTGGGTGCTGAGTTTTCTTTTATTCTTCATTGCTGAGTGGGAGGACACTCTGAGGCCCCCCTCACTGAATTGCCTGGGTTCCAGCCAGAGAGCCCCTACAGCACTCGTCTCCCCTGAGTATCTCCTTGATGACCATGGTAGTGGAGGAATGACTTCTCTGTCTGCTGGCCTCATGTTACAGCAGGAGAAGCCAGAGGGAGACCCCAGCTTCCAGATTGAGGCAACATTCTGTGCTCCCTGCAAGAAGCATCCTTTCCTGGAAAATTGGAACTCTCAGGTCCAGCAAATCCAAAGCCCAGGGCTAGACAGCTTTAAGTGGGTTACCTGGAGTAAGAGCAAGAGAGCAGCTCTCATCTCCAGACCTTGGCTTCCAATTGTGTATGGGGGATTGCAGGAAATAAGACCAGGTACTGGCCACTGGTTTAAAACACACACTGCATCTTCAGGGCAGTATCCTCATAGCTCCGGGAGTGTTCCGCTTTCTGTCAGGCCAGTCATGTCCAGGTGTTGTGGTGTGCGTTGGACCAGTGAAATCCATGGACATAAGCCCGTAGCTGCACTGCTTTCAGAGGAGATTGAGTTCCTGGGTGGAATGGGAGACCACAGCGGTGACTAGGGCTTTCTTCAGCACCATGGAGAGCGGTGCTGGGACCTCCCGGTGTTTAGGAAGACTGTGGTAGTCCTGAACACCTGCCTGTCCCCAGGAGGGTGGTGACGGCTGAGAACAGGACTTCAACTCCACGTGTGCAGGCTGCAGAGTTACAAGTGCAGCTTCATCACAATCTTTCCCCGACCCCTCATTTTGGAAGGATCTCAAGGAATCATCCTTGTGGCTCAGCTGGTAAAGAATCCACCTGTAATGTGGGAAACCTGGGTACGATCCCTGGGTTGGGAAGATCCCCTGGGGAAGGGAAAGGCTACCCACTCCAGTATTCTGGCCTGGAGAATTGCATGGACTGTGTAGTCCATGGGGTTGTAAAGAGTTGGACACAACGGAGCAGCTTTCACTTTCGTGGGATCATCCTACCAACATGGGCCCCAGGGATGGCGCCTCATTCCAGGTCAGCATTGGCCCCTGGCAGGTCGTCGGCAGACAGAACCTATAATAGTGCTATGGCCAGGCTGGGGCACTGGGCCCCGGCACAGCCTCCAGCCCACTGCCACCCCCTCACCACCCCCTCCCCGGGCCCCCATGCTGTTTCCCAATCAACCTGCCGGGTGGACTGCAGGCCCGGTACAGGCCAAGCTCCAGACTTTTCAAGAGAAGGCTGAAGTTTGGATAGTTGGGAAAATGTCCTGGTTTTAAAATACTGATTATTAAGTCAAATTTAGAACAAATAAACATACATGCCAATCCAAAAAAGAAAAAAAAAACACATGAAGGGCTTAGACTGATGGATGCTTGGGGGGTCCCACTGCTTGGCGATGGTTAGCTCAGCTCTCTCTGCTTGCTGATGGGGTTGACAGGCTGTGGCCATTGGGCTGAGTTTTCTGCTTGTGTCTTAAATTATGGAAACGATCTGACATCCACACTGCGGGGGAGCAGCTGGGTTTGCGTAGCTGATTTCCCGTGTCCCCGTGGTTCTCTCACAAGTGCTGTGGGCCCCACGCACCCCTGGAGACTGGAGGACAGCCCCATTGACCTCCTGAGCAGTCGGGGCAGCCCAGAGGACACGGGGACTCTGGAGCCTGGGTTTTGGGGGTCAGTGGCTGTGGAGGGGGCAGGAGGAAGAGAGGCCAGTGCACAGGTGACTTGGGGACACCTCTTGGGGGTGCATCTGACTATTGTCTGCACCCAGGAAGGTCCCCAGGAGGAGCGGAAGCCAAGTTCATTGCTGTCCTGAGGGTGGGGGTCAGGGAGTGGGCAGTGGTAGTGGATGTAGGCGGTGGGCTCTCAGGTGGAAGGGGTTGGTGTACGAGACCCCCCTGGGCAGGTCCTGCCCCATGCTGCTTCCTCCTGCTGAGAACCAGGGACCCTTTACAGGGCGTCGGCCACATACAAGTTCACCCACAGAATAAGAATGCATGCAACCGTAGATTACAAGCATCATTTTAAAGAACATTGAATATGGTGAATGTGGTCCTAGTTATTAAAAATCATACAATAGATACAACCATTAGAGCTTTAATAAGAATCTATGTAACCATAGATTATAAGCGTCATTTTAAGGAATACTGAATATGGTGGAAAATGGTGCTGACATCCTGAGGTCCTGGTTATTAAAAATTATACAACAGATATGACCCTCAGAAAAAAATGAGAAACCACTTGCATGCCTAACACTGAGGAATAATTCAGATAAATTCAGCACCATCTGTAGATCGGAATTCCATGGAGCAATTCAGAATGGTGCTTCTAAGGACCTCGAGGCCTTGGGGAAGATGCTCTCTGGTTCTATTTCATGTGACTGTCTATGTGACTGAGTTCCATGCATTTTACGTATTAATCATGTGAAATAATTAATTCAAAGATGTTCTTTTAAACCCCGAAACTTGACAAACCTCCAAGATGTGGTATGAAAATCAGCCGTTATTTCTCTGATTGGAGAGACCACGGCACATTCACCAGGGACTGAGCTGCTTTAATTCCCTGAAACCATCTGATCGTCTGTCACGTGGGAAGTGAGGGGGGGAACAGCTGCTTCAGGGAAGTGGACGCTGGAAGTTTGGAAGCTGGGAAAACGGCTCCGCCCGACAAGAAACTGGGGAACATGGGCGGGAGCTGCCCAGAGGCCTATTTTCCGGGCTCCTGGGAAAGGCCCAGTGTTTCAGATTTGGGTTCATGGTAGAGGTCATTCCCTGCCGACGAGTCCTGCTCAGCCCTGGAGTGCAGGGCAGCTGATACGTGGATAATGGGTGGGAATGCCAACGCCCCAGTCTCCATCAAGCACCCAGGAAGCACCACTCTGCACTAGCCCTGCCCTGGTCCCTGGATGGCAGCACTCCCCTGAGCCCAGGGTGCGTAGGGGAGGGTCCTGGGCTCCTAGAATCACAGAGGATGCCACTGTCTGCAGGCTATGTCATCTCTGGGAAGTAACACAGAGGGATCCTAGGGCCCTGAGACAACTGCCATTCCCATCTCATGCCCCCTCAGTGGGTGTGACTCAGCCTGGTCCTCATTGCCCCTAGGCTGGAACAGGAGGGAGGTGCAGATGGGTGCTGGCTGGAGGACTGCCTGGAGGAGGGGGCATGGGACAGGTGGACAGGGCCGGGTGGGAAATTCTTCACTGATGTGGGAGAAGACCAGTTTGTGGAAGAGCTTCCAAAAGATGTGGGCTGCCCACAGTCACCTGGTTGAGGCACGTTGCTGGTGAGTCTGGCACAGCCTTCAGGACACACCCTACTGGGCATCTCTCGTTTTCCTCTAGAGCTCACAGCCCTAGAAGGGTATGCACGTCTGAGCTATGGGGGAAGCGCTGCTCTTCATCTGACTCTTGTGCCACGTGACTCAGTTACATAGCCCAGTTGTCAGGATCTGCTGCTGCAGAGGGTCCCCTGCAGGCTCTGGGGGCACTCGTGGCAAAGAACCCGTCTGCCAATGCAGGAGATCTAAGAGACCCGGGTTTGATCCCTGAGTGGGGAAGATCCCCTGGAGGAGGGCAAGGTAACCCACTCCAGTATTCTTGCCTGGAGAATCCCATGGACAGAGGAGCCTGCTGGGCTGCAGAGCATAGGGTCGCAGAGGGTCGGACACGCCTGAAGCGACACAGCAAGGACAGTCACGAATCTTTCAAACTGCATCTCTCCCCGCACCCTTAGCAACCCCTTTGGGGTCAGTTCCTAGCAGTGGGCCTGCCAGATGGCATCTTGCCAAGCCCGAGGTGCACTTGGCCACAAGCTCTGCAGAAGGTGTCAGTGGGGACCGCTCACTGGTTGGGGATGGGGGTGTTGGGGGATTTAAGCAAGCCACGATCTGATCTGCCCTTTGAAGGGTCTCCACGGCTGCTGACCACGTGATGTGGCAGAAGACTCTTGAGAGTCCCTTGGACGCAAGGAGATCCAGCCAGTCCGTCCTAAAGGAGATCAGTCCTGGGTGTTCATTGGAAGGATTGATGCTGAAGCTGAACCTCCAATACTTTGGCCACTGATGCGAAGAACTGACTCATTGGAAAAGGCCCTCACGCTGGGAAAGATTGAAGGCAGGCTGAGAAGGGGACGACAGAGGATGAGATGGTTGGATGGCATCACTGACGCGATGGACATGACTTTGAGCAAGCTCTGGGAGTTGGCGATGGACAGGGAGGCCTGGTGGGCTGCAGTCCATGGGGTCGCAAAGAGTCGGACACGACTGAGCGACTTCACTTTCACTTTTCAATGTAGGAGATCCAGGTTCGATCCTCGGGTCAGGAAGATCCCCAGAGAAGGGAATGGTAATCTGCTCCAGTATTCTTGCCTGGAGATTCCATGGACAGAGGAGCCTGGCGGGCTATGGTTCATGGGGTTGCAAAGAGTTAGACTGAGTGACTAACACTTTCACTCTCACAGGCTGCTGAGCTGGAGTGGTCTTTGGGGGCAGAATGGAGGCAGCAGGACCAGCTTGGAGGAGGCGGCCGGTGCTCTGGCCAGAAAGGCTGTGCCTGGGGTGGGGACTGGGGGGAGGGCAGCGGATGGTGGGGAGGGATGGGGTTCCCCTGTGCTGGGGGGCAGAGCCAACGGGACTGGCTGACGACGTGGTGGAGATGGGCGTGAGAAACGGGGGTCCCAGGTGACTCTGGCCACAGTGCTGATGTCACAGATACGCATGGCATCTCCCCAGAGAGGGTCACGCTTCCCGCTGTGGGAGTCGGACGTGGCCACGGGATCTGAGGCAAGGGACGTGGAGGGGAGACCCTCATGTCCCTCTGGCAGCTGCTCAAGAGCCAGTGCACCGTGAAGCCTGTCGTCCCGGGTCCTCTCGCGATGCAACGAACAGGCGGGAACACAAGGCAAGCTTGCTCATCTGAAGCCCTTGGGACACATGTGGTTTGTTAGCATCATCTGGTCTGGCCTGGCTGCTGCAGGCTCCAGGGTTTTTGGTCTGAGCCAGGGCAGGTCAAGGTCATCAGTGGACTGAGAAAGGTAAGATGGGTTCTGGGGGAGCAGTTTGGGGAGTGCATGAAATCTGGAGCCCTGTTGATGTCAGGGGGTGGCTGGGGGTCCCTGAATGTTGATGCTATTTCAAGCCATAGCAGTCACACTGGCTGACACAAGCTCGGGCTTCTATGTCCGGCTCTTTCCCAAGGGCTTTACATGGATTAACTCTGGGTCTTCGGGTGAGGAAGCTGAGACACAGCAAGCGTAAGTGAGAGGCCAAGGTCCCCCGCTCCTCAGTCGTGGTGTAGAATTGACCTGGGGGATCCTTGCATGAAATTGCTCCGCATTCCCCACAAGACCAGGGCAGAGGGCTGGTCCCCAGCCCCACCTGCCTGTGTTATCCAAGTGGGCAGCTGGGCTCGACTTGGACCCTCATTGCTCAGGGGGTCCAGACCCACCTGCTACCTGGCCCGTGTGGCCAGGCTCCAGGGGCCTTGGCTGTGACTCTTTCTCCTCTGGACCTCCAGCTTCCATGGCGGGGGTCCTGGCTTCTACATCAACTGTTCAATAATTATAAGGGCTTTTCCGACTTCATTGTGGGGGAGAGAGAGCTCCCACAGGCAAGGTGGTTAACCAAGAGTCGCCAGATCATTCAGGAGTCATCTTCAAGGCAATCTTCAAGGCACTTAAGTCATCTTCAAGGCTTGCACTTAAGCCAGTTACTCCTGGGGGTAACAAAGGAACAGGTGTTTCCAACCCTCTCGAAAAAAAATGTGAGTATTTGTGAAAGTGAAAGTTGCTCAGCCCTGTCTGACTTTTTGCAACCCCATGGACTATACAGTCCATGGAATGCTCCAGGCCAGAATACTGGAGTGGGTAGCCTTTCCCTTCTCCAGGGGATCTTCCCAACCCAGGGATCGAACCCAGGTCTCCCACACTGCAGGTGGATTCCTCACCAGCTGAGCCACAGGGAAGCCCAAGAACAGTGGAGTGGGTAGCCTATCCCTTCTCCAGGGGATCTTCCCCACCCAGGAATTGAACCGGGGTCTCCTGCATTGCAGGCGGATTCTTTACCAACTGAGCGATGTGAATATTTGCACGCTGCCTCTGGTACAAGTAACATGCTCATCTTTACCTCCGGGGCCCTGGTGCCCAGCGCATGTCAGTGTCAACGCTGCTGACAGGCAGGGTGGTGCCCAAGTCCCTGCCTGGGCTTGTTCAGCTGCAAGCTTCCGGCCTCCCTGTGTGAGCTGGGGCGGACCACTTTGCTTCTCTACGGCCTCGCCTCCAAAATGATGATCCTCTTATAATTTCTGGGATCATTAAGTGCGACAAACATAGTCCACTGAAGAAGGGAATGGCTACTCGCTTCAGTGTTCTTGCCTTGAGAACCCCATGAATAGTATGAAAAGGTTAATTGAGAAGCTATGTTGAGAGCATCAGTACAAAGTAGCTGATAAGCAAAGGCTTTGGGGGGCGATTAGACACCTGCCTGGGGTATGCAGGGTGCTGGGGTGCATGCGGCCACCCCCAGAAGTTGTGTCTATTTCTTACACACCCTCCAGCTGAGTCTGTGGCCTCAGGCCATGGCCTCAGCCCTCCTGTTGTCTGTGTTTTACTTTGTGCTACCTGGCAGGTCTCAGGTGGAGACGGTACCTCCCTGTGCCATTTTGCATTTCCTAGTTTGCATAGGGGATGAGCTCATAATAGGTAAATATTCATTTGTCATTTGTGTTTCCTCTTCTGTATAATCCCTGTCCCTGCCTTTATCCATTTTCCATCACGTCACTGTCATTTTCTTGTTGGTTTGTGAGTGCTCTTTATATGTTGTGGCTCTGAATCCTGTACTGAGTTCTGTGGGCTGCAGTGAGGGGCTTACCTCATCACTTTCTTTTTTGGTGCCTTGTTTTGTTTTCACCACAGATGCTTGATTCTGTTTTGCATCAAAATGTCAATTTCTCTTCATTTGCTTGTAAATATTTCAGTATGTGTTTTTTTTTAAAATATGGAGACTATACACAGGATTTTAATAAACAGAATTTATTACCTTAATGGAGCTAAATTGATGAAGCTTTTTAGTGTGTCTAGAGGTCTTTGTGGCTTATTATGAAATCTCAACCCACTCCGAGGTTATGAAAGCAGTTTTCCTTTATTCTTGTTAAGTTTTAGAGTTTTGTCTTTCATGCTGAAATCTTTAAACTGCCTAAGTTTGAGGGGTTTTTGGTGTTTGTTGTGAAGAAGGAAACCAGTTCACTCTTATCCACACAGATGGCCATTTTCCCATCACTGTGTATGAAGGGGTCCACCCTCCTCTCACAGACTGGCAACCCACTGCTGCCACAAACATCTCTCTTTTTTCAAATTCACTTAAAATTCAGTTAAGTTCAGTTCTGTTGCTCAGTCATTTCCAACTCTTTGCGACCCCATGGACTGAAGCACACCAGGCCTCCCGGTCCATCACCAACTCCCGGAGTTTACTCAAACTCATGTCCATTGAGTCAGTGATGCCATCCAACCATCTCATCCTCTGTCGTCCCCTTCTCCTCCTGCCTTCAATCTTTCCCAGCATTGGGGTCTTTTCCGATGAGTCAGCTCTTCGCATCAGGTGGCCCAAGTATTGGAGTTTCCGCTTCAGCATCAGCACTTCCAATGAATATTCAGGACTGATTTCCTTTAGGATGGACTGGTTGGATCTCCTTGCAGTCCAAGGGACTGTCAAGAGTCTTCTCCAACACCACAGTTCAAAAGCATCAATTCTTTGGCGCTCAGCTTTCTTTATAGTCCAACTCTCAAATCCATATGTGACTACAGGAAAAACCATAGCTTTGACTAGATGGACCTTTATTCGCAAAGTAATGTCTCTGCTTTTCAATATGCTATCTAGGTTGGTCATAACTTTTCTTACAAGGAGCAAGCATCTTTTAATTTCATGGCTGCAGTCACCATCTGCAGTGATTTTGGAGCCCAAAAAAATAAAGTCTGACACTGGTTCCACTGTTTCCCCATCATATTTCCCGTGAAGTGAAGGGACCAGATGCTATGATCTTAGTTTTCTGAATGTTGAGCTTTAAGCCAACTTTTTCACTCGTCTCTTTTGCTTTCATCAAGAGGCTCTTTAGTTCTTCTTCACTTTCTGCCATAAGGGTGGTGTCATCTGCATATCTGAGGTAATTGAGATTTCTCCTGGCAATCTTGATTCCAGCTTGTGCTTCCTCCAGCCCAGGGTTTCTCATGATGTACTCTGCATGTAAGTTAAATAAGCAGGGTGACAATATACAGCCTTGACGTACTCCTTTCCCTGTTTGGAACCAGTCTGTTGTTCCATGTCCAGTTCTAACTGTTGCTTCCTGACCTGCATGTAGATTTCTCAAGAGGCAGGTCAGGTGGTCTGGTATTCCCATCTCTTTCAGAATTTTCCACTGTTTATTGTAATCCACACAGTCAAAGGCTTTGGCATAATCCATAAAGCAGAAGTAGATATTTTTCTGGAACTCTCTTGCTTTTTCGATGATCCAGCCAATGTTGGCAATTTGATCTCTGGTTCCTCTGCCTTTTCTAAAACCAGCTTGAACACCTGAAAGTTCTCGGTTCATGTATTGCTGAAGCCTGGCTTGGAGAATTTTGAGCTTTACTTTACTAGCGTGTGAGATGAGTGCAATTGTGCAATAGTTTGAGCATTCTTTCGCATTGCCTTTCTTTGGAATTGGAATGAAAGCTGATCTTTTCCAGTCCTGTGGCCACTGCTGAGTTTTCCAGATTTGCTGGCATATCGAGTGCAGCACTTTCACAGCATCATCTTTGAGGATTTGAAATAGCTCAACTGGAATTCCATCACCTCCACTAGCTTTGTTCGTAGTGATGCTTCCTAAGGCCCACTTGACTTCACATTCCAGGATGTCTGGCTCTAGGTGAGTGATCACACCATTGTGATCATCTGGGTCATGAAGATCTTTTTTCTACAGTTCTTCTGTGTATTCTTGCCACCTCTTCTTAATATCTTCTGCTTCTGTTAGGTCCATACCATTTCTGTCCTTTATTTTTCCCATCTTCGCATGAAATATTCCCTTGGTATCTCTGATTTTCTTGAAGAGATCTCTAGTCTTTCCCATTCTATTGTTTTCCTCTGTTTCTTTGCATTGATCGCTGAGGGAGACTTTCTTATCTCTCCTTGCTATTCTTTGAAACTCTGCATTCAGATGGGAATATCTTTCGTTTTCTCCTTTGCCTTTAGTTTCTCTTCTTTTCTCAGCTATTTGTAAGGCCTCCTCAGACAGCCATTTTGCTTTTTTGCATTTCTTTTTCTTGGGGATGGTCTTGATCCCTGCCTCCTGTACAATGTCACGAACCTCTGTCCATAGTTCATCAGGCACTCTGTCTATCAGATCTAGTCCCTTAAATCTATTTGTCATTTCCACTGTATAATCATAAAGGATTTGATCTAGGTCATACCTGAATGGTCTAGTGGTTTTCCCCACTTTCTTCAATTTAAGTCTGAATTTGGCAATAAGAAGTTCATGATATGAGCCACAGTCTGCTCCCGGTCTTGTTTTTGCTGACTGTATACAGCTTCTCCATCTTTGGCTGCAAAGAATATAATCAATCTGATTTCGGTGTTGACCATCTGGTGATGTCCACGTGTAGAGTCTTCTCTTGTGTTGTTGGAAGAGGGTGTTTGCTGTGACCAGTGCGTTCTCTTGGCAAAACTCCATTAGCCTTTGCCCTGCTTCATTCTGTACTCCAAGGCCGCCGCTCCCACTCATTTGAATTAGCTAGTTAATTAATTGTTGGCCTCACCATGTGGTGTGGGGGATCTTGGTTTCCTGACCAGGGATTGAACCTGTGTCCCCTGCAGTGGGAGTGCAGAGCCTTAACCATTGGACTGCCCGGGAGGTCCTCAGCCGCAGACCCTTCCACGATGTAACTGATTCCTTTGGAGGCTCCATCCACTTCCACTGGCTATTTTGCCCATCTTTGCTCAAAACCACCTTCCTTTAAGATGTGATAACATTCCCTCACCATGAAGTGTGATATGATCTGTATATTTTTCATTGGTCCTCTTGTCAGATTGAGGAAATTTCCCATCTGTTCTTAGTTTGATAAGAGTGTTTAAGATGAATAGGTGTTGAACTTTGTGACATTCTCTTACTTTTCTGGATCTATTGA
This sequence comes from Giraffa tippelskirchi, assembly GCF_054371585.1. Taxonomy (NCBI): domain Eukaryota; kingdom Metazoa; phylum Chordata; class Mammalia; order Artiodactyla; family Giraffidae; genus Giraffa; species Giraffa tippelskirchi. The sequence goes on from NC_137275.1 coordinate 2,576,005, forward strand.
GGTGATCCTATCAATTTCCTCTTTCAGTCTGTTGAAAGGTGAGTTACATGGGATGGTTTTCAAATGTTGGACTCACTTAACATTCTTGGAATAAATCCACTTAGTCACGAAGTTTTACCGGGTATGTTTCACCCTGTATCATGGGTTCCATTTGCTAATACTCTGTTACGAATTTTTGTATCTATATTCACGAGAGAGTCCAGCCTGTAGTTTTCTCTTCTCATAATATCTTTGCCTGGTTTTGATACGGAGTATCACAAAACAAGGAGGGAAGTGTTATTCACATCAGTGCGGACTCGTGGACATGGGGTTATAGTCCAGGGCCGCTTTGCTTTGCTACTCACATCAGTGCAGACCCGTGGACATGGGGTTATAGTCCAGGGCCGCTTTGCACCATAGAACTAGCTGAGCAATGAGGGAATTGAGGGCATGAAGCGGTTGAGAGCCCTGAAGGGGTGAGGGGGATGATGGACTGTGAGTCCTGGGTGCTCAGGGGTAGCTAGCCAGCGTGACGTGGAAAGACAGGACCCTGCGGGCGATGATGAGGGAGATGATTGGATGGGAGAAGGGTGTAAATTTAAAGGTCATGCCGAGTCCAGGGGACATCCACGGGGGAGATGCTGGAGGAGTGGGCGGCCACGTCGGGAGAGGAGGTCAAGGAACCAGGAGTCCGGCTGGCCTGAGCTGGTATTCCTGCTCTGGGCTCCATCTGCAGAGATTCACCAGTCAGCTGTGTTTCCCATGGGGACGAGGAAGCGGCAGGGTCCGGCACGGTTTGGACCTTCACTGGCCCACCTGCCAGCAGGGTGACGTTGTACTAGTCCTTAACTTATCTGAACCTCAGCGTCTCCATCTTTAAATTGGGGTAATGGGCAGTTGCCCAGCCGTCCCGTGGTTAGGACTCTGAGCCCCGCTGCACAGGCACAGGTTCAGTCCCTGGTCAGGGAAATAAGATTGCATATGCCGTGTGGTGGGGCCAGATTAAAAAAAAAATGGGATGATAATATCCACCTCATAGGGTTGTTGGTTATATTTAATGAGGTAAAATGCCTTAAGTGTTGCCTGGCACAGAGTAAGAATGCAGTAAAGTTGAGTCCCCCGGTAACTATATTTAAAAATTGTTGTGGAGTACTTCCTCTCTTCTTTTTACCTCTGCTGGGAAAATGATCCTAAGAGAAGTGGTTAAACCAGGCTGTGGGTCTGCTCTGTACCCATCTGACCTCCTCTGGACTGAACTCATTACATCTGCAACAACTCTATTTTCAAATTAGGTCACATCCACGGGGACCAGGGATTAGGACTTGGGTATATTTTGGTGGGGAGGGGGACCATACAACCCATAACAGCATTCCTCCCAAAATAAGGATAAAACACAAGAAAGGTGGACATAGATGATAAAATATTGGCAAAAAGTTGACCGGTGTCGAAGCTGAGGGTGGTTAACTGGGGGCTTGTTACACGAGTCTCTTCGTTTTTGTGTGTTTGGAAAATTCCATAATAAGATTTTTGTAAAAAAAAAATCATGCTTTCAATGAATATTTAATAAACTAGAAAATGTTGAGTGCAGAAGATAATATACAAAGCTAAACATATAATAGAACCCTGTACAGAAGAAATGACTCTAAAATGCTCAAGGCTGTTTTCTCTGGGGAGTATGAGGCTTGCTGTTTTCTCTCTTCTCTTTTTTTTTGGCATTTAATTTTTTTGTATTTTCCAAAATTCCCACCCTGAGTGTGGATTATTTGTATAACCACAAAATAATTTTATTTGAACAAATCAAGCCATCCCTCTATCCATCTATTCACATGTCCATTCAATAAACAGGCCTTTCTGGAGCCCCTAGCTCTGCCAGTGGGAAGGTCCCTGCCCCCCGGGGTGGTGACCCCAAGCCCTGGGGCAAATCTCAGGCATCACGGTGGATTTGATGGAGGCTGCCGCGGAGGCTGGAGAAGCAGACCTCTGTGTAGAATGTTTGAAGTTATTAACGATTTGGGTAAAAACCAATTCGGAGGCTGTCAGTGTTCCAGGAGGATGATGAGGAAGCCAGGGGACCAGGATCCTTAATCAAGGCAGGAGATTCGGGCCAAACAAGGAGCTGGGAGCCGAGCAAGCAAATCGGGGAGCTGTCCCCTGCAGGGAGGTGGGCAGGGGCTGCTCAACACGGAGGGAGAGAGGGAGAGGCCTGCGAGCAGTCCCGGAAATGAGGAAATGAACTGCCACCCTGCAGGAGGCTTCAGAGAGCAGCCCCGCTGTGAGCGGCAGGAGCCCCTTCCCGGGGCCTGGCGGGGTGCTCAGTGGTTGGGCGCAGGTCTGGAGCCAGCCAGTCTGGGCCTCACTCCCAGATGCGATGAAAGCCACCAGCTTGTGCATCACTGGGGGCACCCTGCCTCTCCCCCAGCAGCCCAACGTTCCCCTCTGTGAAGCGGGGCTGACGGTGCCCACCTCTGCTGTGAAATGAAAGAGCCATGTTTGGATATTGCTCAAAACTCTGCTGCAGACATGCTGTCCCTCGGGTGTCCACGGGGATGGGGTCCAGGACCGCCCCTCCCCCCAAGAGCAAAATCCCTGGATGCTTGTGTCCCTTATAAAAATGGCCTGGTATTTGCACGCGCGCTAGGTCATTTCAGTCATGTCCAACTCTCTGCGATGCTATGGACTATAACCCTCCAGGCTCCTCTGTCTGTGGGATTCTCTAGGCAAGAATACTGGAGCGGGTTGCCATTTCCTTCTCCAGGGGCTCTTCCAGACCCAAGGATCGAACCTGCATCTCTTATGTCGTCTGCACTGGCAGGTGGATTCTTTAGCCCTAGCACCACCTGGGAACCTAGCAAATCCTTCCACACACCTTAAATCATCTCTAGACTCTTCGTAAACCTAATACAATGTAAATGCTGTGTAAATAGTTGCCATTGTGTAGGGCAAATTCAAGTTTTGCTCTTTGAGAACTTTCAAGAATTTTAAAAAATATATTTTTGATCTATGGTTGGTTGAATCCATGGATGTGGAACCTGTGGATATAGGGGGCCAACCACAAAGGCTCAGCAAAGACAAAGATGGTGATAAAGACCACGGCAAAGGGATGATGATGGGAAAGATGAAGCCATGATGAAGGAAGACAGGGAGGAAGTAATGAAGAATTAAAAGAGGATGGAGATGACAATGATGATAGAACATGATCTAAAGATGGCGATGAAGACGGCAGTGACGGCGATGATGGTGACGAAGATGGCAGTGACGGCAATGAAGACGGCAGTGATGATGAAGATGGTGATGAAGATGGCGATGATGGTGATGATGGTGATGAAGATGGCAGTGATTGTGATGATGGTGATGAAGATGGCAGTGATGGTGATGAGAAGGAGAAAGAGGAGAAGGAGGGGGAGGAGTCATGAGGGGGGGGCAGTAACGAGCAAAACCCCAGCCTTAGCCTTGCCTTCTCAGTTTGCCTTCTGCCAGAGCAGATAGCTGGGCTGACCACCCAGGTGGGTAGACAGGTGTGTGGTCTGCACTAGGTTTGGGGGGCAGGTATATGAAGGCCCCTCACAGGAGATGCCACTCCTTCAATCCTGGGCAGATTGATTAGGGGTGAGCTGAATTTTGACAGGGTTGGGTTAAAATGAAATACATTTTGGATTTCCATTGAGTTGGAGTTGGACTGAATTGAACCGAAATGAACTGCACTAAATTAAATGTGGGTTGAGTTGGCTGAAGTTGGGTTGGTGGAATTTGCCAAGATTTGAGCTTGGAATTTGAGAGCCTTCCAGCCTCAAGGATCCCCCAGCAGCCCAGAGCTCTGCCCTGTCTGGCTCGGTGGCCCTGGGAGTGGTTGCAGAGCCGGGGACGTCTGTTCACAGTGTCACCCCCGCCCCTCCCCCAGTGCTCTCTGCCTCCCATCTCCAGGGTGCCTTGGCGGTCAGGGATCCCCCACTTTCGACTGCCTGGAAGTGCATGAGGGGACGTGTGTTTGTGTGGGTTTATGTGGGTGTATGTCGTGGGAGGAGGAGGTATATAAGCACCCATCCCAAAGAGGGGCTGGGACCCCTTCTCTGCAGGAGCGGCTGCAGGCATCAGGGACTCCGAAGTAGCCTGTCTGTGGTCCCCTTTTCACTTGAGTCTGGGGCTCCTTCAGCAAACGCTTTCAAAGGGTTGGTCCCTAGGAGTATGGTCAGGGCTCCTGGTGCTCCCTCGAGGAACCCCTGAAGGGGCCCAACTGAGTCCACCGCCGGGGACTGTGGGCACCTTCCTACCTGGATGCCCCATGGACAGGGGCCTCACTGCTTCTCAGAGCAAAAGCTGATTCTGTCACTCCCCTGCACCGGTTCGAGTTCGGTTTCTAGGTGCCCGCAGATGCCTCTGGCACTTTGTCAGCCCCATGTGCGTGGGGCTCTGACCCCGGCATTGGGAGGTGGGGGCTTGGGAGCCCCCAGCCCTGCCAGCTCTCTCCAGGGTGGCGTCTTGGGCCTGGCAGCTGCCCAGGGCCAGGCAGGAGCTGGGTTTCACCTGGCTGCTCATCCAGCCCAGGGTGGGGGTGATAACGTCCTCCCCCCGGGAGGCTGGGGGCAGAGGCTGGGAAAGTGGAGGAGGCAGGGAAGCAGGCCAGGCATGCAGGTCAGCCTGGGTAGGTTGAGGCTCCTTGATGCTGGGGGGCGGGTACCCGCTTCCTGCCTCGGACTCCAGCCCTGGCCCCTCCCGGAGACAGCGGGAGACCCCACCTGCAGACAGAGGCGGCTGCTCTGTGCCCGGGGCCTGTCATTCAGTGGCCCGAGGCCCGGGGGACTGGGGCTCAGCCAGCCCCCGGTGCTGGCTCTCTCCCCTCCTGCAGCCCAGCCCCCCACCCCAGGACTGCCCGGAGCCCCACAGTCCTCTACAGAACCGGGGCTGAGCGCTGCTCCCAGTTGCCATAGAAACAGAAAGCCTCTGTGGTTTGCAGCCTTGGTGATGCAGGCTCCTCCCCTCGCTGCCAACTTCTAGGTCCCACCCCACCCCCACCCTCGGGGGAGGGAGAAACACGCCTCTGGGCAATTCTATCTCCTTTCAAGTCACATCACTAATAAGCCCCCGGCACTGCCAGGAAGCCCACTAACAGATGAAGAAGCAGGCCCAGAGAGGGAAAGCAGCCGGCCTGGGGCCACACAGCTCCCACAGGGCAGGGCAGGGTCTGGCTCCAGGGCTGACCCTGCAGGCTGGCCTGGGTTCCCCCAAGGTCATGAATCAGGGGCCTCCCAGGGGGTTGGGAGGCTTCCTCCTGCACAAAGCCCCAGGATGCTTGGTGTCTGGGATGGAGGAGAAGTCTCCACTGGTGAGAGTCCCCACCCCAGGCCTGATTCCTGGACAAGGTCCCCTTGGGCTGTGCTCTGTGACAAGGGTCCCCAAAGAGGGAGGAAGCACTTTACCAGTGGACACAGCATGCTGAGGGCGGTGAAGCCGTCCCTGGGAAGCTGTCCTGGTGAATACAGGATGTTTGTCAGAAACCACAGGGTTCAGACCACGGGGAGGGAACCTGCCGTAAACCCTGTAATGACAAGGTAGCCAAGGCAGCTTGTCCACGGTCCCGGACACATGGCACCCCTGCCAGGTGGGGACTGTCAGGGGAGCTGGGGGGGCGGGTATGGGGACTCTGGGCCTTCCACCCATTGTTTCTCTGAACCTAAAATTCCTCGAAACTGTAAAGTCTTTTGGTTAAAAAGAAAAAAAAAAGAAGAGAGTGTGGGACCAGCACGGGGTGAGGGAGGCGGCAGTCCAGCTGGGAGCGGGTGGTCCTGGAATCTGTCCCAGCCCCCTGGGACTTGTGGCCCCAGTCATCTGGGGGCAGCACGAGGTTGTCCCCAGCGCTGTGACAGGTGGCCAGGTGGACGCAGTGGCCTTCCAGAACATTCTGGGTAGAGATGTGACCCCCAGGCCTCCAGAGGCTCCATCTGGCTCCAGCCAGGAGAGGGGAAGGGTGGGGAAGGTTCAGATCCTGGGTGGGGGTTTGTGCAGTAGTGGGGGGGTGGCGCTCAGTGGACATCAAGGACCCGGTCCAGTTCTTCGGGCACCAATCATTTTGTCGTGTCCATGTGACATCTGCAGAGACCGGGTGGGGAGGCTACCGTGCCAGCCCCCAGGGAGATGGGCTAGCCTGAGCTCCTGGGAATCTGGGCTGCACCGAGGGGCAGTGGGCTGGCTACCCTGTGCCAGTAGGCAGGACCCCAGAGGGTGCTTCATCCACCCGCCTCCTGGGATCTTCCAGCCAGAGCCGCCTTGGGCCGTTACACAGAGCTGGAAACCCATTGAGGCTCTAGGAAGACGGGGACTTCATTTTGCTGTAATCTGCAGCTCTTTTGATTTTATTTTATTCGCTCTTCCCTGTAATTATCCCATTGGTGGGTGAAAATAAACCTCGACAAGGAGACAGCCTCCCAGAAAGAGGCGTGATGTGGGAGCCTGGGAGGCGGGCGGAGGGGGCGCGGTGCTTTCAGCCTTCCCGGCCTCCTCTCCCCTGCGGGGGGGTGCTGGATGGCGGGGGGCGGGGCGCCCCTGCGAGCCCTGGTCATTCTGGTTTGTCTGCGACTGTCCCTGCTTAGCACGGAAATCCCATGTCCCAGGAATCCCGTCCTGGGTGAATGCGGTGGTTGGACGACCTTTGCGCAAGCTTCTGAGGGTCTCCGGGACCACCCACTGAGGTCAGCTCCTCCTGGGGCCCCAACCCACTTCCACCCTTGGGGCTTCTCTCCCGACGCCCTTTGTTCACCAGGGCCTTGGGCCTCTCCTCCCCTTCCTCCGTTGGGAAGCCCACCCAGATCCACCCCCCAGGTCCATGCATGTCTCCCCCACAGAGCTCCAGACCCCAACTTTCAGCTGATGGCCAAGCCGTCAGGCTGCTGACGAGCAGATGGGTTACACTCTCGGCCTCAGTCTCCCATTCTGTGAAATGGGAATGGCTGTGACTCTGCTTGTGGGGACGGCAAGGCTACGGCGATAAGTAAAGTCAGGGGCTTCGGTCCAGTGCTCGTCCCATCAGTTAGCCACAGGCACCCCTGATAGTGGGTCATGGAAATCCCGAAGCCAGGGTGGGATCTGCATGTTACGGACGAGTAGCCCGAAGATCAGAGAAATGAAATAACTTGGGAAGACCCAGCTGGCCAGGCAGGGCCCAAGGCCAGGTCCACACCACCCGGTAGGGACTGCAAGGCCGCCCGCCCCCCTCCACCCGGCTTCCTCCTGCGGGTGGCGGTGTGAGGTCATCCTGGACCGGCCTTTGGGGCAAATTCTACATTTCAGCTCTCAGAAACATCTCCTAACTCTGCCAGTGGCAGAAACAGGGAGAAGGCCATGCATCCAGAGACCGTTTATTCACAGGGGAGCTGTCTCTGTGCTATTTAGCTCTGAAACAAGGAACTCTACTTCAGGGGAAACAAGAATCGTTTTCCCCCTTTCCCGCCTGAACTCTGAATCACTGGGGCTGTGAGACTAGCTGATGGTCATTATTTCTGCTCCCACGGGAGGCGCCCCGCTGGAGCGTTTAAACCTCTTGGCCTGCTCTGTGGGTGCCCTGTGGGGACCCCCACCCACCTGGCCACTCTTCCTCCTTGGGGGCCTGCCTTTGGAATAAGCGTTTAGCATTTTCACAGGGTTCTCAACGGAGGTGGGTTTCCCTTCCTCTCCCTGTGGGGATGTTCGGCCATGTCTGCTGACACTTTCAGTTGTCACAGCTCTAGAGTGGGGAAGCCCAGTGTGAATGGCCATGTCCAGTTGGGGGCCAGAGGCAGGAACACCTCTGGGTCAGGGAGCAGGAGGGGGAGGGCTGGGCGAGGGAGTATTAACCCACCCTCCTCACTCCAAATGCTCAAGAGTTGGAGAAGACTCTTGAGAGTCTCTTGAACTGCAAGGAGATCCAACCAGTCCATCCTAAAGGAAATCAGTCCTGAATATTCACTGGAAGGACTGAAGCTGAAGCTGAAGCTCCGATACTTTGTCCACCTGATGCGAAGAGCTGACTCACTGGAAAAGACTCTGATGCTGGGGAAGATTGAAGGCAGGAGGAAAAAGGGATCACAGAGGATGAGATGGTTGGATGGCATCACTGACTCGATGGACATGAGTTTGAGTAAACTCTGGGGGTTGGTGATGGACAGGGATGCCTGGTGTGCTGCAGTCCATGGGGTTGCAAAGAGTCGGACACGACTGAACTGGACTGGGAATGGGGGTAGCCTGGGGAATGGTGGGAGCCAAGAGTCCAGGAGGAGAAGGCAGGCATATCCCAAGTGGGCGATGGTCTGGTGCAGTTCCGGCTTCCCTGTTAGACGGGGCTGGGATGGCCGGTCCAATGGCCGTGTTTCCTGAAGGCTCTGGACCTTCCTTTATGGGAAGGCCCTCTGGTGGTGGGAACTTGGCCGGTTTGGAGGGGCCGTGGGGTTGCAAAGAGTCGGATACGACTGGCCGACTGAGCTGCAGACCCAGCTCTGCCCCCTGCATCAGTGTCTAGTCCTGCTCCCTGAACACAGGGATGCTGCCGGCCAGGGTGACCTGCCATGTCTGGGGGCCGGGGGAGGGTGGAGAGTCACTTCCTGGCCCACCCAGCTCAGCCAGACCCCTTTGGGCTGCTTCTGGCCAGGCGGCCGGGTTCTGGTGAAGGGACAGCAGGCCACCCCTGAGCCCTGCCCAGGGGCTGAGCCACAGGAGCCGCTGACCCTTGGGCCCTGGGCTGCAGCCAGGCCCTGTGGCCGTGATGGATTGGGAAGACCGATAATGCTTTGTAAAATAATTTTCTTTTCTTATTTTTTTTTCCCCAAAGAAATTGAAGAAACCTGTGGTTTGCAAATCTGCTGACCCAGCAGGAGGCTTCCACTGAACCACCCGGGGTCAGGAAGAGGCCTGAGCCAGCAGTTGGAAAACTCCTCGAGGCAGATTCCTGCCTGTGTAGGGGAGAAAGTGGGTCACGGTCGGTCAGAGGGGCCCTGGGCACCTGGCGTGAGGTGGGGAGCAGAGAGACGTGACCCCCTCCCCAGGAGGGTGTCCCTGGGTCTCCTCCTCACGTCCGTCTGTTCATCTCCCGGTGCAGTGAGGCCAGGCTCTGCAGTCCTGCCTCTGGGCCCTCGGCTTCCTCACCGGACGCACGGAGGCTCCCGCCTGCCCGGGAAGGGGGTGAAGACGCCCAGGGACCAGGGCGTCACTGGGAGGGAGCGTGTGACAGATTTCAGCACCAGGTGGCCCCCGTGCGCCTCTGCACGAGGACATGACACCCGGAGTTCGTGGTCACCTCGGGCTCACCCTTCCCGCCCTAACTTCTGGAAGCGTCCCACTCTCCTCCTGAACGGGGCTGTCCAGTGATGAGAGGCGAGGGGGCCTCCTGGTTGAGATGGGGCCTTCCCTGGTGGCTCAGCTGGTAAAGAATCTGCCTGCAATGCGGGCAGACCTGTGTTTGATCCCTGGGTTGGGAAGATCCCCTGGAGAAGGGAAAGGCTACCCACTCCAGTGTCCTGGCCTGGAGAATCCCATGGACTGTACAGTCTGGTCCATTGGGTTGTAAAGAGTCGGACACGACAGAGTGACTTTGGCTTCGCTTTCCTCTGTCCCGGCTTCTCCTCGCTTTCTCTTTTCTGGCCCCCCTCCTCTGCCCACCCCTTCCCCGGGGCAGTCAACCACGCGTCCTTGGGGCTCCGGCCATCCTGCACCACCTCCCCCAGACACACCAAGGCTCTGCCTCTCATTCCCAGCGCTGACCGCAGACCTAGGTGTCCACCTGCCTCCCGGGTGTCCCTCGGAGCCTCAGCTGAGCCCCATCCTCCTCCTCACTCATCGTGTGGGGGGCCCAAAGGCTCCGGGACCCAGACTCTGGAACCTTCCACGGCGTGCTTTTGGAAGAGGCCAGGAGGGTGGGGGTGGGGGGCAGAGGCCAGGGCTGAGGAGGAGGGGGAGGAGAGCCCGGCAGGGCTGTGGGGCAGGTGACCAGGGTGGTCCCGGGCGGTGGCCTGAGCGCCAGCCGAGGGAAGCAGCTCTGGGCCGGATGTGTGGCCCCCACGTGTGAACTGTGCTGGCACTGACACCCAGAAAGCTGCGGTTTCAGGAGCCCCGGGCGGGGAGGCACGCGGAAGGCACTTGCCTGCAGACGTGTCATGAACTGTCGGCCTTCTTTTCTGAGAGCTCTCAAAGCTGGGTGCCTTTGCACCAGGCCCCAGCTCAAGTCCGGGCCCTGCCCCCCAGGCCCCCCGCACGCCTTGCTCTGAGGGGCCTGGCTGGCCGTGTGTTCCGTCCAACTGCTCCACGCTGCACGGCGAGGTTTCAAGCTCTTGGGAATCTGTAGCTGCCCCACCTCTCCCCCCCGCAGGGGCAGGGGGCTGGTGATGGGGGAAAGCTGCGGTCTGGCTGGCTCGGCCCAGAGCTCATCTCCACCCCGGGTTACGCCCCGGGGAAGGCAGGAGGTGGACGAGGAGACTGGGTGGGAGCAGCCTCTGCTGGGGCTGGGTGGGCCCTGTGGACCAGTCCTTCCCCCCACCCCCGGGACTGGGTTTTCCCTCCTTCACGACAGGACCGACCATCTCTGGATACCTACACGGTCGAGGGGGTGGTGGACCAACCCACGCTTAAAGGATTGAGGCCCACAGGGCTCCTCTCGGGAGGGACACCCTGCCAGCCCCGCCTGGACACAGCCCCATCCCCACTTGAGGACGCTGAGGGTCCTGGAGATTGAACCCCCTCCACCAATTCATCATCGCCTGCTCCCTGATCCTTCTGTGGACACTCAGTTCAGGAAGCTGCAGGTGCTGCCCTGGAGCCTCTGACCAGGGCCTCAAACCCAGACCAGGAGGGGCTTCTAGTGGCTTCTCTGTGCTGTGTCATGAGGAGCCCGGAGGTGGGACCCACAGCCTTGACACAGCTGGAGGGATGGTGCCAGGCCAGGAACCTCGGCGGGGCTGGTGGTCTCCCCCTGGCTGGCCTGGGGGCCTTTCTGCCCCTTTTGGGCCCAGTTTGCACGTGGTAGCTTGGAAGGTCCTGTCTCCCAACGCCATTCTCGTTTATTCACGGTGCTCGGATTGTTCGGGCATACCCCAGTGGTGATGCTACAACCTTCTACCTCAGGCTTTTGCCTGTTTTTTTCCCAAAGATTGTTTTTATCTTTCTCCTATCCATCCACTATCTGCAACCTATACACCATTCCATCCACATATGCACCCATCCACCCATCCACCCACCATCCATCCATCCACCACCCATCCACTCACCCATCCACTCACCCATCCATCCATCCACCCATCCACCCATCCATCCACCCATCCATCCATCCACCACCCATCCACCCATCCATCCACCCACCATCCACCCATCCGCCCATCCATCCATCCACCCACCCATCCACCCATCCGCCCATCCATCCATCCACCCACCCATCCACCCATCCGCCCATCCATCCATCCACCCGCCCATCCACCCATCCACTCACCCATCCATCCATCCACCCACCATCCATCCATCCACCATCCATCCACCATCCATCCACCACCCATCCACCCACCCATCCACCCATCCATCTACCCATCCATCCACCCATCCACTCACCCATCCATCTACCACCCATCCATCCATCCACCCATCCACCCATCCATCCACCCATCCATCCATCCACCACCCATCCACCCATCCATCCACCCACCATCCACCCATCCGCCCATCCATCCATCCACCCACCCATCCACCCATCCACTCACCCATCCATCCATCCACCCACCATCCATCCATCCACCATCCATCCACCATCCATCCACCACCCATCCACCCACCCATCCACCCATCCATCTACCCATCCATCCACCCATCCACTCACCCATCCATCTACCACCCATCCATCCATCCACCCATCCACCCATCCATCCACCCATCCATCCATCCACCACCCATCCACCCATCCATCCACCCACCATCCACCCATCCGCCCATCCATCCATCCACCCACCCATCCACCCATCCGCCCATCCATCCATCCACCCACCCATCCACCCATCCACTCACCCATCCATCCATCCACCCACCATCCATCCATCCACCATCCATCCACCATCCATCCACCACCCATCCACCCATCCATCTACCCATCCATCCACCCATCCACTCACCCATCCATCTACCACCCATCCATCCATCCACCCATCCACCCATCCATCCACCCATCCATCCATCCACCACCCATCCACCCATCCATCCACCCACCATCCACCCATCCGCCCATCCATCCATCCACCCACCCATCCACCCATCCACTCACCCATCCATCCATCCACCCACCATCCATCCATCCACCATCCATCCACCATCCATCCACCACCCATCCACCCACCCATCCACCCATCCATCTACCCATCCATCCACCCATCCACTCACCCATCCATCTACCACCCATCCATCCATCCACCCATCCACCCATCCATCCATCCACCATCCATCCACCACCCATCCACCCATCCATCCACCCACCATCCACCCATCCACCCATCCATCCATCCACCCACCCATCCGCCCATCCATCCATCCACCCACCCATCCACCCATCCATCCATCCACCACCCATCCACCCATCCATCCACCCACCATCCACCCATCCACCCATCCATCCATCCATCCACCCATCCACCCACCCATCCACCCATCCATCTACCCATCCATCCACCCATCCACTCACCCATCCATCTATCCACCCACCATCCATTCATCCACTGTCCATCTACCACCCATCCATCCATCCATCCACCCATCCACCCATCCGTCCATCCACCCATCCACTCAGCCATCCATCCATCCACACACCATCCACCCATCCACCCCTCCATCCACCCGTCCACTCACCCATCCACCCATCCATCCCTCCATCCACCCGTCCACTCACCCATCCACCCATCCATCCCTCCATCCACCCACGCATCCACCCACCACACATATCATTCTCTCCACTTTCCCACTCATCCTTCCATCCTTCCATCTATTCATCCGTCCCACCATCTGTCCATCCAATCATCCACTGTCTCCAAGGCCTTCGTTTGTTTGTGCGTGCATTCACCAGCCCAGTTCCTCCGCCTTACTCCCCTCTTCCATTCTTCTGCTGACAGATGCACACCCTCTCACCATCCAGCCCCTGTCACCATCTGCACTCACCTCTCTACCCGTCTGCCCGTCCACCCACCCGTTCATCCGTGTAGATCCTCTGAACACCTACTTGTTCCATCCCATACTTCGTAGGTCCCCGGCGCTCTGACGTTCTCCAGACTGCCCATATTTAATATTAGATCAAAGCAACTGAACCGCTCATCACGTCTTGTGCTTTGAAGATCCTGATCAATATCCAGATGTCTAGAGAGCAGCCTTATCTTGTATGTATGAAGTGGAATTTCCAGCGGGGCACAGGCTGGAAGGGTGTGTCCATTCCCCTGATGGAATCAGCTACTGTGGGGGTTGGGGGGTGGCACCCAAGAATTCTAGAATGGAAATGGAATTTCTCATGGAGAGAGCCCAAAGTGGGCTGTTTTTTGGCACATACGCTTCTGTCTTAGGGTTGCCTTCTGTGCTATTTAGCAGCAGTGTTGAGGCCCTGCTTGCCCCTGGAGCGGGGCTGGGGGTGATGATTCGGGAGGAACAATACAGTCATGGCCACATTATCATGTGCCTTGAGGGTGCTGTCCTCCTGACCCACTGACCACAGTGCCATCTAGGAGGCAGGATGTGCCCTGAGGGACTGAGAGAAGCGTTTAAAGGAGGGTCCTCCCCCACCATCTCCCCAGATTTGGATGCAATTTTGGGGGAGCAGGAGGTGAGAGAGGCTTGCACTGGTGAGGGCTCCCTGGTGGGGAGGGCAGCGCAGAGCTGCTGGCCTGGAGTGAGTGCGGAGCTGGGGGAGGAGGAAGGGCTGCAGCCTCGTGTGTGCGCTACCTGGGGTGGGGGGCACGAGGGGCAGCCCCTGCCCGGTGTCTCGCCCAGGAACAGCCAGAGTCAAGTTCTGAGGACCCCGGGGGGCGAGGGGCAAGCCTCCTCCCGACGTGCAGCCAATGAGCTCCTCCAAGGGAAAAAGACCCAGGTGCGTCCTCGCCGCCTTGACCTGAATCTCTGCTCAACTGAGGCCCCGCCCCAGGGTTTGCATAATTATTATCTCCTAACCTAATTACAGAACTTCCTGCTAATTCCCAGGGTGTACCTGAGGGCTGTCTGCAGCCCCTCCTTCGCGTGAATGCTGGAGGAAGAGGCAGAGGGTATTGCTTGGAAGTCAGACCCACTGCCTTAAATCTTTGCATCTTTGCGCTGCTGCTTGCAAGCTGTGTGACCTTGGGTGTGCGGCTTAACCTCTCTGAGTCTCATTTCAGGGACTCTAAGATGGGGGTAGGGACGTTATCTACCCTGTAGGGTATAGCAGAGTGGATGAGAGAATGTGTTTCTGCCCCAGCCGCATTCCTGGCCTGGAGGAGGGGCTGGGGGGAGTGCCTCTCCCCCTGCCCTCTCTCTACCTCCCTCCCTCCCCCTCCCCTGCTGGTGGAAGCAGACAGCTCTCCCAGAACACTTGCTGGATGGAAAGGGCTCGGACTCTTGCATTCTTGTATGAAAGTCTTAAATCTAGGCTAAAACGATTAGGATTATCCTGCAGATGAGTTTTGAGAAATCGGTCTGGCCGCCGAGCGGGTGAAGAGAGCCAACCGCCCGCCCGCCCGCCGACCTGTTTTGCGACAGAAATAGGACAACATCGCCCTGATTTATTGCCTTATTTACTGAGCAAACCTCTGTGCCCAGGCCAGCCCTGTGGGGCAGCGGTCCAGGCTCACAGGGAGAGGGGGGTGACTCAGGGCCTGGAAAGATCCCCCCGGGTCTGGGCAGGGGGGCCGCAGACCTCAGGCCGCTTTGTCTCCCGCCGCCCACCCCTCCCTGTGCCCCGATGGCTCCCCCACCGCCCCTGTGTCTCAGTTGCTGGGAACCTGTGGGGGCCTCACCCTGCCGCCCAGGCCCTTCGGCCACGAGCTCCCCCCGGCCTCCTTGGCAGGAGCGTCTGCTGGGCCTGGACAGCCCTCCTAGGAGGAAGTCGCCCCTCCACAGCCCCGCGTCCTGCACTGTCTCCCCCTAGGCTTTGGAGGGTCTTTCACTCCGCCCCCAGGCTCTGCCTGGGACAGGCCCAGGATTCCAAACCCTTCATGACACGGAGGGATGGCTGACTCTCCCACGAAACACAGCACATGCCAGGTGCTGTTCCGGAAGTTTCCACGTGTGTTAGCTCACTCACTCCTGGGACAGCCACACTGGAGGCACCCTGATGACCCCCCTGCTTTGCAGATGGAGAGCCTGGAACGTGGAGCGTGAGACCCTCACGGTGACGGGAGGGACAGGAGCCGGGAGGACGCTCCCTGCGGGATCTCTGCCCAGTGCGAGCCCGTGGGGAGGACGGGGCGGTCCCTGCTCACCCCACTTCCTGCCACCTCCAGGGTCAGCTGCCCCATCCCTGCTGATCTGCCCTGTCCAGGGACATGGCTCTCAGCCCCCTCCCCTCACTGCTCCTGGCTTTTCATCCAGAGACGCGATCTGGTTACTGCCCTCCATGGGACCTGTTGCTCTCCTTCTGGCGTCCGAGCTCTTCCCTGTCCATGACTGCTCACCTGTCACAGTGGGTTGAGAGGGGGCCCCCAGAGATGGGTGCAAGTCCTGAGCACTGGAACCTCGGAACGCGATCATTTTTGAAAAAGGAGTCCTTGCTGAGAGGTGAGCAGTTGCAGATCTCTAGATGAGGTTGTCCTGAACCACCTGGGTGCCCCTCGAATCCAACAGCCACCGTCCTCGTGAGAGACACAGAGGAGAAGACGGAGGGGAGGGGCCGTGTGACGATGGAGCAGAGGTTGGGAGGATGTGACCACAAGCGCAGGAGCTCCTGGACCCCCAGGAGCTGGCGAGAGGCGGGAGGGTCCTCCCCTAGAGCTTCTGGAAGGAGTCCCGACATCTTGATCTGGATTTTCGGGGCCAGAAATGTAAGAAGATAAATTTCTGTTGCTATAAGTCACCCAGGTGTTGGTAATCTGTACGGCGGTGGGAAGACATTCGTGCATTCCTGGGGCGGGGGGTGACGCTCTATTCCTCCACTTTGCAGATCCGAGAGGGGATGCTGCTTTCCGAGGACGAGGGGCTCCGGTGTGACTGAGCCTTCCCCGTGCCCCAGGGTACCTCGAGGCAGGGTGTGGGGAGCACGTGGGGACACAGTCCTGGGCACCTCCTCAGCCCCTCGAGGGCCGCCTTCTCTCTCGGCTGGCAACCTGCCTGTGCCAGGTGCCCCCACCATCCATGTGGATGCAACCCCCCCTTCAGACCTGGGGGCTGGTTCCTGGGTGGCCAGGTGATGCGAGCACAGACAGCAGGGGTCGGCGCCCGGTGGGGAATGGTCGGGAGACAGTGGGGGGTGGGCAGCGCCCCCTCCACGGACCAGCCCGTGTGTGACTCCTCCGTGCAAACCGTCCTGAGACATCCCCTTGTGCCGGCCAAGCACGACTGACTGCCTCTTCCTGCTCCCAGTCCGGTGGTGGCCAGCATGGGAGCGTCTCACCCCAAGCCCCTCTCCTGGTCTGCTTCCCGTCCCCTGACCCTCCCCATCCTAGCCTTGCCCCTCTCATGAGAAGTGGCGGCCACTTAACCCTTGCCTCAGGCTCCGCTTTCCGGAGGACCTGGCTGAGACAGGCAGCCTCACGTCCTGAACTCTCCCGCTGTGCGCTTCCTGACTCCTCACCAGCCTCATCCTTCTACCGAAATTTGCCCCTGGCAATCTGAAGGCGGCAGAAAAGCAGGCCGAGGCAGCCCTCTCTCTGAGTCGGCCAGTAGCGGCCAAGGTCCTCTTCAGGTGTTCACCCATCCCTTCCTCCATCTGTGCTGGCTTGGGAGCTCTGGGAAGTTAGAAGGGCCAGAGGTTTACCGGGTGATGCTCGCAAAAGACAACAGGGCAGGCAGGTGTGGTCAGGGAGGGCCTGTGGATGGCAGTGCTGGGCTGGCACCTGCGAGCAGGGAGGCAGAGGATGGACAAGGACCCGAGGGCCTGGGACTGCGGGGTGGCTCAGGGAGGGTCCCAGCCCGCCCACAGCAGCTCCTGGGGAAAGGCTGCCGCGGGGGTGCCAGCGAGGGTCAGAGCCAGCAAGCCCTGCCCCGCTGTGCGGCCCTGGGGCTGTCTGCAGCCTCAGCTCAGAAGCAGAGCCGGTCCTGCGGCCGCGGCTGTGCTTCTGTGTGTGAGCGTGTCGGGTGGGGTGTCTTGCGGGAGATCCAAGTTCTCCTCCATCACTGTCCATAAATGTGGATCAACTGTGTGCCCAGCCCGAGGGGCACCCGCAGGCACCAGATCCCTCCCTAGTCCAGAGTGGGCACCCAGAGGGGAGAAAAGCAATTCAGGGACCAGCGCCATAGCTCCAGGAACCACCGGCCCAGGACTCCAGGAGCTTCTGTGCTCCCAGGGACTCCTTCTGTGCTTCCTGCCCCCCACCCAGTGCTCAGTCGGACCCCTTTCCTTGCCTCAGCGCCTGGACTGCCCTCGGGGACTCTGAGCTCTCAGAGGCTCAGGTTGCCATGGTCACCAGACTCTCCCCAGGACCTGCTTATTCCTGATTCAGCACACAGCGGGGTGGGCTCGGGGGAACCTCAGTGTCCCTGCCACACTGGAGGGGCGTGGAGGAGGTCACATGGGCGTGAAGTTCCCCTGCCGACTGAGCCCTCACCGGCCAAAGGTGAGCCAGAGGCTGGGGGAAGGTTCCGATCTTCCTTACTGGTGGGACTTCAGGGTAGAGGTGGCAGCTGAGAAGTCGGGGTGAACGAGGTCCTGTTAGCTGACTCACTGTGGGGACAAGGAAGAAGCCCCGCGCCAAGTCCACGCTGACCACCTGGGCATGTCCAGGGGTCTGCCCGGCCTGCCCCTCCCCTGTGCAGGCTCCTCTGCTGTAGACCCCGGGGGCGGACAGGGAGGCCCCCGGATCTCCCCAGCACCCCGATCTGTGGCTCTCCTCTGCATGCCCGGGGTCCCGTCGGGGTCCTGGGGACGGGGCTCCTGCTCAGCTCTAAGCTCTCCCCAGAGGCTTCTCCCACAGCCCCGTCAGGCTTCCAGCGGGGACTTTTCCACCAACGTGCTCTGCTTCAGAGAAATTCGACATGTCGAGAGAAGAATGAAGAAAATGAGAGTCAGCGGGGCACTTGGCCTGGAAATCATCGCCGTCTTCCCACAAGCGCGGTCATGCGGGCCTCCTGGGTTTACCTGGCCCGCGGCATGCTGGTGCCCTGGGCAGGCTTCTCGGCCCTGCAGGGGGCCAGCCCCTGCCCCCCCGGCTTCGGGCACAGCCACGAGCCCGCCGGTCTGGACACCGCTCGTGATGGGGAGGAAGAAGACAGGGGCAGAGACACGAGCCCGCTGCCCCCGCCACCTGCGGCTCTTCTTGGTGACACATGGATTTACTGTGCTAAATCCCTCCCTGCCTCCTTAGGGCAGCTCCGGGGGGCAGGGACTTGTCACGTCAGCTCATTCCCAGTTCCCCAGAACCTGGATGGGGCCTGGCCCACAGTGGAAGCTTGAGATTTGTTCAATAAATGGATGGATGGATGAGTGGGTGGATGGATGGATGATAGACGTTGGATGAGCGGGTTGATGAATGATGGCTGCTGGCTGGGTGGGTGGGCAGGTGGGTGGGTGGTAGGTGGATGGATGGTTGAGAGAAGGGGGTGGATGATGGGTGAGTGGGTAAGTGGATGAAAGGGAAGATGGATGGGATAATGGGTAATGGATACGGGCTTCCTAGGTGGTTCCGTGCTAAAGAATCCACCTGCCAATGTAGAAGATGCAGGAGACACAGGTTGGATTCCTGAATCAGGAAGATTCCCCGGAGGAGGGCATGGCAACCTACTCCAGTATTCTTGCCTGGAGAATCCCATGGACAGAGGAGGCTGGTGGGCTACAGCCCATGGGGTGGTCGCAGAGAGTCCGACGTGACCGACCCTAAGCATGCATGCATACACGGGTCAGTGCATGAGCAGGTGGATGGAGGGGCGGGTGGATGGTGGATGGGTATTCCCCAAGTGCCAGCCCTGAAGTGGGTGCCCACAGGCCCTTGCTTCTCCGTCCCTCACCCAGCTGCTGGAGGTGGTGGCTTTGTTTTGTCATCCACTTCCCGCCTGTGTGTGATGAGCCCGTCACAGTTAACCCCAGACTTGCTCTGAGCAGTGAGACTGCTGCCTAAGGGTGCGTGCTGCAATGCGGCCACTTACCATGGGGTTCTGGGGTCACTATGAGGGCACTAGTGCCAGGGTCAGGCCCCTGGCTGGTCTCCGTGGCCTCAGCCAAGCCTGACTCACTGGCGCATCCTCCCTCCTTCCCAGGCGGAGTTCCTGTTCCTGGTGCGGTTTGGGCTGGGGTCTTCACAGTTCAGCCTTTGAAATCAGTTGCGGGCTTTGGGCAGCCCCTGAGAGGACAGTTCATGGTTAACTTTGCTGTTAAAAATGAGTCCATTCCTACTCCCTAAGCCTGAGCCGGTGTCGGGGGAGGGGACAGGAGCCAGCCCACCCCCTGAGGAGAAAGAAGGCTGATGTGAGGGTGCCCTCCCTCTCCCTGTGCTCCTCCCCACCTGGCGCACTCTCCCCCAGCAGACTCCTACACATGCGTCAAAACCCAGGAGGCCCACTCAGATCCACAGTGGGGACCGAGTCTTTTCTCCCTTCCTGTCCTGACACAGGTCAGACCCTTGGGGGTGACTCACTGAAGAGGTGTAGGGTGGCTGCGTTATCATCACAGGAATCTCTGCTTTTGACCTCAGCAGCACCACATCTAACACTTTCTTTCATCTTCTCAATTGCCTTTCCCAACAACCTGGGAGGCAGGGATGATCCCATTTCACAGATGGGGAGACTGAGGTACACAGGGTGGAAGGGATTCACCCAGGGTCCCAGCACCCCATGGGTTCAGACCCGGCTTAGATGGAGTCACAATTCGGTCATATTTTCTGCCCCTGCCCCCTCACCAGCTTCCTCCCCCTTCCTGAGTCCTATGGGGAGAAAGGGGGTCTGGGGGTCTCCGTTTAAGGGTCTCTGGGGGTCTCTGTGTCTGCAGGGGGCGTGTGTGTGAGTGCGTGTGCTTGTGTGCGTGTACACACGTGTGCACGCCTGTGTGGTCAGGGCAGCGACAGAATTACTCCTCTGCGCCCTGAGCCCACCGCGAATCCATAGTTGGTTGTTTCGACCCAAACTTGAACCCCACACTTGAACACCACACCACGGTTCACTGGCGGCCTTGGTTTCAAAGAAGTTTCCTGACTGAACAAAAACAAAAACCCAACAAACAAACTTGAAAGAGCGGAGAAAAGGCCAAGGGCAGCCGTGGTGGGTGCAGGGCTAGATCAGAAGCAGATGGTCCAGAGTCACACCTGGGGTGCAGAGCGGGAGCTGGGGGCAGGTCCGGGAGGCGAGCACGGGGCGCCTGCCTCAGCTGTGGGTGCCCTCCCTCCGGGAGGGTCCAGGGTCCTCCTGGGCCTGGCACAGAAGCCAGAGCCTGGAGGCCGGCCCTCCCCGTAAGCCGACTCACCCTCCTGACCCCCGAGCAGCCCTGTGGAGAGGTCCAGGGCCTCCTGTAGCGACGGGAGAGGGAGCAGCCCCCGGCACTGACCCCAGGCCGGGCACCGCCGCTCACCGCCCCCGACCCCGGGCACGTCCTGGCTGCTCCTGCCTTCCTGCACTGCCTTCTCTCAGCCTGTTCTCTCCGACTGAGGCTCCTTCCTCTGCCTCCCTTGTCTCTGTTGAGCCCCACGATGAGGGGGACGGTGGTTGCCCCGTGGGGTCCCGTGAGGGGTCAGGATGAGAATGCAGGCAGGGCGCGGAGGCTCACGCTGCCCACCTTGGGTACCCCCCACGCGCGGCGTCGGGGGCAAGGGGTCCAGCCCTGCGCTTCCTTCCCTCAGTGCTGTCTCCTCTTCCTCTCAGGGCCCCGGGGCCGGACATAGCATCTCCACAGCCCTGAGGAGGGTATGTCCTGGATTTTTAAGCCCAAACTGGGTTTAATTCCCTGCCATTTGGCCCTGAGCACCCGGGGCGGGGGCAGTTAGGGGATAGGTTTCCCTCGTCTCCATCAGCCTTGTTTATTGGTCCTCCGCCCCTCTGGGCAGGGGCTCCAGGGCCCTCCTGGGCTCCTATTCTGGGGCAGGGGGTCTGGTCCCGGGGAGGCAGGGGTGGGCGGGAATGAACTGGGCCCCCCAAGCTCCGATCTTTGCCAAGCGTGACTGCTGCTGCTGGGCCAGCCTCCACGAGCTGTCGGGTCGTGATCGGGGGCGGGGGTGACTGATGGGAGGAAACGTTCCAGAGGCGGGCCCCCACCTCAGAGAAGCCCCTGCTGGAGCCCCCACCCTGGGTCTTGGGCTCTGCTCCAAGGGCGGCCGTGTGGCCATTACTGCCGCTGCTTCTAGAGCTTCTGGGGAAGGATTTGTTCAGCCAGGACCTTGCGGAGGGCCTCCTGTGTGCGGGGGGAGCCAGAAAAGTGACCACACTGTGGGGTCCCTGCTCGGAACAAGGGGTGCTGAGGCCGGGGAGCTTGGGGAGACCCCTGGTCCCTGCCTCCCTCAAGGTTGTATTGAGACGGGGTCTTGAAGGCAAAGCTGACATTCGACATCTGGAGGGGGAGGAGGGGGAGGGGGAGGGGGAAGATGTTACAACAGAGGAACAGCGTCCGCAGAGCTTCATGGTTTCCTCCATCCACAAACAGATAGAATGCGGATCCCCGGCCATGCAGGTCCCTGGGCCAGCACGGCCAGAGCTGCATTTTAGGACACCCTGCCGGTTCTCATCCGAGTGACACCAACGATCGCAATGTCCCAGGCGGCCACCCCGCCTTCTCTTGGGCCCCACCTCCGTGTCCCCGAGCCCCGGGCTCCCAGCTGTGCCCGCTGCGCACCGGCCTCCCCTTGGACTTGGTCAGCCCCCTCCTGCTCTCTAGAAGACTCGGGCAGGCAGCCCGTAGAGAGGAGGTGTCCGGCCGGGCACTGGCCACCTTCCTGGAGACCGCACCACGCCCCTCCCTCTCTCAGACCTCAGACTCACTGTCCAGGGGGCCTGGACATCCAGGGCCGCCTCACTGTCCAATGCTCCATGGTGGCTCCCGACTCAGGCTGGGGATCTCTGGGGCCCTGGGGAAGTCGTGAGACCTCAGGCTGCCAGTCCCCCACCCCAGGAGGAGATCCCTACACCCTGTGCTGGGCAGCGGTCTTCCTGGCGGGGCTGGGCCCTCGGATTCCTATAGCCACCTGGGCAGTGTGCTGACCCACAAGCAGGGCTAGAGGCAGAGCGGCGGTGACCGAGGCGGGGTGACCGCCTGGCCTGGGCCCCAGTGGGAGTTCAGACACTGGCGGGCCCAGGCGGGGGCAGGGGCCGTGCTGGGGGGAGGCTGGCTGAGGACTGTCGGAAGAGCTCTTTCCATGTTCTGCACCTGGAGTAGGAGGTGGCCTCTGCCCTCTGACCAGCAGACAGGCCTCCGAGGACCTGGAGTCAGGGTTTCTCCCTCCATGGGGCAGGGACGAGGAGGTGCTTTTGAAAATCTGTTTTCAGAGCCATTTGCACAATGGGTCTCTATCCCTCATTTCCAGAAGTGTTCCACAGTTGAGCGAGGCCTCGACTCGGAAGTCAGTTCAACAAATTATGTGCCCCCTGGGTCGTCTCATTCTCGTCGGGCGGCCTCGGGAGTCCCACCAGCACCTCGGCCTTCTTCCTGCCTGCAGGCCCTTCC
This sequence comes from Giraffa tippelskirchi, assembly GCF_054371585.1. Taxonomy (NCBI): domain Eukaryota; kingdom Metazoa; phylum Chordata; class Mammalia; order Artiodactyla; family Giraffidae; genus Giraffa; species Giraffa tippelskirchi. The sequence goes on from NC_137275.1 coordinate 2,598,719, forward strand.
TGGTCTGTGTCTCTCCACCTGGACGGCGTCTCTGATCCGTCTGTCTACACCCGTAAGGCCTCCCCCAGACCAGCCCCTGGGCCAGGCAGGGCCGGGGCCTCCTTCCTGGGGCTCTTGCTGGGGGCGGTCTGGTCGGCACTGCTGAGGTCGGGGTCTGGGCGTTGGCCTCCGACCGTGAGCCGGGCCTGAGCTCGGGGGGTCCCGGGAGGACCCGCTGCTTGGATGCAGTTTCCAGACAGAAGCCTCACGACCAAGGACCAGACGCCCCTGATCACCCGCCAGGTCGGCACACGCCCCTTGAACTCTACCTTATCTTTCGTTTCATTGAAACAACAGTGTTAAGTGCGTCATTCAAAAAGCCAGATCGTTCTTCAAGGTTTATCATAAAAACCATCTGTCTCCGGACCTCCCCCGCTTTGATTCCCCCTCCCTGAAAGCAAAGACTTTAACTTTTCATCTGCTTTGGTTTTGCTCTGGCTTTCTGGGTTGGGCACATCCTCCCTGCTTCTAAATGACATGTTACCTTGTGTGTTGATTTTTCAGGGTAGACACTACCCTTTTACTTTCACGGAGACAGACACTCGCTGAATTCTCTCAGGGACACCCCCGCCCCCGTAGAGGGGAACTGCACTTGGGATTCAGTCACTATTCAGTATTAATCAGTTCGTCCACATATGGATTAGATCTTTTGAATGAGACTCATCAATCCATCTCCAATACTTTGGTCACCTGATGCAAGAGCTTACTCATTAGAAAAGACCCTGATGCTGGGAAAGATTGAAGGCGGGAGGAGAAGGGGACGATAGAGGATGAGATGGTTGGATGGCATCACTGACTCGATGGAGACGAGTTTGAGCAAACTCCGGGAGATGGTGAAGGACAGGGAGGCCTGGCGTGCTGCAGTCCACGGGGTCGCAAAGAGTTGGACACGACTGAGCGACTGAACAAACATCAATCCATCAATCCTCTAGTCAAATGCTGTGTCTCATCGGTATTTTTCCTGGTCTCCCCGAGGTGAGCTCTTTGGGGGCTACATTCTACATTTTCTTGTGGTGTCTTGGATGGACCTCCGTAGTGATGGACATAGCCCTGCCCATCACTGGAAACCATATGGTGTTCCCCGGAAGGATGGACCAGCCACGTGCAGGGGACGCCCTGGATCAGCACGTGTGGGTTTGTCCAGGTTTTCAGAGTCACAGACAACTCTGCCACGAGCACCCGCCTGCTCGGGCTCTGCCAGGGGGAGGAGGGCAGCCCCAGGAGCAGACAGCCTGCTGTGCCAGGCTTCGCCCTGGGTGGCTGTGAGTGTGAGGGCAGCTCAGGGTCAGATCGTTAGACCACGTGTCACAGAAGCTGACCCACATATGATGGACAGCCACAGACCCCAGATCACCAACATCGAGAAGGCATCCAACAGGAAAGACAGGAATGCAGACTCAAAAGGAAAAAGAGAACTGGGAATAAACAGAGAGGGGAAAAACTCCCGGAGAAATAGAGAGAGAGGCTCAAAGAGATGAGGAAAGATAATGCATTCACCAAAATAAGAGCGTGGCCCCATAAAAGTGAACATTCAGCAAAAAGGAAAAATTGCTGCACACTAATTAGCTGACGGTGGAAGACTGAGGAGCTAATGATGAGGACACAGGGGTGAGGGAGAGCAAGGATTCAAAGAGAGGAGACGGGGCAGGGATGGGAGACAAGAGCAGTGGGGGACCAGCCCCGGAGCACAAGCCGGGATGAGCGGAGGAGGGAGGCAGACTTCTGTCCCAGAGTGAAGACCTCCATCCAGCTCACGGAGCCTCCAAGGGCCTTGCACAGTTGCAGGGCCGCTAAGTGCAGCCCAGTGCAGCTTCCGTTCATGGGAAGTAAGGTTTCCTGAGGGAGCAGAATTAGGCCACAAAAGATCAGGATGCAGAACAGATTTGACCTTCCCTGCTGCATCCTGGAAGCTGGGAGAGGGCGGAGCATCCATGGCCAAGAAAGTTCACACGCACCCAGATTCCACAGCCTGCTCGGCCGCCCCCCAGAGACAGGGACAGACAGGGCCCTACATCACTCAGGAAGTGCGCAGCCCCCGTGTCCCCAGCCAGGACCTCCTGGAGGACCTGCCGCACAGGAGGAGAGAGTGAGACCAGCAGCAGGAAGACATGGGCGGAGCTAGTGGTAAAGAACCCACCTGCCAACACAGGAGACGCAAGAGACGCAGGTTCGATCCCTGGGTCAGGAAGATCTCCTGGAGGAGGGCATGGCAACCCACTCCAGTATTCTTGCCTGGAGAGTCCCATGGATGGAGGAGCCTGGTGGGCTGCAGTCCATGGGGTCACGAAGAGTTGGACACAACTGAAGCGACCTACCACTCACACATCCAGGAGAGAGACTGACCCTGAGCTGCCCTCACACTCACAGCCACCCAGGGCGGAGCCTGGCACAGCAGGCTATCTGCTCCTGGGGCCGCCCTCCTCCCACTGGCAGAGTCCAAGCAGGCGGGTGCTCGTGGCAGTGTTGTCTGTGGCTCTGAAAACCTGGACAAACCCACATGTGCTGATCCAGGGCGTCCCCTGCATGTGGCTGGTCCATCCTTCCGGGGAACACCGTGTGGTTTCCAGTGATGGGCAGGGCTGTGTCCATCGCTACAGAGGTCCATCCAAGACACCACAAGGGCAGCTCACAGATCATCAGGTAGAGCGTGAGTCTGTTTGTGCAGAGAGATCTGTGTTTGGTTCAGAGGTCAATGTCTGGAAGGACGTTTATCAAAAAGTCACCAGAGATTCTTATTTCTGGGTGATGAGATTTGGAGTGATTTCCTTTTTCTCATGCTTTTCTACCTCATCTGAATTTTCACTGCTGGTGTGGATTGCCTTTATAGTCATCTTCATCTCGGAGAAGGAAAAGCACTCGCTGGGATAGCTCTCTAGCTGCTTAAAAGCAGGTGCCGGCTCCCCACGGCCCACAGACAGCGCGGCCCCGCCTCTGGACGAGACGTCCCAGCTCTCCAGAGCTGCGTGGGGCTTCCTCCCTGTCGCGACTTGGTCACGGTCGTCATTGCCCTTGCCCTGTCCCCGCCTGTCCTCACGTTCACAGGGCCTTTCTAACCTCTGCATCCCCGGCCCCAGCCACGGCTGCTCCTCCCCCTTTCTGGCCTTGCCAGGGCCGAGCGCCGGCCGCCAGCACTGCCCTGGGCCTCCCTCAGGTCAGCCCGCCTGTGCGGCCCGGTCTGGGGTCTTCACAGGCACCCATCCCTGCTTTCCAGCACTGTTAACGGATCCTGGTGCATCTTAGATTTCTCGGGTCTTTTCTATGGGTTGGAGGCAGGACAATGAGTGTGGAGAGATCGTGGGTGATTTATCCACGGATGTTCGCCTCCCAGAGGCCCAGCACGGTGCCCGGGACACAGCGGACAAGGAGATACTGAAGAACCAGTGGCCGAGGATACAGTGAATTTGAAGGCGGGGACAAGGAAAACAAATGTGTAAGCTAGAATTCTCGATTCTGTTCTCTTGTAAGAGATAAAATGAGAAGCTACTGGAATAGCCGTGATCCAATTTAAGTAAATGTGAAAAATCACTTTACAGCCAAGTTAAGAATGGTTTATTTATCCGAGAAATTGATGTTTTCCTTAACAAGTCAGTAAACAGTGACTTTGAAAAGTGGGGCTTGTAGCTCAGCCCTCGGGTGTTAAAGCCTGTGTGTGTATATAAATGTCTGCTTGATTGTTACAAGTCAGGTTTAAACCTAGGGAGGGAACCGGTGTAGTGTTTACTTTCCTCTTTTTGCTACAAGCTGGATAATCAGGAGCTCGTCTGCTTGGGAATGACTCAGGCTGTTGTGTTTGAGGCATCAGAGTGATAGGTCTCTCTTCCAAGGCGTGCAATTTGCACTCTGTGCTGAGAACAGCAGGCTGCTTGAATAACAAACGCCATTAGGAATCTGAGTCCACCGATTTTTGTTCTTCAGATTTAAGTGTGTGTGTCTGCTCCGGGCGTGTAGAAGCCAGCAGAAGAAGATGTGGGCCCTGTTTGCCGCCGTAACACATCCCCTCTGAGCTCCCGGCGGAGCAGCATCGAGGCTGTTGTGGCCGGAGGCTGGGTGGTCCCCGGGTCCCGGTCATGGTGGGGCACAGCCTCGCAGGGCAGGCAGGGGAACGGTGACAGCGGTGCCCAGGGTGCCCTGTGGTTGGGTGGATTTGTGCCCCAGGAGAAGAGTGCGTCGGGAGGGGGTGTGTCCTGCGGGGTCCTGCGGGGTGGAGGAGGGCGGGAGGAGGAGGCCGAGGCTGCTCTCAGCCCCTCTTTGCTGCAGAGAGCAGGAACTAGGGCGGTCTCCTGGGATGGCCGGGGGCGGAGGGGCCCTCAGGCCTCAGAGGGCCCAGGAGGGCCTTCAGGCCTGTGGTCCCCGTTCTCCTGGGTCCGGGGAGGGCCTGTGAGCCTGTGGTCCCCGTCCTCCTGGGTCCCGGGAGGGCCTTCAGGCCTGTGGTCTGCATCCTCCTGGGCCCCGGCAGGGCCTTCAGGCCTGTGGTCCCCGTCCTCCTGGGTCCCGGGAGGGCCTTCAGGCCTGTGGTCCCTGTCTTCCTGGGTCCCGGGAGGGCCTTCAGGCCTGTGGTCCCCGTCCTCCTGGGCCCCGGGAGGGCCTTCAGGCCTGTGGTCCCCGTCCTCCTGGGTCCTGGGACGGCCTGTGAGCCTGTGGTCTCCATCCTCCTGGGCCCCGGGACGGCCTGCTGACCTGTGGTCCCCGTCTCCCTGGGTCCCGGGAGGGCCTTCAGGCCTGTGGTCCCCGTCCTCCTGGGTCCCAGGAGGGCCTTCAGGCCTGTGGTCCCCGTCTCCCTGGGCCCCGGGAGGGCCTTCAGACCTGTGGTCCCCGTCTCCCTGGGCCCCGGGAGGGCCTTCAGGCCTGTGGTCCCTGTCCTCCTGGGCCCCGGGCAGAGGTCCAGGACAGAGTGAAGCCAGATGGCCAATAATGGAGCCAAAATGGAGTGTTTCTTCTCGAGGGCGAAGCAGCCCATTTTTCTCCATCTCCAAGGCTGACAGCGTGGAATGTGCTCTGGGCACCGAGCTCCGATGATGAAAGAGGCCGGCATCATCAGACAGACAGCCCGCCGCCTGCCCCGCCGGCTGCGTGAGGGGCGCAGGACGGGGCAGACAGAGGCCCTTCCGTCCATCTGGGGCGCTGCTCTCCAGGTGAGCTCAGGCAGCAATGCCCGCCCCGAGTCCGCCCCGAGCCTGCCCATGGGTTCTCTGGGGGCGGGACTGGGAAACCATGTGCCGTCGGCCCCGGCTCCAGGTGACACCCCATCTGAGCACGTGAGCGGCAGAGTCACCCTCTGGCCATGCCTGCTCCTGTCACCAGGCAGAGAGCGCTCGGGACTTTCGGCAGGGGTGGAGGGCTGCCGGCCAGAGCACTGAGGCCCCTGCTGGCCGGTGGGAGACCCAGCAGATGGGGGTGGAGAAGGGGCGAGGAGAGGACTGCCCTGCTAGGCAGAGGCCGGGAGCTGGGGCAGGGTGGAGAGTCAGGTGAGGGGTGGACGGAGAATCGGGGTGCTGGCTGTGTAGAGGGTTGAGGCACGTCTAATGGGCTTCGGCCCACACTTCTCTTAGGGTGAGCGAATGATCCAGGGGTTCTAGGAGGGGTCTTAGGCTGGAGATGGGCTCTGAGGCTCAGCAGAGCCCAGGGAGTGGAGGTTGGGGGAGAGGACTGTCCTTGGTGTCCCTCCCACACCGGTGGGCAGACCCTGAGGACGCACTGGCTCTGCCTGGTCACGGGCGTGGGGAGCAGCCTCCTGCGCTGGGCGCTGGGCAGGGTGGGGGTTGTATGCAGAGCAGGTGGAGCTGTGGGGTGGGGGTGGCCTGGGCACACCCCGTCCCTCTGTGCATCCTTCCCTTTGCCGGGGGATGCCCTCCCCAACCTGGCCACCCACTGCTGGACGCAAGGCTCCAGGATCAGTGTTGCCTCGTGTGGGTTAACTCCGGTTGCAGCGATGCCGCGTAACGAACCATCCAAACTCCGTGGCTTACCGCAGACAGCCTGAGCCTCTTACTTACCAGCCTGCGCTGGGCCAGGGCTGGGCGGCTCCCAGCTGAGGCCGTGGGCTCACGTCCGCTCTGTGCTCTGCCTCCCTCCCCGTCCAGGCCGGTCGTGTTCTCCCCTCGGCGGGTCGCAGGGGGTCACACGACGCTCCCGACAGATAACGCCCGGAGGCTCAGGGTCAGGGCACACACTCCCCTCTCCGCCGCCCTCCATTGGCCAGGCTACGGGGAAAAGGTGCTTGGCATACGGTGGTGGCCATCTATATTCCCCTGCCTCCTCTAGGAAGGGCCCCCAGGGCCCCCAAGATTGCGACAGGATCTCCCTCTGATGACGTGTCACAGCCCCGCTCACGGCCGTCTGTCTGTCCATGAGCCGAATATCCCGAGGGCAGGGGTCTCCGTGATCCACTGCGGACCCAACACGTCAGCGTAGAGGAGGCGCTTTGCGAGGCGTGAGGAGGGACGGAGAGGTTGGGACACAGGGCGGGGGACTTGCCCCTCTGCCCGGTCCCCAGGGGCCCGGCTCTGGGTAGTGCCTGCTCTGCAAAGCCCTTCTCCTCCGCTGGGACCGGCCCTTCCTCTGTGGCTCCTGGCACCTCGGGTTCCCTGATGAGAGCCTGGGGGGTGTGGGCGGGGTGAGAGGAGAGGGGAGGGGGACCCCCAGAGTGCACCCCGGAGCGCTGAGCCGCCCCCAGCATGGCTCTGCAGCACAAAGCGGCCGGCTTTCATCCCGGAAAATGGGAGCCTGGCTCTGAACACCTCCGAATGCCTTTATAAAGCGAGTAATTGCTTAACTGCAATTATTTTAGGAGGTTTAACGAGGCTGCATGGGTGCTCTTTAAGAATACCTCTTCAGCTTAAAAATTCCGCCCACGGCCCCCTGAGGGTGGGGCACAGAGGCCTGTCTCCTTCAAGGCTCAGCTGTGCCCCAAGGCGGGATGGCAGGGGGTGGGGGGTCCTCTGGAGGGGCTTCTGGCAAGGCAGTCAGCCCTGCCCAGGGAGGCAGAAGGACCCTGTTGCCAAGGGAACAGACTCCTTTGCACTCTGAGGAGGCTGGGCCCCTCCTGACGAGGATTCGCTGGGCCAGAACTCAGTTGGGGGGGTGGAGGTGAGGAAGAAGATGGAGGGACGGAGGAGACAATGATCGCCTTCACGTCGGGCACTTTTCTGAGCCCCCAGTTCCTTACGGGAAAGAGCCTTCCGTATGGGTTCCTGCAAGGGTGACATAAGAGGCCACACGTGAGACGCCTGCGTGGGGACCGGTGCCTCCTCCAGGGATGCTCGCCAGCCCTTACCGGCCAGGGCCTGTTCATCTTCCCGCTCGGGCATGAGGTTGGCGATACCAGCTTCTGGAAGAGCTGCTGCTCGGGCAAGACCGCCCTCCCCCAGGCTGCAGACCCTCTCTTCCCCCGTGAGCCCAGAGGAAGGTCTCTGCAGTGGCCTACGCTCGGTCTTCAAGGATGCCCGTGGCTCTGTCCCCAGCGGGGCCACCTCTGCTCACTCTCCAGATTCACCCTGCGGTGAGGGACCCTGGGGTCCTGGCAGCAACGTCAGCCGTGGGCCCACATACTGGCCACGTGCCCCTCTGTGCCCCCACCCCATTGTCCCTGAAGGTGGCAGGGGGGGCCACACCACCGGAGACCTCTCAGTGAGTCCGGAATCTCTCAGCTGGTCTCAGGGACCTCACCCCCTCCTACATTTATGCTTTTCACCATGTGATTTCAGCCCAGACATGGCTTTTCCGTTCAGTTGTGACTGGGGGCCGGATGGCCCATCATGGGTCTCAGGAGGCTCGTCCCCTCCCAGAGCCCGCCCCTGCTGTGTCCATGCCACAGCGGCTCAGGGGGGTGGGGGTCCTGGTGAGCTTCACATTCATTGCCTTTTCTTATGTCTTCCACAATTTCCGTGGTGGGACCAGCTTGTTTTCACAATCAGAAAAGGAAGAAGCTGGATGCAGCGTCCTGCCTGCCCTGAGCCGCGCAGAGGAGGCGGCCACCCGTGTATGTTTCCAGCGTCTCGAGCCGGTTACCAGTGGCCCAGGGCTCTTGGCCGGCCGTGGTCTCAGGGCCCGGCCCGGTGTAGGGATGACCGCCGGCCCAGGCTGAGTGGCTTCCCGTCTCCTCCCAGCCGTGGGGGCCGCCGCACTCCGCCCGGCTCCAGCTCCCTCCACAAACTCATTGGAGGGAAGGAGGACACCTGGTTCTCTGGCACGAGTCTGGGCGTCTCTCTGTACCACCGTGGTGTCTGGGAAACACACGCGGGGCGCGCTGGTCTCGCCTTGCCAACCGACCTCTCCTCCTGGGCCCCCGTCTGCCCACACAGTGGACTGCCGCATCCTGCCTCCATGTTGACCCAGGCGTGGTGTCCAGCCTCTTGCGGGGGTCCCTGTGCCTCCACGGAGGAGGGCCCTGCCGTTCACGGGAGCCTCAGGAGGGTCAGACTTCAAGGCTAGAGTCGGAATCAGAAGTCGTTTCCTCTCCCTCTTCTTGCCTTCGCTTCAGCGCGGGCATCTGGGTAGCACCTCACCTGTATCCCCGCCCCCAGGCAGGGGTGGGCACTCACGAACGCAGGGGAGGGGTTTTATGATTTCCCCTCGAAAGCACCCATTTGGTCAAACTCCTTCTTCCACGGCCTTCCACCCTGTGCGGGGCTGTCTGTGCAAATGCGCTCTGTCCCCAGCCTGCCCCCAAACAGCTCCATGATAGGACTGTACCAGCCTCCGCTCTGCGTGGACAGAGCTCAGATGCTCTCAACCATTGTCGCCCCCTGTGGTGCCTGGGCCGGGGTGGGGGACCCCACCACATCTGTGGCCCCCAGAGGAGATCCAGGGGGTCACGGGGGCTCCCTGGGAGAGTTCTGGCATCACTGGATCTTCAGTTCCCACCTGTGAGGCAGGCAAAGCAAGCGTTATCATGCCCGTGAGGGAGGTTAGCAGGCTTGTTTCTTACAGTTCAGTTCAGTCGCTCAGTTGTGTCTGACTCTTTGTGACCCCACGGACTGCAGCACACCAGGCCTCCCTGTCCATCACCAACTCCCGCAGTTTACTGAAACTCATGTCCATCGAGTTGGTAATGCCATCCAACCATCTCATCCTCTGTCATCTCCTTCTCCTCCTGCCCTCAATCTTTCCCAGCATCAGGGTCTTTTCCATGAGTCAGCTCTTCACATCAGGTGGCCAAAGTATTGGAGTTTCAGCTTCAGCTTCAGTCCTTCCAGTGAACACCCAGGACTGATCTCCTTTAGGATGGACTGGTTGATCTCCTTGCAGTCCAAGGGACTCTCAAGAGTCTTCTCCAGCACCACAGTTCAAAGGCGTCAATTCTTCAGCGCTCAGCTTTCTCTATGGTCCACCTCTCACACACCCCCTCATGCATCCACCCACTCACGCATGCTCACAGTCACTCGCTAGCATTTCCACAGCCCCCGTGTCAGGGGCTGAAGAGGAAAGCATGGGTGCTGCTCTCTCCCGAGGCCACAGAACCATCTATGGCTCCCAGGTCTCTGACGCCTCCCTGTTCCCCTGCGGCCAGTCTCTGTTGTGCGCTGCTTGATTCCATTGCAGGCGTTTCAATAGCTCTTTAACCTTATGTGAAGCTTTGGCTTTGGTGAAGCGGATTTCAAAGGAGAGGGAAATAATGTTCCATTAAAGGCGCTGAAAAAATCGATCATCCGATTTCCGCACGATCTACAAGGTGGAGGTGCCAACGACTGTTGGGACTGAATTTTCATCCTTCTTGCTCAAGGTTTAGCATCAAGTCCAAGCTAACAGCCACTAAGAGCCGCCGCAGGACAGGAAGTCGGGGCCCAGGAACATCTGAAGCTTTGGGATTCCCGCGTGGCTGAGCCAGCGTGCCTCTTGCCGAATTCCTCTTTGAAAAGCACAACGCTCGATCACTGATGCCCTGAACACACGGCTCCCACTCACTCGGCTCCCGGGAGGCTGGGAGGGCCTCGAAGGGTGCTGGGGGGCACCTGGGGCCTCATCTCAGCCCCCAAGGCCACGCGGTCCCCCGTGTCTCCCTCCCACTGCCCTCATGGCACCCCTCTCCCTCAGCTTGGGGTTCTTCCTTTCCCACCTCCAAGTCAGACGCGGTGACGACCCCCTTCTTGTGCCGCTCAGGTCCTCAAAGACCAGCGGGCGCACAGACCCTCCTCCCACCAAGAAACAAGTGGGAGTGGTCGGGCCCTTCCCCTCTGCTCCCTGGCTCTGGGGTGCTCCTGGGCCCCAGGGACTGCTCCCTCCCTCACGCCTGCACCCCCAGGGGGGCGTCTCGAGGGGCCTCCTCGGCCCAGACCCTCCAGGGCGGCTGGGGCTTGACAGTACCAGTCAGTACTGTCCCCCTCATCAGTCCTCTGTCCCGGCTTCCTGGGGTTCAGGGTATTTCCATCTGCGTTGACACGGGAGACAAGGACAGGCCAGGGCATTTACAGAGTGCACATCGGGCGTGGATGCTGGTGGTCTACGGGAGCCTCTGTGCTCATTTTGCCGTGAGCCTGACGCGGCTCTGGAGAGCGAAGTGTGCTCACAGCAGCGGGCGGCCCCGCGGAGGCGGGGGTCCCCCTCTCTCCACCCCACGTGGCAGGCTCCTTCCACCGCCTCACAGCAGACAGGGTGTCTGACGCTTCAGGCCACAGCCCCCTGCAACAGAGCTCCCCGCGGCCACCCCTGGCTCCCCCCAAAACCGAGGGGCATCTGTGGCACAGCCCCCTGGCAGGGGTGTGGGGCAGTGGGGGTGAGGGCTGAGGCCCTGGAGACGCAGCTTCAGAGGGCCCGCCGCCCCTTCACCTGCAAGAGAGGGAGGCCGGGAGGCCAGTGACCGGCGCCCGTGGGTGCATCAGAAGCAGGGTGGAACCCCGATGTCCCTGCACCGGATATTCCCAGGCCCTGGTGCCCTGGTCCTCAGGGAGAAGGTGGGGCTCCAGGTCATGAGGTCGCCAGACACCCCCTGCCCCCATCTGGGGGCTCCCAGCGCCCTCTCTGCCCCCCAGCACTGTGCAGGTCTGCCTAACCAGCCGGGTCACTCAGCCAGGTTTCCACCTTCCTTGCCTCCAAAGAGGCTGCTGCTAAGTCACTTCAGTCGTGTCTGACTCTGTGCGACCCCATAGACGGCAGTCCACCAGGCTCCGCCGTCCCTGGGATTCTCCAGGCAAGAATACTGGAGTGGGTTGCCATTTCCTTCTCCATCAAAGAGGCAAGTACAGCTAAGAAATCAAATCCTCACGCGGAATTCCTTACACGGTGCCTGGATCCTGCCCCTGTGACCCGTAGCACCAATAAGGCCAGGGACAGGGGTTCTCGGAGAACCAGGGGTTCAAGAAGGTAGCTCCCGAGAGAAGCACGTTGTATGTTCCCAGGTAGGTGACCTAGCTGGGCGCCCCTACCCTTGTGGGCACAGCCCTGCCGGGAGCCCAGGCTTGATTGTCTCAGAACAGGGGTGGGGCGGACCGAGGTCCCCAGGCTGCCGGCCGACTCTGGGTCCTCAGGGAAGGTGGCCCTGAGCCTTGTGCTGGGCCTCGCGCCCCATCGTCCCCTCTGGTGATGCTCTGCTGGACGGTAAGCCCCCTGAGGGAGGGCCAAGCCCCCGACCCCGCCCAATCCCTTTCCGGGGTCCTGGGGAGTTTCTGGGAGCGTCAGCGCTCAGGGCTGTTTTCTCGTTTTATTGAATGAGGGGAAGCCGTGGGCTCCTGCAGACAGCGCTGCACCCTGCTCCTTGCTGGGGGCCTAAGGCTAACACCTGAGGCAGCCCCTTGCCCAGGGATGAGCCTCGGGGGTCGGCAAGGTGGGCAGGGGCGGGCACCGGGAGCTGACGGAGGCCCTTAGCCTCCAGGGCGGGATACTTGGCGGGCAGTCCCCCCAGACGGCACTGGGCATTCACCGTCCAGTCTCCTCCCTGCTCACTGCGGACAGAGGGGCCTCCAGACGGAACCCTGAGGAGGCTGTGTTTCCACACTGGACGTCTCCCCAGCTCGGTGGGCCGGTCACAGTCTCAGCGCTTGATGGGCCCGCCTGCCAGGTGGGGCAGCCAAACCCGGTCCAAGAGACGAGGGAGCCTCAGACCCTGTGGGAGCCTGGGTCCTCTCCCAAGGGCACAAGTTCCCAGGCGGAGTGTGCGATTCCCAGCGTACCCAGCACCACAGAGAGTGTGGCCTGGGAGGCGGACTGTGGGTAAAGGCGGAAAGTTTGGCTCTGATACTTGCCTGCTGTGTGTCTCTGGGTAAGTTTCTGAACCTCTCTGTTCCTCATCGGTGAAACTGGGATGATCACAGTATCTACCCCAGTGTTAGTGGCTCAGTCGTGTCCCACTCCTGTGACCCCATGGACTGTAGCCCGCCAGGCTCCTCTGTTCATGGGATTCCTCAAACAAGAATATTGGAGTGGGTTGCCCTTTCTTTCTCCAGGGGATCTTTATGACCCAGGAATTGAGCCTGGGTCTCCAGCATTGCAGGCAGATTCATTACCATCTGGGCCTTTGAAGTCCTAATGTGTTAATGGATGTATGTGACAGCCACTGGTTTAGAATAAATTCTCAATAGAGATTAACCGGGAGGTAGATGAACGTGGGGGAGGGTTAAATGTGGGGGAGGGTTAAATGTGGGGCAGGGTTAAACATGGGGGGAAGGTTAACAGAGGGGGGTGGTTAAGTGTGGGGAAGGTTAAGCCTGGGGAGGGTTAAGCCTGGGGAGGGTTAAGCCTGGGGAGGGTTAAGCGTGGGTGGGGGGCTTACAAAAACCTTCCTGCTGCACAATGTGCAGGAGGTGTTCCCCTGCCCTCCGGGGGGACACCCGCCCTCCTGGGAGGATCTCTGGGCAGAGATGGTGGTACACTCTGGGGATGGTAGAATTTGGCTCCCGGGTGGTCTGGACTTGAGCTCCAGGGAGCAGGCCCATATCTAGGGTAAGAACTGGTCCCGGCAGGTCTGGCCAGCGGGCTCTGTCCTGGGGAAGGTGAGGCTGAAGTGGGGGCCCGGGCAACCTGACAGCTGCGGGCCTCACCCCCGTGCTGGGGGCGCGGAGCCCTGGGTGTGTACACTACATGTGCAAGACTGGCTTGGCACAGAGGGGGAACATAGAGGTGCTTCAGAAACCAGAGCAGGGCCAGGCCCGCCCCGGAATTAGCAGGGGGAGCCCGCCTCCTGCCTCCCCCACACAATCATGCTTCAGACTCAGCGCTGATAAGTGACCCAGAGCCTCCAGGCGCCTCTCCACAGGGAAGCCCCCAGGCTCGTCCCCAGACGGCTCTGGACCCCCAGCTCCTCCACTAAGTGAAATAAAGACAGTCCCAGTTTGCTCTTTCTGAAAGCTCCGAAAGTGTAACTTTGGAGAGGAAATTTGTCAGCACAGACAATTCATGTACCTCTCGAGACATCTCACCAGATCATGAAAAGCCCTTAAGAGCTCGCATCAGAGGACCGTGGCAGAGACGCAGACGCCGGGGCTGAGAGTGACCCATGTGGTTTGAAAGCCCTCGATCCGGGTGCAGTAACCTGCTCCAGCCAGAGCCAGTGGGGTCTGCGGGACCCTCACACATCTCGTCACCCAACATCCAGGTGAAAACCAGCCCCGTTCCCAGCCTTGCAGGTGGATGTCTGAGACAAAGCCCCTGGGAGAGACACAGGTGGGCTCAGGGATCTGGGTTCAAGCCCAGCTGCGCCTGCAAGCTGAGGGCCTCACCTGCCTGAGGCCGAAGGGGAGGGGCCTTAGGGATTAGGCGAGGCTAGGCGTTTCAGGTGCAGCCACAGAACAGGTCCCCACGAGGTGACCGGGACCACCATCCCGGCTCTGGTTCCCACGGCACAGACCCTCAAATGGTCACGGGGGGACCATGGGTGACCACACCTGTCATTTACTGAGTGTCAGCCTCTCTCATGCAGGAGGAAATGGCAAGCCACTCCAGTATTCCTGCCTGGAGAATCCCATGGGCAGAGGAACCTGGCCAGCTATAGTCCACGGAGTCGCAAAAAGTCGGACACGTCTGGACAATTAGCACACAGGCTTCCTTGATGCCCATCATAGGCAGGGACTTCACGAACTAGATCACGGAAGCCAGAGTGTGGGGGGGCCCTGTGAAAGGTGGGGTGACTGTGGTCCCTGCGGAGGGGCGTCCCCCAGCATGGGGTTCCCGAGCACATGCCTACCAGGACCTCTTGGCCGTGAATGCCAAGGCCAAACGCAGCCTGAGATTTTAAGGGCTCGTGTCATCGAGGGTCTGGGGGCGGGACAGAGCCTCTCTGTCCCAAGGCAGGCTGCTGTCCGCTTAGGACACGTGTGACGGTCACCCCATCACCCCAGCTCAGCAGCCCTAGGGAAGAAGATTCTGATGGATCCACTCATGCTAATCACCTTAGGGGATGGAGGGTGAAGCCTAGGCCATGCACCACCCAGAGACCAAGGGGACGTGGGGATCAACCCCCCTCAAAACCAGGGGAGCAGAGGTTCGTGACTGAAAAGAGAGAAAAGGCTACAAACAAGGTGTCCGTTCAAGGGCCCCCCAAGCGGAAACAGGAGCCACTCCTGGAGGCTCAGCTGTGTCGGTGAGCGGGGCAGATACAGAATTTCACCCTGTTCTCAGCTACAGGTGTGGCAGTTTCACCCGATTGTTTTTATACAACTTGGCTCAACAACCGGGCCCCAATTTCCCCTCGATTGAAGCAAAGCGTGAGGCTTCGATGACTTCACCAGGTTCTCAGCGGACAAACCCAACTTCCCAGAAACTAACAAGTTGGCAGATGGCTTTTGAGCAGCACTTGTTTGCCAGGCACTGCCCTGAGCTCCGAGAAGCCCCGAGTCGGGGCTGGTGCCCTTGGGGAGCCCCCAGGCCCCCTGGCAAAGAAGAGGCACGGGGCAGAGGCGTGGGGGCAGACCCACGGGGCAGACTTCGGGTGCGCCTGAAGCGGGGAGCCTCGTGTAGACTTTGGCGCTGGGTCGGACTTGAGATCGCGGGATGCGGTGATGATCGGCTTCCCCCAGGGAGCCTGCTGGCCCAGTTGGCCGTGAATAGTGACCAAGAGCCCGCCTGTTCCCAGGTTCTGTGCGAGGGCCCAGGCGGGAGGGAGCCAGAGCTCCTCGATGGGGCTTGTGTTCCGGGGGAGACAGAGGGGAGCCACTGACAAAGAAGTGGAGAGAATGGACAGGAATCTTTGTCAACTGGTGCCCCTGTTCTGTGGCCCCTTCTGCCAGCGACACGGTTTATTTTTACCTCGTCAAAGCAGTTGACATTCACAGCAGACCCTGTGACCACGCCCGACCCTGGGTCAGGTTAGAAATGAGAAAACCAGTGAGGAATATTTAGATTGTTCCAACAGTGTAAACACTGTTCAGAGCTGGCCTAGGCCTGTGTTGGGAAGATGTCCCCTTTCCACCGGTCCTTTGTCACAGCCCCTGGATTTTCAAGGACCCTTCCTGCAATCCCAAGGCAAATGCATTCTGTCTACTCATCATCCACTAATTGCTCAATGTCATGTCACTTGTCAATTTTCCCCAAAGATCTAGTACAGCTTTTTTCTTTTCCTGCAGTTTTCAGTGGCATTTGTTTTTAGACATGTGCTTTATTATATCATCATTTCCTCCCTAAAAATGGTTGCTTTTGTATTATAACATCCATTCTGCAAGCTGCCTTTTCTGTAGACTTCCCTCTCTGCTCCAGTGTAGACCAGCGGCTGACCAGGCCTCCTAGGACCCAGTGCTGCCCTGGGCCTTCCCTCACCCCTGCACAGAGTCGGGCTCCCTGATTCTCAGCTTCTACACCTTTTTCTGTCTTGGTCTTACTCCCTGCTTTTGCTGGAGTACACCCTTGATTAACTTTCTCACACCAGATGCATGAGAAATACACGTTATGCCTTTGCGATTCTGACAATGTGTAGGGCTCCTTCAGTTGTCTCTGTTCCGTCTGGGGTCAGCTGCTCCCTTGCCGGCTCTTGGTCCACCTGCCTGGGGATCCCGGCAATGCTCCCTGTTTAGGAGGGGGCACCCGACGGGCTGGTGTGAGTCTCCTCTGCTGTCATGTCATAGCTGCTTTCCCTCTGGGCTGACGAGCCGTGTCCCCTGGAAGCTTAGCTTTAGGGGAATGATAAGAAACCGCTCTGGCCTTTCCAGGAGCTGGAGTGTGAAAGGATTTGTGGGGGACAATCGGTGTCCCCTGAAGGTTCAATTTTGTTGCTAGGACATCTCACCCAGGGAGTGTTTTATTCCCTGGGGGTCCAAGCAGCCTGCCTGCCCTCTAAGTGAGGAAGTGGGTGGGGCTGGGGGACAGGGGTCCCCTCCGCCTTCTCCCTGCAGACTGAGCCCGGCACGTCCGTATGCCTCTGTTGGATGGGTGGTCTCGGCCTCCTGTGGCTCCTCCTGCAGGGTGTAGGCTCTGATCTCCCTTCTGTACCATCCTTCAACCCACTAGCCTCTCTCCCACCGTCCAGACGTTTATCAAAAGCGCCCCTTGGCTGGTGACCTGTGTCCCTTCTGAGCTCTTTCCTCCTGAGGGCGTGTCATTGTCCCTGTGGTTCTGTGGGTGTTGGGGAGATGGGAGGTGAGCACGGGTTCTGGTCTGCCATCCGGAGCTGGGTGTCTCCCGGGGTTTGACAAACACGGAAGACACGTAACAAGGCTCTCATTTCACAGGGCAGCAGAGTCCTTTGAAGGCCGCTCGGAGAATGGTCTGGAGAAGGAGACAGTGGGAGGGAGGAGGGCAGGAGGTGTCCGGGGGCGTGAGAGTGAGGCTGACCACGGACCCTCAATCTGTCAGGGACCACGGATGGATCGAGGCTGAGCATCTTCGTCCGCCTGGTGCCTGGGGCGAGGCTGGGCAGGGAAAGGCAGAGAGGGGGGAAGGAAGGAGAAGAGGGTGAGGGGGTCCCAGGCCAAGGCTCCACATGCACCCTCAGCAGAGAGAGTGGTGGGACCCAGGGTCACGGCCGGGGGGCCACACCAGTAGGTGATGCAGAGGATGAAGTCAAAGGAAACCGGCTGTGGACAGTGGGGCCGCAGGGCTGGCCGCAGGGGAGCCAGGACCTCCCGGGGCCCCAAAGGGTCCAGGAGGGGGCGTGGCTGGGCCCCAGAGGGAGGGCTGTGGTTGTGGCCGAGGGACAGGGCTGCCGAGGTTCCCCGGCCTGGCAAGCAGTGAGCCCAGGAATCAACCTATCTCTCTCACCCCATCCTGTTCTCTCTGGCGGCTTCCTATTGGCCAGACACGCAGAGAAGCTAGAGGTAAGGGGCCCCTTGAAGTGGCCACACGGGTCCTGGGGCAGGGGCCGGAGGGGGATGGGAAGGCCAGGCAGCGGCGGTGGGGGGGTGCCAACTGGCGGGCAGCCCAGGCCCTGCTCCGCAGCACCCTGGCAGGCAGCTCGACAAGACATGTGCAGAGCCCATGTGAAAGAAACCATAAAACACTCCTGCGAGGCACGAAGAAGACCCAAAATAGAAAGGTTAGGACGTTCCAACATCATCAAGATGTCAGTTCTCTCTAATTTAGGGTATAAATTTAATGGGCTCCTAATAAAAATTCCGATGAGCATTTTTTTCACAAAGCTACACGGTTGATGTTAACATCGTATGGAAAAATAAACAGGCAAGAATAGCTGAGGGCGGCGAGGAGGAGAGGCTCAGGGCAGGCATCACCACATGCTGCGCAGACCTCTCCTGGAGACCGGGTGAGCCACGGAGCTGCGGAGCCGCGGAGCCAGACCCCGGCAGAGGAGTCCGGTGTGTGATGAAGGACGCGTTTCAGTTCCCCGCAGCCACCATGATCCGTCAAGTAAAATGATGCCCAGCAAGTAGCTCATTGTTTGGAAAAGATAAAATTAGATCCATTTCTCACACCAGGCAGAAGAATAAACTCACAACATCAGAGCTCTGGAAGTACGAAGCTTCGATATACAAATACCAGAAGCAAACACAGGTGAATCCTTTGTAAGCAGAGTGCAAAGAAAGGCTTTCCAGCTGTGAGTAAAAACCCAGCTCCAGTAAAGAAAGCAGCAACACGTTTGTCTGCAAAAATGGGGACTCTTGAGTAAAAAATAAGTAAAGTAAAAGACACGCTAGGAGAAAACATTTGGAACTTACCTCATAAATAAAAGGCTTGATATACAAAGAATTTTTAAAAGGTAAGAAACAAAAGTGCAAAAATCATGTAGAAAAAACAGCAAACTACAGAAAAAAATGGTTCCTAAAAAGGCTATAAAAAAGGCCTTCGGACAAGTGAAAAGTCACTCCATTTCTCCATACAAGAGAGATACAGACTGAGGCCGGGCAAGGTGCCATCTCTTATCCATCTGACTGGCAAAAACGCAAAAGTCTGACAACATGCCCTGCTGGTGAAGCTGTGGGTAAACAGGCAGGCTCAGACGCGGCTGGTGGCAACAAAGCTGGTGTCTCCCTTGTGGGTGGACAGCATCTCAGAAATCCACGCGTGCATTTACTCTTTGACCCAGCAGCCTCACTTCAAAGAATTCGCCCCAAAGATACGCTTTCAATATCACAAAATACAGAGGCACAGCGTATTCACTCCATCATTATTCATCTCGGCAAAGTAGTGAGAGTTACAGGTGCAAGAGGAGGCGGGGACCCAGTACCCCACACCCACAGTGGGGTGGGGCTGGGCCTCCAGCCAAAGGGTCTCCGCCAAGCACTTTGGAGTGATTTCTAGGATGTAACATTGAGGGAAAAATTTCAAGGGCAACAACAGCATAACCATGTGCCACCTTGTATGTCCTAAAGAAGGGGAACGGGAAGATGTACTCAGACGGCTTGTCTTTATAAGAAGACACAGGACAAGTAAGCAAGGAAAGGATGAGATCCATGCCCTGCCGGGGGCGGGGGGGGACTCCTCTGTGAAGTTCGCCTTTGGAAGCAGGTTCTTGTTCTACACTTTCAAGTCAATTCAATCAGCAAGGAGGGGAATGGAGAAGACAAAATTGAAAGCAAACTGATAGAATCCAAACCCCATTGGTTGAGAGGCACCCTGAAAACCAAAATGGAAACAAAGGCAAATCCAGGTGACTTTAGAACAGAGTGATGGTCTGGACACCCCGAGTCTTGGATGGGGCTGGAGACGGGGCAGGGAAAAGTGGGAGCAAATTAGAACAGCCTCTGGTCGGGCTCTTGTCCATCTAGTCAAGGCTATGGTTTCTCCAGTGGTCATGGATGGATGTGAGAGTTGGACTATAAAGAAAGCTGAGTGCTGAAGAATTGATGCTTTTGAACTGTGGTGTTGGAGAAGAATCTTGAGAGTCCCTTGGACTGCAAGGAGATCCAACCAGTCCATCCTAAAGGAGATCACTCCTGGGTGTTCATTGGTAGGACTGATGCTGAAGCTGAAACTCCAATACTTTAGCCACCTGATGTGAAGAACTGACTCATTTGAAAAGACCCTGATGCTGGGAAAGATTGAAGGCAGGAGGAGAAGGGGTCGACAGAGAATGAGATGGTTGGATGGAATCACTGACTCAATGGACATGAGTTTGAGTAAACTCTGGGAGTTGGCGACGGACAGGGAGGCCTGGTGTGCTGCAGTCCATGGGGTGCAAAGAGTCGGACACAACTGAGCTACTGAGCTGAACTGAACTGAACTTGTCGGGCTGCTGAGAAGCTAAGGGCACCCCCGCCCAGGGGCACTGCTGTCGGAAGAAGAGACATAACCATGGAGTGGGGTTATCAGTATGAACTCAACATCTCTACAGCATCCAGAGGGCTTCGCTGGTGGCTCAGATGGTAGAGAATCCGCCCGCAGTGCGGAAAACCCAGGTTTGATCCCTGGTTCCGGAAGATCCCCAGTATTCTTGCCTGGAGAATCCCATGGACAGAGTAGCCTAGTGGGCTACAGTTCATGGGGTCGCAAAGAGTCAGACACGTCTGAGCGACTAACCCTTTCACTTTTACACTTTCACAGTGTCCTTGCAGTGCATTTGCACGTGTGTGGGTGCCTGTCTGCTATGTGCGTGCACGGGTACATATGTGTGCACAGTTCCTCCGTCTATCTGCCGATGGGTCTGAAAGCCTGAGTCCGTGACCCCTAGCACCCAGACACTTTCTGGTCTCTAAGACACTTTCTACTGAAAGGAACCAGGCTTCCAGGAGAAATGGCTGATTTTAGGGTTACGGCAGGGAAAGCCCACCTTGAGCCTGGAAGCGTTTGTCTGCCAGAGAGTAAAGCGTTGCTGACAAAGGTGGGATGTCCCAGAGACCCGGAGCCGGCATGGTGGGGCACTCAGGGGCCAGCATTTGGGGTGGTTTGAGCATCAAACTAACGAAGGACCCCGATGGATTACAGTGTTCATGCTGATAAGACACCTACCTACATACCCGATACATAGATGGATCAATGGATTGACTGATAGATGGCGAAACGGATGCATCTATCCACACAAACATACCTACAAACCTGCACAGCTACCCACGTACCTGACAGATGATATGGAGATGGACAGACAGATGGATAGATGGATGGATGACAGACGGATGAGAGACTTACTGCTTTCCTAGCACGCTGGATGCCAACTGCTACACGTGCAGGAGCTGCTGGGTTGGAAAATCGACATTTAGCAACTGAAGATTGGATCAGCAAGTCACTAATGGATGTTAAATCTAGGGGGACGTTTTGATGAGAGGCAGGCCATTTCCAAGGTCTTTAAAGAGTCTGCTTTCCAGACTGCTTATTAGTTGCAAGGAAATACTGCAGGTGAATCAGACAGTTCCTTGAGCAGCTCACCAGAAACATCGCTGGTGAGAGGCAGATGCTTGTCGTGTGCTCTAGACGTGGAAGCGGGGAGGACACGTCATCATGCGCTACCGCAGCCAGAGTCTAATAGAGAGGAAGGATCAGACAAACCCCAAGGAGCACCGTTTTATGTAAAAAAAAACCGTAGTCTTCAAAAATGTCAGTGACATAAAAGACAAGGAAAGACTATGTACCAGATGAAAGGAAACTAAAGAGACCGGCAGATAAGTGCAATTCCTGATCCCCAGGTGATCCTGGACTAGAGAGAGGGCGAGAAAGGGCGTCATCTGGTCAACTGGCAAAGTGGGAATTTGAGTGGCAGCTTAGATAAGGGTATCGGAGCCGTGTGGATAATCGCACTGATGTTATGTAAGAGAAGAGCTCTGTCTCTAAGGGTGAAGGGCTGCCATGCCTGCAGCTAGGTCTCCAACAGTTCAGAGAAAAATCGCACGTTCCCGTGGGGGTGTAGGGGGACGGCAGGGCAGAGGAGGGGTGGGGAGGGGCAGGGCAGAGGAGGGGGAGGAGGAAATCAATGATGAAATAAACGGGGTAAAACATTAGCAGTAATGGAGTCCAGGTAAATGGTACCTGGCATTCTTTGTGCTACTTTTATTCTCGTAACTTACCTGCAATTTGAGATTATTTCCAAATGAAAAATTTAAAGACAGCAACCACCTGCTCCCCACGCATGTGTAAATGAGGCGCCCAAATAACACTCTGCTGTTGGCAGCCAAACACACTCCCAGCCAGCAACCGCCCCCTCTGGGAGCCCCTCAGATGAACAGTGCCAGAACGCCCCACCCTCCTCAGAGAACTTGTCCAGTAAAAATAGTAATAATCCACTACAATAATAAACCCCTCTCTGTGTATACAGCACTCAACAGTTTATAAAGCACTTACCAGACCTGATATGATCTTGACAGCAATTCTGAGACAGACTTCTAACAGCTAAGATTTGTGCTATATAAAATCATGGTTCAAAAATGTTGCTTTAAAAGGGGGCTTCATAACGTTTATTTTGCTGGGCTCTGATAAGGATGAGGTGGAATCAGACAACTGTAGGCGCTGGGAATTCTAAAGCAGTTTATCTGTAGTCCTTCAGGCCTCTTGGGATCAGCTAGGGAGCTTATGAAATGCAGACTCCTAGGTGCCATGCCCGGATCTCAGGAATGGGGACTGGCGTCTCCACAGTAGCAGGCTGTCCAGAGGAAGTTGGTTCAGAGCAAAGTTGTGGGGCAGACACAGATATGGGGTGATCCCGCTCCCCCCTGACAAGAGACCGGCCCCTGGGATGCAGCTCAGGGCAGGACCAGCCTCGGGTGGGACCACACACCCTGTATCCCACTCCCGCGAGGGGCCAGGCTCGGCCCCCATGTGTTCTTACCCGACGTCTCCACTGAGAAGTTTCGGTCAGCCAGCGGGGCCCTGCGCACCTGTCTGCTGGCTCAGCGGGGCTCAGCTGTGGGCTCCCTGGACAGAGTCTGGAACCCCGTGCAGCCCTGGTGGAGTCTGGCTTTTCAGAGAGGGCGTTTGTGCCACCTCTCACCCGAGACACAGGCAGAGGGCCTTTCCTTTGTATCTTACTTTTTATTTTTAATTGTGGTTGAATACACATGAGTTGAATACACAGGACTTCCCTGGTGGCTCAGATGGTAAGGAGTCTGCCCACAGTGCGGGAGACCTGGGTTCGACTCCTGGGTTGTAAGATCCCCTGGAGAAGGCAACGGCAGCTCACTCCAGTTTCCTTGCCTGGTTAGAGAATCCCATGGACAGAGGAGCTGGCGGGTTACAGTCCATGGGGTCGCGAAGAGTCGGACACGACTGAGTGACTTCCCTTCACACAAGAGATGGACCACGTCCACCCCTGTTAAACGTACAGTTCACCGCAGTCAGCATCAGCACCAGGAGCACGCCCGGTTCCCAGTGTCAGTGGCGCCAGCAAGCTGACACAGTGGTACAGAGTTGGGGTCCCTCTGCACAGACAAGGGGGCAAGGGAGCGCCAAGCGTGGCCGGGGAGTGAGTGTCTGATCACTCAGGCCAGCGTGAGGTCACCGAGGAGGGGGCCAAGGACCTGCCACGCCAGGGAGGTGTGTCTGTGAGCCCTGGGGCTGGGGCGGAGGGGCTCTCTCGTTAGAGACTGGACCCGAGCTTTCAGAGAGAAAACGATTCCCTGGTCCTGAATTCTTCTGCGTCTTCCTTATGCCAAGGACTGACCGCCACCCGCGGACGTGTCCAAGGGCGGACCGCCACCCGCGGACGTGTCGGTGTCGCTCTGTTCCAGCTCATCCACTTGCTCTTCTGCTCAGCATTGATTGAGGTTTTTAAATTGAAGCACAGTTGACTTGGGCTTCCCTGGTAACTCAGTGGTAAAGAACCCACCTGCCAATGCAGGAGACGCAGGTTCAATCCCTAGATGGGGAAGATCCCCTGGAGAAGGAAACGGCAACCCACTCCAGTATTCTTGCCTGGAGAATCCCACGGACGGAGGAGCCTCAGGGCTACAGTCCGTGGGGTCGCGGAGTCAGACGCGACTGAGCGACTGAGCAGCAACAACGGTTGTCGAGGGTGGTGTGCGCGTCTCAGACGTGGGGCATAATGGCCCAGTTACCCCTGTACGTCTCACACGGGGTTTCGGGGCCTTCTTTCACCCCCAACAGTGTCTTACCTGGAAGGTCTGCTCTGGCCGTTCCATTAGCTCTGTTCACAGGGGAGCTGGTTAGTTCTAGTTCACGGCATCCCCTTTCCTCCTGGTTCTGGGCCCCATCGCCTCCTGACTTTGCACCTCTAACCCCCATGGTGGCAGCTGGCTCTGTCCTCACCGCCCGCTCTGGGGAGAACTGACAGCAGTAAAGATGGCCGCACATCTTGGGGCTTCAGTGAGAGTAAGGCAGGAGCTGGGGGTCCCAGTGTCCGGGGCACCTGGGCAGGGGCCGGTCTTCTGAACCAGTCTGAACCAGTGGCTGGTCTTCTGAACCAGGGGCCGGTCTCCTGAACCGCTGGGCAGGGGCGTGGGGCGGCCTGAGCACCTGGCTCACGGCTCTCCTCACCTGGCAGGACCTTCCTCACCTTCCTTGGTCCTCTGTGGCAAAACCCGGAGGAGGGCTGTGTGCTGGGCGGGGCTCCCTCTGGGATCCAGGGCCGTCACCTTCCCTTCTCCACGTCTGGTCCTCGCATGGGATGCATTCGCTCGGTGAATGCAGCTTTGTCATCGTCTGTGAGGTCTGGAGCAGGAGGAGGCAGGAGTGGGAGGTGTGGTGCAGCCTGCATCTTGAATCAGAAGTCCCTGGATGCCAAAAGGAGGAGGTCAGAGCAGAAGCACTTCTGTGTGGTCATTCTGCTCTGGACTTCCCAGTAAGAAAAAAAAAAGGGACTTCCCTGGCGGTCCAGGGGTTAAGACTCCATGCTGCCCATGTGGGAGGCACGTGTTCCATCCCTGGTTGGGAAACAGCGTGGCCAAAATGTAAGAAAATAAAAATAATAATAATAAGCAGGTGTCCACACAGCAGTCCTCAGAGGTCAGCATCTTTATTCCTATGTGGCCCCCAGTGACACCGAGCAGAGGGGAGCCTGTTACTATAAGGAAGAGTCAGGATTTGAACTTGGGTCTCGTGGTGTGATGGGGGTGCCATGTGAGCCCAAAATACGTGGTCCAGTCTGCATGGCCTTGGGAAGCCCTGGTCTGTCCTGTCCTTCCCAGCTGCCCACCATGGACGTGATTTCAGTTCACACAGCTCAGTTCAGCTCAGCTCTCTCCGCCTTGATGACCACGTCTCCTGCGCTGCCCTCCTGGCCCGTCACTGAAGGCAGGTGAACACGGGCTGTGCCTCACCGGGGCTGGGGCATTGACGGTTGAGTAGGAGGTCGGGCTCTGTGTCCTGGCGGCTGCTCCCAGGCCAGAAGGACGGGCTGAAGGTGAGTGGACGTGTGCCTGCTTCTGCGAAAGGTCGGAGATCTTGTCCGCTTTCCCTTTGGGGTCACCTCGATTCTACCTTTTTATGGTCTGACTTGTCTTTCCTCAGACTGGTGGTCATTGAGCCATCCCTTGAAAGGACAGCTGAGACTGGGATGCGCGGGGCGGGGGTTGGCCCCCAGAGCAGGGAGAGGAGCCCCTGCTGGACACACGGGAGCATCCGGACCCACCTCTCCAACCACGTGTCTGTCCCAGTGATCTGTCCCAAAGCAGCAATGCCTGTGATGAAAGAGCCGGAAGGGGGTGAATAATGAGACAGCTGATTTTGTTCACAGGCAGAAAGGCAGCCCTGCACAGAGGCTCGGAGCAGCCCCGGTGGGCGGGGACCCGGCCGGGAAGGAGGTGGAGGCCTAACCTCGCCCACCTCCAGGGCTGTGGGCATAGCTCCTTGGGCACACTGCGCTGGGCCCTGCTCAGGGCTTCACATGGTAATGAGGTGCCGTCTGCCCTGTGCTGGGGGGGCCCCACCCCAATACAGTGAGGAAACCATGGCTTCAGGCGGTGAAGCGGCGAGCCAGGCCCCAGTCCTGCCCTGTGACCGCAATCTCTGCTCGGAGGGCTGCCCAGACCACCTTCTAATACATGAAGGGTACATGCCCGTGACCCTGACTCTTCCACCACAGAGATGGCCTTGCACCAGAGACCCCGGTTCTGGAATCTTTCATGTGCCAAACACCACTTTCTAGGTGGCAAGCAACAACAGTTAAAATGAATGCGTTTTCCTTTTACGAAATGTAACCTTCGACTGAGGTCCAGGATGGAGTGCCCCTGGTCCCTGGAAACGGGGCGCAGTCAGAAAGGGGGCACCCCTACCCCGCCTCACAAAGTGCCCCCCGGCGACCAGGAGCCACACCCCTGGAGGGCGACCTGCTTTCCATGAAGGAGAGCGGCTCCCTCACCAGGGAGGGCGACTGAGCCAGCCCTTGGGAGGCGATGGACATAGCGAGATGTACAACCCACAGCCACACACGCAGCCACACGCGTCCCAGCCGCATCTCAGCAGCACCTGGGAAGCAGCAAGTTCCCTTGCGGGCACAGCCTGGCCCGGGCACCACACAGGCCTGCAGGGGCCTCGAACTCTATGCTGGTAAGAGATGGAATTTTCATGGGGGTTTCTGATGACCGGTCCCAGGCTGGGATCCTGCAGGACATTCTGCTCAAAACACAGCCACAAGTGAAGACTTGCACGTGGGCATTAAGTCTACAAAAGGTGGACAGGGTGACCCTCTGGCCTCCACATGCCAGGCTCCCCGGGTCCTCCACCTGAGTGCCAGGCTGTGCCAGGCCCCGGATGTGCTCTGCCCCGTCGCCCCCCAACCCCAGCAGCCTGACGAGATCCAGGCGCTGAGTGTCTGTTCCCTCATAACTCACACGTTGAACTACTACCCCCAGCCTGAGGGTATGTGTGGATGGGCCTCGGGAAGTGGTCTGACTCACCAGCTGTGGGTGGGATCCGTGTCCTTGTAGAGGAGGCCGACTGAGCCCTTCACCTCCTCCGTCTCACGAGGATGCGGGGAGAAGGGCCAGTAGTAATCCAGGAAGACAGTCCTCATCCGGACGTGACCGCACGTGCTGGTCCCTGGCTTCCAGCAGCCAGAACCGTGAGCAGTAAACGTCTGTGGTTCATGGGGCCGCCATGTCTGTGGGCTTTTGTTACAAGTGCCCAGACAGACCAAGTCAAGGATGGTGAATGGGATGACCAAGGTGTCCCTGGTGGCTCAGACGGTAAAGAATCTGCCTGCCAATGCAGGAGAACCGGGTTCGATCCCTGGGTCAGGAAGATCCCCTGGAGAAGAGAATGGCAACCCACTCCAGTATACTTGCCTAGAGAATCCCATGGACAGACCATGGGGTCCCAAAGAACCGGCCACGACACAACTGAGCGACTATCACTTTCCCACTTTCACGGATGACCTGCGGGGCATGGGCAGGTCAGGCCGAGGCTCAAGGCCACTCAGCCATCGTGTCAGGCTGTGGGAAGGAGCCCCACATCCAGCCAGATCCTCTGGGGTTCACGTTCATCCTCTGCGCTTGTGTGGACGGCCCACTCCTCTGGGCCTTTGTCTTCCATGCAGTGGTGGCAACAGCGACCCGATTGCGTGGGTGAAAGGCCCAGGCCTCGATGTGTCCTCCCTAGATGGCTCAGTCCCCAGGACCCCCACGCTGGTCACTGCAGGAAGCCACGGTCTCCCCAGCACCCCGCACCCTGATCCTTGAATATTCATCTGTGTTGAGTCCCCCAGTACAGTGGTTTCCATGGAGACCCACTTCTAATGGCTTAAATAGACAAGGGCACGGGTTTTCCAAGGCCTGCATGCAGGCCAGAGTGGATGCGAACATCCCCATCCACGGGGGGTCCTGCTGACCTCTCTGGAGACGTTGGAGATGGGGGTGTGGGGGGGAGGGAGGAGGGGGCGGGAGGAGGGGGGCTGGGGGATCATGGGAGCCTGGGGTGGAGGTGAGACACAGAGGGGTCGGTGCCTACCACGTGTCACCTTGGCGACGTTTGCGTTGAGTTGCTGGAAGGCAGCACCTGTGCCGTCCTGGACACCGCCCGTCCACACGGGCTTCCACCGTGACTCCAGCACGTCCCGTTCTGGGATGGTGAGGCCCGAAACCCAGGCCTCCCACCGCCACCGCCCCAGCCGCTCCCAGAGCCACGGTGTGTGGGTGGGTGGGTGGGGGTAGGACCTGCCCCCTCCTGGCCTTTGAACGCTGTCTGAAGGGTCATCGTCACACACCGACCCGTACTGTTCTGACCTGAGTCCTTCACCCACTCTGGCTTCTCAGGCCAGGCAGTCTTGGATGCTCTCTGCCTGGCTCCCAGCGGACAGCGGAACGCCCAGCATGTTTGACGGTCAGGGTCAGGGGCCGCAGGACGGCCTGGGTGCTGGCCGCCACTGCCATCCGCAGGAAGGTGGGGCCTTCCAGTCCACGGAGGCGTCCGGTCCAAAGCGGCCCGAGGGCCTGCCCGCCGCTGTCCAGGGAGCATCTATGAGCCGCGCCCCTCCACCCTCCAGCACTCACCTGGCAGCTCATCCTTGGCAGGATGCAATCAGAGGCCAGCAGGGAAGGGCAGGCGTCCGGGGAGTGGAGGATGAGGTGCCCACAGACCCTCGCACCCTTGACCCAGTCCACACTGCACCTCCATTTGCCCCTTGGGAGATGAGAAGTGGGAGTTCGAGGGTCCTGCCTGCGTGGACGGCCCTGGGGCTGAGTCCATCTCGTGGTCTGTCTGGAGCAGGGGCCGCACCAGGCAGGAGCTCAGCACTGACGCCGCGAGACCTGTGTGCAGCTAGCAGGCTGGGCAGGCACCCTGGGTTGTCGAGCACGGATATGGGGAGGTGGTACCCCGATTCTTCTCTGCCCCCAGCAGGCTGGCCGGCGCCCGGGAAAGCTGGCTTCCCCCACACTTTCGGGGGCATTCACTCTGTCCGCTTGGATGTCCACTCTTTCCGCTTAGATGGCCGGTCACCCTCACTCACCCGCTCGCTCACTCATGTATCCTTCCAACAGTCTTTCTGAAGGATTTCACCGTGTGATGGACCTGGGATGTTGCAAGTGAAGCATCTGGGTTCCTGCCCCGAGGAGCCCTGAGCGCATGAACAGACACCCAGGAAGACTGATAATGAACCCCCAGAGATGGGATCTTGGCAGCCCGCCAGTGTCCTGAGGAGCCCCAGGAGGGCTTCCTGGAAGAGGTGGCTGAACTAGTTTTGACAGATGAGGAAGAGAGAGCTATGAAGGGTCACGCTGGGAAGAGTGCTCTGGGCAGAGAGGTCCCAGTCACGAAGGTGTGGAGTTGGGGAGGCTCGGGCGGCCGTCAGGGAGGGACAGAGCAGAGCAGAGCAGTCAGCATTCCTGGAGCAAAGTGTGTGAGGCCAGGAGGGGTGAGGGAGGTGCCAGGGCCCAGCCACACTGCCGGGGGCTTCTGCGTACCGGCTCAGATGCCCTCCTGCCCGTGAGGTCGCAGGGAGGGCGGGCTCAGAGTTTGACCTGGAAGGGTCCCTGTGGGTGAGCGGGAGGCTGAAGGGCCAGTCCCACGGGTAGACAGCGGAGGGTGGGGAGAGACTGGCCAGGCCATCACTGGGGCTGACGATGACGCCCCTGTACGGTGACGCCCTTGTCTCCAGCTCTGTTGTCGCTGTTTTGTTGCTCAGTCGTGTCCGACTCTTCGTGACCCCATGAGCTGCAGGCCTCCCTGTCCATCACCATCTCCCGGAGCTTGCTCAAACTCATGTGCATTGAGTCGGTGATGTCATCCAACCATCTCATCCTCTGTCGTCCCCTTCTCCTTCTGCCTTCAATCTTTCCCAGCATCAGGGTCTTTTCCAATGAGTCAGCTCTTCGCATCAGGTGGCCAGGGTATTGGAGCTTCAACTTCAGCATCAGTCCTTCCAGTGAATATTCAGAGTGGATTCCCTTTAGGATTGGGGCCCACTCTTTCCCTTTCTGTCCCCCCCAAAGCTTCAAGCAGTGGGACCAGTCTGGAGGGGTGGGGCCTTGAGTGTTGCCCCCTGCTGGACATCGGCCCACCTTGCAGCCACACCAAGTGACGCTGCTTTCCATTTCCAAAATGCACCTGATGCCGCCCTCACCTCCTCCAGAAGGGCTGCGGCTGTGAAAGCCGCTCAGTTGTGTCTGACTCTTTGCAACCTCACGGACTGTACAGTCCGTCCAGGCCAGAATACTGGAGTTGGGTAGCCTTTCCCTTCTCTAGGGGATCTTCCCAACCCAGGGATCGAACCCAAGTCTCCCGTATTGCAGGCAGATTCTTTACCAGCTGAACCACAAGGGGAGTCCAGAAGGGCAGGGGCAGCCAAATCCCCAGGGCCTCCCACCGGGCTTCCTGTTACTGAGGGGCCCTTCTGAGATCAGGAAAGGGTGCCTTCTTGGGAATGAAAAGGAGATACTTGCTTCCTCCTGGAATTCGTATATATATTTTTTCTGCTGTAATTGAAACAATATCTGGAACGAGGCATCTAATTACTCCTCTTTCCTCGAAACTGAAGGATAACGTGTCCTGTTGATACAAACCTTTTGCGGAAGTCACACACACGGCTTCCCAGAGAGATTCTGATGAACACACGGCAGAAAAAAGTATTTGGGTTTTAAATAGGTTCTCTAAGTATAATACCAGAGCCTGACGCTATCAACTTCATCTTTTGCTCTGCTCCATTTTTGAAAGTATCTTTGTACTCTTGGGCTCCTGCATGACAATAGCTCATGATTCGAGCCTGGAGAGGAGGCTGCCTAATTAGAATTTTTAGAGCTTGGAGGGCCTTGAGGAAATCAGAGAGGAGCCATGCATTCAGAAGGGTAAACTGAGCCCTGGGCAGTGGCAAGGTGTCAAAGGTCATGGACCTTTGGGTTAAGGTGAGGCTGGATGCTCGGTGACCAGACCAAGAGAGCCATGAAGAGACACAAGCTGGTCTCTGCGAGCGGGGGGAGCCACAGTGAGGGGCAAGGGTTCAAATTCCAGCTCTGCCTTAACTCGCCCCAGTCCAGCCCACTCTGACCCTCTCTTGCAGACATGCATGCTTAATCGCTTCAGTCACGTCCAACTCTTTGCGACCCTATGGACTGTAGCCAACTAGGCTCTTCTGTCCATGGGATTCTCCAGGCAAGAATACTGGAGTAAGCTGCCATTCCCTTCTCTCAGAGCTTCCCTGATAGCTCAGTCAGTAAAGAATCTGCCTGCAATGCAGGAGAACCCAGTTCGATTCCTGGGTTGGGAAGATCCGCTGGAGAAGGGAAAAAGCTGCTCACTCCAGTCTTCTGGCCTGGAGAACTCCATGGACTACAGTCCAGGGGGTCACAAAGATTCGAACAGAACTGAGTGACTTTCACTTTCATTTAGCTTCCTTTGTGGCTCAGATGGTAAAGAGTCTGCCTGCAAGGCAGAAGACCTGGGTTTGATCTCTGGGTTGGGAAGATCCCCTGGAGAAGGAAATGGTAATCCACTTCAGTAATCTTGCCTGGAAAATCCCATGGACAGAGGAGCCTGGCAGGTACAGTCCATGGGGTTGCAAAGAGTCAGACATGACTGAATGACTTCACTTTCACTTTTCTCCAGGGGATCTTCCAGATCCAGGGATCGAACCCAAGTCTCCTGTGTTTCCTACTTTGCAGGCAGATTGTTTACCGTGAGCCACCAGGGAAGCCCAACCCTCACCTGAAAGTGAAGTCGCTCAGTTGTGTCCGACTCTTTGCGACCCCATGAACTATAACCTACCAGGTTCCTCCATCCATGGGATTTTCAAGGCAAGAATACTGGAGTGGGTTGCCATTTCCTTCTCCAGATCTTCCCAACCCAGGGATTGAACCCAGGTCTCCTGCATTGTAGGCAGACGCTTTACCATCTGAGCTACCGGGGAAGTCCTAACCCTCACCGACCCGAATCCTAATCTTGACCCGAATCCTAATCTTGATCCAAACTGCATCTTAAATACTGGATCTACCCTTAAGGTTAACCTTAACCCATCCCAACTCAAATCCTATTTTTAAACTTAACCCCAACCAAACCCCAGCTAAACGCCAGTCTAAACTCTCAGCACGATTGTTGTGTTGTTGACTAAACCTTAAGTCTAACCTTAATCCCAGCCCCAACCCTAACCCTGAGCCCAGCTCCACCACCTTCAAAGCAGAGAAGAGCACACATTTCTGCAGAGTTGGCACTTTCCCACCTGCTCTCAGATCCTCCGCGGTTTTCTGTGTTCCCTGGTCCCAGACAGGTCCCTGCATCTGTATTCATCCGAGTGACCCAGCGTGGCATCAGCGGCCACCTGGTGTGCACCGCCTGGGCAGCACTCACGCAGGCAGGCCCTGTCCTGTCCCCAGGAAAACTTTCTCCCCGTTTGCTGGATGAGGAAACTGAGGCTCTGAGAGGACCCAGCAGCACCGCACGTAGACTGCAGCAAGGCACTCTGACCGTGTGTTCCCAACACTGGTCCCGCTCCTGGCCGGGTTCTCGGGGGTGTCAGGCTCGGACTGTGGTGGTTTGTGACTGGACTTGTCTGTCTGGCCTGTCTTGCTGTCTCAGTGACCCCAGAGGTAAGGGTCTGATAGATGTGCATCCACTTTGTGTAGCTGGTCTCAAACGACAAGCTGAAGCCAGACCCACAGGCCAGCCTGTCAAGCTGGGGGTGTGAGCAGGGGCTGCAGGAAGCCCCTCGCCCAGAGGCGCAGACAAGCATCGGCCCATTGAGTCAGTTCCCCGTGACTGCTGCGCAGAATACCACGAGCTGGGCAGCTTAAAGCAAGAGAAGCTTAATCTCACAGCTCTGGAGACCAGAGGTCAGATCAAGGTGCTGGGAGGGTGGCTCCCCTCTGGAGGCTCTCGGAGAGGGTCCTTCCCGCCTCCTCCAGCTTCTGGGGGCCCCAGGCATCACCCCGACCTCTGCCTCCATCTTCAGGTGGGCCCGTCTTCCTGTGTCTCTTCTTGTAAGGACACCAGCCCTGCTGATCAGGGCCCACCCCGTTTCAGTATGACATCACTGAACGTGATTCCATCTGCAGAGACCCTGTTTCCAAATAAGGGCATCTTCATAAGTTCCAGGCATTGAACTCTAATACACTTTTTTGAAAGTGAAAGTGAAGTCGCTCAGTTGTGTCCAACTCTTTGCAACCCCATGGACTGTACCTGCCAGGCTCCTCCATCCGTGGGATTTTCCAGGCAAGATTACTGGCACGGTTTGCCATTTCCTTATCCAGGGGATCTTCCCAACTCAGGGATCCAACTCAGGTCTGCTGCTTTGCAGGCAGACTCTTTACCATCTGAGCCACAAGGGAAGCTCTTTTGGGGGCTCACGATTCAACTCATAATGACCGTGCAGCTTCTTTCATTTTTTGATTAGGTGTCATCAATAATGGCTTCCCTGGTGGCTCAGATGGTAAAGAATCCACCTGCAATGCAGGAGACCCAGCTTGGATCCCTGGGTTAGTAAGATCGCCTGGAGAAGGAAATGGCTATCTGCTCCAGTATTCTTGCCTGGAGAATCCCATGGACAGAGGAGCCTGGTGGGCTACAGTCCATGGGGTCATCAGTAAGCTCTGAGGATATTTCACATGAAAAACTGGACCCGTGTCCTCTTCCTACATGAGACCTGGCAAAGTGGAACCCAGAGGAAGCTGTTCTCTTTTGATGAGGCAGGCTTCATGCCCCCCCAAACCCCCAGCCCCACTTCTGCCTGGTGCTGTAGACATAGAGATTGGGACCCTTGATCCGGCCCAGTGGTTCTCAACTAGGAGTGATTTGCCTTGGGGACATTTGGGAACGTCTGACACTCTTGGCTGTCACAACTGGAAGATGCTGCTAGCACTAGTGGGTAGAGGCCAGGGACACTGCTAAATGTCTTGCAATTCACAGGATGGCCCCCCCTGGCAAAGACGTTCCCACCTCCAAATGTCAGCAATGCCCAGGTTGGGAAATCTTCAATACTTTCATCTTGGCTCATGGCTGCCCTGTTAATGACTACATTTCCCAGCTTCCTTTGTGGAAGGTATGGCCACATGACCATATTCTAACCAATGGGGTGTTAGCATAAGGGCTCTGGGCATCCTCCAGTTGAGGATGCCCTGTGATTGGCAGATGAGGCCCTCCCACCCCCACAGAGTGGACCACAGATGTGAATGGCAATGGCTGGAACCAGAGCAGCCGACCGAGACCTCGAGGTGGGAGCTGCTTGCTGGCAATGGCCAAGGAAAGGTGGAAGGCACCAGGATCCTTGACCCCCATCAGGCCACCACGCTGGTCCTGACCAGACTTCTGCGTGCGTCACCTGTACCCTGACTTACTCACAGTTCTAAATCCCGGCCAGTCCTGTTCCCTCCCGTGACGAATTAATAGTTTAAATCAGAGCTTTTCTGGGAAGGAAAAACTCAAGAAGAAAACATAGCAGATCTTGCTGAATTTGAGCCTGCAGTGTCCAGGCTCCAACACAAACATTCCAGCGCTCTGGGCTGTGGCGAGGACAGCGGGGCCTGCCCGCCGCCTTCTAGAAATACTTGGGAGTCAGGGTCAACATAGGAGGCTGGAACGGCTTCACAGGGTCAGGGTGGTGTGAGCGTTTCTTAGCTTATTTTCCCAAACATGTCAAGAGCTCTTCTGCATTTTCCAATCTGAGAAAAATCAAAGCCAAACAAAACGGCAGTCTCTCTGAACCCCCTCCAGCTGGGGAGCGAGTATCTGCTACGGTCAGATTCACAAATCGTGGGCATGACATTGCTTTTATTTGTTTAACTTTTCCCATCAGGCACGTTCCCCAGATTCTAGAAGGCAACAATGCAATAGGAGGTGTCAGGCCTCAGGATGGAGAGAGAGGACCCTCAGTGAACACGGAGATGCTGGCCCAACCGGGTGCGTGCATGCTCCTGGGCATGGCCTGTGTGTTCCCCTCGCCCACGAGAGTGGGCGGCATCCCAGGCGCCTGTGACCTCCGGTCACCATGAGGGACGGGATTTGAGCCCTTCTCTCTCCCCCTATGAACCTTGCACATATTTGGTGCTCAGAGAATGAGGGGCAGCAAAGCAGAGAGAAAGATGGGGCTTTAACAGAGAAATCAGGCTTTCTGGGCCTGGACCATCTCAACCATGAAGCAGGAACCAAAGGGCCTTCCTTGTGGAGGGGTCTGTGGAAATCCCGTTCATTCTTTCATCCATCGCCACGTCGGGGGCTGGGATTGAAGGGCTGATGAGCACCCAGGTGCCCATCCTGAACAAGCCACAGGGAGAGAGCAGCCCCCAGCCCTGGGACAGACGTGGTTAACTGGGAGTCCCCAGAAAGACTGCTTTGGGGGGAAAGAAGGCCCCCACACGGATCCAGGGCCCCCGCGGTGGGGAGGGGTGGTGTTTCTCTAGGAGCGGGTGGTGACCACAGAGGTGTTTGTTCACTATGGGCAGTGAGGCTGGAGTGGGTAGGGGCCTGTTTCCGAGCCCCAGTCTGCTCCCATACTCTGGGGGACTGAGGCTGCCATGTGTACCCGCAGAAGCCTCCGTTTTCTCATCTGTCTGCAAAGCAAGGGTGTTGGTAGCACCCAACTCCCAGAGGGCCCGTGAGAGTGAAGTAAAATGTGCAGCTTTGAATCTGCTGACGGTCCTGACAACTCCCTGGAGGGCTCCAGAGAGCCCTGGACAGGGGACCTGGCCCCAGCGGGAGGCCCCGGGCCAACTCCAGGGTCATGCTGGGAGCAGCCTGGCTGAGGTGGGGCAGCGGTGGAGGCCTCCCCTCTACTGTCAAGGCCGGGGACAGAAGCCCCCTCTCCAGGGAGCTCCACACTGCTCAGCCCCTCCAGTAACCAGGAACCAGGCACCTCCCCGGGAAGGCAGCCTGGAGCCCACAGGAGCAGGCAGGAGGTTGATCTCCCTGTGTCCCCCGCAGGGGCCAGCATGGAGCCTGGCACAGAGAGGTGCTCCATGTCGAAAACAATCAGAGCTCCCCTAGGATGAACTGTATTGTTCAGAAAAAGCAATGAGCTCCCCGTTGCCCGGGGTGTGCAAGCAGAGGCTAGGGACAGGCTTGAAGAGCCATTGCAAAGTGGGCTCGTTCAGCTGGGATAAGAGTGATCATCA
Organism: Giraffa tippelskirchi; assembly: GCF_054371585.1. Taxonomy (NCBI): domain Eukaryota; kingdom Metazoa; phylum Chordata; class Mammalia; order Artiodactyla; family Giraffidae; genus Giraffa; species Giraffa tippelskirchi. Next base: position 2,633,980 of record NC_137275.1, read on the forward strand.
TGATGATAATGTCAATTAAAATGTACCGAGACCTCGCTAAGCCCCAGCAACGGTAAAATCTTCATTCTCTTTTGTTAGAATTTTTTTTAATTTGCCGCAGTAACTCAAGCTCTTGGAACAAGTTAAACAATACAGAGATATATAAAGAAAAATCTAACATCAGCCCTCCTCCGAGGCCTCTTTCCCTCCCACAAGCCAGGTACCTGGGCTGACAGCAAAGGTGTCATCCTTCCAGGCACCCGACAGAGAGGATCCCTATTCATTCTTCAGATACTCTGAGGAGGCTCAGAGAGGGGAAGCCATTTGTCCAAAGGCCCCTAGCTGCTTAGACGTTGCAGACCAAGCAGGTTTAAGTCGCCTCTTCAGCCCAGAGGCCCCCAGCTCAGCCTGGCTCTCCTCTCCTCTCCTCTCCTCTCCTGGGAGCCTGGCCCGCGGGAGACACAGAGCCTCCCCTGGGATGGCCCAAGACTCCTGGGCCAGCTCATTCCAACCAGAACTGACCGGTCCTTGAGCCCACAGCCCAGCCCCACCTTCCAACTTGAATTCGGCAGGGCTGACTTTTTTTTCTAAGTGATGAAAGTAGGATAACACATTTACAGGAGACTTCCCTGATAGCTCAGCTGGTAAAGAATCCGCCTGCGAGACAGGAGACCCCGGTTCGATCCCTGGGTTGGGAAGATCCCCTGGAGAAGGGATAGGCTACCCAGTTCAGTGTTCTTGGGCTTCCCTGCTGGCTCAGCTGGTAAAGAATCTTCCCGCAATGCGGGAGACCTGGGTTCAATCCCTGGGTTCGGAAGAAGGGATAGGCTACCCACTCCGGTATTCAGACCTGGAGAAGTCCACGGACTGTATAGTCCATGGGGTCGCAAAGAGTCAGACACAACTGAGCAACTTTCACTTTCACTTGGAAAATACAGAACAAAGTTACATATAGTTCCACTATATATTACAATTAAGATTCTTAGTTGGAGTTTCAATATCAAACTCTCAGAAATTAATAGAATGAATGTACAGAGAAGTAGAAGAATATAGTAGACCTGAAAAGCGTTGTGAAACAATTTGACATAATTACGACTTATGCCATTTTCACACAGCAGTAGGATAGAAATTCTATTCACGTCCCATAGACTGTAAAGCAGGAGACGCTAGAACATATCTGGAAACATAGGACCAGGTGCAGAAATTTCATGGTCTAAAGGTATTGAAATCATACTGAGGCTGTTCTCTTATTACTGTGCAATTCCGTTAGAGATCAAAATCAAAAGATATTTGAAAATAACCCACATATTTTCAAGTGCAGTGTGTTATTTACCAAGAGAGATCTCTGACTTAGCCATCGAGAAAGCCTCAATAAAGTTAGACTGAATAAAACATGGAGGGTGATTGTAGAGAAGGAAGCATTCAAATGAGAAATTAATATCAAAGGTACTTTAAAAACTCCCATGCATTTGGAAATGAAATGTCTGCTTTTAAATGAGGGCTAAGAAGCCGTAACAAGGAAGGCCTTCTGATCTCCTGTCAGAGTCTCCCAGCTCCAACAAGGCCCTCCGAGACTCCAGGGGCCTGCGAGCGCCCAGGAAGAGCACTGAGTCCTACCCCTCAACTCACAGCCGGGGACATCGAGGCTCAGGAAGGGCAGGGGGACTTGTAATATCACACGAGGACTCAATTCTTTGTGTTTAATCCGATAATTTATGAAGTTCCATTGTAACTATTGCACTCATTCATTCATTCCCAAACACCCACGGAATCTGTATTCATTTCCCATTGCTGCTATAATAAATGATCACAAACTTAAGAGCTTGTAACAACAAATTGATTATTGCACTGCTCTGGCGTCCAGAAGAATGAAATGCCTGGCGGGGCTGGTTCCCTCTGGAGCCTCTGGGGAGAATCTTGTTTCCTTGCCTCCTCCTGCTTCTGCATCTCTGAGCTCGTGGCCCTCCTCTCATCGTTCCACTCTCTGCCTCCGTGATCACCTCTCTTTCACTTAGAAGGACCCTCATGATGATGTGACAATCTGTAGGGACTGCTCAGATAATATAGGATAATCTCTCATCTCCATAATTTAATTAAGTCCGTAACTTAATCTCATCAGCAAAATCCCCTTCTTGGTAACTTAGCCACAGGTTCTGGAGAGGAGGTTGTGGATGCTTTTGAGTATTATTTTGCCTACTTGCACAGTAATTCTCAAAGGAGGCAGGATAGGGTTGTGCACATCAAATCAGCTAGGATCGTTCAGCGGCACATTACGGAACCCTCCCCCCAAAGGGCCTCAAACAGTGAGGCTACTTCGTGTCTTCCTTGGCAGGAAGTCTGACCAAAGGCTGGCTACAGGGTGGGTTCATTTGGAGGCTCAAGAACAACAGCATTAGGGACATGGACTCTTTCCTCCCATGACTGTTGGCATCATCTCCTCCTAGCCCCAAGAGAGCTGCTGCAGCTCCAGGTGTCACATCATCACACATCCATGACCAAACAGGAAGGAAGGTACTGAGTTTTCTAGTATATTTCTTGCCTGTCATCAGGGAGGTCTCATTGGCTGAGGCCAGGTTGTGTGACCTCTCTCCAGCCACTGGGCAAGGGTGTCCACCTTTCCTGGGCACATCACCACTTCTCCATCAAAACGAATCAGGTATGCAGGTGCATTTACTATCTACACTGAATAACAAGGTACCATGGATTGATCAGCTAAAATCAACACACATTTACTATCTCAGGTTCCATGGGCCAGGAGTCTAGGTGCAGGCCAGCTGACTCCTTGCTCATAGTCTGGAGGCTGAAATTACAGTGTTAGCTGAGACTAGGTTCTCACCCGAGGCCAGGGACTCCCCCCGTTCCAGGCTCACCCAGTTGTCGAGAGAGTTCAGTTTCCAGCGGCTGAGTGGCCAAGGTGAGTTTTCTTGCGGTTTTCCAGGGACCACTCAGCCCCTAAAGGCCACACTCAGGTCCCCACCCAGGGACTGCCTCGCTTCTGTGTGGCCAGCAGGGGAGCCCCTCTGATGCTTCTAAAGGCTTCACCTGATCAGGTCAGGCCCAGACAGGATAATCTCCTTTAAGACGATGAGATGGCTGGATGGCATCACAGATTCAATGGACATGAACTTGGGCAAACTCCGGGAGATGGTGAGGGACAGGGTGGCCTGGCGTGCTGCAGTCTGTGGCATTGTGAAGAGTCAGGCACGACTTGGGAGACTGAAAACCAACAACAAACGGAAAGCCAAGGTCAGAGCCTGGATGCGGCAGCGCTGTCCACCCAATTCACACAGGAGGAGGCACAGCCCCTGGGTCCGGGCCACTGCGGCCACCGGAGCATCCTGCCACCTCCCCCTCCAGTCTCAGCTGGGCCCCTCCTCCTTCCAGAAAGTCCTCTCTGAGCCCCCAGCTGGGCTTGGGGGTGTGTGTGCTGCGATCTCTCCGTGGGCGCTGTCCACACTTGGCACCGAGCAGATGCCCAGAAGATGCCCACCGGATGGATGCAGAGCCCCCACAGTACTGGGAAGACCTTGACGCTCAGAAAAAGTGATGGGGGCTGGGCCTAGAATTCTGGCCCTAGGAGAGCAGACCGGGGGTCCAGCTTGGGGATAGGATCATGCAAGGCCCTCAAAGCTCCCCACTTCAGGCCTCTGCTTCAGAGAGCCCTTCCAAGACCCCCCCACTAACTGAGGCCAGCGGCCAGGGAGGCACCGGTGAGTGGAGGGCAGGCAGCGTGAAGCAGGACAGGGGACTATGGGCCCTGGGCTCGCACCCACGTGTGATCCGGAGGAACCTGGCCTCCACCCTCATCTGCAGGATGGGATGCCACCCAGTACACACTGTGAGGGGGGGCGCAAGGAGGGTGGGTGGGCCCATCACCCAGGGACTGTTCAGGACAGGACCTGGCCCAAGGGTGGCGACTCGTGAGCGCTGATGGGCCCGGGCCAAGGAACAGAAGGGGGGGCCAGAGGGGAAGCTGCAGGGTGATGCTTCCCCAGGAAATGACCCCAGGAGGTGCCAAGGGGCTCTGTGGCTGCCGTGGGCCATGGACCCCCATGGGGGATTCCGAGGAGGAGCCCCCCCTGGTGCTGAGGGGGCGAGGTGCTGTGCCTCCCACCTGCTCAGGTGGGTGACAGGCAGGGGCGGGTGCTCCAGGTCCAGGGAAAGGCAGCAGAGGCGGGTGCCGCTGGGGCACCCAGGGCTGAGAGCTCTGCATGCATCTTTCCGGAGAACCTGCTCGCCTGCCATGGAGGGTGGGGGGCTCCGTCATCCCCATTCACGGGCTCAGACAGGGACGCTCACATGGCGATGCCTGGTCAGCTCGAGCCCAGAGTCCAGGTCAAGGCCAGGCCACGGAGGGCCCTGATTGGGGCCCTGGGTAGCAGCAAGGCCCGGGACGAAGGACAGGTCAGCCTGGAGCGGCCGGCAGAGGGGAGCCCCGAGAGGGCCCCCGTGTGATGGGTGGACGCGAGCTTGAACCCCAGCAGGCCCCCGGGCTGAGTGAGGTGCACAGCAGGTGCTCCACAAGCATGCTGACTCGCAGCTTTAATCCATTACACTCCCTGCAAGTCCAAGACAGCCCCCAAAGCGGTTCTTCCCCCAGAGGGCCCTGCGCCAGCCCTGGAGGAGCTCAGTGGTGCCAAGTCCATCACTGTGATCGATATCATAGTGGAGTTAGTGCACGCAGATCCTGGCCGTGTTCTGACAAGACAAAGCGGTTCTGGAATTCTTCGGGGAGGGGTGGGGAGAGGAAGCAAGTTGCATTTTTCGCCTGCTTCAGCTTTAAAAACGAAATTACAAATAAAATTGGGGACACAATATTCTCAGAACAGTTGGGGACAAATTAAGGCTTCGGGTCCGAGACTGCAATGCCGGGCTGGCCCTCCCCCGGCCCCGTACCAGCCAGCCAAGTGCAAGGGCCCTTCCCCCTCCCTGCAGGCACCAGCTGAGGGCAAAGACCGCAGACACAGCAAAACTCCCAGGGGCTGGAGGCCCAGCTGGGGAGGAGCCGGCACGGACCTTAGAACTATCCAGTCAATAGCCCCACTTTACAGATGGGAAAACTGAGGCCATGGGAGGCAGGAGGTTCTCGGGCTGCCAGACAGAAGGTAAGGGGATAAGCGGGAGCTGAAGTCCAGGACCTCCACAGAATGGAGACAAGAAGGGTCCACTGGGTGGGGAGGCCGGGTCTGGCTCTGGGTGAAGCGCGGCTGTGCTCCGTCGACTGCCACCCACACAGGCGACCCCACCGCATCCAGTGTGGCTGGGGGGAATGGAGGTCACCGGGCCCTTTGGACCACCCATCCCTCCCGCAGGCTTCCACCGCGAGCTGTGAGTCAGGCCTCCCCCCAGACAGAGGGACAAGAGACGTGGCCTGTCCGCAAGAGCCCACGGCAGAGATGAGGTCTGGTGATGGTTTGCCCCGAGGGGCACACAGGAGCCCAGTGAAGCGGGCTCCACACCAGCCGGGGAAAGCAGGCAGGCCTCCTGGGGAGGAATCTCGAGCCTCATGTTTTGGAGGAAGAGGAGAGCGCTCGGAATAGAGGGGGCAGAGCTGCCAGCCTGGAGAAGGGCCTGTGATGGAGCCCCAAGTCCATGGCAGGCAGGGGCAAACGGGCTCCCGGAGAGGCCGAGGAGGCGAGGTGGAAGCCGGCCCGACGCCTGGAAGAGCTGCCCGTGCTGGGACACCAGAGATACAGCCTGCCTGCAGCTGGGAGGGTGAGCGAGGCCACAGGCACGTGTGCATGTGTGGGTGTGCACACGTGTGCCAGAGCATGGGTGGGTGTGTGCAGGAACGTGTGTGCACATGTGGACAGGCACGCCTGTGTGCTGGATGCTTGTATGTACACAAATGAAGTGTGCACACAAATTCCTGCATGTGAGCACACAGTATGTGTGTGTGACTGTATATGTGTGTGCATGCATACACGTATGAGCATAGCATGTGTGACCTGTACATGTGCATGTGGGTAGGTGTGCACGCATGCAGGTGCTTGCAGGTACACGAACGTGCATGTGCGTGCATCGTGGACACCTGGAAGCCTGTGTGAATGCATGGTCATGTATGTGGCTGTGTCTGCATATTCCTGGATGCGTGTGAGTGTGTGTGAAGATACAAGCCTAGGTGTGCGTGGATATGTGTGCACATGGATATGTATGTGTGCATTTGTGTACACATGGCTACGTGTGCATGTGTGCGCACGCATACCTGTGCATTCAGGGAGGCAGCTCAAGGAGATGCGCCCTCCTTCACCTGAGCTGAGGCCACTCGAGCACAGACCTTACACAGACACCATACCCAGCTGGTGCACACCCAAATCCCTCCTCCCAGGAGCGGGCCCGGGGCCCAGCGTGCCATGGGTCACGGGATGAGGGTGAGGACAACCTTACAGCCCCAGCATGCTCCACCTCCAGTCTCCTCCTTAGACGCTCCCCCAACGCCTCCTCCCCGACCAGCGCAGCCCGACTCCCCATAGCACCCTCCTGTCACCCGCCCCGTCCTGCCAAGCCTGGGCCCTGTGGGCAGCGACCCCCAGGACAGGCAGTCTTCCAGGGCGGAGGCAGTTTCATCTGCTCCAGGGCAGAGGGGAGCCTTCTGTCAAGCCTCATGCTCAGTCTCGGGGTAAGAGGCCTCTCCAGCTCCACGGTGCAGAGATGAGACCCCGGGGCCTCCCTCCAGCGCATGGAGCAGGCCTGCACGCGGTGCCATCCAGGTCAGGGCTCTCTACCCCAAGGACTCCGCAGGGACCCGGTCCTCTGCTGCCCCTTGCCTCTGGGCCCTGGACCCCCAGGAGCGGCCCTTCCTCCTGCCTCCTCCCAGTTGGGCCAGCCGGGCGCTGTCTGCTGTCTGAGGTCAGAAGGCCGGCCCGGCATCCCCCAGGGGCCTGGGTCACTTGGCCGGCCAGACTCTCAAGGAAGCTCCCAGCCTGGCCAGGCTGGAGAGCCACTACCTGGGACCCTGAAGCTCTCTGTACTTTTCCTTCAAACCCCTCACGCCAGGCTGGCCTTGCCTGTGGACAGGTGGGTGTCGTGTGGAGCAGGACCCTTGGACTCAGCCCCCAAAGTGCTTCTCAAAAGATAAGACCCCCTCAAGGCCAGGAGGAGGTCCACATGGCGGTCCAGCTGATGGCAGGGCAGACCTCTCCAAAACCTACATGTGACCACCTCTGTGTCCCTTCTGAGGACACGCCCACCAGGACAGAGCCCAACCCCACCCCAGGGAGCACAATGAACAAGGGCCTCTCAGTTCCTAATAACTCCCCTCACTCTCCAAACGCAGCTCAGAGGTCACCTCCTCCAGGAAGCCTTTCCGGATAACCACACTCACAGGCTGGAGGAGGAGCCCCAGGGCACTGGTGGCATTCACTGCACCCATCTCAGTGCGTGGCATCATCAACCCCAGACAGCCAGCATTCAAGACAGAAGGTCTGATCCAGACAGAGCCAGGGCAAGCCAAAGATGCAGGCGCAGGGGTCTTCCCTGAAGAGTGCGCCCCTCAGCACCCTGACTGGCGGCACCTTTCAGGCTCCAGGACCAGAGGACCTTTCACAAGGATGGGGCCTCTACCTTCCCTGGGTCACACGCGATCATGGCTTTGCCCCCCAAACGGCATAAATGCCAAGGACTGGCCCAGGAGGGTTAACCTTCCTCCGCAGGTCTGCCATCTGGGCTATTTGATTTCCAGCCTCTTCCTGGCCTGACCCTGCCGCGCCCCATCAGTGGAACCATGTTAACAAGGGTGTCGGTGCTCCACGTGGGCCTCTCTGCTGAGACAGCCTGCTCTCCGGGGAAGGCCTCTGAGCTTTTCGGGAGCTCAGAGCAGAGAGAAGCAGCCCTCTAGCCAGGGCACAGTTTTAGGCATCATGGGGTGTGTGTGTGTGTGCGGCTCCAACCCCTCCCTGAGTTACCCTCCTAGTACCGGGAAGCATCCCTCTCCCCCGTCCCCTCCTCCCCCCACCTGAGAATTGGAAGAGAGCTGCAGGCCAGCCTGGGTGTTTCTGCTCTGCTGGGAGCAACGGTCTTACGCTTAGTCCTAGTGAGAAACGCCCGGCCTGGGACCACGGTCCTCCTCCCCATCCTCTGTCTCCCACAGACCTCAGGCCGCTGGGAAGTGGGGACCAGCATGCAACAGCGCCAACGTGCAGAGCAGATGCACAGCGACGTGCAGGCAGGGGTCAGCGGGGGTTACTCCCAACACCTCGCCCCTAAGCAGGAATGGGGCTCCCACGCCAAGCAGCCCCTCATCTGGCAATTCAGTTTGGGGCGTTTGTCAGAGGCGGAGATACTGAACATCCCCCAGCCTTTAAAAAGCAGGGCTTATGGAGCATAAGAATTCAACTTCAGGAATTGCCAAGAAGGGTGCAGAGCCTGGGAGCCTGCCCAGGGCTTCCACAGGCACCGCCGTCATGATTCACGCTCCAGCAGAGGCCGGGGGTGGGGAGGCGGCTTGGCCCCCCGAGCATCCCCCAGAGACGGGAGTCGGCCCTCGCAGCCAGGGCGCACCCTAGCCGCGTCGCGTCCTCAGCCGGGCTGCGAGTGGCTGGCTCTCCGGTCAGGCCGCGGACCCCCCGAGCCGGCCCCGCTGCGGACGACCGCGCGCGTGTGCCCGGGCAGGTGAGGAGGCGGCCGTCTTAGAAAGCGCAGGGTTCTGGAACTCATCGCCCAGGCCAGCCGGCACTCGGCCCCGGCGCGCAGGCTGCGGACGGCCCTGGAGGAGGCGCCCTCGCCGGGCGCGCGCGCCCCGCGCCACCGCCCCGGGCTCCTCCCCGGCGCCGCGCGGGCAGGTTCGCCGAGGCGGCCGCGGGCTCGGGCTGCCGGGCCCGCTCTCCCCGGGCCCGCGGCGCTGGCCTTCCCGCCAGGCCTCCCCCACCCGCCCGCGCCCCGCCCCGCTGCGCAACTCTACCCAAGTTGGAAGCCGAGCCGGAGCGGCGATACTCGCGCCGAGCGCACGGCGGCGGCGGAGGCGGCGGCGGCGCAGCTCCCGCGAGCCGAGGCAGGCGAGGCGGCGGCCGCACGGCGGAGCGCGGACCGCGGGGGGCGCCCGCGCCGGGAGCGGCAGGAGGAGGAGCCGGGGAGGACGCTCGGCGGCGCCGGCGCCCTGCCCGGGAAAGTAAAGTTGGAGCCGGAGGCAGCGCGCGGGCGCGGGGGCCCCGAAGAGCGGGGGCCCGCGCCCCGGCGCGCCGAGCCCTAGCCGGCCGGATGGGAAGCGGAGCGCCCAGGCCGCCGCCGCCGCCGCCTGCAGCCTGCGTCCCGGCCGGGCGCCGGGGCCGCGGGGCCGCCCGGGCACGCCCGCTCGGGCGCCGAGTCGCCGCGGGCTCGCGGCCCGGGCGCTCCCCGTGAGCCGGGCCGAGGGCGGGGCCGCGAGAGGACCCCGGGACCTGCCCCCTCCCCCTCGCCGCCGCGTCGCCGCTCGCTCCGGGCGCCTCCTGCTCTGCACTTACGCGTGCGGCGGCGGCGGCTGGGAGCCGGGCAGCCACGCTCTCCGGCGCGCCGCTCGCTAGCCGGGCCGCCACGGCAGAGGGCCGGCTGCGGGGCGCCGCGGTCCCCGGCGGGCGCGCCCTAGGCGCAGGCGGCGATGCGGGCTCCGACCCGGGCCGGGGGGCGCCCGAGCTGCCGCGGCTGCGCCCCGGCTCCAGGCGGGACCGCGTAGCTTGCGGGAGGACCATGGCGTCCCCGGCGCTGGCGGCGGCGCTGGCGGCGGCGGCGGCAGCGGCGGGCCCCAACGCGAGCGGCGCCGGCGACGGGGGCAGCGGCAGGGTCGCCAACGGTTCGGGGGCCCCCTGGGGACCGCCCCCGGGCCAGTACTCGGCGGGCGCCGTGGCGGGGCTGGCGGCCGTGGTGGGCTTCCTCATCGTCTTCACCGTGGTGGGCAACGTGCTGGTGGTGATCGCCGTGCTGACCAGCCGCGCGCTGCGTGCGCCGCAGAACCTCTTCCTGGTGTCGCTGGCCTCCGCTGACATCCTGGTGGCCACGCTGGTCATGCCCTTCTCGCTGGCCAACGAGCTCATGGCCTACTGGTACTTCGGGCAGGTGTGGTGCGGCGTGTACCTGGCGCTAGACGTCCTCTTCTGCACCTCGTCCATCGTGCACCTGTGCGCCATCAGCCTGGACCGCTACTGGTCCGTGACCCAGGCCGTCGAGTACAACCTGAAGCGCACGCCGCGCCGCGTCAAGGCCACCATCGTGGCCGTGTGGCTCATCTCGGCCGTCATCTCCTTCCCGCCGCTCGTCTCGCTCTACCGCCAGCCCGACGGCGCCGCCTACCCGCAGTGTGGTCTCAACGACGAGACCTGGTACATCCTGTCTTCCTGCATCGGCTCCTTCTTCGCTCCCTGCCTCATCATGGGCCTGGTCTACGCGCGCATCTACCGGGTGGCCAAGCTGCGTACGCGCACGCTCAGCGAGAAGCGCGAGCCCGCGGGCCCCGACGGCGCTTCCCCGACCACGGAGAACGGGCTGGGCGCCGGCGAGAACGGGCACTGCGTGCCCGCGCGCCGCCCGCGCGCCGACGCGGAGCCCGATGACAGCAGCGCGGCGGCCGAGAGACGGCGGCGCCGGGGCGCGCTGCGGCGGGGCGGGCGGCGGCGCGGGGCCGGCGAGGGGGCCGCGGACGCCGAGGGCGCGGGCCCGGGGACGGTGACGGCCGAGCAGGGCGCTCTGGCAGCCGCGAGGTCCCCGGGCCCCGGCGGGCGCCTGTCCCGCGCCAGCTCGCGCTCCGTCGAGTTCTTCCTGTCGCGCCGGCGCCGGGCGCGCAGCAGCGTGTGCCGCCGCAAGGTGGCCCAGGCGCGCGAGAAGCGCTTCACTTTCGTGCTGGCGGTGGTCATGGGCGTGTTCGTGCTCTGCTGGTTCCCCTTCTTCTTCACCTACAGCCTGTACGGCATCTGCCGCGAGGCCTGCCAGGTGCCCGGCCCGCTCTTTAAGTTCTTCTTCTGGATCGGCTACTGCAACAGCTCGCTCAACCCGGTCATCTACACCGTCTTCAACCAGGACTTCCGGCGCTCTTTCAAGCACATCCTCTTCCGACGGAGGAGAAGGGGCTTCAGGCAGTGACCCGCGCGCCCTGCCCCGGCGTGGACACCCTGGACAGCTCCCTCCCGGCGGAGGCGGCCAAGCCGGCCTCCCAGGGACCCAAGGATGGATTGGCCTTCGGGGTGCAGGGGAGGGTACCCAGGGCCCAGCGAGAGCCCAGAGACTGCAGGGCCCTTGGGGAGGGGGGAAGGAGAGAGGGGAGACCCCGCTGCCTTCCTGTCTCAGCAAGTGGCTGCTTCTGGGGCTCTAGGCCTGGATCCAGCTCCCGGGAGGGCGCCCCGCCCAGGTGTGGTTGTGAGGCTGGGTCGCAGACCCCAGTGGCACGCGTATCCTCCCAAACTGACGAGAAAGGAGCCTCCCTCTCCGCCAACACATGCCACCCTACCCCCCTCTCCACTTCTGAGCAAGGGCTGACCTCCCAGGACCTCGTGGGTGGCTTTCCGGGGAGGGGGGGACCAAGGCACTGGCAATCTTTGGTTACCCGAAGTATTTAAATATTTGCCAAAAACGACTGACAGCCAAAACAACCAAACTCTTTTTCTAAATAAACCTTTGTAATCTAAGTGGTGGGTGCCATAGTCAGTCCTTCAGCCCTGGGGGTGGGGGGCCTTCCAGACCCTCACCCTACCCGACCACCCCACCCCCCCCCGCCTCCCCCCACCCCCACCTCCCACCTTCTCTTGCATCAGGTTCGGGGGAGGGGGCGGGTATTTGTTTAAAGGTAAATGTCTTACAGATGTCCAAAGCATATACTCAAAATGCTTGTGTTGTTACTGGCCCAGAGACCAAGGAAATCAAGAGATCCCAGATTAACTGCAAATATAGATGCTGGAGGGCTGTCCTCCATCCATACCCACCTCCTCTCCCCCAGCCCAGCCAGCCTCACCCCCTTGCCCAGCCCTCACCAGCGCCCAGGGAGTGCGGGCTCACCCCATGCTAAGGCCTGAGGAGGGGCAGCTAGAAGAGAGAGAGGAAAGGATCAGAGGGAGTCTCCCCCCCGGCTCCTCCAGCCCCCAGCACAGAGCCCCGGAGCGCCTGGGATAGCTGTGATTGAGGAACACAAGCCGGACCTCTGAGACATGCGGACGCCCATGTGCACGCACAGACACGCAAGCTCAGTGAGCGGGCAGGGCTCAGTGCCAGGGATCCCTGCTCTGACCACCCAAACCTCCCGCCCTGCTCTGTGCCCCTCCTGGCCTTCCTGTATGTCCCCTCCCCTGCCCGGCCCTTGCCCGCCTGCCCAGCTCTGCTGGATCACCACCCACATGCGTTGGCCTGGGATGGCTGTCTCGGGGAGGGGTCAGCTCTGGGTCCTGCTTTTTCAAGCCCCCTTCCCCTGAATCCAGAGCCAGAGCAGGCCCCTTTCCTGGTCCGACTTGCCAGGGTGGACCCGTAGGGGAACTCTGCAGCTACCTGGACTCATCACCCCAACTCACGGGCCCTCAGGATACCTCGCTAGGAAGAGCTCTCCCGGACTGGGGTCACAGTGGGCAGAGGGGCGCAGGAAACGGCTGGCCAAGGCTGGTGGCAACCTCCCTAACCTCCGCGTCACTGGGCACAGGCCTGGTAGGGTGTCCATGTTGTAGGCCCAGGTCTCGCCAGGACTGCTGAGCTAGCTTGGGTAAAGCCCTGCCCTCTCTGAGCCTCATCACCGCCAACCCCCGCCCCGCCCCCGTCAAGTCTGGCAGGGCTGAAAGCTCAGGCCTGTTGTCTGTGGGCCAACTTACCGGCTGAATGAGGGGGGCGGGCGGCTCAAGAGAGGGGACCTTCCCTTGGAGAGAGCCTGACCGACAGAGGTATTGCCTCCCCAGTGCAATGGGGTGATACCACACCCTCCCCTCGCTCCCGGGCGGTGAACCCCAAGACTCTGGTAGGAGCATGTAGCCGGGACACAACCGAGGGAAGAATGTCGGCAAACCCTTCCCCTGTCCCTTCCCTAATCCTGAGCATTGCACCTTCCAGGGCTGTGGCTGGGAGCGCAGGCGCCCAGGGCTTAACACCCCATTCAGCCAACAGACGTTCAGCACTTCATCATAATTGCTGCCTGGAGAGGCTTTCTTTTCAGCTGGATAAACAGAGACAGAACCTGGCTTCTCATCCCCTCCGCCGCAGGGAAATGGGCCAGTCGCCCTGCTCCGGGTCTCTGGCCCCATCAGTGAAGCAGGGGTGCTGACACCCCCGAGGGTGCCCAAGGGTGCCTGCATGGTCCAGGAGCCAGCCCGTAGGGAGGGAGGTTTCTCTGCGGTACAGAGCCAGACCCGTCCACTGCGCATGTCACATACGCAAACATGCCCTAAGGTGCTTGCGTCTCTTGGGGCACCTTCGTGTCTGCTCCATGGCACCATCACTGTCCACCCCCGTCTGGGGCTGAGGAAACGCAGGCCCAGAGCTGAGCATCTGGGCCAAGACCCACAGGACGGGGAGGGCAGAGCCCGCCACGAGCCTGGAAATGTGCGGGTCAGGAGGTCTCTGCCCCGAGCACCCCAGCTCCGGTCCCGTGAGCAGGGGCGACCCCTGGGCTTTGCTGCTGGAGAAGTATGGCCCTCTGCCACCTTCCTGCCCCTGGTTTCCTTCCCCTTGGCTCTCCCAAGGTTTCAGGCAAAATTAAAAAAAACACCTACAAGCAGGTTAAAGGAAGGCAGGGACCGGATGGGGGGTCAGCTTCAGTGCTGTCCTGGACGGAGCCCACCACCGATGTAGTTCTCAGAGACAAGCATAGACACAAATTCGTTTAAATAATTCATTCCTGTGTTTTAATTCAATTGCTGAGTTTGTAGAAGGCGGGGGGTGGGGTGGGGAGAAGAATAATGCAAATATTCCCTTACAGCTCAGTATGGAGTTAAAAAAAAAAAAAAATCGCTTGGAGCAGGCAGGCGTGTTCACACTCAGAAGAGCAGCTCCAGTCTTTGAGTCCTGCCCCCGGCTCCGGGGTGGGGGCTGAGGGCTGGGAGAAGACTTGTTGCCGGGGCGCTCGCTGGCGAGGAAGCGGTCCTTCCCGGGCGTGCTGGCAGCCGGCTGTATTTTTATATCACATCCGTCGGCAGGGCTCAAATATTCCAGTGCAGCCTGGGATGAAAACACCCGGCGCCTGCAGGCCCATCTTGAGTCTGCTTGGCCGGCTGCGGTGCTTTGCTGAGCAGAACCCCGGCCTCCGGTTCCCGGCCACCCCTCGCAGCCCCCTACCACGGGCACCAAGGGGCAGGAGGCACACTGGCTGGAGATGCCTTGCGTTTGGGGGGCTGGAAGGGTGAGTTCTGTGTTAGTAGAAGCCCAGCTCATCGGAGCTGAGGAATAGATAAGAATTATAGGGGAGACCCAGGTGAGTGTCCCACCGTGAGGACCCCCACGTTTCTGCCCTGAGTGCTGCCAGGGGACCTCAGCACAGCGCCCCCCTCCCCGCCCCCGCCCCGCCACATGACAGAAGGTCAGGCTTCCATTCGACCTGCTGGACTCTTGAGATCATCAAAGGCAGCTGGGTAAGGGGGCAAGAGGGCTTCCCTGGTGGCTCAGGGAGTCAAGAATCTGCCTGCAATGCGGGAGACCTGGGTTCAATCCCTGGGTGGGGAAGATCACCCGGAGAAGGGAATGGCAACCCACTCCAGTATTCTGGCCTGGAGAATCCCTATGAATAGAGGAGCCTGGCGGGCTGCAGTCCATGGGGTCGCAAAGAGTTGGACACGACTGAGCGACTCAACACGCAAGGGACAAGGAGGGTGAGGGAAGAAGCATCTGGTTTGCCAGAGAGGGACCCTGGCAGGCACCCTAAGTCCACTCTCTGTGTGACCTCACCCCATCTCGCACCATCTGTAAACAGAGGGCATATCCTCTCCTGCCTCCGTGTGTGGGGACCACGCATATGAGAGGGCCTGCGATCTCCAGGCGGGGCACAGCGCCTCTGAAATCTGCCCAGAGAGCAGAGTCTTGGGCCAATCATGGGCCAAGGGAAAGCCCTGGGGACCCAAGGCTTTTCTTCCCACCAGAAGGATTTACAGCCACTCCCAGGAAAAGCCTCGGGCACAACGGGACCATCCTGTCGAGATAAGGGGTGGCCATGCCGAGTGGGTGGAGAGGGAGCGCTGGCCCGGAAAGCCGGAAAGCCGCGCTTAAGGGCAGCCGCTCTCCTGGCTGAGCACAGGGTGCGCCCCTAGCCTGGCAGTGAAGGAGAGAAGG
Organism: Giraffa tippelskirchi; assembly: GCF_054371585.1. Lineage (NCBI taxonomy): Eukaryota > Metazoa > Chordata > Mammalia > Artiodactyla > Giraffidae > Giraffa > Giraffa tippelskirchi. Next base: position 2,649,154 of record NC_137275.1, read on the forward strand.
GAAACAGGATGCACACCTGCTCTCTGCTGCCGAGCTGACGCTGAGACCGCTGGGTCGGCCGCCAGAAGCCCACCCCCGCACTGAGTGCTGTCCTGCAGGCCTCGTGTGTCTGTCTCCAGGGGTGGGGGCTTCGGGGGACCACACAGGGAACCCTGGAGGGGCATTCTCTCCATAGTCCCTGTTGGGGATGGGTGGGAGGGGATGCCAACTCCCACCCCCCTGGTGCATCAGACAAGGCCATCCCCAGGTCATCCCACCAGACCCTGAGCCTGCTCCTCCCTGGGCCTGTCCCTGTCTCTCGGCTCCCCTGGCTCAGAGCAGCGAGGGCTGAGGAGCAGGGCAGTCACGGGTGGGGCGGGGGCGCCTGCCGCCTCGCCCCGGGGTCAGAGTGAGCCTTAGGGGCAGCAGAGCCAATGTGGTCCAAGCCCTGCTCCTGGACCCTCGCCCCATTGGGCCCTAGCTCCTGTGTCTGTCTCTCACTCACCCCTGCTTTGTTGACCCTCTGCTTTCGGCCAGGAGTGCCTTTCCCAACTTCCCTGAGCTCCTCTCGTAGACCCCGTGAGACCCAGACCAGCCTTCACCTCCAGAAAGCCTTCAGGAGCCTCCTCCCACCCCCTCCCTCCCCAGCTGCAAGACCCCAAGGCTGCCCAGGCACAGAGCCCAGGAGGAGCTGGGGGTGGGGCGTGGACTGCCTGTTATCCTGGCCAGGGGGCCGTGCGGATGCAGGGCTGTCCTCCCTGACCCCCAAAGATGCCACTGAGGAGCATCCCTGTATGCCAAACCCGAGAGCCTCCCAGGGCACATCCACCACGCCGCCAGGACAGTGTCCCATGGGTGGTGCCAGGAGCCCCGAAGTGGACGCCCCACACCCGCCCTCAGGCCGTTGGGGAGAGACTTCCCGCAGCAAAAGCAGGTGAGCTGGTAGCAGCTCAGGCGGGGCTGTGGGGCCACGGCCGACCCACGGCTGCACGTGCAGGCCCGCTGCTGAAGCCGTCTATTCAAGTACGGCTGGGTGGGCGGGTCCCCGGTCGGGCGGGTCCCCCCCGGTCCCCCCCGGGTCCCCCCCTCCCCATTTAATTAGCTCTTCATTGACTGTGCAGGAGCTTCAAAAACAGAGGACTCTCCATGCGGCCTTCAGGGGTGGGGTTGGACTCCTCCAAGAGCTCTGGGTTACCTTGTGAGTGGCCCGGTTCAGTAGCCCCCTCCCCGTTTTACAGAGGGGCCCAGAGAGGGAAGTCATGGCAGAGATAATGACACCGAGCAGACGTGATGGTGAGCCTCTGGCCAGCGTTTGCTGCCTGCACTCTGCTTGACGGCTTTTATGATTGATTCTGCCAGGAGGTGGGGTGCGTGCTAAGTTACTTCAGTCGTGTCTGACTCTCTGCAACGCTATGGACTGTAGACTGCCAGGCTCCTCTGTCCATGGAGATTCTCTAGGCAAGAATACTGGAGTGGGTTGCCACGCCCTTCTCCAGGGGATCTTCTCGACCCAGGGATCAAACCCATGTCTTCTATGGCTCCTGCACTACAGGCAGATTCTTTACCGGTGAGTCACCAGGGAAGCGTGGGGTGGATGGTCCCATTTTACAGACGAGAAAACCGAGCTCCAAAGAGGGAATGCCATGACAGGATGCCGCCTTGAAGCCAGACACTGGGCTGTTCGCTTTAATCCCTTCCGCCCTCACTGAATCCCCCGTAAGCCCTCTGCTTAGATGTGAATTAGCCTCATTTCATGGAAGAGAAACCCAAGTCTTGCATGCTCTGCACATAGAACATGCCTTTGAGCAGTTTCCCATCCATTTCCACTGGGAGTAACCCTGAGATTAGATGTTACGCCAAGAGGATCCGGCTGGGCCCAGGAATCACAAACCTTCCTTACCTGTCATGGGATCCGCTCTCTGAAACTTCGGTTGTCCTGTAAAAACGTACGCATCCCAGGTTGTTCGTGATGTGAATGAGGGGACGGCATTGTTTTTATTCCATTGTCTTAGAAATGATGCTGAATAATGAAGCCGCTTTTAGAGATCACCCCACCTGGATATAAAACGTGCCAAAAATGTTTGTGGTGAAGAAGAATCCAGTTTCCCGTTTCCTAGAGTGTGCTGCCATCGCAAATTGAATTGAAAACAAAATCAGTCCTCTTTTAATTGGTTCAAATGAAGCTGTTATTCAAAATCCGATTGTTGTTGTTGCTTCCTTGAGGATTCAAGTAGGAGGCAAAACAATGGAGGGATTCTCTCGCGCTGGGTGTCGCTCTGTGATCAGCAGGGCCCAGCTACCCCAAGCTCGGGGCCTCGCAGCTGGGGTGGGACTTGCCTGGCTCAGGCCTGGGTAACTGCAGACGTGCCTGGAGTCTGGTCGTGGGACCCCTGGCGTGGGGGAGGTGTCCCTCGGCCCCTAAGGCTGGGCACACGGTGTGATGTCAGCTTCCCGAGGCCCTGACTGGGCTTGGAATCTGACTGAGCCGTGCGATCCCTGAGCCTCAGTTTCCTCCTCCGGAAAGTGGGTACAAGTCACAGGGTCCCCTTCTCTCACCTCCCATGGCTTCTGCAGGGAACCAGCGAGGACCCGGAGATCCCAGTGGCAACTGTACCACGTAGGAGTTGAGAGCCTGCTGGGTGTTTCCCTTGGGCAGGCCTGGCCCCGCTTTAGGCCCAGAGTCCTTCCCCCCTGGGCTCCGGGGGCCGGCCATCCGGGGAGGCGAGGGGTTTCTGAAGCCCGGAGCACAGGGCTGGCGGGTGTCAGGTTCACGGGTCCTCCCCTCCAGGGACGGGACCAGCCCCCTGGCGGCACAGAGCGGTCCTGGGATGGCAGGGGCTCTGGCCCTGTCGCAGGACTCGAGGGGTTGCTCTGGCCGGGCCACTGGCCTCCTCCAGGGCTTGTGGACGTGCTGGTCACACGCAGGAGCGTGGCAGGGCTTGTCTCTGAAGGTGGCAGGAAATCCAGATCTGACACTAATCCCAGTAGGATTGACCCAGCCCGGATCGACCCAGATCTGTGAGGCGCCCGAAGTCACCTCTGTCTCTGGTGCCCTGGGGACCTGGGGGGAGGTCTCTGGGGGCATTCATTCATTCATTCATTCATTAGCTGGCCCGTCCAGTCACCCGTTTCACTCATTCAGGAAGCATTTATGGGGACTTGTGGCCCAGTGGCTAAGTAAGACTCCCCGATTCCAGTACAGAGGGGCCCGGGTTCCAGCTCTGGTCAGGCCGCTAGATTCCGCATGCCTGCAACGGGAAATAAACCGATCCCCGACGAAGATGGACGATCCCTCCTGCCACCCGGTGGGAGCCAAAGAAAGAATAAATCTTTAAATGAAAAGGTGAAAGTGTTCGTTGCTGTCCTGTCCAACTCTTTGCTACCCCATGAACTATAGCCTGCCAGGCTCCTGTCCATGGGATTCTCCAGGCAAGACTACTGGAGTGGGTTGCCATGCCCTCCTCCAGGGCATCTTCCTGACCCAAGGATTGAATCCATGTCTCCTGCATTGCAGGCAGGGTTCTTTACCATTTGAGCCACCATAAGAGAAGCATTTATGGACTCCAGCTGGACGTGGGCATGTGAGGAAATGCCAACGAGATCCTAAAAGCGCTTAATGCCCTCCTGTAATGAGGGTGGTCATTATGGCAAAAACAGTTCACACTGATAACCATTCCGTCACAAAGTATCTCCTGAGAGCCCACAGCCCGCCCACCAGGCAACAGCTTAGCCGAATGAAGATCCCCGCCCACCCCCACAGAGCTTGCAGTCCTTGGGAGGATGGGCAGCTGCCACAGAACCACTGATGCAAATATGACTTTACAGAGTGTGGTGTGTGGTGTGCGGGGACCTACCCAGGGGTGAGAGGTGGGGCTGGGGGGCAGCTGGGGGTGAGCTGTCCCCTCCTGGAGGGTCTGTCTGGGACACGGCCTTACCTGTAGATGGAGCAGCCGGAGCATGCACTCTGGGTTTAAGCCTGTATGTGTCCTGGAGCCGCCCTAACGCGTATACCTGAGACGGGCTTCCACGCAGAAATGTAATTCCTCGTGGTCCTGGAGGCGCGGAGCCTGAGATCAAGGTGTCTTCAGGGTGGGCGCCTCCTAAGGCCTCTTTCCTGGGTGTGTACATGGCGGTCTTCTCCCTGAGTCTTCGCGCGATGGTCCCTCTGTGTCCTTCCTTGTAAGGACACCAGTCAGATAGCACCAGAGCGCGCCCCAAAGACCTGGTGTTCCTTCCTCAGCTGTGTCAAGCCCTTCTCTCCAAATGCAGCCCCATTCCCAGGGGCCAGGGACTCAGGCCTCAACACATGAATTTGGGGGGTGGGGGGAGGAACGTAGGCCCTGAGTCCATTTCCGGGCTGCACACACGGCATGTGATGTGGACAAGTTCCCTCACTCTCCTGCCTTGGTTTCCCCACTTGTAGCCTGAGTGAGGGCTGTTTACCACCTGTCCCATGGGGGTGTCCCAGAAAACCCTGGAGGAGCGCTCCCAGGGGAGGTCAGGGTCCCGGGGCGGCTGCTCTCAGCCTGCTCACCAACCCCAAGGGGTGGGGGGGTCTTTGGGGCGCTTCAGGCAACCCCCCAGGGACTTGCAGCTGCAGGGAGGCAGGGCCGGGAGGTCCCAGGCTAACATTCCTGAGCTGGCAGGAAGTCTTGGCGGGCCTCGCAAGTCGTCACCAAGCCAAAGAGGCTCGCTGTATGTAGAGCTGGGCCCTGCGGCCTGCCACCTCTGTGACCCCCGGGCAGTTTAAAAAAAAAATGTTTATAACAGTTTTATTTATAATAGCCAAAAAACTGGAAGCCATTCAAAAATCCATCAGCTGATAAGTGAACAAATAAACGGCTGCATCCGCGCAGTGGAAAACTGTTCAGCAGTACAAAGGGACCAGCTCTGGACTGTGCAAAACACAGGGGCTCTCCCACGCCTTATGTGAGAGGAGGAAGCCAGGCTCAAAAGGTCACAGACTCGAGGGTTCCACTTACATCGTTTTTAAAAATAGACTTTTTAGCTTTGCTGACTTGATGGACATGAGTTTGAGTAAACTCTGGGAGTTGGTGACAGGGAGGCCTGGCATGCTGCGGTCCGTGGGGCTGCAAAGAGTCAGACACGACTGAGCGACTGAACTGAACTGAACCAGGTTCATATCACCACCGAGCAGGAAGCGCGGTGAGCTCCCACACAGCCCTGGGGCTTCAGCTGACTCCTCGGGATCAAAGGGGGAGACTGATGGGGCTCCGGCGGGGAGACTGCGAAAGCGACCAGCCGCTCATGCTCGGTCGTGTCCGACTCTGTGCGACCCCACAGGTGTAACCCACCAGGCTCCTCCGTCCATGGGATTTCGCAGGCAAGAATGTTGGAGTGGGTTGTCATTTCCTCCTCCAGGGCATCTTCCTGACTCAGGGATCGAACCCACGTCTTCTCCATCTCCTGCATTGGCAGGTGGGTTCGTTATGCCACCCAGGAAGCTCGTTAGGTGCCACGCCCCAGGGCCCGGGTGGTTCTCGGAGGCTTGATAAACCAGTGGTAGAGGTGGCTGGCTGGCTGGCTGGCCAGCCGGCTGGCCCCCAGAGCTTGCAGATGGTGGGAGAAGCAGGCTCCAGAGGATTCTGGAAAGGTGTCCCCCAGCTGGGCTGCTCAGAGCCGGGAGGGATCCTCCAGCCCTGCGTGGCCTCCTGCGAGGCTGATCACTTGCTCTAATGACGGAAAACTACCAGCTAGTCCTCGAGGCTCCGGAGGGAGCCAGCTCTTATCTCGCATCAGCAGCCCGCCGAGGCCCGGGGCGCTGAGGGGCCACAGGGCCCCTTTCTGCTCCTGGAGAAGCAGGGGGGAGAGGCTGCACAGGAGCCCGGAGGCATCTCCGCCCAGACGGGCTAGAGCCCTGCCAGGTCCCCACCCAGCTTGGCCGCAGTCAGATGCCAGGGCCTGCACCAGGGGGTGATGGCCTCTCCGGGGACGGGGACGCAGCTCAGGTCTCAGCTGTCACCTCCCTGCTGTGTGACCCCCCCCCAAAAGAAGCCCCCCAGCAGGGGCTCTCCTCAGCACCTGCCACCTGCCGAAGGCACAGAGACCAACCACCGCGCCTGCCGCCAGGGAGCCTGAGGCTCAGGCAGAGTAGGGCCCGCCAGGGGCTGCAGGCGCCCAGGCTGGGCTTGAACCCGGTCCCAGGACCCGGGCTCCTGGGAGGGGCACCAGGACCCCTGCTGCTGGGGATGCTCTGCTTGAGAAACTGGAGGTGCTCCTGGCTCCCCTCCCCCGTCTACCCCCTCCCCTCTCTCCCCCTCCCCTCTCTAGTGACTGAATGAGTGAGTAAATGAGTGAGTGAGGGAATGAATGAGGGAGGTGAATGAGTGAATCAGTGAGTGAGAGAGCGAGTGAGTGGGTGAAGCGCGCCTGAGTGAGCAAACGAGTGAGCGAGTGGACGAGCGAGCGCCGGTCTTCGGGGGTGAGGACGGCCCAGGGCCTGCTAGCAGAGTGCTGACCTCAGCCGGGCTCCATGCCCCCCGCCCTCCTCCCTGGCGTCCACTGTCCTCTTCCCGGGGGACCGGGGTGTCCTGAGGACCCCTCAGTCCAGGGAGACGGGGCTCTGCGCAGTGGGGGACGGGGGGCGCCCTGGTGCTGCCTGGGTTTGCCGCGTGCTCGGGGCGGGAGCAGGACCAAGCGTGCAGAGCCCCGGGCAGGGCGCGGGCAGCTGTCTTCTCAGGGGCAGGGCTGGGGGCAGGCCCGCGGGCCGGGCCGGGCGTGCTCAGGACAGCGTGCGGGGACGAGCGGGGGATGCGGGGCCTTTGGGAGCGGGGACGAGCGGGGGTCGCGGAGCCCCTGGGATCGGGGACGAGCGGGGGGCGCGGGGCCCTTGGGTGCGGGGACGAGCGGGGGGCGCGGGGCCCTCGGGTGCGGGGACGAGAGCGGGGCGCGGGGCCCTCGGGTGCAGGGACGAGCAAGGGGCGCGGGGCCCTCGGGTGCGGGGACGAGCGGGGGTCGCGGAGCCCCTGGGATCGGGGACGAGCGGAGGGCGCGGGGCCCTCGGGTGCGGGGACGAGCGGGGGGCGCGGGGCACCTGGGAGCGGGGACGAGCGGAGGGCGCGGGCCCTCGGGTGCGGGGACGAGCGGGGGGCGCGGGGCCCCGGGGAGCGGGGACCCCCGGGGAGCGGGGACCAGCGGAGGGCGCGGGGCCCTCGGGTGCGGGGACGAGCGGGGGGCGTGGGGCCCCTGGGAGCGGGAGAAGCGGGGCGGGGCCCGGGCCCTCGGGCGGTACTGCTCGGTGTCGCCCCCCGGGATGGACGCGGGTGGCCGCACGCCCTCCCCACTCCCCGCTGCCACTCAGACATGAGCAACAAAAGCCTTGCCGTTGCCTTTCCAGCCCAGACAAGATCAATAAATTCTGGAAAAGGGAGAACACCTGACCTTTGAGATTTCTAGCAAAACTTCAAAATTTGCTTTGGGCTCTGGCTCAGGGCTGGGGGCAAGTCTCAAGGTGCTGGGAAGACCCCCCGCCCCGTACATGGTCCCCCCGACTCGGGGGTCCGGCAGAGGCGAAGGGGCAAGAACAGGGCCGTGCAGGCCCCCGAGGGGCGGGCCCTGGGGAGGCACGGATCCGGCAAGTTGCATAGACCAGCCGCTCCCCGGGGGCCGCGCTGTGGCTTCAATGCTTCGGGGGCGCCCTGGGGGCTGGCATCTGATGCCAGGTCCACTCTGCTTCCTGCCTCAGCCCCCCTCACTGGCGCGCAGGGCACTGGGGACCATGGATGCACCCCCTAACACACACATGCTGCGGGCCACGCCGTGGACCAGGAGCACCCGTGGCCTCTCTGCTCCTGGAGCCCACGGGGTCCCGGGGTGAGGAGGGCAGACATGTCAACAGGCACTGGAGCTGGTGGTGGGCCCCTACTGTGGGGGCAGGGGTCTGGGGAGGGGGCAGCAGGCCACCCAGCTGGTGTGACAGGGCCCAGCCACTGTGGGGTCCGCGGAGCTGGACGCTGATTGGAGGGGGTTCTCGGAACCTTCCTAGAAACAGCAGCATCTGGCCTGAGCTTTGGGAAATGCGTAAACCATCTCTGGGATGGACTCGTCTCTCAGGCAGGACCTCTGGGGAGACCCCAAGGAGCTCCCGGTCAGCACGTGCCGCCTGCAGCCACATGGAGCACGTCCATGGTGGACACATCGGTAGTGGACGTGAGGTGCTGGCAGGCTGGACCCATCCTGGGGTCAGGGGGCAGGAAGCAGGGCGCAGGGCTCACCCCTCACCCTGCACCCCTCTGCAGGCTCAGCCCCTCGCTCCTAAACGCCTGCCCCCACCCGCTGTGTCCTCCCCAGCCCCCTCCCCCCGCTGCTGGCTCTCCCGCGATGGGTCCTGCTCCTTTGTGTGTGTGTGTGTGTGTGTGTGTGTGTGTGTTAGTCACTCAGTCGTGTCCGACTCTGTGAGACCCAGGGACTGTAGCCCGCCAGGCTCCTCTGTCCGTGGGATTCTCCAGGCAAGAGCACTGGAGCGGGTTGCCATGCCCTCCTCCAGGGGATCTTCCCCACCCAGGGATCGAACCTATGTCTCTTACGTCTCCTGCATTGGCAGGCGGGTTCTTTAGAGCCAGCACCACCTGGAAGGCCTACGCTGAGGGCCCCACCCCCTGCGCATTGGGTCCCCCGATCGGTTTGGTCCCAGACAGAGCTTCTTGTTGCCCAGACAGCTGTGGCCCTGCAGGTGGCTCCTCCTGCCCAGACTCTCACAACCCTCCTACCCTCCTCTCGCAGCCCCGCGTCCAGCTCCCAGGTCTCACTCGAGGGGACAGCGCAGGGCTCTGTGGACGGGTCAGGTGTGGCTTCCAGAGCGGTGTGGACAGCTCCCCCGGAGGGAGGGCTGGCTGGTGGGATGCGGACGGGCTTGTCTTACACGCTGCGTGAGAGCCGGCGGTGAGGTGTGTGTGTGTGAATGTGAGGGCGGACGGGGCTGGACACCCCTATGTGGGAGCTGAAGGCATGGTGGGGAGAGGGGGTCCTAGGAGCTGAGGTCCCTGCGGCAGATGGGGAGTCAGCCTCACAGTGACCCAGAGGGTCCCCGGGAGGTCCTACACGAGCCAGCGAGGCCAGCACTGCTGACCACGGTGGACACTGAGGCCTGGAGATGGGACATGCCTGCTCATTGCCACCAAGGGAGGGGGTCCCAGACTCCTCGAGCTTCCAACTACAGGAGCTGCCTCTGCCAGGAGGGGACCCCAAACACATTGGCCAGTTACTAGGATGAAAGGAGAAGCCCCCCTGAAAAATAGGTGTGAGGTGGCAGCTGTCCCCTGCAGCTGAGCCGCTGGCCCCTTGGATTTCAAGGTCTCCATTTCAAGGCTGTCCATCACCAACTCCCGGGGTTTACCCAAACTCATGTCCTTTGAGTCGGTGATGCCATCCAACCATCTCATCCTCTGTTGTCCCCTTCTCCTCCCACCTCAATCTTGCCCAGCATCAGGGTCTTTTCCAATGAGTCAGTTCTTCACATCAGGTGGCCAAAGTATTGGAGCTTCAGCATCAGACAGACGGCAGTTATGGATTTCAGCTCAGACGAGGCTCGGATGCTCGTGCATGTGTGTGGGGGTGTGAGGGGCAAGCCCCTCGCACACGTGCCGGCCTGTTGTGTGTGTGTGTGCGTGCGCACGGTGTCCTGGTGGGCAGGCAGGTGCTGCAGCTGTACATTTCGATACATTCTCATTAAAAAAAGCATCTCCTTAGGTTATATATACAGAAGCAAGCTGCAGGCAGCATTTTAAGTTTCTCTTTTCTTAAAAGGACTGAAACACCTCTCTTAGCGACCAAGGAGTGCTCGCGTCGGCAAAACAGGGCCGGATTGCTTCAGGGATCTCATCAACTCCCCAGCACAGCACAACTAACTTCCCCTCCGAGGGACAACACGGGCTCTCCTGATTTTTCCTGATTTTTCCCGAGTGTCAGGTGTCGGGCGTCCGTCGGTGCCCCGGTGGGGGTGACTCTCCATTCTCACCCCCCACCCTCCTCGTCCCTTTTGTTTCCCTGGATGTGGTTGAATTTGGTGTGTGTGTCAGGTTTACAGAGACGCAGTGTCCGATCAGCCCCTCTCCTGGGCCAGCAGGGTCAGCGTCCCCTCTGGGAGGCAAGGTGATGGGGAGAGAACCGTCTGCTTTGTTCCTGACTTTTCTTGGCTGTACAGTCAGGTTTAAACGAACGTCTGGGGCAGTTGTGATGGGAGAGGAGCTGGGCCAGGGGTGGTCAGCAGGTTTCTGATTCCCCCCCCAGGGAACCTGAGGCTGCAGCTGTGGTCGGCGGGGAGGATGGTCATTGACTTGTGACGTCTGCCAAGGGCAGGCACAGGAAGTGAGGGCAGAGGTCCTGTGTGCTGAGCAGGGCTGAGTGGCCATCGTGGGTGTGGCTATGAGGAGCCAGGGTGGCCTTGGTTCCTGGTGACAGCCGACTCTCTTGAGTGTCACTAGAGCCCGCCCAGTGACATGTGCCTCAGGGCCTTTGCACCTGCTGCTCCGTCCACCTGGAGCGCCGTCCCTCACCCGTGACTTCACTCATCCTCTGTTGTCCAGCTTGAGTGGGTCCTCCCACATGCCACCACCTCACCCACCCTGTCCCAGGCGGGTACCCAACCCCTGGACCCCACTGCCCTGTCTCTACCACGTCTGCCCCACACCTGTGCTGGATGAGGGCCTCCTGGTACATCTTGGTGCCCAGTGCCCTCCCAAGAGCCTGATGCCACCCGGGGTGCATGCCTTCTGCAACTGGTGCCAACTTCTAGCTCTGGCTCCAGGCAGGCAACCTCCCTTGGCAAGAGCCCCCGACTTGCCTCAGAGGAAAAGGGTCTCACTCACTCCAGGGTCCCCGTTACATTGGTCAATCATTTCTAGATATTTGAGAGTCACTTCTTCAGCTAGACTGTAAGTTTTCCCATGGGAGCTCTGGGGAGGCAGGGGCCCAGTGATGACTGATTTTGCAGCTCTCCGGGGGCGCCTTGAACTCGTGGGCAAACTCCCTCTGGCCTTGAGAGGCCTCAGTCATGCCTCAGGGCTTTGAGATGCAGAAGCTGACGGCGGTGTGGAAGGGGGGCTGAGCAGGGGACAGCTGGGGACCCCCAGCGGCCAGAGTGCAGAGTTCGGGGGAGACTGTACAGGGTGCAGGGGGCAGGTCTCTTCTGTGGGGGGACTGAGCAGCCTTGCAAGGAACAGACAACGCTGACACTGACGGCAAGAGGGCCTGCGATTCAGCGGAGTGGGGGCGGTGGCTCTAGGAAGGAGGTGTGTACGTGGAGCTGGGGGCCAAGCCTCGCGGAGGGAACGGTGGGGCCAAGGCTGGCCCCTCTTGGAAGGAAAGGGGCGGGGGTGCTCACTAGGGTTGTCCAATGATGGGGAAGAGCAGTGTCCTTCACCCAAGCGCCGCGTAATGTGGTGGAGCCAGGCGGCCACACTCACATCCCCACATGGCTATTACTGCTCAAATACGCCGTTCATGGGTTCTCAAGGCAAGAATACTGAAGTGGTTTGCCATTCCCTTCTCCAGTGGACCACATTTTGTCAGAACTCTCCACCATGACCCGTCTGTCTTGAGTGGTCCTACGTGGCATGGCTCATAGTTTTATTGATGTATGGATGTGAGAGTTGAACTATAAAGAAAGCTGAGTGCCGAAGAATTGATGCTTTTGAACTGTGGTGTTGGAGAAGACTCTTGAGAGTCCCCTGGATGCAAGGAGATCCAACCAGTCCCTCCTAAAGGAAATCAGTCTTGAATATTCATTGGAAGGACTGATGCTGAAGCTGAAACTCCAATACTTTGGCCATCTGATGTGAAGAACTGACTCATCGGAAAAGACCCTGATGCTGGGAAAGATTGGGGGCAGGAGGAGAAGGGGATGACAGAGGATGAGATGATTGGATGACATCACCGACTCAATGGACATGAGTTTGAGTAAACTCTGGGAGTTGGTGATGGACAGGGAGGCCTGGTGTGCTGCAGTCCCTGGGGTCACAAAGAGTCAGACACGACTGAGCAAGTGAACTGAACTGACCTCACTGTCTGGTTGCTCCTCCCTGCTCAGAAGTGCGGCACGGCTTCCTGTGGCCAATGAGAGGAGGCTGGAAGTGACTTGTCCCCCTGGGAGCAGAAGCTTGGCTTCCTCTCTTTCCCTCAGCGGCTCCCTCACCCCAGCAACCTGGGAGCTGGAACAGAGAGACAGACAGACATGCACCCTGAGGAAGAGGTAGACTTATTTCTCCAGGCCACTGGGTCGGGGGGCTGTTTGTCACTGCAGTGTGACTCAGCCTTAGCTGCCTGAGACTCCCAGTTTCACAGTTACATGAGCAGTATGGCCTCAGCTTTCCCAGCTGTAGAATGGGGTAATGACAGGCCCCCTCCGGGGCTGAGTGTGAGAATGAACGACTCCTTACATGTAAAGCACTCAGTAAAGGCGCTTAGCGTGATGGAAACGCTGTTAGCAAGAAGTAAGAGCAAGAAAATTTCTGTTTTCTATCGAGAGCTCGGCCTTGATTCCGATCACCTCGGTCCAGAGACCCATCCACACAGTAACTTCCCCCCTGGAGCCCCAAGGAACACTGGTTCTTAGCATGCTGACAGACAGGCCATGAAAAACCGTATCTGTATTCAGTAATTTGGAAAATTGAGAGTTAAACCAAATGAAATTGTTGATTTTGATTGCCAGGCTTCTTGGAGCCTTGAATATGCTAACAGGCCTTTCACTTTCCAAGAGTCTGCTTTCCAATGTGTGACCATGAGAGTGTGACTCTACGCATATGTGCATGTGTGTGCCTGCACACACGTGTGTGACTCTAAGCACGTGTGCATATGTGTGCCTGTGACTCTAAGCATGTGTGCGTATGTGTGCCAGCACACGTGTGTGCGTGTGACTCTAAGTATGTGTGCATATGTGTGCCTGCACACGTGTGTGCGCGTGTGCACCCTGGCCGGTGGGAGCGGGTCTCGGAGTCTGACCCAGGGGCAGAAGAGGGAGGAGCAGACGGTGGTGGGAAGGAGGGAGGAGGAGTGTGATGAGTGGTCCTCCCAGGGCTGGAGGACCTGAGCCTTTGGCTTCAAAGAGGGAGGCGCGATTGAAGGCAACCAGGACTGCCTGATGGCTTGGGGGCACCTTGGTCTTGGGGCTGGTGTCTGGGAGATGGGAAGGAGAGGGCCCTGAGGTTCAGACCCTGCGGATGCTCTCAAGGCCAGGCGGCTGCAGGGGGCAGTAGGCGGCTGGTTCCCTCTGCCCGGAGCCTGGGGCCACTGGACTCGTGAAGTCTGGCTTGCTCCCTTGCTCTTGGCAAGTGGCTCCGGCAGCGGCTAATTGGATCTGCGAATTTGGTGCGGCTGTTTACAGAAAGCTTTTAGTCCCCAGGACAGGGTGGAAATTGGATTTCAGGCTCCTGGCTTAAAGATGCTCCCTGATTCCCAACGCCCGTCCTCCTGTGTGTCGGGGGCTCGGGCAGCTGCCTCCATCCAGGGGAGACGATAAATTATGCATCCAGTTAATACCAGCTCAGGACAGATGGATGCCAGGGGCCTGAGCCGTCCAGCGTCTCTCATCTCTAAACAAATCCATTTTGCTTACGTGAGCACGGGGCCCCAGGCTGGCGGTCATTCGAGAAGTTTCCTCATTGTGAGCACCAGGCTTGGGTTGTATGTCTGGGTCTCCGGGACCCCGACGGGGGGCAGCCCTCTGTGTCCTGGGCTACCTGGTGGGACCCCTGGGAGGAGTGATGGATCTTTTCTTCATAGAAGCACCTAACGCTTCCTGGGCAGTTAGTCTTGGCAAAGATGCTTTAAACATGCCGGCCGGAGTGCTGGGGGCCATTTACACTCCTTGTGTGACTCTCAGACCGTGATTGTGTGTCCATCCTGTTCCTGTCCATTTCAAGTGAAGAAGCCGCCTCCCTCAGGAAGCCCTCGCTGAGTTTTCTCGCTTCTCTGACCTGCCACGGTTGGAAGCAGTACCTGACCCAATGCAGGCTGCCTGGGGTTGGAAGCAGTACCTGACCCAATGCAGGCTGCCTGGGGTTGGAAGCAGTACCTGACCCAATGCAGGCTGCCTGGGGTTGGAACCAGTACCTGACCCAATGCAGGCTGCCTGGGGTTGCCTTTCTCAGGAGTGAGTCTCCCGAGTCTTGTTGGAATCTTCTTCCCCAGTGGAGACCTCTCGGTCTCTCTGGAAACCCTTCCTGGGCAGAGAGAGGCAGAGAGAGGGGGCCTCCAGGGAGAACAGGGACTTGAAGAGATGGGAAAAGAGAGACAGGGCAGATGCCCTCTGCTGTCTGCGTGGAGGGTTGGGCCTGGCCACGTTCTCCCTGTTTCCACGAGAAGCTTCCGGAAAGGTATGTTCTATGGCTCTGGAAAGGGAGGAGACCGAGGTCCAGGAGGGTGGAGGCTTGACCAGGATGAGCTCTCTGCTCTAGGGGCCTCCCAGACAGCCCCTGCCCCTGGCTCTGTCTCCCCCGGGGCCAGCCCCTGTTCCTGTCCACGGGGGGCACCTCACCTCCCAGGTGCAAACACTGAGTGGACAGTGACATGGCTCCGGGGACAGGGTCGTGGTGGGGACCCAACCCCAGGCCTGCAGGGACTTGGCCCTCGGACATGCTCAGAGGCAGCCATGTCCACACACGTGTTCACAGCGCAAGGGCATCGCGTGCCAGCTGGAATTATGCAAATGTGCGATGACACTATTCACATGATTAGCTTTACTTGGTGAGCAGAGCTTCAAATAATCTAACCTGGGGGCAAGTCGCTTTACCTCCCTGACTTCAGTCTTCTCCACAGGCCAAGCTTCGGAGCATCTCCCCCTGAGCTGGCAGCAGCAACAAGCATCTGACAAAGGATGTCAGAAGCCAGACAGGCCAGGAATGTGGAGGGCGGGCCTTTGTGTGTCCCCATCAAGGTGGCCATCTGCTAAGCACCTGCTGCCCGCCCAGGGCTCGGCCGGGAGCCAGGAGCAGAGAGCGCGTACCCGCGGCATCCAAGGGTCTCCTGATGCTACAGGGTTTGCGATCAGGGGTGCGGAGCAGGGGGTGCCTGCTTAACCCCCAGGCTCAGATTCAGCCGCAAGGAAGAGGAATGCAGAAGAGGGGCCAGGTCAGTGGGAACAGCCACCTCTCGGTGTGCCCACGGGCCCTCCCCCAGCTGGTGTGTCAGCAAGACGGGCTCCATGGGGAGAAGGGCTTTAGGTCGCTCGCTGATTCCTTCATTCCCACCACGCTGCCTCTGCTGAGAGCGGAGCCCGGCCCTCACCTACAGGAGGTCCTGGTCCCTGCACGCCAGGGCAGCCACGCAGAGGGATCAGAGTGTCAGCAACCCAACCGTGGAGAAGCGCCCGAGACGACCAATCCAGGAAAACGGGAACGTGGGTCGGTAAGAAGAGAAGCTTACAGAAATGCATATGCTCTCGGCAGAGACCAGAAAGCGATGTTTTTAAAAGCCGAGCTGGGGCGGTGAGACCTCAGGCACCTGGCTTCTCACCCCCTCCCTGGCCCCTCCACGTTCTCCCGCAACAGGGGACACCCGGCCGTGGCGGTTGTGTTTCTGTAGGAGGGACGAGAAGCATCATTGCAGAGCGGTGGAGGTGAGCCGTGGGCTCGCCTGGGGTGGGAAGGCCTGCCCCACGGGGGGCGTCGGGGCACGGGGTGTCCCGGGCTGGTGGAAACATCAGAGACAGGAGAGGAGGGAGCTTCTCTCGCAAGGAAACACCAGAAATTAATCACCCGGAGAGGAGCCAATCCAAAAAAAAAAAAAATTGTTAGGAATGGAAGATGCTTGCCACCTGGAACTGGGCGAGAATGATGAATAATAAATGTCACTCTTTCTCTGGAGGAGACAATGCAAAGCTGTGATTTAGTAATTACCCCCATGTCTTTGTCGAATGCTTAGAAGGGTCCCCCGGAATGCTCACGCTGTCGTGATGGGTTTTCACAGGAAGGAGGAAAAGTGGAGGCCAGGGTTGGAAGGGCCACCTGGGGGGCGCTCAGACGGGCCCGGTGCCAAGTGCTGGGTCCCACCAACGATCCCTGCGTCACTCGTCACCCGAACAGTGCTCCTTTTTAGAGATGAGGACACGGGCCCAGAGAGGTTGAGTTACCTGCCCAAAGACCCACAGCAAAAATGCCAACCCAGGATTCAGTCCTAAGACCATGTGACCCCCCCAAGCCTGTGCTCAGCCCTTTAATTTAGTCCATACAAGAGGAGGGGGTCCAGGACAGCACCACCTCCCTGCCGTCCACCAGACAGAGCCCCTGCTCAGCACGGGATCCTAGGAACAGAGGCTGACCCTGCTGATGTCCTGACTTCCCAGCGGGACAGTGGGATGAGCCAGATTCAGTAGATGAAGAGATAGGACAGCCGTCAAAGTTCAGCCTCAGAAATACAATGACTAAATCTGAAGTATATCCCACGTGATATTAGGAAATACGCTACAAACACAGTCATTGATTATCTGAAATTAAAATTTAGCCAGGTGCCCCTTTTTATGTGGCGATGCTGTTAGGAGGGAGATCAGAGTGAGTATTCACGCAGGACCACTTCTTGGGTGGCATGAAATCCCTGGAGCAGCTGAAGGGCCATGTGCCAGGCACCCTCTGTCCCTGCGGCTCCGTGTCCCTCTGCTCCAGCTACTGCAGCCTCTGGTCTCATGCCGTCCCCGGGCTGGGCGTGGGGATGACCAGTCCCTCCTGGAGGCCCTTGCCGGCCAGGGTCTGAAGAATGTCCTTGTTTCTGCGTCATGGCTCTTAGCCCGGGACGACCTGGGAGCACCATTTTTATGCCACTGTTGGTCTCACCTTTGTTTTTTTACAGACAGGACACCAGAGCTCAGAGGCGGATGATAGCATGACTCCCACAACATCCCACAGCAGGGAGGGGACACGCGGCTATGTCCCCAGAGCTGAGGCCTCTGCACGGGTGCCTGGATGGGAGGGAGGCCAGGTGGGCCACGTGGTCCAGCCTGGAGTCATCCCGCAGTTACTGTTTCTGGGGTACCAGGGTCCTGGGGTGTTGGGGGGGGAGTGTCCCTCCCCGCCTGCTGACTCTGGGGGTGGGGGTGCTCCTGGAGCACGCCCGGGGCGCTTTTGTGTTTCACAGTGAAACGCAGCTCTGATGGGAAGGCTGCCTGCCGACTCCAGGGCCAGAGGAACAGGAGGCAAACAGAGCAACAAGGGAAGCGCCCCAGCCCTTCACCCTACAAAACAGATGCCCGCGGGCAGGACTGGAACAAGAGCAGGCCCCCGGGCAGGGGGGGCGAGCAGGGTCCCGCCTGTGCAGGCGTCCCACCCCTGGGACCTCCCGGAGAGCTGCAGCTCAGTCGTGTCCGACTCTTTGCGACCCCGTGGACTGCAGCACACCAGGCTTCCCCGTCCATCACCAACTCCCGGAAAGCTGCAGCTGTTCCGTAACCTGTGTTGCCCTGCCCCTCGCTTCCATGCCCTTTGGGGAAGAGGAAGGACAGGAACTTGGAGCCGACAGACCGAGAGCCCTGCAGGTCCTCCCCGAGGCTCTGACGGCCCACCCCTCCTTCCTGCTCTTTCCCTTAGTCGTCCATTTGGCGGCAGGACCCGTCCCCAGCTGACCCGCCGGCGGTCGGTCTGTCCTATGTCTCTTGCACTCTTGTCTTGCTGTCTACCTGATGAACTATGGACAGAGGTTCGTGACATTGTACAGGAGATAGGGATCAAGACCGTCCCCATGGAAAAGGAATGCAAAAACGCAAAATGGCTGTCTGAGGAGGCCTTACAAATAGCTGGGAAAAGAAGAGAAGCGAAAAGCAAAGGAGAAAAGGAAAGATATTCCCATCTGAATGCAGAGTTCCAAAGAATAGCAAGGAGAGATAAGAAAGCCTTCCTCAGTGATCAATGCAGAGAAATAGAGGAAAACAACAGATTGGGAAAGACTAGAGATCTCTTCAAGAAAATTAGAGATACCAAGAGAACATTTCATGCAAAGATGGGCTCGATAAAGGACAGAAATAGTATGGACCGAACAGAAGCAGAAGATATTAAGAAGAGGTGGCAAGAATACACAGAAGAACTGTACAAAAAAGATCTTCACGACCCAGATAATCATGATGGTGTGATCACTCACCTAGAGCCAGACATCCTGAAACGTGAAGTCAAGTGGGCCTTAGGAAGCATCACTACAAACAAAGCTAGTGGAGGTGATGGAATTCCAGTTGAGCTATTTCAAATCCTGAAAGATGATGCTGTGAAAGCACTGCACTCGATATGCCAGCAAATTTGGAAAACTCAGCAGTGGCCACAGGACTGGAAAAGGTCAGTTTTCATTCCAATCCCAAAGAAAGGCAACACCAAAGAATGCTCAAACTACCGCACAATTGCACTCATCTCACATGCTAGTAAAGTAATGCTCAAAATTCTCCAAGCCAGGCTTCAGCAATACGTGAACCATGAACTTCCAGATGTTCAAGCTGTTTTTGGAAAAGGCAGAGGAACCAGAGATCAAATTGCCAATATCCGCTGGATCATCGAAAAAGCAAGAGAGTTCCAGAAAAACATCTATTTCTGCTTTATTGACTATGCCAAAGCCTTTGACTGTGTGGATCACTACAAACTGTGGAAAATTCTGAAAGAGATGGGAATACCAGACCACCTGACCTGCCTCTTGAGAAACCTGTATGCAGGTCAGGAAGCAACAGTTAGAACTGGACATGGAACAACAGACTGGTTCCAAATAGGAAAAGGAGTACGTCAAGGCTGTATATTGTCACCCTGCTTATTTAACTTATATGCAGAGTACATCATGAGAAACGTTGGGCTGGAAGAAACACAAGCTGGAATCAAGACTACCGGGAGAAATATCAATAACCTCAGATATGCAGATGACACCACCATTAAGGCAGAAAGCGAAGAAGAACTAAAGAGCCTCTTGATGATAGTGAAAGAGGAGAGTGAAAAAGGTGGCTTAAAGCTCAACATTCAGAAAACTAAGATCATGGCATCTGGTCCCATCACTTCATGGCAAATAGATGGGGAAACAGTGGAAACAGTGTCAGACTTTATTTTTTTGGGCTCCAAAATCACTGCAGATGGTGATTGTAGCCATGAAGTTAAAAGACACTTACTCCTTGGAAGGAAAGTTATGACCAACCTAGATAGCATATTTAAAAGCAGAGACATTACTTTGCCAACAAAGGTCCGTCTAGTCAAGGCTGTAGTTTTTCCAGTGGTCATGTATGGATGTGAGAGTTGGACGGTGAAGAAAGCTGAGTGCCGAAGAATTGATGCTTTTGAGCTGTGGTGTTGGAGAAGACTCTTGAGAGTCCCTTGGACTGCAAGGAGATCCAACCAGTCCATCCTAAAAGAGATCAGTCCTGGGTGTTCATTGGAAGGACTGATGTTGAAGCTGAAACTCCAATACTTTGGCTACCTCGTGCGAAGAGTTGACTCATTGGAAAAGACTGTAATGCTGGGTAGGATTGGGGGCAGGAGGAGAAGGGGACGACAGAGGATGAGATGGCTGGATGGCATCGCTGACTCGATGGACATGGGTTTGGGTGGACTCCGGGAGTTGGTGATGGACAGGGAGGCCTGGCGTGCTGCGGTTCATGGGGTCGCAGAGAGTCGGACACGACTGAGCGACTGAGCTGAACTGTCTTGCTGCACGTCTGTGATGCATTTGGTCAACAAGGGTCCCAGCCCTTGGGGCCCCGTGAAATGTGCCCAGAGTGCACGGTGGTCTCTGTAAAGGCTGAGTTCTGAAGCCCACCTGCCCAGGGCCTCCTGGGAGGGCTCCCGGACCGGGTTCTTGGCCCCCACGCTCTGGCTGGGGCACCGAGCCCAGTCAGAGGCTCACCACCCCCACCCCCTTCCTCCTGTGAGAACCCTGGTGCAGAAGCCCGTGAGACGGTTCTGGGCACACAGTAGCCGGTGCTCCTGGGCCACTGGGCAGCAGGCCTGGGAGGGACTGTGCGGTTGCCAAGCTCATAGTGCCCGGCTTGGGGCTCCATGCTCTGCAGTCCTAACAGTTTTATCCTTGCCTGTGTGTTCTGAATGACGGCCCTGGGACTGGGAGCACGTGGAGGGGTAGTTCGTGGGGTCCTGCCTCCCACCTGCTCCAGGCTGCGACTCAGAGGGAGGGGCTCCGGGGGACTGCCCTTTGCCCCCCCCCAAGCGACCCCTCCCTGTTGGGCAGAGCCTGGTCCACCTCAGTCTCGGGGTGGAGCTCTGGGGTCTGCACGCACCCCTCAGAACCCCTCACGCCAGCAGTGCACAGGATACATCAGGACACGGAAAGAGAGAGGTGCAGAGAAAGGAGACGGGGTTCTTTCTTTTTTAGTTGAGGTCACATTGGTTGATAAGCATTCAGGCCCTGGTGGCTCAGACGATAAAGAATCCGCCTGCAATGCAGGAGAACCAGGTTCGATCCCTGGGTTGGGAAGATTCCCTGGAGAAGGGAATGGCAACCCACTCCAGTATTCCTGCCTGGAGAATCCCCATGGACAAAAGGAGCCAGGTGGGCTACAGTCCATGGGGTCGCAAAGAGTTGGACATGACTCAGCAACTAACACTTTAATTGATAATGTCAGTTCACGAGACAGCATTGTGTTTCTATTTCTGTGTCCATGATAGCATTGTTGTTGTTCAGTTGCTCAGTCATGTCCGAGTCTTTGTGATTCCAGGGACTGCAGCACTCCAGGCTTCCTTGTCCTTCACTATCTCCAGGAGTTTGCTCAAACTCATGTCCACTGGTCCCTTGAGTCGGTGATGCCATCCAACCATCTCATTCTGTGTCATCCCCTTTTCCTGTCCTCAATCTTTCCCAGCATCAGGGTCTTTTCCAGTGAGTCAGCTCTTCCCATCAGGTGGCCAAAGTATTGGAGCTTTACCTTCAGCATCAGTCCTTCTAACGAACATTCAGGGTTGATTTCTTTTAGGATTGACCGGAGGAACGGGGTTGGGGGTGACTTCCTGGGGCCCCAAGTTGGGTCCTACGAAGCCAGGGGCAGCCCACCTGACATTGTGGAGCCCTTGCTCTCAGAACCCAGGCACCATCCCAGGAGAAACTCCAGCCACGTGGAGAGGCCTCGTGGAGGCTCTGCAGTCAGTGGCCCCGGCTGAACACCCATCCTCTGCCAGGCACGTGAGGGGCCGAGCTGGCCATCCAGCCCAGCTGACATCCCCCAGCAACCACATGGGAGACCCAAGCGAGAGCCTCGCAACTGACTCCACTCAACCACAGAACTGTGGGAGATAAGGATGCACTGGTGCTTTAAGCTGGTGGTTTCGGGGGTGGTTGCTACGCAGCAGTGGATAAGCAAAGTACCCCACAGGTGGCCCTCAGACGGTAGCAACCCCCATAGCCCTCTCTCCTGGTGAACAGCCCTGACTCCCGCATGCCTTCCTCCAAAGATCCAGTCTCAGGCCCCCTTTCCAACCTGCTCACCACTGACAAGCCCACCCTAACCTGCCAAGACCCAGATTACCCAAATGGACCCACCACCAACTGTAACACTGCCAAGGACGTGCGACCCACCCAGGATGCCGCAGAACCATCACCTCCTTTATTCCGGACGCTCTGCTCCTGTTATTATACCCGAAGGCGACATTTTCTGTCTAATCACACTCACCTTATCACCTGTTTAAATGAACCTGTGTCATTTACACCCTCTGGATCCTTTTTAACCTAGCAGACCCCAAGGCAGTTTCCATGCTTTTCCTGGGAGCATCAGGAGACCAGCTGACCCCTGGCATAGAGGTCACCAACCAAGAGTTCCAGGTTGCTGTGTGTACCCTCTGCCAGCGTGCATGCATCCTAAGTCGCTTAGTCGTGTCTGACTCTTTGTGACCCCCTGGACTGTAGCCCGCCAGGCTCCTCTGTCCATGGGATTCTCCAGGCGAGAAGACTGGAGTGGGTTGTCATTTCCTTCTCCAGGAGATCCTCCCAACCCAGGGATCGAACCCACATCTCTTATGTCTACCTGCATTGGGAGGTAGGTTCTTTACCACTAGCGTCCCCTGGGAAAGCCCCCTCTGCCAGCAGAGAGGTGCTGATGAGTGAGCAGGGAGACACCTGTGTCTTCCAAAAGACTTTTGGAAGTCTTCACGCTTCCAAAAATTGCACTCCCCCCCACCCAAATAAATCCCGATGCAACCAGACAAAGCAATTTGTCACACAGAGTAATGTACATTTTAAAAAGAATTTCAGGTTTAAAAAATTCAGTGATTTTTCATCACCCATCTCAAAGATACCAGAGGAAAAGAAAGAAAATACAGATACCATCACTTAAAAAATCAAAATACTTTCTCTTCCAGGGTTTGAATCACCAGCCCCAGCTCACACGTGGGTTTTCTGAGAATGTCTCTTCATTTAACTATTTTCCAACCTGGAGGAAGAAATTGTCAGTCACACGCTATTTCGAGAACAGAAGCTTCTATGGAAGACGCTGAGGAAGCTCCGAGCGCTGTGGGCAGGGATAGAGCTCACCCCGCTGGACGTGCGGCTCAGCCGCGGGCCCGTGGGAGGCCCCTGCGCACCCTGCAGAGGTTACCAACGGATCGGAATGACCTCTGGGGACTCCGTTTCCCCAACCCGCTGAGCCCAAGGCGTCCAAGTCTCTGAGCGATGAAAGTAGAGTGTTTATCACAACCACCCCCTGTGACAGCCTTGTTTCATTTTGGAATCTCCAAACCTCCAGCCACTTAGCGAGGAGACAAAGAAAGGACATGTTTCTACGGGGGAAAGCTTGTCGGTTTAATCTCAGAGCCATAAGAGACGAGATTCAGAGCAGGTTTAAGTGGTTTTCGCATATGCCTCTCTCCGCGTGAGAAATATGAACGTGACCACCCAGGTGGCTTTTCTGGGAGTTTTAATGTGTTATATAAGCACGTTTACATAAATGTTTTCCTGGGTTGGATAAATAGTGCCTTTCTATTTAAATTTTAATCTGGGTCCTTGACAATGAAGTTTACTGATCTTTTTGTAACCCTGGAGATTTATCCTTGATGCAGATTTCAAATGTGAAGTGAAATGTCACTAAGTTTGCAAGTCTCTAGCAAGAGCCCTGGGAAGCAGTCAAGAGGATGGACAGAAGGGTTCGTTCCACGGATGTGTTTTGAGCATGTGCTATGTCTGTACGTCCCGTCCAGCAGGAAACAAAGGGCCAAATGTACCCTGGAGCCTCCATGGCGGTGGGGGGGACCGATCGTAAACCCGCAAAGGGCAGTGATGGGAGGAGCCGTGTGCTAAGAGGGAAACAGCGCCCAGCTGTAGAGGGCTGCTGCTGCTGCTGCTAAGTCACTGCAGAGGGAGCAGAGGCTAAAGGAAGGGATGGTGAGCTATGGTGACATCTCAGGGGGTGCACCAGGCAGACGGAGAGCAGGTGCAAAGGCCCTGGGGCTGAAACTGCAGCAGCCAGTCAAGGAGCAGCAGGTGTGAGCAGGGGAGGAGAGGGGCGAGCACAGTCAGGTCTGCGGGTGGAGGCAGATGGGGACAGGGCTGACCCTCCAGGTGGCTCTGGGTGGGGCCGGTCCTGCCATCGAGCCGGCTCAGGGGTGGGTTCTCCCGCCCGGACTGGCCCACCCGCCTTGCCTGTGCCCCGCGTCTTCATCATCTAGGTCTTGGCTCAGCCCCTCCCGGCGGTGGGACCCGGAAAAACCTCCCCTGGAAGGTGGGGGTCACGGAGGCATGTGCCCCACAGGGTCACTGTGAGGGGTCGAGTGACACGGAGCACGAGGCCCGCACAGTGCACAGAGGGCCTGTGAACACTGGTTCTGCTGTGAGGACAGGGCTCCCGGACCCTGAGTGCACTCATTGCTTACTCCACCTGGCGGCCCTCCCTGACTGCGCATCCCTCCCATGCTCCTCCAGCGCCTCCTGCAGCAGACCTCCCCGATTGCCCCAGCTGGGCCCCAGCCTGTCTCACTCTCTCTGGGCCTTACTGGGAGGGACACTCACCGACCCCCTCTGTGTCCCTGGTACCCCAAAGGGGCCAGGTGTCCAGGAGATGCTCACTCCAGGGACGACTGATGAGTGAGTGGGGCTGACTCAGGGATGTCCTGAGTCAGGGGTTGGGCCCCAGGCAGTGGGGTCCTCCCCACGGATGGAGCCACTTCCCAGCTTGCTGTCTTCCCTGCCGCCATCTGCAAAGCGTGCCCAGCACCATCAGGACCCCCTGAAGCCTGCTCACCTGACACAGGGCTGGCACACAGCTGTGAAGACGGTCAGAACCCAAGGGAGAGGCCTGCATCGCGTCCCTAGACACAGGTCACCCCCTGGCTGACAGCTTTGTTGCTGTGGCCCAGGTAAGGCTCCGCTTCCCCAGCCGTGGGATTGGGAGGGGGGTTTTGGTACCCTCTGCTTGAGAGGATAGAGCAAGACACCAGCCTGATGCTCAGAGCCCAGGCTGGGAACACAAAGGGGGTGTCTCGGGTCCACTGTGGGGGTGTCCTTTATGGAGCATTGCCAGGACCCTGGCCCTGGATGGACAGGTCATCCAGGGCCCATGCTGAAGGATGTCTGAGAAAGTTTGTGGGTGGGTGGCCTCAGGCTCTGCACAGCCTCCCTCGGAGAGCAGTCAGGGCTGGGGTAGCCCAGCAGGGTCTTCTCACAGGGTTTCCCACTTCGGAGATGTCCACGGGAGGATGCACTCATCAGGAGCGGCCAGGGGACCGGGGCTGGTCAGTCCAGGCCAAAGGGGGAGCATTTCTGGAAGTCGGTGCCCCAGCAGTGACTATAGCCCAGCACGAGCTCAGGCAGCGGTGGGACATGCCATGAGGGACCGCTGGCTTCCCATCGCGGGCTCTGGGAAGTCCTTTCTGAGGGTGAAGAGCAGTATTTGGAAGGTTATTAATTTGTTCTGGAGTAAAGATCTGATTAGAACTTCCCTGTAGCTCAGCTGGTGAAGAATCCAGCTGCAAGCTGGTAGAGAATCCGCCTGCAATGCAGGAGACCCCGTTCGATTCCTGGGCCGGAAAGATCCGCTGGAGAAGGGACAGGCTACCCACTCCAGTGTTCTTGGGCTTCCCTGGTGGCTCAGACAGTAAAAAATCAGGCTGCAATGCAGGAGACCTGGGTTCGATCTCTGGGTTGGGAAGATCCCCTGGAAAAGGGAATGGCTACCCACTCCAGTATTCTGGCCTGGAGAACCCCATAGACAGAGGAGCCTGGCCGGGCTACAGTCCATGGGGTCACCAAGGGTCGGACATGACTGAGCAACTAAGCCCAATACAGACGATCTGATTCGTCTGCTTTGAGTCTGAGCCCAAACCACCCCTGGCGAAAACGCTGGTTTGGCCAAGCTGGTCACATGGATGTGCCCCATGGCTGAGCCTGGGTCCCAGGAGGGATCAGCCTGCCCTGGACAGCCTCCCCATCATGGCGGAAGCCTGGGATGCACAGAAGGTCGGGCTAGGAGGGCGACTTGGTGTCCTCAGGAAGCTACGAGGCGCTCTCTGATCAGGGCTGACGTTCCGGGTGCTCCTTGGGTTGGCTGTTTCAGAGGAAAGTATCTCCCCCGGCACAGAGCATCACTGACAAGCAGCACCCACCCCTGCAGGGTGCAGCCTCCCTGGCTCCACTCAGCAGGTGCTCATCTGCTGGGGTTCAGCGGGCACCCTCTGCCCACCCCTGCACGCTTTCCCTCGGAAACGCCTGCACAGACCATGATGTCGTCTCACCTCCTGGTGTCTATAGGCGGGACCTATATTCCTCATTTTCACTCGAATCCCCCTGGTGACCCAAAGACACACTGTTTTGATCAGTCCTATTTGAAGGATGGGAAAACTGAGGCTGGGCAGCTGGCTCTCATGTTTTCAGTGGATCCAGAGCTTGCCTGTGGGCAGCTGGCAGGACAGTGGGCCTTCAGACACGTGGGGTCCTGTCGAGGAGGGTGAGGTGGGACCAGGTAGTGGTCCCACAGAAGCCCAAGTTCTAGTCCCTGAAACCTGTGACAGTGTCAGCTTACAGGGCAAGGGGCTGTGCAGGTAAGATGAAGGGCCTTGAGGCGGGGTTATCCAGGTTGGGGAGCGGGGAGGCCAGGGAGCCGCTGGCCAGCAGCCCGGGACCAAAGGCAGCCCCAGGACCTGGAAACGGACCGGCATCCAGAGCCCTGGACACCTGGATGTCAGACTCTGATGCCCAGAATGGTAAGAGGTTAAACGCATGTTGTTTCTGCCCACCGCGGTGGAGGCGACTTTTGAGAGCAGCCGCAGCAAGTCCGCACACAGGGGACACGGGAAGCCAGGCTGGGGAGCTCAGCGTATCGACACGTCCTGGCCCAGAACCTGCCGGGCACTAGCACTTTTAACGGGAATGAGAATTTTCTTAAAGCCACCGGCGGTGTTTGAATTAGAAACCCAGAGCTCCGCTCCGTCCCGCTCCAGCTCTGGACCACCTGCTCTCCCTGTGACGGTTCTGCCTGCCCTGGGCTCCACCTGGATGGGGTGCGGGAGCTGGGACCTGCCCTGAATACGTGGTGGGGCGGGGGTCGTGCACTGGCAGGTCCCCTGATCCTCACTCAGGCCTCCCTCGGCCCCTCAACACACAGCACGTGGCCGGGCCAGAGTGTGAAGCACCGCGTGGGATTCCTGGCCATTGCTGAGTGCTCATGCGCAGCTCGGGAAGGCTCTCCATGCTCAGTTCAGTTCAGTCGCTCAGTCGTGTCCGACTCTTTGCCACCCCGTGAACCGCAGCACGCCAGGCCTCCCTGTCCATCACCAACTCCCAGAGTTTACTCAAACTCATGTCCGTGGAGTTGGTGATGCCATCCAACCATCTCATCCTCTGTCGTCCCCTTCTCCTCCCACCTTCAATCTTTCCTAGCATCAGGGTCTTTTCTAATGAGTCAGCTCTTAGAGGCCAAAGTATTGGAGTTTCAGCTTCAGCATCAGTCCGTCCAATGAATATTCAGGACTGATTTCCTTTAGGATGGACTGGTTGGATCTCCTTGCAGTCCAAGGGACTCTCAAGTCTTCTCCAACACCACAGCAACAGGAAACTCAACCCTTGGAGGTGTTGGAGCCCCGCGGGGGGTGCCTGGTGAGTGTTCATTTGTGTTCTGATAATAATACTTATTGTTAGTATGTGACGCGATGCTGAGGCTGAAAGGGCACGCTTGTTGGGAAAACGCTGGGCACACCGAGACCTTCGGAGGCCGGGGGCGCCCACGTCTCTTCACTCCTCCCAAACCACTCGGGAGCCACCGCTCTTGCTGGAGCGGCTGCTGAAGCCCAGCGGTCAGCTCTCTGTCCGCCAAGCCCTGAACCTTTCAGCGTCTGAGGACGCAGCTCATTAGCCCTTTTCTCCTGGCCTCCCAGGACCCCCAGCTGTGGGCTTCCCCCTGCCGCCTCTTCGGTTCTCACCTCTGATCACCTCTCCCTGGGGCTGCTTGCACTTTTGGCCTCAGGGTTTAATATGTCCTGTGGTCAGGGACTCCCCAGTGTGTGTGTCCACATGAGATGCTGCCCCAGCTCCAGACGCACACCCACCACCACCCCACTGACTCCCCTGGGCCCCTGGGGTGCCTCAGACCCCAGCCCACCGCAAGTCTGGTGGTCCCACCCGGCTGATGGTCATTCTCAGGCTTGCTCCAGCCACATGAGGTCTGTTGTATAAGAGTTGAAGGATCTGTGGGTGGTGGACAGAGCCCCCTGGCTGGCTGAGAGACAGAAGGTAGACCTCGCTCTGTGCAGCTCTGGCCGCAGAAGGTTATAAACAACACGGGTTTATCTCCCACCGTCTGGAGGCTGTGGTTCTTTGGCTTGTGGTCCCTCCTCCCTCTTCAAAGCAAGCAGGGAAGATTAGCATCTTTAAACCTCTCTCTCTGTTCCCGCATCTCCTGCCCCTCTGACCCTCCTCCCGCCCTCTTACGAGGGCCCCAAGACAAGCCTGAACTCACTTGGAGAATGTAGGCCTTACCTCCATCACGTCCACAAAGTCCTTCTTCACAACGCACAGGGGCCTGTTCACAGAATCCCGGGACTGGGACCTGGGCATCTCTGGGGACCGTGTTCATCCGACCGCAGGCCCTGGAAGTCGTTTACTGGTCCGTGTTGTTGGACACTCAGCTGGTTCTGACGTGTCACTCTCACCACGAAGGCTTTAGTGAGAAAGCAAGCCCTGCAGCTGACGAGACATCGCCCAGGGTCACTCCCTCAGAGAAGCCTTATGTGTGCAAGTTCTGGGTTGAAAGGAATCAAAAATTCTCAGCTTTTAAAACATACTTTGCCAGTTTCTTTCCTCAAAGGCTGTGGCGCTCACACTTCCTTTGCTGTCACTGCACTTGGGATCCTCATGTGTCCAAGTCCATCCAGGCCGCGGGGACAAGAACAAACACCACTGACCGCAGGGACAAGGCACCACTGACCGCAGGGACAAGACACCGCTGACTGCAGAGACAAGATGCCACTGATTTCAGGGCTTGGCAACAACACATATTTATTACTTGTGGTTCGGGAAGCTGCACGTCCAAGCCGAGGCTGCGGGCACGGAGGTGGCAGAGAGCAGGCGGCTCCCTGCGTGCTCGCAGGTGGAAGGGGCCAGGGAGCACCCTAGGGTCTGTTTTATTTTGATTGAAATGTGGTTGATTAATGATGTACTCATTTCAGGTGTACATCAGTGATTTAGATTCTTTCCCATTATAGGTTACTACTAGATATTAGGGCTTCCCTGGGGGCTCAGGCGGTGAAGAATCTGCCCGCAATGCAGGAGACCAGGGTTTAACCCCTGGGTTGGGAAGATCCTCTGGAGGAGGAAATGGCAACCCACTCCAGTGGAGCCTGGCGGGCTACAGTCCATGAGGTCACAAAGAGTTAGACACGACGGAGTGACTAGCATGCGCGCGTACACACACACACACACACACACACACACACGCACACACGTGCACACGCACATGCACGCACGCACACACGTGCACACGCACGCGTGCGCACACACACGCACACACGTGCACACACACGCACACAAGCACTAGATATTGAATATGGTTCACTGTGCTATATAGCAGGTCCCTGTTTATTTATTTTATGTATAGTGGCATGTATCCTTTTTTACCTTAGATGGTATTTATTTGGTTCGTTTTTAAAATATACTTCTTCAGGGCTCAAAGTCAGTGTTGAAGTATCTGTTGCATCCTTTTCTGTTTTCCGATTGTAGGAGCATTATTTGAGAATGGCAGACAGACTGTACTGTGTGCATCTTTTAATCCCAAACACCCTATTTATTCCCCACCCTTTCCCCTCTGATAACCATAAGTTTGTTTTCTATTTCTGTGAATCTATTTCTGTTTTGTAAATCAGTCATTTGCATACATTTTTTTAGATTTGCCATAGTAACATCATATGCTGTTTGTTTTTCTCTGACTTATTTCATGTAGTATGACCATTTCTAGGTCCATTCATGTTGCTGCAAATGGCTTTGTTTGGTTCTTTTAAATGGCTGAGTAATATTCCACTGTTTAGACATACCGCATCTGCTTTCTCTGTCCCTCTGTTGATGGACATTTAGGTTGCTTCTGTGTCTTGGCTAATGTGAATGTGTTGCTGTGAACATAGGGGTGTGGGTATCTTTTCCAATATAGTTTTCTCTGGATACACGCCCAGGAGCGGGGTTGCTGGACCACACGGTAGCTCTATTTTCAGTTTTTTGAGGAACCTCCGTACTCTTTTCCGTCATGACTGCACCAATTCACTTTCTCATCAACACTGCAGGAGGGTTCCCTTTTCTCCACACCCTCCCAGCACTGACTATTAGCAGACTTTCTGATGATGGCTTTTCTGACCTATGTGAAGTAGTATCTCATTTTACTTCTGCTTTGCATTTCTCATCCGCTGGATCATCGAAGAAGCAAAAGAGTTCCAGAAAAACATCTATTTCTGCTTTATTGACTATGCCAAAGCCTTTGACTGTGTGGATCACTACAAACTGTGGAAAATACTTCAAAAGATGGGAACACCAGACCACCTGACCTGCCTCCTGAGAAACATGTATGCAGGTCAAGAAGCAACAGTTAGAACAGGACATGGAACAACAGACTGGTTCCAAATTGGGAAAGGAGTACATCAAGGCTGTATATTGTCACCCTGCTTATTTAACTTATATGCAGAGTACATCATGAGAAACACTGGGGTGGATGAAGCACAAGCTGGAATCAAGATTGTCGGGAGAAATATCAATAACTTCAGATATGCAGATGACACCACCCTTATGGCAGAAAGTGAAGAAGAACTAAAGAGCCTCTTGATGAAAGTGAAAGAGGAGAGTGAAAAAGGTGGCTTAAAGCTCAACATTCAGAAAACTAAGATCATGGCATCTGGTCCCATCACTACATGGCAAATAGATGGGGGAACAGTGGAAACAGTGCTGACTTTATTTTTGGGCTCCAAAATCACTGCAGATGGTGATTGCAGCCATGAAATTAAAAGACGCTTGCTCTTAGGAAGAAAAGTTACGACCAACCTAGACAGCTTATTAAAAAGCAGAGACATTACTTTGCCAATGAAGGTCTGTCTAGTCATGGTTTTTCCAGTAGTCATGTATGTATGTGAGTGCAGAAGAATTGATGCTTTTGAACTGTGGTGTTGGAGAAGACTCTTGAGAGTCCCTTGGACTGCAAGGAGATCCAACCAGTCCATCCTAAAGGAAATCAGTCCTGAATATTCATTGGAAGGACTGATGCTGAAGCTGAAACTCCAATACTTTGGCCACCTGATGCGAAGAACTGACTCATTTGAAAATACCCTCATGCTAAGAAAGATTGAAGGCAGGAGGAGAAGGGGACGACAGAGGATGAGATGGTCGGATGGCATCACCGACTCAGTGGACATGAGTTTGAGTAAACTCTGGGAGTTGGTGATGGACAAGGAGGGCTGGCATGCTGCAGTCCATGGGATTGTAAAGAGTCAGACATGATTGAGCGACTGAACTGAACTGAACTGAATAGTTAGTGATGTTGGGCATCTTTTCATGTGTGTATTGGCCATCGGTACGTCTTATTTGGAGAAATGTCGACTTAAGTCCTCTGCTCATTTTTGACCGGGTTGTTTGTTCGTTTGTGTTGTTTTTTTAAAATATTGAACTGTGAGCTGTTTATGTATCTCAGAAATTAAACCTTTTCTTGGTCACATCGTTTCCAAATATTTTCTACCATTCTGTAGATCGTCTTTTTGTTTTGTCTATGGTTTCCTTTGCTGTGCAAAAGTTTTAAAGTTTGAGTAGGTCCCATTTGTTCATTTTTTGCTTTTGTTTCTTTTGCCTCAGGAGATGGACATAAGAAAACATTGGTACAACTTATGTCAAAGAGCGTTTTCCTTTGTTCTCTTCGAGGAGTTTTATGGTGTCATGTCTTCAGGGCACTCTGAGTTTATTTTTACTTGTAGTGAAAGGGAGTGTTCCAAGTTCACTGATTTATGGGCCTGGGGTCTCTTTTCTAAGAGCCCTGATCCCATTCTTGGGGTCCACCCTCACGACCCAATCACCTCCCAAAGGACCCCTTCCTAACACCATCAGTGGAGGGTAGGATTTCAGTAGATGGATTTAGGGACGTAGATAGACCCTAGCACGGAGTGTTGCGTTGGGTCACTCTGAAGTCGCGTGGGTGGAGAGGGGTACCTTGTGTCCATCATGTGGGTTACTCTGCCCAGCCCACCTACTGCCTTTGTCACCAAGGATCCTGCTCTGGAATCAGACTTGAGTCCCCCACACCTGGTTCTGAATCACGCGTTAACTTCATCTGCTAAATGGAGACTGCGACATTATGAATGGCTGCGGAATGAAACTTGGGGATACTGTGGCTCGGCTGACAGTGGACGGTGTCCTGTGTGGGCCACAGGGGCCACTTGCGTCCCCCTCTGGTGCTGGGCGAAGGGCAGGGTGTGGACAGAAGCAGGGACCCGGTGTGGGCAGCGGGCAGCAGCGAGCTCTGCTGGTAGAGACCCCACCCCCTCGGGTCCAGGGATGCAGTCAGACTAGCCGGCGTCTCCGCCACGGAGATCAGGTGACTCACTCTGGGCAAGTTATTTTTAAGTGACTGGAAAGCTGGCGAGGAAGCCGCCTGACAGCAGTGCTAATTACCGCCCCCCACACAGAGGGAGCAGGCCTGTGGGCTTCAGGCAGGCGCTGAGCCCCCACCCGCGGCAGCTCTGCAGAGGGGCAGATCCTCTGGCCTGGGCACAGCCAAGAGCCGAGACAGGCAGCCCATCCTCCTGCACGGCCCTCCTCACCCCCAGTCACCCCAGGAGACCGCCTACAAGTCCCCCCATCCCGGCCAGCACCCAGGATCTCACTCCACCTGCCGACTCAGCCTTGTGGGCCCGTGGCTAAGAGTGGGGCCCCAGCCTGTACCCCCAGTCCCGGCCTGCACCCCCACCCAGCACCACCCTGCACCCTGGCGCCCAGGCCCATGCAGGCCCCGTGGTCTGCTAGCTCGCTGTCCCATCTCATCTAAGTCTGGTCTCTAATGCCCGTTTGCCAACAAACCCTCCCCCTGCCAGTGCTAAGAGTCAAATGGCCTCCTCAGGGGACCCCACTGTTTATGGAAAAGCTGGACAAGTGGGAGACAGGAGGACAGCACCTTTATTCTCTCATCACCCCCACACTTGTGGGAGCATGCACACACATGCATACACATATACGCAGGGGCATACGCGTGAAAGCACACACGTGTGCACAAATACATGCATTACTGTGCACATGTGGTACATGTGTGCATGCATATACACTATGCACACATGTGTGCTTGCATACATGCATCACGTGCATGTGTGTGCATACATGCACGAGCAGACATGTGCAGGTACACGTGTGCATGAATATATGCATGAGCGCACGTATACATGCACACACATGTGCATGCATAGGCACATGAGCAGGCGCACACATGTGTACGCATATGTGCACAGCAGACACATGTGTGCGTGCATGCATAAGTGTGTGCATGCATACATGCACGAGCACATGTGTGCAGACACACATGTGTACATACACA
This sequence comes from Giraffa tippelskirchi, assembly GCF_054371585.1. Lineage (NCBI taxonomy): Eukaryota > Metazoa > Chordata > Mammalia > Artiodactyla > Giraffidae > Giraffa > Giraffa tippelskirchi. The sequence continues at coordinate 2,682,068 of NC_137275.1, forward strand.
CAGTGCACACGTGCAGACACACACATGTGTGCCCATCTATGTATGAGTGCACATATGCAGGCACACACACGTGCACAGCCACTCCCTGGAACACCGTCCTCCCCAGCTGATGCGCTCCCTGGCAAGTTTCAGGCGATGCTGGCTTGTCCCATGGTGCTCAGGGCTCGAGTCCAGGCGGGCCTGAGATGGAAACTGCGACCTAACTCTGCACCGAGGAGGGGTAGGTCTGCAGCTCTCTCCTTCCGTTTGGCCCTGGCGCGCCCACAGGGGCTCCGTGCAGGCGGGGTGGGGGGTGGGGGAGGGGCCGGCCTGGGTGAGAGGTCCCGAGTGACACTCAGACTTGGCTCCTCCCCAGCATGCCTGTGGGGCCCTGGCTCCCCTCAATGCCCATTGCTGGTGGTCTGGCCTCAGCAGGCTTAGCCTTGCCCTCCCACATGCCCCCTCAGAGGGGACCCTCTTAGAGGACCCTGTCTGCCCCGTTTCGTGGGGTCCCTGCACGCGGGTTCTGCCTAGTTGGGTCCGTCAGCTCGTCTCTGGGTTGACTGACATCTCCCTCCTCCTTGGGGGGCTTTCCCACCTGGCTTCCAGGGGGCGCCCTGCACCCCTCCCCACCCCTGCTTCCCCAGACTCTGTTCTGGGTGCCTTGCCCCCCGCTCCTGTCCTCTCCGCATCGGGGCTCCCAGGCTCTCTCCTCAAGCCCTGGGCCGTGTAGTCCATCGTGAACCATATGTCCTGCCTGGCTCCCCTTCCTGGACCCCTAAAACCTGTAACCAGCCCTCTCAGCAGCATCTCCCCAGGGGGGCTCTAGCACATGGGCTTCTGAACCAGACCAGCCCCCGGGGCCCCCATCTCTCCTCCCTGCTGCTGCTCCGCCCCCTTCCTGTCACATGAGGGGGTTGCATTCTGCCAGCCCTGGGTGGATCTCGGCTCTGTCTTCTGCCCCTGTGTCTGGACACAGCCGACCTGCCCCTCCCCCACCGCGGACCCCCTGCTATGGCCGCCGTTGTCCGGCCTGGACGGCTGGATCGGCCCCTTGCTGCTCTCTCTTGGCCCCACAGTCCCTTCTGACAGAGCCTCCGGAAGGATCTTGGCAGATTCTCACTAGATCCTGTCACAGCTGCACCGAGGCCCCCCCAACACACCCGCCCCCAATTTAGTCCTTCCTGTGTCCTCCAGGACTGGACCACACGTGCCTCACCCCCTCTGAGTGCCTCACTTCCCGGGGCCTCTCCCCTCTCATGCCGCCCCTGCACACAGCACTTGGCAACTCTGTCCCCCTGCCAGGCCCACGCCTGCCTCAGGACATTTGCACGTGCTATGCCCTCCGTACGTGCTGCTCCTCCCCGAGACCCCCCTGGTTCCCTCACTTGCCCCAGGTTTGACCCAAACACCACCTTTAAGATGCAGAATCTAAAATTCTGACAGTCATCCCTGCAACATTTCTCTTTCTCTTACTTGCCTTTCCTGCAGCACTTACCAGTATGTAATTCACCATCTACGTCATCAGTCTTGTTTGTATCTGCTTCACTCAGAGAATGAGAGTGCCACTCGGGCAGGAATTTGCATGGATGGCTGATGCACACTGACTATCTACGGAATGACTGAATGAGCAAATGAATTAGTGGATGTGTCCTAACCTTCCCAGTGGAAGTCCGACTTCCTGGTCAGGCCATGCCTAGAGGTTCTGGCCACCACCCCAGTGAGCCCAGCCTTCCAGTCATCCCAGCCAACGAGCCCGACCCGAGTGCCACCATCTTGGACCTTCCAGCCCAGACCACCCCACAGGAGAGGGCTGCCGAGTGACCTCAGAAAGGCCACTGGCACAGCCCCATCGGCGTTCCTGACCCACAGAGCCGTGAGCTAGAATTAAATGACTCTTGCTTTGCACGAGCAAATCTCAGCAATAGGAGCTGGGACACAGGTGATGGGCTGATGCAGCAGAACCAGCTTCATCCCTTGCCCCCCAGGAGTGCACAGGGGGCCCCTACCTGTCTCAAGGGTGGAATCTGGCGCCTGATGTTTTGCTGCCAGCTTTTGGGTTCCTGGCTGGAGCGGTGAGAAGACAGGGAAGCTGCCTTCAGCACCCAGTTACAGAGCCTGCGTCCAGGGCTGTGACGATGACAATGCCATTCATCACACGATGACTGCTGGCCAGGTCCTGGCTCAAGGGCTTTATAAACGCTTCCTTGTTTGAAAACAGCGACAACAAGGGCAAGCGTTTCCAGAGTGGCGGCCTTGTGCGGGACGCTGCTGTCAGCCTCTGTCACGACAGCCCCGTTTTATGGGCGTGGGACCGGAGACGGGAGAGGCCGAGCCCGCTGCCCCCTCCCAGCTGTCTCCATCTTCCCCTGCCCCCGTCCCCTCGGGAGCTGTCTGCAGCTACGCCAGCGTCTGAAGGTGGAGACCACGGTCCTCCCGCCTTCCTGGCTGACCCATGCGTCCGGGGGAAAACCCAACTAAATCACAAAGGGTTTGGTTTGATGGAACATAAAAGCCGTGGGACTCCTGACTGGCCGCCCTGGATCAATCACGGCCCCTCTGTATCGTTTCCTGGACTGTCGTAACGAAGTACCACAAACTAGGGGCTTCAGACAGCAGAAGTGGGTCCTCTCGCAGCTCTGGGGGCCAGACGTCTGAAATCCAGGTGTCCGCAGGGCCGGGCTGCCCCTGGGGGCCCTCAGGAAGACCACGCCCGTGTGCGTCCCGGCTTCCGTCAGCTGCAGAAATGCTCGCATTCCTCGGCTCGTGGCCGCATCCCTTGGTCTCTGCCCCTGTCTTCACACGGCTTCTCCTCTGCGTGTCTCTTCTTTTCCTATAGGGACATCAGTTGTGTGAGATTAGTGTTGCTATTGTCTTGTCTGACTCTTTGTGACCCCATGGACTGCAGCACACCAGGCTTCCCTGTCCTTCACTATCTCCCAGAGTTTGCTCTAACTCATGCCCCTTGGGTTGGTGATGCCAATCAACCATGTCACATTCCGTCACACTCTCCTCCTCCTGCCCTCAATCTTTCCCAGCATCAGGGTCTTTTCCAATGAGTTGGCCAAAGGATTGGAACTTCCACTTCATCGGTGCTTCCAATGAATGTTCAGGGTTGATTTGGATTATGGAATTAGGACTCACTTCAGCATAACTAATTACGTCTGCAAAGACCTTATTTCCAGGTGAGGTTTCATTCAGAGGTTCCACGTAGACGTGAATTTGGGAGGACATGTTCACCCCAGTACACCCTTCTGGAACCCTCAGTCCCTTACCTGTCCAGGCCCCTTTTTCTGATCTGAATGTTCTTGGGGGGAGAGTCCATAGGGCCTGTGTACAACCCCGTCCCAGCCTTGCCCTGCCCACCTGCCTCCCATCCACACTAGAGCTAATAGGAGCTGGCAGGTTCACATCAGGGGCTGGGGTGGCGGGCAACTCTCCTCACTGTTACACATCTGCCTGCAAGCAGTAAACGAGCCCCCGGGGGGGCCAGGGAAGCCTGGTTGGGCTGAGCCCCAAACTGTGAGGTCTGGCCTCGGCCTCACCACACTCCTGCACTCAGGGGAAAGTTCGGCCGGGACACCGGAGCCCTGGGGCAGGCTCAGCGATGTGTCCAGTGCCCCCTGGTGGGGGGGTGGCCTGGAACCTGGCTTGAGGTCGAGATGGCAGTGCCCCAGGTGACCCAGGCCCATGGGCAGGCTGACATCTGCGCGTCGTCCGTCTTCAGCTCTAGGAAGAGGGTATGTGCCGAGCCTCCAGGCAGATGGCCACCAACAGGGGAACTGGCTGCGGGCCCAGCCTCGCTCCACAGGAACGCTGCCCTGCTGACCCCAGCAGGCTGTTCGGGAAGACGGTCAGGCCGGGCGCCAGGCGCTGCTGCCTGGATATCAGCGAGCAGAGAGCCTGGTCTCGCAGCCAACGGCCCTGGGATTTCTGTGGGAGGATGGACCCCTGTCCCGAGCCGGGCAGTGCAGACTCCCCAAGGGCAGCTCGGGGAAGAGGCCAGGGGAGGGGGCTCAGGGTCACTCACTGCCCACCGCCACCCCTGTCAGGCCCTCCCCGCGGCCCTGGAGCCCCTCCACGCCTGGCAGGCAGATCCACATTCCACCCGAGGTAAGGGGATGCTAAAAGGGGCAGTGACAGAATGCACTTGGAAGACCCCCGAGAAGGCCACCCAGGGCCTGCGGCCCCCCACCCCCGTGTGCCCTGTGGACTTGCGACACAGGCGTCCCCTGGGGTGTGCTAGAAACACAGACACTCAGGTACCTCAGACCCCTGAAGAGGACGCTGCAGTCAACGAGATACCCCGGGGGACTCTGTAGCTTCCAGTGTGGGTCTGAGCCACCTGGCTCCCCAAGATCCAACTCACCCCGACTCGGAGAGTGTGTCCAAGCTTGACAGTCCAGCCACCACCGTCCATTCGGGGCCAGGAGCCTGGCTTTGGAAGGCCCTTCATAGCCACAGCCAAAGGTGCTCTGAGGACCACTCGGACAAGTGGCTATCCGAGCCCTTCTTGAATGCCTGCAGTGATGGGGAGCTCATTGCCACGTGAGGAGCCAGGTCGACCGTGCCAGGGGCTCAGAGGCGATCCCCGCAGGGCTGCATTTGGAGTTTGGGCCGCCTCACCTCCCCCAGACTCAATTTCCCCTTTGGTACCAGGCACGAAACAGGTCCCTTCCCCGCATCGTGAGGATGTTTGTGTTTTGGGGACGTTGAGGGACCGACCAGTCAAAGCATGCTATGGAGCAGCTCTCTGACGTTGCGGAGACGACCTGTCGCTCCCATCCAGTGCGGTCAGTGGGGACACCATGGGAATGACCAGGATCGGAGGGCAGCCTCTATGAGGCTCAGAGGCACTCAGGGCCACTCACTAAAATGCAAACTCTAGGACCCTGCTCCCCAAGCCCTGAGCCAGGAGATCCAGGCAACCTGGATGCAGGAGCTCGCAGGACCACACTCTGAGGAGTCGGGGCTACCGGGACCTTCCAGGGGTGGAGTGTCAGCCCCAGTGGGCCCTGAGGCCAACCGGCCCTCCGCCCGGGGAGGGAAGCGTGGGGGCCGAGCTGTGACCGCTTGTGCCTCTGTGAAAACCGCACATCCACACACGTGTGCCATGTGCCTGCAGCCCCTAGGGCGTGCACGTGTACACACGTGTGGTCCACACCCACATCGCAGCACACCCGTGTGCCCAGGGCACTGGTGCGGGCATGCACAACACGCCCTCTACAGGCATGTGCACTTGCCCACGGTACACACACACACACACACACACACACACACACACATAGCGTGTCCTGTCAACCACCAGCCTGCTTTGTGTGGATATGGGACCCTCCATCACATCTCCTAGCACCTGGGCTGTGTCTGCAGAGACAGGGTGAATCCTTCGTTGCAGCTGGCCCGGCAGGTGGGCGCTGCCTGCTAGCTCTGTGCCAGGCCCTGCACTGGGCCCTGCGGAGGAGCCGCCCAGAGACCTGCGAGCTCACATCTACGAGGGAATCAGACAGGTGAGCAGGCAGGGGTCACCCGGGGCCATCTGAATTGGTCCAGGGCAGCAGGGGTGAACAGACAGTGTGTGGGTGCCAAGGGTACGGGGGAGGCTAGGGGAAGCAGAACACCAGCCTGGAGGAGCTGACGCCCCTGCCCCACACAGGTGTGGTGGAGGCGGGGGGCGGACCAGGTGAGTCCAGCCTGGGCTGTGGGAGGAGCAGGCCCACGTGAGGATGGTAAGCAATTATTCCAGGGGCCCGGGGCGGGGAGCGTGGCCAGGAGGGTCCTGGGGTGGGAGCCCTGCTCCCCACCCCGCCACCGGCTGCACAGTGGCACCTCCTTCTTTTTGCAGACGCCCCGCCCTTGCCTCCTTTGTGCCTTTAATCCCTCAGGTGGAGCCTCAGAAGAGACTGAGGCTAATTAGGCTTTCTGCTCAGTCAAGGTCAGAGGCATCTCCCCCTCCCTTCTCCCCTCCGGCGTCCTCCTCTCATCCTGGAGTCAGGGAGGCCCCTCCGGTCCTGCTCCTCTCAGAGAGATGACAGGCCACCGGGTGGACACCTCATCAGCGGCCTGCCACTCCGGGCGGAGATGGAGTGTGTGGCCACAGATCAGCAGAGCGCGGCCCACCTGCCCCCTGCAGACTCCCAGCCGTTGGTCAACGGCAGGCACCCCGAGTCCATCCTGACCGTGAGAGCCCGGCCCCACGGCCCTCACGAGGACTCTGAGCTGGCCCTGCCCTCAGAGACCGAGAGACAAGCCAGCAGGCTGGCGGGGACGTGTCCCTGCCCTGACTGGAGGCCCCGGTGCCTGTGGGAGCCCTGGGGAGGACTGTCGCCTCTGAGGGATTCCCCAGAAACAGGTGATGCTCCCCTGGGTTTGACAAAGGAACAGGTGTGCTCCAGGAAGCAGAGGAGGGAAGGGAAGCAAAGGATGGTCCGGGGGAAGGGACTAGGCGGGGAGGCTCACTGGGGAAGCTCGGATTGTAGATGCACAAACCTCAGCCCTTGGAAAGAAAGGCAGAAACAGACAGCTGGCTGGAGGAGTGTCAAACGGAGACAGTACAATCCGGGCAGGCTTCCAGGAGGCGGCAGCATGGCAGCCTGGGTGTGATAGGAGGTGCAGCCTGGAGAGCTCACGAGGCAGGTGGGCCCGGAAGCCCTTTGGGAGCCAGGTCAGGCCCTGAGGACAGAGCCCCTGGGAGTCCGGAGGGTTCCCTGGGTCCCCAGGGCTCCCAGCCTCCGTGCCAGCGGCCTGCCCCCAGCACCTGGGGCACCATGCGCCTGCTAGGAAGGGCTCTTGGGCTGAGGTCCCCAGAAGCAGATCCTGAGACAAGGGTCCCACATAAGCAGCTTGTCTGGGGTGTGATCCCGGCAGGGAAGTGGGGACTGAGGTGAGGAGGGGGCCGGCCCCTCCAGGCACGTGCTCTGAGCAGGTGGCTGCCACCTGCCACGGGGTCCCTACCCCTCTGGGGGCCCCGAGCCCAGAGTGTGTGCCTCAGGGGTGCTGGGAGCCATCCTGCCGGGGGCCTCGGGCATTGCAGGACAGGTGGGCAGGGAAGGCCAGGCTGGGCACAGAGGTACCTGGCACAAAGGCAGAGGGGCGGCAGAAGGCAGGTCCCAGCACCACCCAGTGCCCCAGAAAGGCTGGCTGCGGGCACCTTCTGCTGCAAAGCCCTAAGCCCGTCTGCCACAGTCCTGGGGCGGTAGGTTGGGGGAGGCCCGTCTCCAGCATAGCGCCCTGGACGGCTCTCATGGCCTCTGAGATCCTGACTCTGATGGGCAGGCTGTCTCCCACTGGGGCCTTTCCAGACAGATGTCACTGCCCCCACTTCCCACCCACCCCCAACTTCAGCTGTACCCCGAGCGCAGGCGCTTTCCCACCGCAGGGCCTCTCCACGGCCTGCGCCCTCTGCCTGGACATGCTTTCCCGCCTCCCGGCCTCAGAACTTCTGTTTCAGCTTCACAACCTGGTCACCCTCTTGGCTGAGAAACCCTCTCGCACCCTCGGTATGTTGAAATCACAGCTGCTGGTGGATGTGTGTGAGCAGGTGTGGGCCACAGGTGTGCCCGCTCTCCCCACCCCCACGGGGCTCGGACCCACCCGCCGTGGGGGCCGAGGGCGGGAGCGTGGCCAGCGCTGGGCGGGCTGGGAGCCTCACACTGACCCCTGTCACTGACAGGCTTGCCGGGCCTCGGTTTCCATGCCTCGAAGGGGCCTCTGGTGTGGGAAGACCTAGCACGACCGAAGACCAGCACCCTCAGGACGTCAGGGAGAGCAAAAGCCACGTCTGCTGGGCGCCTGCTGGGCACGGCCTACGTCGAGCGTGTCCCCAGGCGGCGGTGTATTCACTTGTCCAAGGGCAGCTCAGGGAGGGAGAGCTTGTCCCCTCCTTCTCAGGAAGGAGGAGTCTGCGGCACAGAGAGGTCAGGCAACATGCCCAAGTGCACACGGCCAGCAAGCAGGGAGGCAGGATTCGTGTTCAGCTGTCCGGGTCCGGACTCCTGCTAATTCCCTGAGAGCTGGGCAGTCAGGGGAGGCAGATACAGCAGGGAGGCAGGAGGATCTTAAGAACTGGACGGTCCATGCGGACGGGTTGTCACTTGTGCTGCTTTCGGGACCCATGCCCAAGGGAGGACAATGTGGCCCTTCCCAGGGCACGTCCTCGCGGCCGGCAGAGCCCTTCCCTCACCCTTGGCCCCAGCCTCCGTGTTCTTTACTGCTCGGTGGGGACAGTGAGGGAGCTGGACTGTCCAGGGTGGGAGCAGGGCACAACTTCTGCAGAGAAGGGACAGCCATATCACTTGTGTGTGTGTGTGTGTGCACACCCACATGCAGCGACTATGCTGACACGGACAGGCTTTTTGTTCCTCTTCAACGCCATGCAAATGCCACCTCCTCCAGGAAGCCTTCCCAGATCCCCCTCCATCTCTGTCATCTGCCTTATCCCACACCGTGAGGTCCTGAGGGTGGCCCCTGAGCATCCCTCGGTCAGCCTGGGTCTGCAGGGGTAGGTGCTCAGGGGACCCGGCCTGATACCGGAGACTATCCATGAGGTGGGGAAGGTGTGCCTTCCACAGATGAGGGGTGGGCTCCGGGAGGTGGCCTGGCCTGCTGGCAGGTGATAGCACTGGTCCCAGACATGAGAGCTAGTTGCTGAGTGCCAGAGGGGCCGTGGGGCCTGGGCGTGTCCTCCTGGTGGACCGACGGAGCCCCGGGAAGCCTGGAATGAAGGGCTCTGTAGAGGAGTGGCCGTCCCTGCTGCTGCTGGGTCCCCCACTCCACGTGGGGACCTCTCCCCGCCCACCCACCACTGCTCTGAGTTCCTCCGATCCACTCTTCCCTCGTGGATCTATTAGCAAAACTCCTTCCTCAGCTGCCTCCACCGCACGCCCCCCTGCCACCCAGGGTCTCATCTGCCGAGTCCCGCTGAGCCCAGGCGGGCCCTGACTCTGCCCCCTCCCCAGCGCCTTCTCCCGTCAAGTCGAGGCCGCCCTGCTCGGCTCTCTCCGCCCGGCATGGTCCCCAGGCTCGGCAAGGTCCTCGACTCTGCAGACCTTCGGTCGGGGCAGTAGCACCATGTCCCCGGTCTCACGCCCAGCAGACGGCAGCGTGAGGCTCCTGACTGCGCACCCGGAGAGCACGTGCTGACCCCACCACTCCCAGGGCCAGGTCCTGCAGGAGGAAGGCAACCGGAGGTCCCACCGCCCCACTGCCTGTCACCAACACTCCTCTCCACGGGTCACTTCTCAGCCTGCCATCAGTGCGATGGTGGCGGGGACGTGAGCCCTGGAGCGGCCTCCAGGCCAAGCCTGGCTCCCTGCTTGCTGGCTGTGTGACCTTGGGCAGGTAGCTCAACCTCTCTGAGCCTCGTTTCTTGATGCACAAATGGGGGCGATACACCCGGAGAACAACCCCTCGTATCTGCCCAGACTTGACTCTGAACCCCCTAGGACTCTGAGCCCCGTAGGCGTGCTGCCCATTTAATCCCCTCCAGGACCCAACGAAGCCAACCCCGGGCTGGCCTCGAGAGGGACAGTCCCCGGGAAGCTTTCCCTCCAGCCCACAGCGTGCAAGGAGGGCCCTTCAGGATTTGCAAAGAGACGCACGGGAGGAACGATCCTCCTTGACCACACGCGGCCACCTGGGCACCAGACCCCAGCCTGGGGCACCCTCACGAGGGTCGCTCGGGGACACCGAGGTGGTGGAGCAGAGAAGGCACAACCCCGTTCTTGATGGCCTCCCCGAAGCCCCCGACCCGGGATTTCTGTTACCTGACTTCACGAACGACTTATTTATTTGTTTGTGGAGGGATAGTTGGCTTCCCAGGTGACTCAGTGGTAAAGAATCTGCCTGATAAGGCAGAAGCCACAAGAGAAGCAGGTTCGATCCCTGGGTAGATACCCTGGAAGGGAAAATGGCAACCCACTCCAGTATTCTTGCTGCGATTATCCCATGGACAGAGGAGCCTGGCGGGCTGCAGTCCCTGGGGCCGCAGAGTCAGACATGACCGAGCGGCTGAGCACAGGAGCACCGGGGGTACTTTCTGTGGGTGAAAATCCTCCTGATGGACGGCTGAGCCCGGAAACAAGGTATTTCACAAACAAACAGTGAGGTGGTCTTTCAGATCGTTTTAATACAAGCTGCTTGTCCCAGAAAGCACCTATCATGTAAACTGGGGAAAGATAGAACTTGCTTATTTTTGCACTTTATAAGGAATTGCCCCCCATTCACCAAAAATGGAAATGTCACCAGCGCCCCCCTGCTACTGGCCGCGGCGGGTCCCAGATGTGCTGTGGCCCCACCAGCGTCCACACCCGGGCACACGGGTTGTTAAGTGATAACTCTCTTTCCTCCCATCTCTTCTGTGCCTTATGTTTAGGGCATTATGTTGCCTTTCAAAATTTGTGTGCTATGCTCAGTCGTGTCTGCCTCTTTATGATCCCAGGGACTGTAGTCCGCCAGGCTCCTCTGTCCATGGGATTTCCCAGGCAAGAATACTGGAGTGGGTTCTGCCCGACCCAGGGATCGAACTCAGGTCTCATGGGTCTCCTGCATTGGCAGGCGGGTTCTTTACCACTGGGACTGTCTGGGAAGACATTTGTGTGCTAGGTTAAACTGCTTCTTTCATTCCAGGATTGTAACTAACATAGAAGCAAGGCGTGTATGAAATCGTTTTTTAAATCAATAATTATAGCATGCAATCCAGTACCATTTGTTGAGTATCTATTGTGTGCGGAGGAACGTGGCAGACGTAGGCGCCCGCACTGCCTCCATCCTTGTAAATTCCTGCAAACAGGAGGTGCAGGATCTCTGTCTGCAAAAGAGAAAATGGAGCGAGATTTGCAGAGCAGCGTGGTAAGTGGTGAAGCAGGGAGTCTCGTGGGACTGACCCTCCAAAGACATGTGCGATGTAACTGCTGAAGATACATCTGTCCAGGGGCAGAAACCAGACCAAGGACAGTTTGATTAGGACTGCCCTGAGGGGGCAGCCTCTCTCACTGCCCACCTGCATGCTTCGTGGGGTGAGAACCCCTGACCGTCAGGTTACTATGAAGCGGAAGGAACCACACACCTTCCTGCAGGAAGTCCCGCCGTGGAGCCTCACCTGTGCCCTGAGACCATGGCGGCCCTTGAGATCGAGTTCCCTGGCTGGATCTCCTCTCCTCTAATGGCTCCTCCGACCTTCCAGCCAGATGGAATACTCTCCAACTCTCTCCCGCTGCAGTCTTTCCCAGCAGCTGTGGGTAGTCAGTCCACCAGCCTCACTGACCCCTTTAACAGACTGACCAGTGCCCATAAGAGGCCTTCCCAGCCCCTTCTGACCAGGCCAGCTCTTTGAGACAAATTTTTTCCCTAAAAGTCCTCGTATCACTTTTTTCTTTTTCTTTTTTGATCGTATAGTTACTATGCCATCTAATAAAATCCCTTGGGAACAACTGACAATAGAAGCCAACAGAGAAAATTCAGGAATAATGAATCATCCTGAAATGAAATGTGGCAACACTTTGCTATTTTTCCTCAAACAATATTTGTCTTGTGAAAACAGATTGTCTTAGTTTGCAAGGAAAGGACACACACAGAACCCCCTCTGTGGTGGGGACTTGTCGAAGGATCCTCGGAGACGCTCCTGAGCGGGATCCAGCCCAGGCCAGCACCTCTGTCCTTTGGCCCATTCGTGACTGCTTCGCACGCTCTGCAGATCTGTCGTTGGGTGCGCACACACTGAAGATTGCTGTGTCTTCCTGACAGAGTGATCTTTTAAAAAAAGTACTTATTTATTTACTCATTCATTTATTGTTCTATATCTTGGCTGTGCCACACAGCATATGGGATCCTAGTTCCCTGACCGGGAATGGAACCTGTGCCTCCCTGCAGTGGAAGCTGAGTCTTAACTCAGAGGACCATCTGGGAAGACCCCAGAGTGATGTTTTTGTCATTATATCATTTTGGATGCACCTCCTTGTCCCCCGTACTTTCCTTGTTTTGAGGTCTACTTTACATGCTATTAATACTATCTACGCAATACTGTGTGATAGTAACGTGACCACTCATGCTTTCTTCTCATTAATGTTCGCATGGTTTATTTTTCTCCCTTTGTTGTCAGCATATGTTTTCATTAGATGTGAAGTGCATTTCTTATTCGCAGTGTATACTGGGCTCACGTTTTCTTTTTCTCATTCTGCCAGTCTGTCATTTAACTGGTGTGTTTAGACCGTTTGCATTTAATATGGTTGTTAATAAGTTAGGGCTGAAGTTACGTTATTGTTTTGTCCTTTGTTGTCCAGTTCCCCTTTCTCTGCTTTTCCCCCTGCTTTCCTTTGGGTTACCTGAACATTTGTTTAGAGTTCCACGTTGATTTATCCATTGTTGAGGACTGTGCTTCTCGGCACAGGTTTTATAGGGTTGCTCCAGTTATAACATCATATACATAACTTATCACTGGCCAGCACTGACATTATTTTTCAGCTTTAAACACATATAAAAACATTACCTCCCTTGAGGTCCTTTTGCTGCCCCACATTTATCATATAAACGCCTTAAATAGCTCCCACACATACACTGAGAATCACAACAGACAGTGTTATCATTTTTGCTTCAGCTGTCAAATATGATTTAGAAAATTCCGGAGAAGGGAGGCTTGCTTTATTTACACGTATTTTTGGCTTGTCGTGTTCTTCCTTCCTTCCTGACATTCCAAGGCCCCTTATTTTTTTTTATCATTTTCTTTATGTTTAGGGAATTTCCTTTAACCAGTCTATAAAGATAGGTCTGCTGATGACAAACACCGGTAGATCTTTTTCTTCTCGGAATGTCTTGATTACCCCTTTATTCCTGAAGAACATGGTCTCTGAGTTTAGAGTCCTTTCTGGGTTGATGGTTCTTTTCTCCCAGCCTGGCCTGTGATGAGAAGTCTGCTTTTCACTCAAACTGTCTCCCCTAGCAGTTATCGTTTTTCTTGGGCTGCTTTCAAGACTGTTTTCTTTGTCTTTCCTTCTAAAGCTTGATTATGATGAGTCTTGATGTGGGTTTACTTGGGTTGATCCTGTTCGGGGCTCAGGCATCTTGAATCTGCCGGTTTCTGTCTGTGTCTGCCCTCGGACCCAGACCGTCCCCGCTCTGTGCCACCTGCTTCCTCCCTGTGCTCGGGCCACTCACGGTGGGCAGGACCACCCAGGATTCTGACCTTCCATTCTGGAGGCCGAGGGACACATGGCACGGGGCGTGAGGCAGGGGATAGTCCTGCAGCTGGACACCCTCTGGTCCAGCCAGGGCTCCGCACTCAGCTGTGGGGTGGGAAACAGCAACAGGCAGGCAGGAGTGCCCCAGGGCAGGCAGCCGGCGGGGGGAGGGCTCCCCACTACCTGGGTTCCCCGTCACAGCACGTCTGTGCCTGTGACATGTCCCCGCCAGCCTCAGAACAGAGAGAAGAGAGCAGAGACCACCTCTCTCTCTCTCAGCAGAGAGAACTGAATCTGGGTCCCAGCATACAGGAGGTGCTCAGCAAGTGCTCAGAGAAGGACTGGATGCCTGGGTACGTGGATGCATGGATGGGGTTCAGTTCAGTTCAGTCACTCAGTCGTGTCCGACTCTTTGCAACCCCATGGACTGCAGCACCCCAGGCCTCCCTGTCCATCACCAACTCCCGGAGTTTACTCAAACTCATGTCCATTGAGTCGGTGATGCCATCCAACCATCTCATCCTCTGTCATCCCCTTCTCCTCCCACCTTCAATCTTTCCCAACATCAGGGTCTTTTCAAGTGAGTCAGCTCTTCGCATCAGGTGGCCAAAGTATTGGAGTTTCAGCTTCAGCATCAGTCCTTCCAGTGAATATTCAGGACTGATTTCCTTTAGGATGGACTGGTTGGATCTCCTTGCAGTCCAAGGGACTCTCAAGAGTCTTCTCCAACACCACAGTTCAAAAGCGTCAATTCTTCTGCACTCAGCTTTCTTTATGGTCCAACTCTCACATCCATACATGACTACTGGAAAAACCATTGCCTTGACTAGACGGACCTTTGTTGGCAGAAGCCCGCCAAACTAGAACCCAGGAATGAGGAGCTTTGGGGAGTGTGACTCAGTCTAGGGGGAAGGGCAAGGCTTGGACAGCTCAGCACTGTTTCTCCAGCAGTGCCTGGCATGGGGCAGGCGTCCAGTGTCTAGTCACCGAGCAGAGGTCATGAGTGCTGACCTGGGGATTCTCACCCCAAGGACAACACGTGGCTTCATGGAGGGGGGTGTGCGGTTCCACTCACATCTGCATCCTGGACCACAGTGGCCAAGTCACTGCCCTTCCCCACACCTCCCAGGGAGCGAGGGATGATGCCAGCTCATTCTCTGGGAGCGTCGTGAAGTGAGGTGTTACAGCTGAGGCGTTCAGGAGGGCGCTGGGCAGCTGGTGGGCACCTAGCGGCAGGAGCTGATGTCAGCTGCCTCCCGTGTGAGATGGAGCGTGCTGGCAGGTGGACCATCAACCTCGTTCTACAAAAAAGGGAACAGGCTCAGAGAGGCTCACCTGTCTGCAGTCACACAGAAATCCATACTGACTGAGCACTTGCTGTGGGCCCAGCCCCACGCCGGCTCTGATGCTGCGAAAGCAAATCGGGTCCTCTCCCCTCACCCCCAGGGGTGTACTTTCTTCCCCTGTTCAGTCCCTCCAGCAGGGGTGCAAGGGGACTAGCACCCAGCAATGCCCATATGTGCCCAGCGGTGGGCTGGGGGCATTGAAAACAGCGGCTCGCGTGGCCTCTGCAACAGCTATGTGGCTAGAACCTGTCAGAATCTGCTCATCTTTCTGCCTGGGCGTGGCTGCCTGCCGCTCGGACCTGCCGGCCGTCGGGGTGGTTGTGGGGGCAGGATGAGACTCTGATTAGGACCCGCTCTCAGCTCTGAACCACAAGCAAGCTTGGAAGTGAGGGAGCTGTCATCGGAAGCTCCAGTGTCACTGCCGTGTGGGGCCTGGCTTCTGGCTTCTCTGCTCTGACCGTCTCTCACAGGGAGCCGGTTGCTCCAGAGATGCTCAGAAACTGGCCCAATCAGCAGAGATTGTGCTCAGCAAACTGCATCAAACTCCTAAATCAATCTGAAGTCTGCCGAGAGCATCCGGTGGGATGCCTGTAACTCAGTTGACTGAGGAAGAAAATATCCTTTAGAGTCCCGATGGCCCTGTGAGAACCCACACAGACTTCCTCAAACGAGTTATCTTGGAAAGAAATTATGGTGCCGGAAAGTGCTTTCTCCACTGCAGAGGGGAGAACCAGGCACGCAGGCGGCTGGGATAAGGTTTGCATAACTCAGGATGGAGGAGTGGAGTCTTTACTGGTCCTAAATGCAGATCAGATTTTCCTACAACCGACTGGAGAATTCCCAAAGCAGTGGGCACTCCCAGGGCTCTCTCCGAAGTGAAGTGAAAGCCGCTCAGTTGTGTCCGACTCTCTGCAACCCTGTGGACTACACACGGTCCATGGAATTCTCCAGCCCAGAATACTGGAGTGGGTAGCCTTTCCCTTCTCCAGGGCATCTTCCCAGCCCAGGGATCGAACCCAGGTCTTCCGCATTGCAGGCGGATTCTTTACCAGCTGAGCCACCAGGGAAGCCCAAGAATACTGGAGTGGGTAGCCTATAGCTTCAGTACGTCATGGCCTGCAGCCAGGCGGGAAGTCAGCGCTCACCGGTGAGTGAGGCTTTGTGAGGGGCGGGAAGGCCGTGGTGGATGGTGGAGCGGCAGGAAGGGTCAGCTGCTCAGCAATGCACCAGCAGACACCAAAAGTCTCCCATAGACTGAGCCCTGTGGCTGTCAGCAGAGACGGTGACGGGGCCCCGAGGACAGCAGGTAGAGGGATGTGATCGTTGCCTCTGTGTCTTCTGTGGACCAGATGTGTCCCCGAATCCACATGTGGAAGCCCTCACCCCCAGGAGGGTGGCATTTGGGGGTGGCACCGCCGGGAGCTGGTAGACGAATGAGCCAGTGCGTGCACACAGGCGTGAGTGAGGGAGCCGGCGTGGTCCATGGCGGTGGTGGTTTAGTCGCTCAGTCGTGTTCAAATCTTGGGACCCCATGGACTGCAGCCCACCAGGCTCCTCTGTCCCTGGGATTTCTCCAGGCCGGAATACTGGAGTGGGTTGCCATTCCCTTCTCCAGGGGATCTTCCCAGCCCAGGGATGGAACTCAGGTCTCCTGCACCGCGGGAGGATTCTTTACCGGCTGAGCCACCAGGGGGGCCCGTGGCCCACGGAGCACCCCCGCACTCCCCACCCCACCCAAGCAGCCTCCTCGGGGCTGGGTGTGGGGAGAGGAGGAGCCCCGCACCCCCTTGCCCTCCAGGGAACCCACTGAGGCATCAGCTCACACCCGCTGTCACACCAGGTCCCTCTTGGTGCTGGGACCAAGGAGGACAGGAGGCCCTGCTGACCATCCTACCCAAGGCCTGGGGAACCCAGGATGCGTGTGGGAGCGGCGAGACCCCCAGGCAGCTCTCCTAGCAGCTGGGGGCCACAGGCATCTGAGCGAGGCGGCGGCAACAGAACCCAGCGCTGCCCAGTCACTCCTTTCAAATCCCCACCGAGAGCCCGGCTGGCAGGCCCGGTATCACCTTGTCTCCTGCATGCCCCAGCCTGCCTCCAGGAGCAGGGCTTTTTAGCCTTATGACCTGGGCTGCCCTTGGGAACCCCCAGCTGCCTCAGCACCCAAACCAGGCAGGGGGCTAAAGAGGGGCACGCGGACCCCCCCCCAACACTGCCCACCAGCCCCGGTTTCCCGTCTGAGCGCCCTCTGGACAGAGTTGGGGTTGTGGTCCTTCAGGAGAGCCTGGACTGGGCTCTTCCCAAACTGGCCCCCTTGGCGCCAGCCCAGAGCCACGGCTGGTCCTACAGACACACAGACGGGGCACAGCCGTCTCTGGGGACCTGTGGGCTCCGTCCTGTGCACTCCCAGCAGCTCTGGGGGGTCATTTTTTCCCCTCTGCGGGGGGCAGATCCCCATGTTGATAAGAAAACATGCAAAGGAGGCTTGTTCTGTGTTGACCTTCATGGGAGGAATCACAGTGGGGAATCCACGAGGGGTGGAGGGCCAGGCTGAGCCTGGGATCCTGCCACCTTCGTGGCCCAGACGAACCTCAGCCCCAGGGGTCTCCAGGACAGCCCACCCTCCCTACATGTTGCAGACAGGAGACAAGCTCCCCAGAGGAGGTGACTGAATCTGCTCCCGAGACCTTCTGTGCACTTTCTGCTAGAATCCACTCTCTGCAAGGACCCCGCTAGGTCAGCTTGACCAGAACCTCCGCCTGGATATTGGATCAAAGTCCTTATCCCGCTGGCCCGACACCTGGTCTGCCTCCAGTGAGGATGCCACAGGGGAGTTTAGCCAGAACCCCTTCGCCCCTGGCCTTCTGCCTCTCTGCCCTTCCGTCTAGTGACCTCACCTGCTCCTGAATCATGCCCGCTCCTGTCCACCCTGTATCCCGAGTTCAGCCTGGTTCCCCATGGATGGCCCATTTCCTCTACTGCAATAGCTCTGAGTAAAATCTGCCCTCACTGATTTAACCACTGTTTCTCTCTGACACTTCACCCTGCCCTGTGCCAGCCAGCAGGAGGGCCCAGGACAGCAGTTACCACTGTGACCCCATCCATCCCTCTCGATAGGGTCCCCAGGGTGTGGGGACGAGGCACTTGTCCCTGAAGGCTCTCAGTACCCCCAGATGAGGAGGAGATCTTCGTGGCCAGGTGGGAAGTGTCACCATCAGCCATGGTTCCAGCAGACCTACCCGGCACAGAAGACAGATTTAGCCTAGTTTCTTATAACCCAGCAGAGCTCAGTCTGATCCAGCCCATCCCTTGAGCCCCAGTCCCGTGGTGTTTGGCCCCATGGGGTGCCCCTCCTCCCAAGGTGTCCCCTCTGCAGCCCTGGCCACTCTCTTCTCCCTCGGAGAAAACGTTTCCTCCAGAGAGACCCTCCCCATGAGGTCTCTGCTCCCCTAGGGCATCACCCACCCCTTCAGCTAAGTTTGTCCCTCCCTCATGAAGACCTAATCCTGAGGTCCGGCAGCTCAGCCACTAGATGCACGGAGCATCTACCGGCCGGTGGCCTTGTGCAGGTCATGGCCCCTCCCTGGGGCTCAGTCTTCTCATCTGCAAAATGGGGGCACAGACAAATTCCCTTCAGTTCACAAAGGGGTGAGGAAAGCTGTTTCCATGGCGTAGTGGTCATCACATTCGCCTCCAGGACTAAAGCACGTTGGTGAGCCCCAGCGCATCCTTGAGGGGTGAGGGCAGCAATGGCTCATTTGCATAACGAGGCTCAAAGGCAATTGAAGTCCATCCCAGGTGGCTGGAAGCCAGCCCTCCCACTCCCTGCTCTCAGCCCTGCCCATCCGGGTGTCTGGGGTCCCCGGGAGCCCCAGAGGAGCAGGCAGTGACATCGCCCCCGGCACCCTTTAGAGAAGCGAAATGACGGTCGCCTGCACTTCTCCTGACTGACTGCCGTTTCTCTTCCTTCCTGTCTCAGGAGCCGGCGGCGGGCCGGCCCTGGGCTCCCTGCAGCCCCTGTGCTGCCCAGACGGTGCTTCTAGCGTCTGGGCCATGGCCAGGGAGGGTGTGGGGAGGCGAGTGCAGCCCCTGGCTCCCTCTGCTTTGTCTTAAGAAACAGGACTGCCCCACACACACACTGGCCTGGATGCTTCAAAAGTGGAACAGCTCCTAGAAGACCAGAAACTGGTGGCGGATGTTCTAGAATAAGGGTGCCTCAGGGGACGACACCCTCCCCTGGGGACAGTGGACAGAGAGGCTCCCCTCCCTGGAGCCTGGCAGTGTGAGGGGTCTGCTGGGCTTGAGAGATGGACTGGCCCGGAAGGTGATGTCTGAGCCAAGACTTACAGGGGGGAGTGATGTGAATGGGGTGGGGCCTCCAGCGGAGGACAGGGCCAGGTCTGGGGGTGCTGGCAGGCCGGAGTGAAGGGCCTGGGCTGGGGTGGCGAGGAGCAGGGGACAGGGGTCTGGGGCTTGGCAGCTGACCGCCGAGTGGGCCAGGCCATGCTGGGCCTCTGTTCACCCGAGGCTTCCCTGAATCTCATGCAGGCGGGGCCCTTATGTGACTTGCTTTTCAGGGCTCTGGGGGGCCTGAGAACAGATGGGCAGGGGGCAGGGGCGGGCAGCAGTCCCCTGCCACGGTGCAGGTGAGTGCGGGGGGGGCAGGGGGCCAGGTGGACACAGCGGAAGGGAGGGGCAGGCTCAGAGTCCAGCTGAGCTCTGAGATGAGGCAACAGCCTGGCTTTGGGGTGCGAGAAAAGATGGGGTGAGCAGGAGGGGCCATGGAGAGAGGTCCGAGACAGGGCACCAAAGGTCAAAGGTGAGAGGTCAGAGAACAGAAGGAGAGTGAGACAGAGCGACCAGGGTGGCAGAGAGCAAACCAGGACCTGGAAGCCAATGGGACGGAGGAGCCCAGGGGTGATGGGTGGGCAGGAAGCTTGCAGAGCAGGGTTCGCTGCGTCATGGTGTTTGGGAGCTGGGAGCCCGTGTGCCCGGGGTGGACTCAGAAAGGAGCGGACCCAGAGGGCTCCCTTGCTGAGTTCTGCTACAAAGAGGAGCAGAGACCTGCAGGGTGGTGGGGCGGAGTTGGGAGGAGGGGGCCATGGATGGGAAGGACCCGGAGGGGCGGCGCTGTCCCCTGGAAGTTTCCCTTGGGAAGGAGAGGCTGGGGAAGAGCGAGCACATGGTCGGGGGGCAGCAGGCAGCAGAGGCGCTGGCCTCAGCGGACCAGAGGGCTGGGGAGCGAGCAGGGGTCCGTCGGGGCTGCCCCTTGGGCTCTGCCCCTCCAGGTCCAACCTCCCCAGTTCCTCCCAAGGGGGTCGTCTGCTCCGACGTGCCATCCACAGCCACGGCCAGCAATGGGACCAGGGCCCCGCCCGGCCTGGTCACTCTCTGCTGGACTCAGGAGGAACGTGGGTGGCGAGCGGGCCCTGATCCAGGTCGACTGGAGCCACACTGTTGAAGTTAGGGGACCAGGACACCCCCGATTCTGTCTCCAGGGAGGGGGACCCGCTGGAGGATCAGACACCAGTGCAGGACATGGAGCGTAATTTCTGACCAGGTCGGTCAGCACCTCTGGCTCAGGATGGACCGGCTGGACGGCTGGCCCTGGTCTCAGGCTGGAGCCAGCCCACTTGCCCGAATTGCCATCTGTGCCCTTTCGGGCAGAAACAGAAAAAAAATAGATCCAACCCCCACCCCCACTGAGGACGTGACACTTTAAACTCAAAATCTCAGCTGGTAAAGAAGTGGGAGCCCGCGTGCCCAGTGTGGACTCAGAAAGGAGCCAACCCAGAGGGTGCCCTTGACGAGCTGTGCTACAAAGAGGAGCAGAGTCTTAAAACCCAAAATCTCCCAGGACAGGGACCCGCCCCAGCTACAGCCCTCCCCCACCTAGGGGGGCTGAGAGGGAGGAGATGGGAGAGAGGCCACGCCCTGTCCCAAGAGAAGCCTCCTCACCCCCCAGGCCTGGGAAATGGGTCATCCCACCACCCTCATGCCCTTTGTGCTCACTCAGTCGTGTCCAACTCTCTGCGACCCCATGGACTGCAGCCCCCCAGGCTCCTCTATCCATGGAATTCTCCAGGCAAGAATACTGGAGTGGGTTGCCATTCCCTTCTCCGGGGAATCTTCCCGACCCAGGGATCGAACCTGGGCCTCCTGCTTTGCAGGCGGATTCTTTACCATCGGTGCCACCAGGGAAGCCCTTGTGCTCTTTCTGGGTGTGTGGTCACAACCGGACGCTGGTGGGCATCACTGTCCCCTTGCTACTGTCCCCATTTCACAGATGAGGAAACTGAGGCTGGGGGCTGCCTGCCAGCGGCGAGGGAGTGACTGCGGTCCCAACCGTTGGTGCCCTGCTCCCCGCCTCCTCGCCCGCGCCGTGACCCAGTGGCACCTCTGCCCTGATCTGACAGCTGATCCGCATTGTTCAGGGAGGAAAAGCCTCTTGGGTTTCATTCCCTCTGCATTGTCAGAGACGAGAGCCGTTGGCCAGCCCGCAGGAACGGGCGCCCGTCCCCCTCTCTGTGGTTCTAGATATTAACGCCGCCACTGTCTGGGCTGGAAATACACCGGTGAGAACACTTCCTTTAATGAGTCCAGCATCAGAGGGCAGCCCAGGCCGTGGTTCTCGGGAGCTCCAGGTGGCAGGGGCAGGGTGGGAGACCAGGACCCCCAGGCCCTGGGGCCAGCACTGCCTCCCCTCGCCCCACCCCACCCTGCTCGGCGAGCCAGGCACCCCCGGCCCACACTGCGGAGTGCAGTTGGCCCACTGGGGCTGAATGTCAGCTTCTCCACCGATGCTGGCAAGTTCTGGGCACGGGACACAACCTCCCAGGCATTTGCGTCCCCACAGCCCTCCACCCTTCTTGCTTGCTGGCAAGGCCAGGTTTTGTTGGGTGTTCCCCATTTCCCTGCCAATGACTTTGGGAAGGGTAGCTGACTCCTCCCCAGCTACAGGGCTAAATACTGCCCAGTGGAAACACTCACTGTTCTAACCACAGATGGGGGTGGAGGCTACTGGAGGCTTTAGGGAAATGTTTTCTTCCTCTCCAAAAGGCTCAGGAAAACATGGTCTCCTCTAAAGCAAAAAAAAAAAAAAAAAAAGACTTCTTCTTCCACTAAATATGGCTGCATCTGCTGTGACTTTTGGAGTGGCAGCAGCCACCCTGTAGCCATGAGGAGGATGCTTCTGAGGCCGGGGCACAGAGGTGGGCATAACCTGTGGTTTTGTCCTTTCTTCTGTGCCTCGAATTGTCCAGCTCTGGAGCCAGCCCCCATCTTCCCCAGAACTTCCCGTTCAGTGAGTTTAGACTTAGTCCTTATAGTTAATACCATTCTGAGATGAGCTTCCT
Source organism: Giraffa tippelskirchi (assembly GCF_054371585.1). Classification (NCBI taxonomy): domain Eukaryota; kingdom Metazoa; phylum Chordata; class Mammalia; order Artiodactyla; family Giraffidae; genus Giraffa; species Giraffa tippelskirchi. The sequence continues at coordinate 2,703,914 of NC_137275.1, forward strand.
TCTGTTTGCAGACAGAAGTATTTTGGTGTTTTCAGAACCTTCATCTCAGAATCCTCACCCCTTCTCATACCAAATAAAACCCGGAACTTCCCAAACTGGCAGTGGCAGGAGACCCATCTATCTGTCTATCATCCACCCATCATTTATGTATCTATGTATCTCTATTATCTACCTATATGTCTTCTGTTCACCATCCCTTTATCATCTATTTCCCTATCTATATATCGATTACTCATCTGTTACCTGTGTGTCTATCTCACCACCACCCCCTCTGTGTCTCCTCTCATCTCCTCCTTTCTCTCGCTGGGCTCTCACCCTCACTCTGTGCCCTAGGCAGCAGCCCCCAGACCCTCCCTTTCCTGGAAAGGCAGCCCAGGGGCCCGTGAGGACTTCCCCCTGCTCCCGCCTCATGGCTGCTGGCTTGGCTCGGCCGGAGGCATCCGAGTCACACTGGCCTCTCCCCACAGTGGCCAGGAGCCTGGGCTCTGGGGCAAGTGGGTCCCCTTGCTTTCTGGAGCTTCAGGTTGTCACTGGGGGGACCCCTGGGGTGCAGACTCTGGGATGGAGTTTGGCGAGCGGGACGTTTATTCGGGAGGATGAGCTTGGGAACTAGACTGAGGAGGGGAGGGCAGCAGGGCAGCAGCAGGGTGAGGACCCCGGTGCCATACGCACAGGCCCGAAACCCAGGCCCCGTGGACGTGACCGTGCGTGCGGACAGGGGCTCTGCAGACATGATGCAGGGGAGGGCCCTGAGGCGCTGGGTTACCTGAGTGTCCTGGTAAGAGATGAGGAGGCAGAGGAGAGGCTGTGTGAAGGGGGAGGCACACCGTCTGGGGACGCTGGAGCCATCAGAGCCTGGAAGCAGCAGGGCCCTGCCCACCCTTGACCTTGGACTGCCGGCCCCAAGGACGGATGCCTGTCCAGTGGAGGCCCTGGCTCACTGTCCTTTATTTTGGCAGCCCCGGGACACGGATCCAGGAAGGGCAGGACCAGGCCCAGCCCTTACAGCCGCCAGCCCCGGCCGGGCCCCCAGCCCAGAGCTCCCCGGCCCTGGGCAACTGAGCTGGGCTGGCGGAGCAGAGTGGGGGCGACATCCTCGGCCCTGAAGGGGGTCCGGGTGGCTCACTGTGGAGATCAGGCACCGCAGATGGCCCAGCCCTCTCCTACCCCCATCGCAGCCCTGTCTCTTGAGAACTTAGGGGATCTTCCAGCTGATCTTTTCAAATGAAATGCCCCTAGGAGGGTCCACACTTGACAGTTGCACCCAGCAGCCCCTGAGCTGCAAGCAGACCGCTTGCTGGGGGGAGGGGCAGGTGTGCGTGTGGAGAAGGGGGGGCCTGGGGCCGCTTCTGCTTTGTCCCCGACTCCTGTGCAGACAGGCCGTCCTCTCTCTGGCCCTCAGCTCTCTGGATGTGCTGTGGGCTCACGGGCGGAGCACTCACCTGGAGGACCGAAGGGGCAGCGCCGTGGCTGGGAGGAGCCCGGCAGCTTCCCAGAGCTTCCCAGCTCGCCTCCCCAGGGTCACGGCGGGTGAGCCCCGCCCTCCCAGCACCCACCCCACCCCCCACTTCCAGTGACGCCTGTCTGACTGCAGGTTGTGGAGGGCGGTCATGTCCAGGAGGAGGCTGCATCGATCCGCCCTGAATTGGACAAGACAGAGAACTTGCCTGGCCTGCTGACCTTTTCAGAAGGCCGGTAATCTGATGACCCCCGCCTCCCAGCCCCTCTGAGAGCTGCAGTTAACGTGATTAACGGGCATCAGGGGCCCCGTGGAGCGGGCCCTGGCCAGCGGCCAGCGGGAGCCTTGCAAGGCTCTCACTTGGCCTGAGTCGGTGGGAGGCAGGGAGAGCCTCTACCCAGGCTCCCTGCCTCCACCACCCTTGGAACTTTCTCCATTTGGAGTGAAACCTATCACCCCCACCTCAGCTTCCTCCAAAGTCCTGACCCCTTGTCGTGACCATGGCCCTCGGGGCTCCCTGATGATGGAGGGCGACCCAAAGCTGCCAAAGCTTCAGAGAGAGTGCTGGGTCCCCCTGGCTGTGTCATGGTGGGGGGAGGGGGCACCCAGGAGCCTGGGGGACACCATTCTGCCTCCTCCTCCCTCTCCCTACTCTCCAACCCGTCTTCCCCGCCTCCTGAGTCAGCCTCTCGGCACCCTGGAAGCCCAACTACTTCCTTACGACCACCACCCTGGCTGGGCGCCCGCGGCTTTCCCGTGGCCAGTGCAGGGGCCCCTCCCTGGTCTCCAGCCTCCCCCACCTCCCTGTCCCCCGTCACTCCAGACAAAGTAGCCTTCCCGAAACACACGCCTGGCAATACTACGGCCTTGCACAGACACGTCCAGTGGCTCCATGCCTGCTGAACTTCTATTCATCTTTCAGTTCTGTTCGTTCACTCAGTCACGTCCGACTCTGCACCCCGTGAATTGCAGCACGCCAGGCCTCCCTGTCCATCACCAACTCCCAGAGCTTGCTCAAGCTCATGTCCATTGAGTTGGTGATGCCATCCAACCATCTCATCCTCTGTCGTCCCCTTCTACTCCCACCTTCAATCTTTCCCAGCATCAGGGTCTTTTCCAATGAGTCAGGTCTTCGAATCAAGTGGCCAAAGTACTGGAGTTTCAGCTTCAGCATCAGTCCTTTCAATGAATATTCAGGACTGATTTCCTTTAGGACAGACTGGTTGGATCTCCTTGCAGTCCAAGGGACTCTCAAGAGTCTTCTCCAACACCGCAGTTCAAAAGCGTCAATTCATCTTTCAACGCCCACCCCAATTGTCCTGGGAGACCGGTTGGCCATTATCATATCCCCACTACAGGCGTGTGAAGCTGTTTTCACAAGGCCAGCCAGCGCCCCAGAGCCCCTCCGGGTTCGCTCCGCCCCTGACGTGCAGGCTTCCCGCTGGTGGACCTGCAGCACCTTCCCGGTCCTGGTGAGGTGGGGGCACAGTCCAGGCTGTGGCCACCAGAGCTCTTGGGGGGGGCAGAAGCCTTTCCTCTTCGGTCCAACCTGAGTAATGAGGCTGGAGCGGGTCGGGGATCGATCTCTCATTTCTGTGATTAATCCGCAGCCTGGAACACCCGGTCCCTGCTTCCCCGGAGGGTCAGCCCCGCCTGCCGTGCCCACACCAGCCCTGCAGAGGTCACACTTGCCCCCAGGAGCAAACAGGATGCCCCTCCCGAGCGTGGCGCCGAGCGTGGGGCCAGGGCGCCATCCTGAGAAGGAGGACCCCAGGGGGCCGGCCGCTCAGCCCCTCCGGGTCCCCACGGCGTCTCCTGGAAGGACGGCCAAGCCTGCCCCGCTTCCCAGAGCGGGCGACGAGCCTCAGGGCTGACCAGGCTGCTTCCGCCGGAAGGTCTCCACCTTGCTCCTGACCACCAGCTGGCTGGGTCACCCCACCCTCATCCCCGCCCCTGCCCAAGGACCCTTGCCGGATGTCCTAGCCTCTCTGAGTCTCTCCGATGGAGACAGACAAGCGCCCTTTGTCTCCTCACCTGAGGAACGGGAGAAGCCTGGGTTTTACGGCCGGGGGCCCAGTGCAAGGGTCGGGGTGGGGGAGGTACCCCAGGGCAATAGGGGTCTGGTCCCTTTTGTTGGGCCCACATTTGAGGGTCATCTGCTCTCACGCAGGCTGGCCGTGGGGATGTGGCCAGGTGTCGCACTCCCTGGGTGATGTGTGGTCACCAAGTGGATGCTGGGAGGACCCTCAAGGCTCTCATCTCCGCCCCCCGCCCCTACCCGGCCTGGCTTGCTCATGGCCCCCTCCCTCCCCGGCAGCCTGTCTCAGCTCTGGAAGCCCCTCACCCAGAGGGCCCACCACGCAGGCCTCACGTCTCCCCAAGCCTGCCTTCCCTGGGGTGGGAGTGCGTGCTGGGCGCTGTCCCTTGGGGCCAGTCTGGGCGGCCCTGGACCAGCACTGCGCTCCACAGCCAGCGGTCTGCTTGGAGACCCTCCCTTAAAGGACAGTGAGAGATTTTATTTTTCTAGGCTCCAAAATCACTGCAGATGGTGACTGCAGCCATGAAATTAAAAGACGCTTGCTCCTTGGAAGAAAAGCTATGACCAACCTAGACAGCATATTAAAAAGCAGAGACATTACTTTGCCGACAAAGGTCTGTCTAGTCAAAGCTATGGTTTTTCCAGTGGTCATGTATGGATGTGAGAGTTGGACTATAAAGAAAGTTGAGCACCGCAGAATTGATGCTTTTGAACTGTGGTGTTGGAGAAGACTCTTGAGAGTCCCTTGGACTGGAAGGAGATCCAACCAGTCTGTCCTAAAGGAAATCAGTCCTGAATATTCATTGGAAGTATTGATGCTGAAGCTGAAACTCCAATACTTTGGCCACCTGATGCAAAGAACTGACTCGTTAGAAAAGACCCTGATGCTGGGAAAGACTGAAGGCGGGAGGACAAGGGAATGACAGAGGATGAGATGGTTGGGTGGCATCACTGATGCATTTGAGCAAGCTCCGGGAGTTGGTGATGGACAAGGAGGCCTGGCGTGCTGCAGTCCGTGGCATCACAAAGAGTCGGACATGACTGAGCGACTGAACTGAAATGAACTGATTCATTAAGAAAGAAATGTTTAGTCAAGATCCCTGTAGCAGTACTGATCAGTGGTACAGATCTCAGTACTGATCTCACACTATAAAGTGCACCTATGTACTTTATTTCTCTTATTTTATTAATCTTCACCACCATCTCAAGCACATGGCAGAGATGGCAAGCTGCCTGTCAAAGTCCTCCTGGAACACAGCTCTATGACCTTTCCCAGGCTCCTTGCAGTCAGCTGCAGCCACGTGACTGAGTTCTTACCCGAGAGACGAGGGGAATTGAAGGGCGCCATTTCAGGGCCAGGGCCTTGGGGAGGCCGGTGCACCTGCCCTGCGCTCTCCATCTCCCCTCCCCTCGGCTGGATGCAGGTGACGATGGGACCCAAGGGAGGCAGAGTCCCAAGGGGACAGAGTGAGGGTCCATGAAGCAATACAGGAGAACACTGCCCACCCACCACCTGCCCGGGACGGTTTTGTGAGCAAGAAATGAACTTCTATCCTGGTATATCATGCGTATTGGGGTCTTCCTATTACCACAACCAAACCTACTTTAACAGATCAGGCATTTCCCTAAGTACAAAAGAGGAAACTGAGGCCCCCAGGAAAAAGGAATTGACTTGGCAATGATTTCTCGGATCTGATACTAAAACACCAGCAATAAAGGGGAAAACAGAGAAGTGGGATTACACCAAACTAAAAGCATTCTTCACAGCAAAGGCATCACCAACAGAAATTTAAAAGAAAAAGCTATGGAATGGAAGAAAACATTTGCAAACCACACATCTGATAAAGAGTCAATATCTAAAATATATAAGGAACTCCTACAATTCCGTAGTTAAAGCAACATCACCAACAGCAAAGCAGATAACCCAACTAAAATGCAAAGGACTTGAACAGATGTTTCTCCAAAGAAGACAGACAAATGGCCAGCAGCTATATAAAAAGATGCTCAACTCTACAACAGGAAAATGTGAATCAAAACCACGATGAGACACCACCCCGTCACTCACACCTGTTAGAATGGGTATTATCCCCAGGGGAGAGGGGAGAGAGGAAAAAATATTGCTGAGGATGTAGAAAACTTGGAAGCCTTGTGCACTCACTGTTGATGGGATGTAAATGGGTGCAACCACTATGGAAAACAGAATGGCAATTCCTCAAAAAAAGTAAACTGTCAATCCCACTTCTGGGTCTTCATCCAAAGGAAATGAAATCAGCATCTCAAAGAGATAGCCACACTCCTATATTCACTGAAGTATTTTCAAAACAGTCAAGATATAGGCAGAAGCAGAGTGTTCATCAACAGGTGAGTAGCTAAAGAAAACTGGTCTCTAGATAGAATGGAATAGTACTCAGCCTTGAAAAAGAAGAAAACCCTGCTTTTGCAGCACCGCAGACGGACCTTGAAGAGGTTACGCTGAGTGAAATGAGCCAGACGTGAACTCACATCTACGTGGAATCTAAAAATGGACAGATGCAGGGTGGCTCAGGGGTAAAGAATCTGTCTGCCAATGCAGGAGATGCTGGAGACGTGAGTTCAGTTCCTGGGTCGGGAAGATCCCCTGGAGGAGGAAATGGCGACTCACTCTAATACTATTGCCTGGGAAATCCCACGGACAGAGGCTGGCAGGCTACAGTCCATGACGTAGAGTTGGACGTGACTGAGCGGCTGAGCACATAGAGGCAGAGAATAGAACGGAGGTTGTTGGGGTGGAGAGGCAGCGATGGCGAAGGGTTGGTCACAGTGCAACAGGGGAGAACCTTTGTCCTATCACAAGAGGGATGTGAGCTGGGGGTGGGGGTGGGGACTCGGACTTCTGGGGAGGAGGCTTCCTTCCAGGCAGAGGGCACAGTGAGTGTGAAGGCTCTGAGCCCTGTGGATCCCTGGCTCCCACCTACTCCCCAGGCGGCTGGGGGTTCACTGAAGTGACAGGCATGGGTCACAAGATCCCCTGGGGATGAGGTGTTGGGATCTTTGACCGCTGGCCAGTATGGCAGGGACCTTCACAGAGCCAGGCTTTCCCTCCAGGAGTGGAAGGAGATGAGGAACCCCCAGGGTGGGGGGGGTTCAGGCCAGGACTCCCCCGGAGAACAGTGACCTTGACCCCTGAACTCTGGGGACACGGAAGCTGACAAGGCCGGGACCCCAGCATGAATTAGAACACCGCGGTACAACTGCCAACATTTTGAAAGGTCATGAAACATCAAAGCTATTGACGGAGGGAAAGTATCGCAGATTTCATCAGCCGTTTCCTGGCCTATTTTCACGACATTAACTTTTTAATTAAATTGACTGCCCGAGACTTTCCAATGGAACCGGCACCTGCTAAGGTGAAAGTAGCACGTTTGCACAAGGGAATCCTGACCCAGGAAGCTCTCTGGCGCCCCAGAGGCGGGTGTGCCCCCCTCAAGAGCCGTCAGCATTTCTCCTTTTCTCAGGGTGAACCCCCAGCTCCCTGCACAGCTCTGCCCTTGTGAGCCATGTGGGCACCTTACTCAACCACCCTGAGCCCAGTTTCTCCTGTGAACTGGGGCCAATGACCGTGCCAGCCTCACAGGACCCGGGGGAGAGTCAGTGAGACTGGTCCACGAACGCGCCCAGCCTGGAGTCTAGCACAAGGGAGGCTCGTCGTCAGCATCAGCACCACGCTGACCCCGAAGCACTGATGGGCCCCCAGATGCCTCTGCGACCCGGTGTCCATGGCTTCAAACCCGCCCGCCGTCCCTCTCCCGGAATTCTCCCCTGTGGTCCAACCTTGAGCCCACACTCAGCAGCTCCACCTCTGGGGAGCCTTCCCTGAACCCCCGCTGAATCAGAGGGCTTGCTCTGGTCTCTGGACACCGCCCCCCGGCCCCCGTGACCCCTCCCCGACACCCCACCACCTAAGGGTCTTGTGAGCCAGCTCAGGCCTGGCACACCATGCACCCAGGCTCCCACCAAAGGGAGGGAGGGCGAGAGAGACAGAGGGAAGACCCAGGAATAAAGAGACCCAGAGATGCAGAGAGACAGAATGCAGATACGCAGAGGGAGACAGGAGACAGCGAGAGTTCTAGGGACCGAGAGAGACAGCGAGAGATGGAGAGGCAGGGCAAGGGGAGAGGGATGAGGACACAGAGCTGCTGAGAAAGGCTCGGACCCGACGAGACAGCTGAGTCAGGTGGCCCGAGACAGGAGATGCAGCTGGCCATAGAGGCGTCAGCCTGCCCATCCGTGCCCACCCGGGGCCCGGGGTCCCCGGGGAGGTCAGCTGGGGTGGGAGAGACCAGCCTCACCCCCAGGGAAGCAGCCGTCCGTCCCCTCGGGCTGGAGAAAGACGCTCGGGGGAAGGAGAGTGACTGCTGGGCCAGGCCTCCCCAGGAGAGCGCCCCGGGCTCCACACGGGCCCACACCTGCCTCCAGGGTGGCTGAGGGGCAGGGGTGTCGGGTTGGGCCCCACGGGGTAGCTGTCAGCCGTTTTCAGGGGGCCTGGGCCTGGGGTCGCCCGTTCACCTCCAGCCAAGCCCTCTGTGGAGAAGGCTGGGAGCGTGTGGCCTGAGTGGGCTGGGGTCACTCTGCGAGAGGGCGGGCCTCTGGGTTGCCATGGAGACCAAGAGCCCAGCCTCCAGCTTGCCTAGGAAGCACCCACTGAGGGCCAGCACTGCCCCCACAGAGCCCAGGGGGTTCCCTGCTTTGGGGTGGGGGCAGGGTGGGAGCTCTTGGGGGGGTCTGGGGAGGAGAGAAGCCAGCTTCCACACAGCTGGACGAAAGGACGATGCCCGTTTGCCAACGAGGAAACAGAGATACAGCCTCCCTTGTCCAAGCTGCCCAGGCCTCTAAGCACGGGCCCTGAGCTTGGTCACCTTCCAAGCTGGGGCTGTTCCTTCTCCATGGGGCAGTGGGCTGGCCCCTCAGACCAAAACCATAGGCTGGGCATAGGGTAGTAGAGAGAGCTCCCCAGCGGAGAGCACAGAAACGTTCGGAGGAAAGGGCACCTTTCCCTAATGTGCACAACGGCCTCAAAGGCCGTAGAAGCTCCAAAGGCAGTGGCCCAACCCAGGGCTATCAGGGAGGGCTTCCTGGAGGAGGAGGCAGCACGGACCCCCGAGTCCGAGGGGAAGTAAGAGTCTGCTGGGCAGCCGATGAAGGGAAGAGCGCTTGGGGTCCCCCTCATTCGTTACCCCCGCGGCTGCCCCCAGGACTCGGAGCAGCCCTGCTGAGTGGTGTGGGGGAGGGTCCACCCTGGAGAGTGTCTCAATCAGTCCAGGCCCCACTCTTTCTGTAAATGACACCCCCTTCTAAGAGCCGGGCCAGGTGGTCCCTGACCCCCTGCTCTGCTTCCCTGCCCTCCCCTTCACGCTCTGAGCCAGGCCAGGCAGAGGCAGAACTAACCACGCCATCCCCGCCCCCCAGCCTTCATCCTGCTCCTGCTCAGTTAATGCACTTGATTGAAACAGTTCAGTGGAGGCCAGGCCTGTGTCCACGTGTGTCCTGAGGGGAGGAAGGCTGTTTTAATCACTGACCGGTAATTGAAGCTCACAGAGGAAACTCAGACGGGGACAGTGGCCAGAGGGCGATGGGGCTGAGGGTTTAAAGGAGGATGATTCTGGCATCTGGTAGGAAGGTAGTCATCAGGCCTGGCAGCAGAGGAGGGGATCTGGCCCACTTCAATTTCAACAAAGTTGGGGTGGGGTGGGGTCGGGGTGGGGGGCAGATGGAAATGCCAAGAGGAGATGTCTAGGGAACCCTTCCAGGTCAAGGCCCACTCAGGTCTAGGCTCCGAGGTGCCTGGCTGAAGTTTGGTCTGGGAGGGCAGGTCCTTGTCGGGCGCAAATTCCCTCAAAGGCATCCGTGGAACCTGGCGGGTGGGCGTATTGAGGATGAGCACCGAGGATCCAGAGCCGTGACGGGGTCCGAGGCCCCGGTAGCAGCGCAGGGGACCCCTCTGGTTCTGGGGCTGCCGTCAGTCTTGCTGCCAGCTCGCAGTCGGCCGTGTCCAAGGCTCGCCTTGCTGCCCACCCAGCTAAGAACCGGGCTGAGGCCGCCAACCACCGGCAGACCCTCCGTCCCACAGGCTGGTCCTGGTGCCCTGGGTTTGGGACGAGGCTCCTCCAGGCCATGTTTGGCTCCCTCTCTCCTGCCCTCCTCCAAGACACACCCAGGTGAGACGACCCCAGGACAGTCAGGAAGGTCAGTCTGCTCACACACGCGTGGGCAGGAGCCCCAACTCGGGCTCCCCAGATCGTGCCCCAGCAGAGCAGGGGTAGCAAAGGTCCCATTTCACAGATGGGGCACCCGAGGCATCCAGGCCCCGGTGTGCTGAGACCCCAGGCTCCTAGGCGGCCGCGGCCACTATGATGGCTGAGCTCGAGGGTGGGCTGGATCCCAGGAGCTCCCTACCCCACTGGGGCACGCAGTGGGTACTTTGCAAACAGTTAGAAAGATAAGGTGCTGCCTGAATCTGCCCGGATCCAGAAACTCTGATCGTGTGGTGGCAAGAGCAGGTGGGGTTGAGGTTCCACAGGGGCTCGAGCTAGGACCCCTCCCCTCCAGGACCTGCAGGAGACCCCTGCCCCCCCGGCCTGGGCACCGGCAGAGCTCACCTGCTGCACCCCTCCACCGGGACCCCTGCCCCACGGCACGCACAGGTGCTTCCTCCCACGGATCTGCAGACTCACACCGTCCCTGCCGGGCCCTGATGCTCCCCGCTTATCACACTTGAATAGTCGCCGGGGCCGGCTCCCTGCTCGGGAAGGAAGGGTTTTGCTGCCATCTGCGGGTGGTTCGCCTCTCTGGTGGCTCAGCTGGTAAAGAATCCGCCTGCAAGGCAGAAGACCTCGGTTCGATTCCTGGGTTGGGAAGATCTGCTGGAGAAGGGATAGGCTACCCACTCCCGTCTTCTCGGACTTCCCTGGTGGCTCAGACATTCAAGACTCTGCCCAAAATGTGGGAGACCTGGGCTTGATCCTTGGATTGGGAAGATCCCCTCAGGAGGGCATGGCAGCCCACTGCAGGATTCTTGCCTGGAGACTCCCGTGGACAGAGGAGCCTGGTGGGCTACAGTCCACGGGGTCACAAAGAGTCTGACACAACTGAGTGACTGAGCACGGCATGGCCGGTGGTTTGCCAAAGAGATGGGAAAGGGAAAGTGAGCCGCTCAGTCGTGTCCAACTCTTTGTGACCCTTTGGACTGTACAGTCCATGGGAGTCTCCGGGCCAGAACACTGGAGTGGGTAGCCTATCCCTTCTCCAGGGGATCTTCCAGACCCAGGGATTGAACCCGCGTCTCCTGCATTGCAGGCAGATGCTTTACCATCTGAGCCACCATCAGATGGTTAACATCACGATGAGGCCCTTTAGAAGTGGAATCGGGAGGCGGAGGAGAAGGCCAGAGTGGTGTGACAATGTGGCCAGACCCTGCTGGCTCTGGGGGTGGAGGACTGTGATCCAGGAAGTGTGGGCACCTCTCGATGCTGGGGAAGGACCTGGCTTCTCCCCGGGAGCCTCCAGAAGGGGCAGGGGCCTGCCCACGCCGTGAGTTTAGCCAAGGGGGACCCCGCCAGACTTCTGATCTCCAGAACAGCAGGATAATATGCTTGTGTTGCTTTAAGGCATCAGGTCTGGGGTGGTTGGTTTCAGCAGCCTCAGGAATCTAGCTCTGTGTTCTCGAGAACCAGAAACGTTGCCGGTGGACGAAGGCAGCTCCCTCCACTTCCTGGGGCCTCAGTCTTCCTAGCTGTAAAGAGAATTGTGTACCCGTTTAGAGGCTGATTTCCCTTTCCCAGGACTTACCAGCCAGCATAAGGATGCTATGTGGGAGAGCAGACAACTCTGGACTCAGGGGCCTGTCTGGGTTGCCGTGACAACCATCTCCAGGCCTGGTGGGGCTGGGATGGGGCGGGTAACACTGGCGAGAATCTGTGACAACTGTGCTGCCCTCGCCAAGGGCTGGTGGTCAGGGAAGAGAGACCAACCTTTACATGCATGCATACTTCTCTCTCCTTCCCGGTCCAAGCGGGCCCCACCCCCATACTCTGCCCCGTGTACCCAGCTGACACCCGATGCCTTCACATGGGGGCAGTCCACGGAGCTTCTCACACTAGATGTTGGCAAAGACGCCGCCTGCCAGGGCAACGCCAGCCCCGCCCCACCTTCACCCTCGGCTCCTAGCTCTCTCGACCCATGAGAAACGACTGGTGGCGATCAAGACAGACCCCGCACCTGCCCATCTGTCCACCTCTGCCTTCTCTCGCCGCCCACGGACCCTTCCAGCAGCTTCTTCACAAGCTCTCCCAGCGTCTGCCCAGGAATAAGCGGATCGGTTCCCTGCTCACCGCCCCGGGGTGGGGTGGGGGGCTCTGGGATGACCTCTGGGTCCCTCTGACGCGGTTCAGCCCCCACCCCCACCGTGCCTCTGCTCAAGCCCCCCCACCCCCGGCCCTGGCCCGGCTGCCCCGGGCTGTGCCCCGAGCTCTCCTAGCTCCGGCCCTTTGTGCCCGCTGGGCCCACTCCTGGGAGCTTTTCTTCCTCCGGGAGTCACGCCATCTGTGTCTTCCGTGACCCCCTTCTGTACTGCGCCCGCCCCCACCCCGTCCCCCTCGGAGGCCCTGGAACCCGCTCCCCATGAGGACAGACACTCGTGGCCAGTTGCCCTCACCAAAGGCGGGTTCACAGCTGCCCGGCCCCCCTTAGGCCAGTCCCTAGAAGAGCAGCTGTCCCCAGCCCGTCACTGGATGGAAGACAGGATGAAAGCCCCCGCCCCACCACCGGGAGGAGGAACAAGGGGACTGAGGCCCCGGACCACCGCTCCCCATGTCCTGGGGCCCAGCCTGGAGCTGAGGCCCTCCTCCGGGCGGCGGGCCCTCTGCACTCAGGGAGAGGTCCAGCTCTCCCGCAGGTGTCTGCCTGCCTCCCGGGAGCTCCAGGCCTGAGTCCCGGGGACGCTGTGGGTGGGAAGTGTGGGGGCTCTCACAGGGCGCCCAGCCGAGGCCCAGTCCTGGCCGGTGTCTCGTCCATGAGCCGTGTGACCGCAGCAAGGGCCCCACCTCTCTGACTGTTCTCACTGAAAGGCAGGTGTGTCCCACCGCTCCCGGGAAGGGTCCCCTCTGTGCTCCGTCCTGGGCTCGGCTCAGAGGCTGCGTGTGACTCGCTGCTGGTCTGCTGACCTCTCTGGGCCCGAGATGGCGGTCTCCCACTCACTTCCCTGTGCGCTCACCACCACTATGATCTGCTCACTGTCTACTCACCATCACTACAATCTACTGTCTACTCACTTTCACTACAATCTCACACTCACCATCACTACTATCAACTCACTCTCTACTCACTATCACTGCAGTCTCACACTCACCATCACTACTATCAACTCACTCTCTACTCACTATCACTACACTCTCACACTCACCATCACTACTATCTACTCACTGTCTACTCACCATCACTACAGTCTCACACTCACTGTCCCTGTGCGCTCACCATCACTACAGTCTACTCACTGTCAACTCACTTTCACTACAACCTCACACTCACACTCGCCATCACCACACTCTCCCACTCGCTGTCCCTGTGCTGGGGAGCTGGCAGGAGCCCTGGAGCCCTTCCCAGCTGAGACCAAGTCTCTGTGCCTGTCCCAGCCTCAGCTTCCCCATCTTTCTGGCGACCACAGTGAGGCACGTGAGGATTAAATGGAAGAACACGTGAGTGCCTGGCACTCTCTGGCAGCTCTCAGGGCTGGGAGACACACCGCTGTCCTCCAGGGCTGCCCTGAAGCCTGAGGGGTGACAGGCAGGAGACTTGGAACGCCCTCACCCCAAAGCCCTCACTGTGTTTACCCCAGAGCAGGAAATCTTGGTTGTTGTTAGGAGTCAGGGCTGAGGTTGATGGAGAAACTACAGGAAGTTCAATGTGCATTTCAGACAAAGGGGGAATAGTTTTTAGCACAAACATGCCCCTAATGTTTTGGAGCAGGAAATGACCACCCTCCCTAGTATTCTTGCCTGGAAAATCCCATGGACAGAAGAGCCTGGTGGGCCACAGTCCATGGGGTCGCAGAGAGTCAGACACACGCCCCTAATGCCCATAATGCCGGTAATGTTTAGGACGGTATCCCACTAAGGAAGCATTCCTCATTCATCTGAAAGTCACCCTTAGAGGGTGTGTCTTCATTGCCTTTCAGCCCTGCGCAGTGGTCTCACAGGTGCAGACCCCACCAGCTGAGAAAGCCCCCCGGGGAGCGTGGTGGTGAGCGGGTCCCAGCCTGGGCCCCCCGCCGGCAGGGACGCGTCCACCCCCCCCCCCCCCCGGGCTTGCTTCGAGGCTGAAGTTCGTGGGATGCCCACGAGGTGGCGCCGTCGGGCCACGGGCGCCGGTCCTCCGCGTCTCCTGCCGGAGGCGCCCCAGGGGCCCCTACAGAGCCCCTCCTCTGGGCAGGGGGGGCCCTCCTGGGACAGATCTTGTCCCCTCGACCCCCCGGCCAGGAGGGGGACCCAGGCGCTGAGGGGCTGGAGGAGGGGGCAGGCCTCCTCACCCCACCCCCAGGAGAATTTCACTCCCTCCTCACTCCCCTGTCTCTCCTATCCCAGTCTCTGTCCGTCTGTCTCCAGGTCTTTCTGCGGGTCTCTCCCTCCATCCAGCCCTGGGACCTCTGATACGGGTCCCCAGCCCTCTGACCTGGGCGGACACAGGGCCTCCCAACACCCTGTCCCTCCCTGCCCCCTGGGGGTGAGCAAGGCCCAGCTCAGAGCCCCGAGGCGCACATGGCAAACACCACCGTGATGGTTCACCGGGAGGCCTGGGCCGAGCAGGCGCTGGGCAGGGGCCCAGAGGGCAGGGGCTGCGGGGTGGCGAGGAGACCCTGTAGGACACCGGCCTTCCCTCCCTGAGCACCAGCCGTGTCCCAGGGAGGCTGATCCCCACGGCAGGCGTGAAGCTTGAAACCGTGCCCTCTGCTTCTCAGGGCAGAGCCCGAGACGCGGGGAAGCTGAGTCGGTGACCTGACCTGGGGGGCAGTGAACTCAGGCATGAACGAATGCACGGCATTGTCTGGACTCCTCAGTGGGGGCCGGAGAGACCCCAGGTAGTGTGCAGCCCCCGCCAGCTCTGAGCCTGCAGGTCAGGGGGAAGGGCCGGCTTCATCAAACCAGCTGGACGAACGACCCCAGGGCCCAGTCCCCCAGCAGCAGGCAGGCGAGCCTGTCTCCCGGCTCTGTGCACGGGGAAGTGCAGGACATGCGTGCGGCACGTCCCAGCAAGTCCTGGAGGGAGTCCTCGGCCTTCTCTCTGCTGTGACCCCGGCCCCAGAGCTCTGCCCAGGTCCAGATGGCAGGGGCCTGGGGGCTCAGAGGGCACCCTTCAGGCCCCCTCAAGGCCACTTCACACCACAGTGGCCAAATGCACAGGTTTGGTGGCCTCTATGCCTGCAGGAACATCCAGGAGGCCTGCGTGTGTCTAGAGGCCTGGAGGCCCTCCAGCCCGTCCACCTGGGCCAGAGCCTCTGCGGCCGAAGGTACCTCACACATGGCCACACGGACCACCACTTCCTTAATGGAGTGTCAGACCAGGAGACTTGGAAGTGGCCTGATTAATGCAGGCTGCTCTGCCTGTCACCCAGCCAGGAAACGCTGCTGTGACCTGTTCATCTTCCGCTGAAAGTCCCCAGAAGCAGAGGCAGTGGGCTGGTGCAGGGGTCGGGGAGGGGGGCCCGCACGGGCTTGAGAAGGGCGCTGGCACCCAGAGCTGGAGCTGGTGCCTTCCAGGAGCAGGGTGCTCCCTCCTCAGGAAGACGGGGCGGGCCGTGGAGGATATAGGAGAGCACCAAGGCCAGGGTCTGGGCTGGAGGGACAGTGGGCCGGGCGAGCCGTGTGGAGCCAGCCCCTAACAGCGGTCCCCAGTTTCATGGAAGACAATTTTCCACTGACCGAAGAGGGGGTGGTTCAGGATGGTTGGAGCACGTTACCTCTGTTGTGTATTTTATTCTACTTCTGTTACATCAGCATCACCTCGTCATCAGGCACCAGATCCTGGAGTTTGGGGACCCCTGCTCTAGCAGACCAGAGCCCGACATGGAAAGTTCTGGCGTCAGGTCAGCACTCCCCAGCCCACCCCACCCCACCCCGCCTCGTCCCCCTTCCTCCACACGCCTCCCCTCCATCGGAAGGCCAGAGGCCCCCATCCCCAGCGTCCCTCCTCAGGTGTCCTCGGGTGGCCCCCGGCTGTGGGCTCACACTGACTTTCTTGGCTGGAAGGTCTGGGTCCACAGGGTTGCGTCCTCGTCACCTCCATGGGTCCCCAGGGCAGCGTCCCCGTGCGTCCAGGCAGGGCCCAGCGCGCAGCAGGACCAGAGGATGGAGCGCAGCCACCGTGGGCATGGACGCTGGAGTCAGTGTCCCCACGGCCGCAGCAGCAGCTCTGAGGCCCTCCTGGACACAGGAGGGCCCCCTGGACACGGAGGAGGGTCCCTGCAGTGGTGACGTGTCCAGCCACAGCCCTGCCCCCCACCCCGTCACCCTCCATCCTCTCGCCCTGATGCCCCGGGACGCTGCGAGTGGGCATCGCTCCCTTGGGGCAAGTCCTGGCCATGCAGTCCTACCCTGAGCACTGCCCTCGCTCGGTCCCCCTCAACCCTGAGTGCTGGCCTCTTACAGAGGCAAGAACTGAGGCCCAGATGGGCACCGTGGCTCTGCCGGGTCACACAGTCTGGAAGCAGCGGAGCTGGGACTGAAACCCTGGTCTGGCTCCGGATGCGGGGCACTGACCTCAGGACCATCCCGCCTCCCATGTCCCAGCTGTCCTGAGCCTCCGGAGCGGCTCCCTCCCGGACAGTCCTCAGTGGGTGTCAAAGGAGGGGAGGCCTGGTCTCCATTCAACTCCAGGTGAAAACAATTCACCGCAGAGACATAACGTGGAGGCGGTTCTGTTACAAACCACGGCTTCTCTGGGTCAGAGATACAGCCTCCCTTGTCCAAGCTGCCCAGGCCTCTAAGCACGACACCCGACTCCCACAGCCGGGACCCCCGAGGCCCCAGCCTGAGAAAGTCAGGGACCCAGGAAAGGGGTGAGGGCAGAGCAGGAGGCCACGTGGCCTGGACTCCCACTGCGGGGTGGGGGCCACAGTCAAGGTGCACAGGATGGGGCCGGCCTCGGAGGGCTTGGGGCCGGTGGCTCGGGGGCCCCAGCGCTAGGGAAGCCGGGAGGCAGACAGATATTTCCTCATGGGGCTGCAGAGACTGTGGGAGGGGAAATCGGGGCAGCTCGGGGGCCCTGGGTAGGCCGGGGACTGGAGACCCGCTGGTGCTCAGGTTTGGAGCCTGACCGCGAGCACCTGAATTCCAAAAGAAGCCCCCGGAGCAGCTCCACTCACCACTGAAAAGCAGGCGGTGTCTTGGGGTCCCTTTCTCCTGAAGAATTTGTGGTCGATTCGTCTCCATAGTCAGTTTATTCTAACCATGAGCTGGAGTTCTCACAGTGACCTCGCTCACGCTGCACACGCGTCTTTAGCGTCTCTGGCCGAGCCAGATGGCAGCTGCATTCTGCGTGTTCACATGCGCCCTGAGAAGCGGCTGAGGTGCCCACAGCATCTGCCCAGCAGGCCCCCCACAGGCCCTCAGTGACTCAGGACATCTGCAACCACCCCACTTCCGAGTAAGGTCAGCTTCTGAAGCCCTGGGGTCAGGGTCTGGGGGACACGGCCCAGCCCATCACAGACAGGCCCACAAACCTGACCTCCTGGCACGAGCTGTTCTCCTTGGGATGGTGTGAGTGAAACACGTGGCTTTTCCGTGATGACCACCGTCGGTGGCAGGAAAAGGAGACCCCTGC
This sequence comes from Giraffa tippelskirchi, assembly GCF_054371585.1. NCBI lineage: Eukaryota > Metazoa > Chordata > Mammalia > Artiodactyla > Giraffidae > Giraffa > Giraffa tippelskirchi. The sequence goes on from NC_137275.1 coordinate 2,721,259, forward strand.
CCCCCACAGGCACACCCCCAGCGCGTTAAGAGCAAAAGTCTTGGCAAGAAACGTTGGTAAATTCTGTGCAGTGGGTGATGGATTTCTTTGAGGGTAAAATGAGAGAATCGATGCCGTGCGTGTGGCTTTTTCAGCTCTGTTCTCCTCTGCATGGTGACCGTGCCACAAACCACTTAAGTGAAGTGAAGTCGCTCAGTTGTGTCCGACTCTTTGCGACCCCATGGAGAAACCAACCAGGCTTCTCCGTCCATGGGATTTTCCAGGCAAGAATACTGGAGAGGGTTGCCATTTCCTTCTCCAGGGGATCTTTCCGACCCAGGGATCGAACCCAAGTCTCCCGCATTGCAGGCAAACACTTTACCCTATGAGCCACCAGGGAAGCCACCTCCATTAAGCTGACATGTACGCTCAGGAATAGAAAAATGACTTTTTTTATGGCATTTACTGCTCAGACCTACTCACTCAGCTGACGGGACAGTGCCCCGTGGAGAATGCAGCTAGCTTTGGGCTCCCCCACGCCGTTTGGTCGTGTCTGGAAGACCCCACAGGGACTGCACCGGCCACCTCGTCACCCATTCCTGGGGTTCTAGAATATTCTAACACACTGGACAACTCCATCGGAAAGAGCCCAGGGTGACATGGTATATTTGCAGTAACTTGCTATGGGAAGTATTCAATTTTATTCTGCTTTTTCCCTGCAGCATCTTCTGTAAAACCAGAGCACAGCCAGGGGGAGGTGAGGGTATAGAGGCCAACGTGCCTCATCACCAGGGGGGCCAAGGGGACAGAAGATCCCAGGGAGGGGTCACTGCTGTTGCCCATCTAAAGAGCTGCTATGGGGACAAGGGGGCTCAAGCACGTTGTGTGGGCTCTGTCATGGGGATGCAGCTAGAGTCAGTACGTGGAGCTTCTAGGGAGGTAGATAATGGCCAGCATACACCATTGTGTGGAAAGGGCAAACTTGAGAGGTAGTGAGCTCACCATCCTCAGAGGCATGCAAGCTGAATCTGGTCAGCCATGTACTGGGAAGTTAGTGAAAAGCACCCAGTGGATACAAAATTGGTGTGGAGGGCATGTAAAGTGAGAGCTGGGTGGTGAGAGGCCAGGAAGGGGGTTCCTGCAGGGACACAGCTCTGATGACCATCTTGACTCACTGTCAGGCTTCCAGGGCGGCTGGTGGCACTTTTCCTGCTTTACCGAAGGGAAAGCTGAGTTCCTGCGAGAGCACAGGGTGAAGCCCCTCGCTCTGCAGGCTTGTCTCCAGGGAGAGGCTTCCAGGTGGGAACCCCACCCCCACCCCGCTCTCCACCAGGCCTGGGGCCCGCCCGGCAGGGAGAGCTGGGAGGGGAGGAGGAGACAGGGACCGAGGGAGGGGGTGGGGGCAGGCGGGTCTGGGCAAGGTGCGGCAGAAGTGCCAGGAATGATGATTGCTTCAGCCTGCGGGCGGGGTGGGGAGCCCCTCCCGCCACCCCTCCAGGCAGAGCGGCTGGGCCTGGGCTCCCAACAAGCCGCCAGCCTCCACCCTCCAGTGGTGAGATCACGGGCTGCGTCCACACGTCCTGCCAGCCCCCCGCCCCCCCCCTCCCGTAATGGGGAACAGATGCTCCCAGAGGGGCCCGAGCGGGGAGGGCTGGCTGCAGGGGCGCTGGCTCCCAGGACCCAGCCGGAGGGCATGGAGCTCCCTGGGGGCCCCTCATTGACAACCTCACCACGGCAAAGCGAGGGGACGCCGTGTCCACTTGGTAGAGGAGAATCGGGAGACGCGGGGACACTGGCGCTGGATGCAGGGCGGATCCCAAGCTCGGGTCCTGGGGTCCACTCAGTGTCCACTCCACGTCCAGTCTGCGTCCACACAGTGTCCACTCCATGTCCACTCAGTGTCCACTCCGCATCCACTCCGTGTCAACTCAGCAAACACTCTGCATCCACTCCGCGTCCACTCCACGTCCAGTCTGCGTCCACTCATTGTCCACTCCGCATCGACTCAGCAAACACTCTGCATCCATTCTGCATCCACTCCGCGTCCACTCTGCATCCACTCTGCGTCCATGGCACATCCACTCACTGTCCACTCTGCATCCACTCCACATCCACTAAGTGTCCACTCAGCGTCCACTCCATGTCCACCCTGTGTCCACTCCGCGTTCACTCAGCGTCCACTCAGTGTCCCCCGCTGGCCACTCACCACGTCCCTCTCCAGGACCACCCTCCCTCCTGCGAGGCAGCATCACCTAGGCAGGCCCCACCTGGCCGACGGGCTGGAGGGACCGGGGCAGTCTAGAGGCGGCCGCTTCCTGCTTCCTTCCCTCCCTGGGGCGGCAACACCTCATCTCGGATCCAATCTGAGCGCAGAGGCCGCAGACACTCAGCGAGACCCTCTCACGTTCCTTCTGGGCGGGCAACGGAACCGCCTTTCAAACTCAGTTCCCAGAACAGTTGACGGAGCACCTCCTTCCCGGGACCAGGCTGCGTCCTGCCCTGTTGCAGGGGGCGGGCGGGGTGAGCAAGGCAGCGGGCGAGCAGGGCACACGACACACGGGTGGAGGGTCTGGCGCGAGGGGCGGGTGATCAGCGCTACGGAGGACATGAAATGGGAGGGAGCCTGGGGTGCGGGCGGGGTGATCAGGGGACGGGGACCTTTACACGAGGACCTAGGGACACCAGGGGTGAGCAGGGAGCCCCAGCACCAGGCATGGCCGGAAGCGAAGGCCCCGAGGAGGGAGGCCCCTCTGCGTTTCAGGGCCGCGGGCATTGCACTGTCTCCCGCAGCCCAGACCTTTAGATGGTGTCAGTGACCACAAACTGGGGCTTAGAACAACCCCGTTTTAGTCTCTCTCGGTCCTGGAGGTCAGAGGTCAAAACCAAGGTGTGTCGGGGCCGGGGGGCTTGCTCCCTCTGGCGTCTCTGGGGGTTCTCCCAGCGGCCGGTGGCCACCAGCGTCCTGGGCGCCAGCCTCTGCCCCCGTCCCCATGCGGCTGTCTCTGCTCCCAACTGTGACGTCCGCCCGCTTCTCTTATAGGGACCCTCTGGCCGCACTCTGAGCCCATGGGCTGATCACCCAGGACACCCTCCCCATCCCAAGGTCCTTAAAAGCCCTTAAAGGCAGCGTTTGCAGGGTCCAGGGATAGAAGGTGATGCCTCTGAACAGGGCCGTTTTCAGAGGACGGGCCAGGGCCAGGGTCGAGTCCCCTCCCCGCCCCCACCACTGGGTGCCGAGTGAAGGCGGTTGGTGAGTGACAGTGAGGCCCAGCGGGCACAGAGGGCCCAGCAGCCTGGCGGCCGTGGACACTCGTCCCCCGATGTTGCCACACTCCCAGCTGCTCGGCAGCCAGGGGCCCGCTGTCCACCGCCAGCTTACACTCTGCGGCCCGAGGCCCCCTCCTTCTCTGTGCCCCTCTCCCCCGTAGGGCGGCTCGAGGTGGAGCAGGGCCGGGCAGGATCGGGCAGGGACGCTGGGGGTCTCTGTCCCTGGCGTCTGGGCCCCCTGGGGCTGTGCGTTGAAGGAGTGTGGCTCCTCAAACGTGGGGGAAGGCGGTGTGCCCGGTGTGACGCCACCGCACGCTGACGGCCAGGTGACCTGTGACGCCCAGCCCAGGGGACTGAGGGGCGGTGCTGTCGTCACCTGAAAAATACAAAAAAGAAACTAATGGTGAATGCGGTGAGCATCCTGACTCTGCCGCAAACAGCTGTGGGACTTGGTGGGCCCACAAGTCACAGGCCTGGCCAGACGCAATTGAGGGGCCCTCTTCAAGGAAAAAGACACACAATTATGAATGCAAAAATCAGAGCAAAGGTGAGAATTAAGTTACAAGTAGGAAGAATCACAAAACGTTATCCTTTCTCTCAAATTGACAAATACCTCAGATACTAAAAAATCTAGGAAACAAACAAACAAACATGACTTTTGTTACCCTTGACAGCGTGAGTGACATTTTCTCCTCCATTTTCTGTGTCCGCTCTGTTACGACCGCGTCATACGACAATCCTGTGCTCTCATTTCCTACAAGATAACTCGAGCTTCCCTATCAAGGGCGACTTGGTTTTGGTCATTGCTGGTACAGGACGTTGTCTGGTTCCGTTGTTTCTTGGGGCCTCACCACTCATTACTGGGAACTGCAAAAAGACTCCTCGGGGCTAATTGGATTATTCAACAGTCTGTCCCCGGCTTCTATTCGAAATGCGGAGACGCGTCTCTCCGCTTCGGAACCTCTGCAGCGGGCCTGGTCCGAGCTCGGCCCTGGATCTAACTCACTTCTCTGCGTCGGGCTGGCTTCTCCAGGCTTCACCGCCAGCCTTTGCGGCCCTCATTTCACGTTCCGGCCATTTTACCTGAGTGTTTTTTTTTCTCAGTTGCCTAAGAGATAAATTCAAAGTTGACAATAAGGCAGCTTTGATGTCAGTCCAACCCGGGAATCTGCGATTTCTCACTTGTTTCAGTAAAGCGCTCCAAACTGTCTTGGCAAATCACAGCTGAAACAGCTCTGGGGCAGGCTTTCCTGTCTGGCTGGCGTTCGCCCCTCCCCCAGGCGTGGGAGCACTTCCCTTCCCGTCCTGGGGAGGCTCTGACCCCACAGAGCCTCCCCAGGACCACCCCCACCCCGGTGCTCCCGGGCCCCCTGGGCGTCAGCCACGGACCGCAGGCCCGCCCGGGACTTGCTTTGCTCAGTGAACCGGCCACGTCAATTGGCGGGACGTGGACACTCATGGGACCTTCCCCTATGACGCACGTCCCGGTCATTGCTCATCCACGTGTCCCTAGGCGGACTGACTCTGCCGGGGGTGGGAAGGGTCCACCGTCTAACCGTGGCTGTCCAGGGGACCAGGAACACTGGACAGCCGGGTCCCTCCTCCCTACGTGGGGGGACCAGCGTGCTCGCAGGCAGGTTGCGTTTCTGCCTCGGTGGGGACCCAGGCAGGGGCCTCCCTGTGTCCTGGCAGAAGCCCCCAGGGCATGACCAGGGTGGGGGGCAGCGGTTAGCCAGGAGTCAAAGTCTCCAAGCAGCAGCGGGCAGTCCTGGCAGGATACAGGAGCGCGGCCTTGAGAACAAACAGGTGTGGGTTCTAATCCCCTGAGACCCTCCAATGGCTGACCCCAGGCAGGTTGCCCTGCGGTGTAGAAGGCAGAGGAGGGTGCATGTTCGGCAAGGCAGAGCCCTGGCGAGAAAACAGGCCAAGCGGCTGGCCCGGGGGCTGCCCACTCGAGGCCACTGGTTTCCCTCCTAAACCCTTGTGCAGAGAGCAGGGAACGGAGTGTCCCTCCTTCACGTTCCACCAGATGGTGCAGCCCACCTCCGCCCAGAATCTGGGCCACGGGCAGCTGCTGGCCTCCTGGCGGCCGGCGGGGCCGGGACAGCTGCTCGCCAGCCCCAGGCCCGTAATTGCTTGAGGATGCTGCGGTCTGGAGCTCTGCTCAGCTTCCCAGGAGCGGCTTGGAGCTCCTTGCCAGCGCCTTGCAGGTGGCCCAGCAGCCCCCGCTCTGCCTGGGCTCAGCCGGCCCCTGGACCGAGGGGAAAGGCTGGCGCTGGGCGAGAATAGCCCCACCAGGTCCTGTCGCATCTTGGCCGGAGGACCGAACCCACCACGCCTGCTGCCCTGGGCCCTGGGAGAGCCCGGCAGGGAGTGCAGGGGTCTGCGTGCAGCTCACCTCAGCCGTCAGCCCCGCAGGCTGGGAATGGGGGTCGAGGGGCCCGCAGCCAGAGAGGGAGGACCTCTCCTGCCCCCTCCTCCCCCGTGGAGGTTCCCTGTCCCCCACCCAGCGCCGAGCTCCCAGCACCTGAAGGAAGGGAAGGAGGAGAAAGCAGCCCCCACGTCCTCATCCATCACTCAGCCCAGCAGGCACATGTGTCCGTCCAGCCGTGGAGGCTGAACAACGCTGCCCCGTGCTGTCCACGCCCGAAGCCCTGGAATCTGTGATGTGCGATCTGTCAGGGCAACGGTGACCTCCCAGGTGTGACCAAGGGAAGGGTCTTATGACAGGGGGAGGAGGGTATCCCGGATCAGGTGGGCCCCACATATTCACAGGGTCCTCGTAGGAAGGAGGCAGGAGGGTCAGCGCAAGAGAAGGAGGTGGAGCAGAGGTCAGCAAGAGGGGACACCGCGCTGCTGGCTCTGAAGACCGAGGAGGGGCCACGAGCCAAGGACTACGGGCGCCTCTAGAGAAGACAAGGAGACAGCTCCTTCCTGGACCCTCCGTAGGAACCGGCCCTGAGACCCCTGGAGTTCAGGACTCTGGCCTCCAGGCTGTACGAGAGGATGCTCGTGTTACTGTTGTGGTGACATGTCCCAGCGGCCGCAGGAAACAAAGGTACCAGCCCCCACGCCAGCTCTTCCTCCCTGCCTTCAGTCTGGTCCCAGCCTGGCCTTGGAGCTTGTTGTCCGATCGGGTGGGCAAGACCTGTCCTGCTGAAAAGTCAATGGACCCCAGAGAGGGTCCTTTAAAAGGGGAAGCGCTAGCGGTGTCCGAGCGCTGGACGCTGGCTGGGCACTCAGCTCCTCGGCCCACCAGGCAGGGACTCCGAGGCTGGGGGTGTAAGAGAGATGCAGACCGGGGGGGTGGGGGGCCCGAGGGTGGAGCGGGGTCACTGGGCCTTCCTGCCACAGGAACTGAGCCGGGTCCAGCACCAGGAAGGCTGTCAAGGGGACCAGGCTGAGGGCACGGACCCAGAGACCCTGGGGAGGGCGGAAGGCCAGGCCCAGGCCCTCCACGGCCTCCACCCCCTCTTCCCACGTCCTGCTGTCTATCTGTCCATCTTTCATTCCGTCCAGCAGAGCTCTCCCTCTGCAGGCTCCATTGATGTCTCCGCCCCCCATATTCTGGTTCATCTGGCTCGTCCTACTGTCCGTTGGGGGGCCTGGCCAGGCCCTCTCCCCACGATCAAGGACCCAGGAGGCCCAGCACCCGGAGGTGGGGTCCAGACCCAAGTGGGGCAGGTGGAGAAATCCTCACATGAGGGTCCCCGGCAAAGGCCCAGATGTGGGGAAACGGTGATGCCATCTGTGCCTGTTTACAAATGTGCTCAGGGACGGGGTGCCTGCTCACGTCCTGCTCAGGGCAAAAGGCAGGGCCAAGGGTGGACACCTGCTCTGATCCCCTCGAGCTTGGCCCAGGGCACAGAGGGGTTTGAACGTGACCTCTAGGCCAGAGGGAGTGTTGGTGAGTTTGATGTAGAGAAATTACCTGTAATAAACTCCCCGAGCCGAGGAGGCAACGGTGATGGTGAGGGGAGCTGGAGGCCAGCAAGGAAGCTGCCCCGCCCATGGGCATTGATCACAGAAGTTTTCCACGTTTTCTTGGGCCCCTCCCATGGGCCAGGCTGACCACTGAGGGTACAAGGGTGCCAAGTGGGCACCCCTTCCCCTTCCCTGAGGCTTAGCGTCCAGGACGGGAGTCGGACGTGAACCAAATAATCCCCCAAATGCACGTGGAACCACAATGGGAAGTGGTGCTCTCAGGACACGAGAAGGGCCAGGAAGGCTTCCTGGAGGCGGTGAGCAGTGAGCAGAGACTGGAAGGAAGGAGGCGTAGGACAGGAGTGGGGAAAACGCTAAACACAAGGGAATCCCTGAAGGGCAGTGACTGGGCAGGTGGGGCGGTGGGTGGATGCCCTGTTTTTCCTTCTGAGCTTTTAGAGCTGATGTCCAAGTTGACGCAGGCAACACCGTGATAGGCAGCACATATTTAAAGCAAAATAAGGAAGGAACACGGGGGAAGGAGAGCGGAAGACAGGGTCTCCGGGGTGGTGCCTTTGGGAAGGAGGAACAGCTCGGGGGTGCAGGAGCTGCGGGCGTCCCGGAAGCATCTGTCCAGGGCAAGGGGGGCGAGAGGCGGGGGTCTCTGCAGGGCGGCGTGGACCTGCCCGGTGCCTGCAGCTTCCTTTCGTGGGCTGGCCTTCCCAGGTCTCGGGTGTGAAACAGGGATGTGGAGATTATTAGCCCTCAGCCTCCCAGGTGCCCAGAGGGAGGCAGGTGGCCTGGGCTCCTCACTCGGAGCGCCTTTCAGCATCAGACAGAGAACAAACCCGGCCCAGCCGAGACACGCTGCAGACGCCCGCGTGCTTCAGCCTGGGCCGTGACCCCGCAGCGGACGGACGCCTCAAACATCTGGGGTTGCACCCGCAGGCCCGCAGGCGCATGTGGACGCAAGATGGGCTGTCCTGCCCAGAGAGCCTCGGCTGGGGCAGGGCCGTCTTGCCGTTTGGGGGGCTCCCCCCACCCCACCCACCCACCACAGGAGCAGCACCAGCCCATCTAGTACTGTGGGGAGGGAGCAGGTGGCGGAGATTCAAGACAGCAAGATGCAGAGCAGAACGGGGAAGGGGTGGGGTCTCAGCTCCGAGAAGGGGGCCTGACCCAGGACTGGACAGAGCCTGGCTTCCTGGGTCGCTGCGGCTCCCAGAACCACGGCCCAGGGCACCTGTCCAGAGACGCACCCCCACAACACAGGCTCTCCTGGAGATGCCCCAAGTGAAAACAGCGAGCTGCGCTTGTACCACTGAGGCATCCCTGCTCTTCCCGGCAAGAGCTGACGTCCTCTGTGAGCCACGCAGAGGAACAAAAGCTGCTTTACCGGCAGGGCTCAGTCGGCCCGGCCAGCAGCTGCAGCAGATCTTCACTTCTGCGTCTTCCCACTGCAGACTTCGGTGACCAGCTCAGTGGTCATGGCGTGGGCTCCACGCGGCCTCCGTGGAATCCTGCCGCGGTCCCTCCCTGGCTGAGAAGTCTTGAGCAAGCTGCTTGCCCTCTCTGAGCCTGCGTTTCCTTGTCTGTAAAATGTGAGTTTTGACAGCATCCACCCCCATGAGGCTGCCATAAAGATGAAAGGAACAAACACTTGCAGAATACCAAGCACATTTTTAGCGTCCGATTCACGTTAGTGGGAAATACCATCAGGTGTGAAGAGCGACTTTCACCAATTGCTTCCTCTAAGCCAAGCACTCTGCACTTGATTTCACTGTCCCAGAAATTAACACTTGTTTTACTTGCGCAGAAACTAAAGCTCAAAAGTTCATGCGGCAGGGACTCAAACACAGGTATGTACATACGTATGTTAAATCAGAAATGAAAGAGGAGAAATTACAGCTGATGCCACTGAAATACAAAGGATCATAAGAAACCACTAAACAAACGCCAACTAATGAAACAACCTAGAACAAATGGATGCATCCCTAGAAACACACAACTAATAAGACTTAACCAGAAAAGAGTCCGAACAGACCTTTAACTAGTGAGAAGATGGAATCAGTAATCAAAAATTCCCCAGCAAAGAAAAGCCCAAGACAGATGGCTTCACTGGCGAATTCTACCACATATCTAATCAAGAGCTGATAGCAGCCAATATGTTCTTCAAAAAAGCCAAAGAGAAGGAAACACTTCCAAAGTCATTCTATGAGGCCAGCATCACCTTGATACCAGCTCCAGACAAGGTCACCACAAGAAAAGAAAATTACAGGCTGGCATTCCCAATGAATATAGATGCAACATTCCTCAACAAAATACTAGCAAACCGAACTCAGTAGCACATTAGAAGGATCAAACACACGGTTAAGTGGAATTTATCCTTGGGCTGCAAGCATGGTTCAACATACACAAATCAGTCTATGGGATACACCACATTAATAAGATGAAGCATAAAAATCATATGATCAGCTAAATACCTGCAGAAAAAGCATTTGACAAAATTCAACATCCTTTCATGATTTAAAAAAAAAAACCTTGACAAAGTAGGTGTAGAAAGAATGTACCTAAACATGATAAAGGCTATGTGTGACATGCCTGCAGCTAACATCATACCCACCCAGTGGTGAAGAGCTGAAAGCTTTTCCTCTAAAATCAGAAACAAAACAAGGATGCTCACTCTCACCACTTAGCCAACATAATACTGGAAGTACCAGAGAGAGCAGGCAGCCAAGAAAAAATAAATAAAAAGCAACCAGATTGGAAAGGAAGAAGAAAAACTGTCTTTGCAGATGACACGACTTTGTATTTAGAAAACCCCAGAGTCCACCAAAAAAACAAGAAAAATGTTAAAACTAACAAATGAATTTAGTACAGTTGCAGGAGACAAAATAAACATACAAAATCAGGTACATTTCTATATACTATCAGTAAATTGTCTGAAAGAGAAATTAAAGAAGCAATTCCACTTACAAAAATATCAAAAAGGATAAAATATCTAGAATACATTTAACCAAAGAAGTGAAAGATCTGTTCATTGAAAACTATAGCAGTGAAGAAAGAAGTAGTTGATGACACAAATAAATGGAAAGATATTCTGTATTCTTGGAGTAGAAGAATTAATATTGTTAAGATGTCCATACTATGTAAGGCACTCTACGGATTCAACACAATTCCTATCAAAATTCTGATGGCATTTTTCACAGAAATAGAAAAAAAACCTAAAATTTGTATAGAATCACAAAAGACCCCAAATAGCTGAAGCGATCTTGAGAAAGAAGAATAAAGCTGGAGGTATCATACTTGCTGATTTTAAAGCATATTACCAAGTTACAGTAAAATAACACATTACACTACCTCAAACTATATTACAAAGTAGTATGCTATTGGCATAAAAACAGACACATGGATCAATTAGGACAGCAGAGAGAGCCCAGAAATAAACTCATATTAAAGGACATGTATATGGTCAGTTAATTTACGATAAGTATTCGAAGAACACACAATATGGAAAGATCTTCAATAAATGATGTTGGAAAAACTGTATATCCACCTTGCAAAAGAATTGGAGCCCTATTTTATATTGCTTACAAAAACGAACTCAAAATGGATTAAAGACTTAAACTTTGGATTTAAGACCTAAAACTGTCAAACTCCCAGAAGAAAACATAGAGAAACAGCTCCTTTCTGTTGGTTTTTGTCAGTGATTATTTTGGGTGCATCTGATACCAAAAGCATGAGCAACAGAAGCAAAAATAAATACGTGGGGCTGTATGAAACTAAGAAGCTTCTGCACGGCTGAGGGGACGATCAGCGAACTGAAAAGGCAGCCTACGGAAGGGGAGAGATCATTCCCAAACTATATATAAACTATAATAGTTCCTTATGTATTTTGTATATTATAACTCAGTAATAAAAAACCCAAACAACCCAGTTTTTAAATGGGTAAAGGACCTGAATACGCATTTTTCCAAAGGACATAGAAAACAGGGCCAATGAAAAGGTGCTCAGCATCACTGATCATCAGAGGAATGCCAGTCAAAAGTATAAGGAAGCATCACCTCACCCTGTGAGGATGGCTGTTATTGAAAAGACAAGAGGCGGCAAGTATCAGTGCGGACGTGGAGAAAAGCAAACCCTCGGGCAGTATTAGTGGGAATGCAGACCCGCGCAGCCACTACGGGACATAGTGTGCGGATTCCTCAAAACTCGAAACGAGAGCTGCCGGGTGAGCCAGCAATCCCACTTCTGGGTGTATATCCAAAAGAAACAAAACCAGTGTCTCCAAGAGACTCCCGCATCCTTGTGTTTGTTGTAACATTTGTGTATTAGCAGAGTTGAGATGTGGAAACAGACTGTCAAAGGATGAATGGATAAAGAAAATACAGTATGTATATATATACACAATTAAATATTATTCAACCATAAAAAGGAAATCTTGCTATTTGTGACATGAACAAACTTGGAGGGCGTTATGCCGAGTGATATAACACAGGCAGAATAAGACTAACATTTTCTGTGTATGGTGTCACTTATAAGTGAATTCTAAAAAATACAGTCAAACTCGTAGAATCCTAGAGGAGAATGGTGGTCGCTCGGGGCTGAGGGTAGGGGAAACGCGGAGACGCAGGTCCAAGGGTCTGAACTCTCGGTTCCAAGGTAAGTAAGTTCTGGGATCTAATGTACAGTGTTGTGACTACAATTATTAATACTGTTATTCATACAAAAATGTAAAACCTATTATACATTTCAAGTTTGCTAAGAGGGGGGATCTTGAATGTTCTCACCCCAAAGGAAATTTTGTTTAAAGGTAACTGTGTGAGGTGACCTTTTGTGATAAATAACTGGACTGTGGGAATCATTTCACAACATATTCACGTATCAGAGCAGCACGTTGTATGCTTGAATCATATGGAATCTGCTCTGTGAATGATACCTCAGCACATTTGCGGGGAAAGCAGATGAATGTGTAAATAAATTGTGGCGCATCTAGAGACCATGCCTATGGAATGTTTTTTCATCCGTAAGAAGGAATGAAGTATTGATTTGTGCTACCGTATGGAGGGAATTTGAAAACGTCCTGCCAAGTAAAAGAAGCGGATTATGAACGGCCCCATGGCGTCAGACTCCATCTACGTGATATGTCCACAACGGACGAGTCCGTGTGGTTCCAGGGGCTGGGGGTGGGGGTAGAAGCCGCCTGCTAATGGGCACGGGTTTCTTTCGGATGACGGAAATGTTCTGGAAGAGACAGAAGGTGGAGGTGGCGAAACATTGTGAATGTCCTAAATGCCCCTGAATTACACCCCCTGGCATGGTCAGCTTTACGTATGTGAATTTCACCTCACCTCCATAAACACAGCAGCTGCAGTAGCTCCCAGCATCTCAGCCCAGCCCCAGGGGCATTGCCCCCTTTCCAGTGCATCCTTTTGAAGTCCCCTGGGTGGTGGTGGTGGTGGGGCTGGTGACGGTGTCATTCACGAACTCAGCTGCTATTTTCTCGGTTGCTATTTGCCTAAAAGTGTTCAATTCCACCCACCCCCACCCCCCACTCTCCAGCTTTGCTGGCTACAGGGTGGCACACATTGGTCACAGGGCCTTGCAAGCTTCAGCCACAGAGGGGGGTGTTCATGTCCACTCACCACCCTGAAGCTTCGCTGGTCGGGGCTGGCTCTGACGGGCGTAAGTCTACAGGACAGGGCTGTGAAACCTGCTCGTTCTTCCCTTTCACTCTAAACGATTCAGCTCTGAAGTGGGAGCAGAGATGGGGTCTGGCGTGGGGAGTCACAGCCCTGGAAGTAAAGGGCCCCGATATGCAATGAACTGAGCGGCACGAGTCATGTCAGTGACGGATGAAAACCTACGGGATCATGTAGGAATCCACGGCCCACGCTTTCAGAGTGTGGTGGTGCTGGTGGTGGTGGTTTAGTCACTAAGTCGTGTCCAACTCTTGTGACCTCATGGACTGTAGCCCACCGGGCTCCCCTGTCCACGGGACTCTCCAGGCAAGAATACTGGAGCAGGTTGCCATTTCCTTCTCCAGGGGGATCTTTTTGACTCAGGGATTGAACCCACATCTCCTGCACTGCAGGCAGATTCCTTACCGCTGAGCCACCAGAGAAGCCCTTTTCATAGCGTGATGAATGGTTAATCGTAAACAAGACGAAGGAAAGCGGTATTTACAAAGTCTCCGTGTACCTCCTACACAGCATTTCCTGATTCCCAAAGGAAAAGGAGCCACTCCACAGGGAGACCCCTGGCAGACCCGGGGGGGTCGCTTTAATCAAGTGACCAAAGTCGGTGTCACCAGTGCTGGGCGCAGCCAGATGTGATGAGGGTCCAGAAGCACCACCTCTGTGATTTTCCAGCCAGAGGCTAACGACTCCTGAGAAACTGACCAGTGCTCTACTGGGTCACCAAGACACACCTTGCAAAGAACAGCCGTGCGCACAAGTCTTTCTGTAACTCCCCCCGTGAGTCTCTGGAGCAGACCCCTAGCAGCAGCCTTGCAGAGGGAAAGCGTGAGCACATACCTAAATAAATCGGCGAGGCACTTAAGAGCATCTCTGCTCTGATCCACCAAGTATCGGGTGGTTGGCTGTGAGAGTGTCTCAGAGAGCGGAGCCCCTCCTGGCTCTCGCTTAAAGACGCAGGGAACTCCCCAGCCGGCACTCTGGGGAGCTGGGGCCTGAAAATGCCCTCCATTGCTTTCATTTTCCCGCAGCAGTTTCTTCTAGCACTGCTGTAACAACGTGATACAAGCGAGGTGGCTTCAACAGCAGAAATCTAATTCTGGGGCCAGAAGTCAGAGGTCAAGGGGCTGGCAAGGCTGGCTCCTTCTGAGGTGGTAAGGGATACTCCTCTAGGCCTCCTCCTCGGGGGTCTGAGGGTTCCTCAATCGTGTCATGCTAGGCCTCCACCTTCACCTGCACGTGGCCTCTTCCCAGCGTGCACGTCTGTGTCCCCATTTTGCCTTTTTATAACAATACCAGGGGTTTCCCAGGTGGCTCAGTGGTAAAGAACCCACCTGCCAATGCAGGAGATGCGGGTTCAATCCTGGGTCAAGAAGATCCCCTGGAGAAGGAAACTGCAACCCACTCCAGCGTTCTTGCCTGGAGAATTCCATGGGCAGACAAGCCTGGCGGGCTACAGTCCATGGCATTGCGAAAGAGTCAGACACGACTTAGCAACGAAAGAACAGGAACAAAGCACATCAGACATACTGGGCCGGGGGGGGGGGCGGGCAGGGGGGCGGGCGGGGCCCACCGGCTCCAGCAGGACCTCCTGTTCTTAACAACTAGTTACATCTGTGTTGAACCCTGCTTCCCTCTGAGGTCAGTTTTGAGATCCTGGGGGTTAGGGCTTCACCATGAATTTGGAGGAGACACAATTCCACCCGTGACATTTCTCTTCCAGTCCAAAGGGCTCCTTGCGCCCCCTGAATGGGATGAAAACTCCTAGATCTTCAGGACCCAGAGGTAAGATCTGTGAGTCACCTGTTGCTACGGGAAACCGCCCCTACACCTGGTGCACACGTGCGGCTGTGGTCGGTTACTCACCGGCGGTGGGCGCGGTGGGGCCGCCTCTCAGGCGCAGGCTGACCGCTTCTGGCTTCTCCTCCAGCCCGGGGCTGGCCTGGCTCCTGCACATGGAGGTCTTGGGGCCCACGAGGGCCAGAACCCCACACGATCACGTCCTCTGGAGCCAAAGCAAGTCAGAGGCCAGATTCAAGCAGACAGCTCACCTCCCACGGGTGAGAGGCCAAGCCACCAGGCAAAGAGGCCAGAGGGGCGCGTGTGGGGGTGATGGAGAGATGGCAGACACGTCTGCATCTAGGGCGAGAGTCTGCATCCAAGTTCAGCCTCTTGTCTTTAGGTAGTGGGAGAAGAGAGGAGCCCCGGGCCTTGGGGTCAGACCAGCCTGCTCTCCAGCCCCTCTTGTCCAGACCCTGACTCAGACCCACCCCCACCCCGGGTCTGCACCCCCAGCCCCCCCCTCCACGTCCCCACTCTCTTGCCTCCTTCTGCAGGGGCTGGGTGGGTCCTGGCCGGCCGAGGTCCCCCCGCCAGGGACAGGACCCCGCATCCCGCTCCCATGGGCTGCTCTGACCCCGAGCTGGCTTCTCGGATGTGACCCCGGCGCCCTTCTCTAATTTGTAAAGCAAACTCCGGGGAGGGTTGGGAGGAGGGGGGTGCGGAAAGGGGCTCTTCACGGCCCACTGGGTCCCCTCTGCTCCATTCAGGACAGATTACGTAGCCATCCATCAGCAGGCCCCGCCGGGCCTTTGGGAAAGAAAGCCAGAGCTGAGTTCAGTGGGCGGCCCTCCCCTCCTGCCCCCAGAACCTTCCAGCAGCCCTTGGCTCGCCCACCCCGTGAGGTCACTGGGCAGAGTGGGGTGCTGGCCTGAGGCCACCCCGCCTGGCCCCTCGGGCTCGGTGACTGGGCATCCTCCTCGCTGATCCTGAAGCCCTGCGACAGCAGGGTGGCTGCTCCAGGCCATTTGTTTCTGAATGGTCCAGCCCGCCCGCCCGCCGAGAGGGGAGGCCCTCTCCTGCAGCCCCGGGAGGGGAGGGGCAGTGGGGCCAGAGTGGCCGCAGAGGCCCAGAGCCTTGATGCCTTTTGAAGTTGAGACAGAAACTTCCAGGCGTCTGAGAGTTTTCATTACGTCCCAGAGGAATGGCCATTCTCGGCCCTCCTGGTCCTCCCTTCTCTGGCCGCAGCTCCCAGTGAGAGCACCCCGGAAGCCCCTCCAGCACACAGGCACCAGCCCAGGGTGTGCTGCAGGGAAAACACAGCGGGCTCGGGCTCGGGTGAACACAGGGGGTGGCAGGGACAACAGAGGCCCCCTGCTGCAGACCTGCTGAGCACCTGGGACCAGCCGCTACCCGCCCTGAGGGTCACTAGTGACCAGGAGGGCTGGCGTTATCGACCCATTTCCCAGAAAGCCTGGAGAAGCTGAGTGATTAAGGCTGGGAGGCGGGAGGGGAGAACGCTCTGGGCCCCTCTACAGCCAACCGGCAACCGGCAGAGATCCGGCCGGCACTGCTGCTGACCGCAGGTTCCGAGAGACCTGCCTCACCGGCTTCCCGTTCATGCCTGCAGCAGCTGGGCACTGGGCAGACGGTGCTTAATAAGTGTGGAATGGAGGCTACTGCATGAGTGAAGGTGCAGAAGGCCGGAAGGATGGATGGATGGGTGGAAGGGTGGGGATGAACCGATATCATCGCAGAGGTGCGTGCAGGGCTCTAAGAAGCGCAGAGAGCAGACTAACATCACTGGGAGCGAGGGACGCCTTCACAGAGGAGGTGACTTCTCAGTTGGGTCTCACGTTCAGCAGCAGTCGTGTACTGGTCCCTCTGCACGCCTTCAGCAGCTGGCGTCCTTCCGAGAGAAAAGAAGAAAGGGAGATTCGGGCGCAGGCCCATGGGGAGGAGCCGTGTGACGGAAGCAGAGACGGGAGTGATGTGGCCACGGGCCCAGGCACACCTGGAGTCCCCAGGTGCTGGAAGAGGCAGGAAGGCTTCCCCTCCCCCCAGAGCTCCTGGAGGGGGTTCGCTCCTGCCACACCCCGATTCCGGCTGTCTGACTCCTGGGCTGGGACAGAAGAAACCTCTGTCGTTTCAGACACTCACTCTGGGGTCACGTGCGACCGTAACCTCAGGAGCGGAACACGCCTGGTGAATGCTGGTCCATGCCAGGTGTGTGCTGGGGTGCTCACGGTGTGACGGAAGCTTCGAGGTGGGGTTTGCAGGGGAGACAGGCGTGCGGAGGAAACCCGCTCCTTGTCGCCACTGGGCTCCTCACCCCTGATCTGAAGCTCCTCCTGCTGCTGCCCCCTGAGTCCAGCTAGCAGTTTCCCCACCTCTGGGGTGGGGGGACTTGTGGCCTGTGCCCCCCTCCTCCTCTGCCCCGTTGCCCCAGCCCCAGGGGCGCAGCCGCAGCTTGGGTCTCCTTCCGCCCCTTTCAGTTCTCTGACACCTGGTCGGCTGTTCTCTATAGGAAGCTCTCTGTTAAACGACTGGGGGTGGTTTCGGTCCCCTGAGTGGACCCCACAGAGCTCAGGACAAAGGTTCTCCGCGCGTGGGGAGTGGGGAGGTGCCTGCTTGGCTGACATCACACGGGCGCTCCGTGGGGTCGGGGGTCAGGGGGAAGGCAGGAGCCAGCATCTCGCGCCAGCCAGACCCTTCTCGGAGGAGCCCTGCTGGACAAGGCTCTTCAGAGCAACTCTCGGGGTGTCGAGGGGGCAGCTCAGAGTTTGGGTCGTACTGGGAAGCAACAGGACGCTCAGCTCCGAGCGTTCGGCCTTGAGTCCTGCAGGGGCTGCTCGATCCACCTGCCCCTAACGTCTGAGGGGAGAGGCCGCTCAGGGCCTTCGTCTGAGACCTCTGTCCACCTGAGCAGAGCCTGGACCAGCGCCGCCCTGGGACCCACAGGCTGGATGCTCGGGAGACCAGCATATTTGAAGACATCTGTTCATCCCTTGGACGACGAGTCTGTCTGAGGCTGTGTGAGCTGAGGCCCACCACGGGGGGCGGAGGGAGAGAGAGGTGATCGGGGGACTGGGCCCCCACCGCCCCCCAGCCCACAGCTGCTTCTGGGGCAAACGAGGAGAACAAAGTCTGCTGCAGTCAGACTGGCCTCCCCTAGCCCTCCTTCCTGAACGAGAGTGGGCAAGATTTCCAAGAGAAAACGGTGAGGCTCAGAAGAGCTGGACGTCAACCCCTTCACCGCAGCTGTCTGTAAGTCCGACCAGCCCACCAGCAGCAGCGGGGCCGGGCCCCCTTCCAGCAGAGACAGGAAGTCCTCAACACTGGTTTGGGAAATAAAGTCAAGACACAGCAGGGGCCTGGGTCCCGTTCCCGGCCCCACCGGCCACTCTGCCTCAGGCGTGGTCTTCCCAGCTGTGAAATGGGCTCGGTGATTGAGGAATTACTGTGGGAAAGAGAACAACTAAGCCATAAGCCACGGAGCGCCGGATTTCAGGGACCCAGGATGAGAGAGAAGCCAGCAGTCCTCAAGGTGCTAGCTTGATACGACCCTCATAACTCAGCTGCTCTGGGAGTAGGGGGTGGGGCACATACTTTTAAAACATAAAAAATGATGATAAACATTACCCAGATGTATTTCTGTGATTCCTCCAAGGAAACACATGAAAACACAATCGCTCTGAGCATGCCAAATTTTCACGCAGGAATCAGCTTCCCCTCCATCAAAAGATACTTTCTCCTCAAGATCATTATCACGTTTCCAGACAGGAAAAAATTTACTGCTGTGAGCGTTAGACAAATATTATGCTAATCTCAAATCGAGAGCCAAAAACGTGCTCTGACAACATTATGGATGTTATTTTTTTTTTCTGGGTTTCCTCCCGTGTTTGATCAACAGATGTAAGCCAAAGTGCTTTTAGCTCCGACGGGGCGGCGGGAGGCGCCAGACTCTAATTAAAACCACGGTGGGGTGGTGATGCCGGCCGAGGGGAATGGCATTCTTCTGCTTAGACTCTGTCTTTGGCTCCTGGGGCCCTTCCTTGCTCACCCAGTCAATTGCCATTCGAGCCCGGCTGTGCTCGCCGGGCGCGGGGGTCCAGCCCAGCGCCGCTCAGCCCTCAGGCCGCGGGCGGGGGAGTGGGAGGGACAAAGACCGTGACGGACAGGGCAGGGGCGGGGCAGCCTCCGCGCGCAGAGGATGCGCACGCGCTCAGCGTCGGGTTAAGGAACCTGCCCATTGTTGGGCGACCTTAAGCGAGTCACTTCACTCTCTGGGAGCCAGCGTCTGTGTTTCTAAAATGAATTGGGCGAACGAGCTGCCTCACAGGCCAGCGGTGGTGAACTGATGATATCAAGGCCACGAGTCCCGCGTGGGCGGGACCCTGGTTGCTTGCTCTTGGTCCAGAAACCAGACCGATGCTTGGTGCATCCTAGGCACCTGGAAAGATTCTTCGAGAGAAGGAAGGAGGAACAAAGGGGAAGAGGAAGGGAGGGAAGGAGGAAGGAAGGAGGAAGACACTTGTGGACGGGGGAGGGGTCATATGTGTGGCTTTTTGCGTAGAATATTGAGCTACTTGGAAACCGCTGCCTCAGATTCCAAACTCCAGAGCCATTTCTGGGTGAACTATCCCTAAAAGTGTTCATTTGAAAAAAAATCAGACTCCTTAGGGGGAAACGTTGAAAACTCTCCAGCTTCCCAGGTAACACCCACTTTCATCTGGGCTGGGACGTGATCTCATGAAGGACCAGGCATGCTGGAGACGACTTCTTCCGAAGCTGAGACCTCTGAAGGGCTTGGCAGAGCTGTCTCTAAACAGGTCGGTCCTGTCGCACCTGACTTAATCAGAGCCTGCGAGGGGCTGAAAAGCCTGGGGTCCTGGGGATTTGTTTTTCCGGGACTTATTTCCATGTAAATTGCTGCCCTTCAGAGTCGGGCCTTGCAAAATGCAGGCATTCTGGAAGGCAGATCAATCAAAGCCTGGAGGAAATGGGTTTGCAGTTCGAATCTTCGAATCTTCCAGGCCGGGTTTCTGCCCGCACCCCCACAGTTCCTGCACGCACCTGCATGCACACGTGCAGAGGCTGGTGGCAGACAGCAGCCCCATGTCCGGGATGCAGATCCAACCCTCCCTGCTGCTGTGTGGCCTTAGCAAGCTCCCTAACCTCTCGGTACCTGTTTCCTGGGCAGAGGGTAGCCCGTTACCTCCCAAGATTGTTGACAGAACTCAGGCCCCAGCCTCTTCACCCCCCACTCTCACACCGCCCACCCCCCCCACCCCCCACCCCTCCTCCACCTCCCCCCACCGCCACCCCCACCCCATTCCAGCTACCCTGGGGAGTGGGAAAAGGCCGGCTTATCCTGAGGGTCAATCCCGGGATGCTCCATCCCTAACCCACACCAGGTGCAAGGTCAAGGGGAGGAGGGCCTGGGGTCCCCACGGAGTCCTTGTCCAGGCGCCCACGTGGCCCCACCCTCCTCTCCCATCGGCCCCCTGCAGCCCAGCCGTGGCCTGGGAAAGCTGGGTAGGTCAGGGGCCGGCCACTAGCGGGGACCCAGCACTCCCCCCTACCCAGGCTCCTGGCAGCAAGGATGGAGTGTCAGGCTGGATCTCCAAGACGCCCAGGCTCTGCCAGCCCCCCCCACCCCCCTGACACACACCCGTCAAGGGGCTCGTGCTTCCTGGAACCGCCATGGGCCCGGAGGCCCTTTCAGGGTCTGCAGCCATCAGGGGAGCACTGCATGCCGGGTGAGGGGTGTGCTAGGTTCACCCCACCCAGACGCCCCTTCCCTGAGGGTGGGGGTGCTCCGGAAACCTCCGATGGCTGCTCCAACTCGAATGACAGCAGAGTTTCCACTCCTTTACAGGGAGGGAAACCAAGGCCCAGGAGGAGCCGATGCCTGGGCCAAGTGTTCCCCGAAGAGGTGGGGTTCCACCCCCAAGCTGGAGAAGAGGAGCATCTTCGGGTGCGAGAGACGTGGGGGATCAGGGGATCGGGGCGAGTTGGGGGGGGGGCCTCCACAGACCCTGCGCTGGGTCCCTCCAGCTTCTCCAGCCCCACTGGGTCCCCGGAGCTAGGACATCCCACCTGAATGCAACCCAGCGCCCACCCACTCGTTGGTGTGAACCATCGAGCGAGGGCCAGAGCCCAGCATCAGCCAGATGATTTGGGGTGAGCTACCCAGCTCCTCTGGGCCTCCATTTCCTGGTCTCCTGAAAGGACGTGACAGTCCTTTGAGGCTAAAACGGGAAAATGAATGCTCACTTGAGCGCGGGCTGCCCCTGGGAATGTGCGGTCCAGGTGTCCCCAGCCCCTCCAGCCCTCCACACCTGGAGGCCACTTACCCTCCCGCCGTCCAGGGAGCAAAACTCCTCGCTTGGGAGAAACACACCCAGAGATGCACAGGAGTGGGTGGACTCTGTTGTTGTTCAGCCGCTCAGTCGTGTCCAACTCTTTGCGACCCCATGGACTGCAGCATGCCAGGCCGCCCTGTCCTTCACTGTCTCCCAGAGCTGCTCAAACTTACTTCTGTTAATTTGGTGATGGACTCTGTGCACCTAAAATTAATACAATCACTGGGCTTTCACTTGGAAAACATAGCAATATAACACTTCTTTTGGACAAACCTTAAGCCCTGGTGAACACTGGGCTGGGCCCCCCCAGGGCCTTGGGGCCCAGAGTGTATCTACCCTAAAACCAGGTGGCCAGACCCCACCTGATGAGCCCTCTGCATTCTAAGGTCACCGGGGCTTCAGAGCAAGCAGGCTGGACCCCGAGTTGCCCAAGGCTCTAGGGTTGGCCGCGGCCACAGACCCAGGGTCCGCAGCCTGGCTTGGTGCCCCCCGGCTTCTGTGTAGCGGATTGTTCCTCAAGACCGAACTCTCCAGTCTGCGCTCAGCCAAGCTGCTCTAGCTTGGCAGTGGCCGAATGCCAGGGGCCTGAGAAGGAGTTTGCAGGCCCACCTGCGGGCCTTGTCTCCCAGCTGCTGTCCACTCCACCCGCCTACCCTGGTTCCCCGGCCCCCCTGCTTCCCAGAGCAGAGGACCCCAGGCCTGAACTCGAAGAAAGAGAGGGAAAGGTCTGGAGAGAGGCCCATGAGTTTGTGGGGACCTGTCCAGCCACACTCGGCCCGATGCTCAGCAAGGCTCTTGGCTGGCGCTGCCTTGAAGTCTTCATGCTTCTCAATCTATAAATAAGAGGCCACATTTTCGCCTTGACTGGGCCACAGAACTGTGTAGCCCGAGCTGCGGGGACCCGGGCACCCTGTGGGCAGTGAGAGAAGAGGGAGACTCCGTTCCCAAGCGGACAGCCGCCCTCCTGCGGCAGGTGCGGGGCGCCTCAGGCCCCCCCAGGCGTCCCTGCGCTTCCAAGATGGACAAGCGGAGGGTCTGTCACTCACCGCGGGGTCTCGGCCTGCCTGGCCCCAAGCCCCCCCCTGCCTGACCGGGCTGGCAGCGCCTGGCGGGGTGCAGGGTCAGCGCTCGGTGGGAAGGTTAAACAAGCAGACCCGGCGGCGGAGGGGGCGGCGCTGGCGGGGGAGGGCGAGTCGGCGCCCCCCGCCGGGGTCTGGTGGGGGTGGGGAGGTCATCTTTAGGAACTGAAGCACCTCCAGTCCCAAATTTCCAGGCGGCCGCCTGCCCCCGGGCCCCGGGGTGATGAGCGCAGATTGGGGAGCGCGGAGAGGCAGGAGCGCAGGGCCGGGCCGGCAGCGGTAAGAACTGGATCACCCGGACCGGGTTGACCCGGGCCCGGGGTGGGAGGCGGCGGCGGCGGCCGCAGGATTCAGGCCAGGCCGGAAGGGGCCAGGGCCCGCGGAGCGGCTGCGGGGGCCGCCGGGGTGAGAGATGGCGGCTTCGTTTGGGGAGTTTAAAACCGAGGGGCGACACAGGAGCCCCTGAACGCTGCGTCCACAGCCGTGACCCAAGGGCACAAGCAGGGCTTGGGGGGGTCAAGGTCAGACCTGGGTCGCTGGGAACGCGTTCGGTTCGTTTTGGGCTCCGACAAGGCAGCAAGTTGGTCGAACGTAGCCAGGCTCCGTGGCCTCCGCGCGCTGGCTCGTTTCGCTCAGGTTTTCGGCTTCCGGACGGCCCAGGCTCCCCCCACCGCGTGGGCTTTGGGGGCACCTTTGTGGGTTCTCCCAAGGCGCTCCGGTTCTGACGAGGGGCACAGGCTATGTAGACGGGCGACGTGCTCTGGGCTCGTTTTTAGAGACGGCGTTACTGCCTGCGGTCTTGGGGGAAACGGAGGCCAGTGATCGGCGGCACTCAGCCTTGCAGAGGTCACAGGATCCAGTTTCTCCGTCGGGGAAGTGGAGACCCACGGCGGCTCCTGGCAGAGGCCACGGGGTGGAGGGCGGAGGGGAAGAGCGAATGTGCTAATGCCCCGTGTCAACAGCGGCTCTGACTCTGCACCCCAGCTTTAAAGGCCCAAGATGCTAGGGGAGCCCCATTCTCCCGACGGGAATCCCAACTCTGGAAGCCCTCCCCCCAGCTTCGGGGTTGCTGGGGCTGGACTGCTGTGGGCCAGGCTTGGGGCCACGGGGGCCCTCAATGGGAGCGGCGGGTCCTCCAGTGCTGGGGGTCGGGGGGAGCAGGCGCCAAGGGCAGGAGACCTTCCGGGATGTGGGAGACTGAGAAACCAGCGCCCCTACGGAGGGGTGGCGGCCGCAACCGAGAAGCCAGACCCAGCTCACGGGGCTTCCTTCTAAGTGCTTGGAAGTCCTCTCGCGCCCTCTCCTTCCAGCCCGTGGGACTGGGGGTGCTTTGGCCGCTCTCAGGATAGGCACTGGGTCCCCCGGGAGCTCTCCACCTCCGTGCATGACCGCAGCCCATCAGAAGTATGCGCCCATCAGAAAGATGTGCCCATCAGAAGCCGGCGGGCTCCCCTGGCTAACCTTCTGCTCAGAGTCGGAAGGAGGCATTTCCTACGGAGTGGGGGGGGCGGGGCAGGGTGGTAGTTCTTAGGTCGCTGGCCTTGAGGAGCCTGCAGCCCTGCGCCCGTGGCGTCGAGGGAGTTGGGAGCCGTGGGCCAGAGGTGGCCTCTCTGGAGAGATCAAACCGAAGCCCAGGGAAACCAGCAAGAAACCCGACCACCCAGAGGGACGTGCTTTGTCCAGCTAAAAATGCTCGGAGGTGGCGGGCCAGAAGGCTGAGGGATGAGGCAAGTGGATGCCCCACAAGGGGATGGCCCGCCCTCGGAGCCATGCCATGGGACCCCCGCTGCCCTTGGCACCCAGGCTGCGGCGCCCCATGTGGGATCCAGGCCCGGGAGGCCACGGGAGGCCAGCGAGGGCCTGCTCGGCCTGACTTCCCGCGCGGGCCTCCTTGAGTCCCGGGGCTGCCCGCCGCCCCCTTGCCGCCTCTGTGAGCAGGCGGGGGTCAGGGGAGGGTGGGGACAGGCGATGGCGAAAGGGACTGCGCCTTCCCTTTGCAAGGCGCCTGCGTTTGTGGGGTGACTGCGGGCCCGGCGCACCGGCCGAGCCTCAGTCTCAGTCTCTCCTGGGCGATAACCCAGGTCGCCCGCGGGGCGCAGAGGCTTCGCCAGGCTTCTTGCCCAGCCGCCCGCAGCCCCCAGAGGGCCTGAGACCCACACCCCATAGCTTCATGGGCCGCAGCCTCCCTGGCTAGCTCACCCAGACAGGCCTGCGCTCTCCGTGCTGGAGGACAGAGCCCAGGGCAGGGTGACAAAGGACCCTGGGAAAGAAGAGCTAGGGCGGGGGCTCAGTGGGGAGGGCTGCACGGAGGAGGTGACACGGGCTGTGCCGTAACGGTCAGGTGCTGCGCCGATGGTGTCCCGCTGTGTCCCCCAGTGGAAAACGGCTCTGTGGGGTCCCAGCGGAACTGGGGTTCACGCCCTCCATCAGCAGATAGTTTCTGAGTGTCTTCTCTGTGCCGGGCAGGGTTCTAGGCCCTGGGGGTAGGTGGTGGCGGCCGGGGAAGCCCCGGGGGTGGGCTGGGTGGGTGCTGTACCCTCTGAGGTTAGGGAGGGTGGCTGGGAGGCATTCAGGCTGGGACTGAGTGACAAGAGAGACACCTTCTCCTGGCTTGGCGTCGGGGAGGGGAGGCAGGACCGTCCAGCACCCAGAGGAGGTGGGGTTTGCGGACCTGAAGTTGAAGAGGAGCACGATTTGGGGTCATCGTGCCCAGGAAGAGGCAGCCAGCAGTCACTGTGGCTGGGGGGTGTGGGTGCCAGGCTTCAGGGGGCAGGTTGAAACTTAGATTCTGGAATCCCTCTGCTGTAGGCTTCTCAATAAGACAAGGCCTTGACTGCCCCCCGCCCCCCACCAGATGTAGTGCGACTGTGGCTTTCTGGCAGCCAGGCCTCGCCCCTCCACTGACCACAGCCTCCCCTGGGTTAGTGCGGGGAAAGGCTGGTGCCCAGAGCAGCCCTGAGAAGTCAGGATCATGGTTGTACCCATTTTCCAATGCAGAAACTGAGGCTCCAAGAGTCCCTCAGCAAAACAACCTTAAACACAGTGGAAGGGGTGCCCCCGGCTTGGGGTCGACTAGAGGTCAGAATTATTTGGGACGGGTCTTCTCGTTCAAGGGACAGCTTAACACGAGGGAAACCGAAGCCCACCCAGGGCCAGCATCTGCCCAAAGCAAGCTCGAGACCGGCCTCTGCTCTGGCACAGCCTGGCAGCATGTGGAGGGGCGGGGAGGGGAGGAGAGGTGTGGATGGTCACCCACCACCCACCGCTGGGCACAGCCCTGGGGAGGACCCTGGGACCTGGTGCTAGGGTGGCCAGAGATGCCCGGGTCCACACAGTCTCCTGGCTGGCTTAATGACCACATCTAGGGAGGGGAGCTTGCAGGGAGCCTGGCAGAGCTGCCTGGCCTGAGCTGGGGGCAGCGCTCAGAATGGCTCTGAATTTGGATCTGAGCTGCAGTGGAAAGTGGTGAGGTGCAGAGTTTGGAGCAGGCAAACCCTGTTGAATTAAAGTGGTGTGAGCTGTGGAGTTCCAGTTAACACCCCTGTCTGGGTGTTAGTGAGCCCCTCACCCGCACTCCGTCCCCTGGAACTTGGGGGCAGCGCCACCACGTATGCGGGGAGGGGTGCTGCGGGGCCCTGTAACCAGCGAGGTCCTGTGCGGCAGCCCAGGCAGTGGGGCGCCCGGTTGGCGTGTGCTCATCCGCCCCTCCCATTCTGGGGGGCAGCTGGCCCTGCCCTCCTGGTTTCCATGGCCACCTTTCCCCCAGGGGGTGGTGCTCAGCCTTTACTTTTAAGGGGGATGCACCCTCTGGCCTTGGAAGCTGTGGGGAGGAGGGTGGCCTCAGAGTCCCCTGGGGAGAAGTCCCAGCTCTGCCACCTCTAGCGGGCGGCCCTGGGGGAGTGAGTGTCATCACCTCCCAGACTTCTGCTTCTGCAGGAAAGCCTGGACCAACCCGGGCCTGGCTCAAGACTATGCCGTGGCCACAGGTAGCCCTGTCCTGTGTGTCTCCTTCTCTCTCATTTCAGGTCTGCAGACTGTTCTGCCTTGTACACAGCGAATGCTCACACTTGGCCTGGCTCAGCCAAGTTGGGAAAGAAGGAAGGGACAGAGGGAGGCAGGAGAAGGAGGGAATGGAGAGAACCCTCTGCTGGTTTTCAGCCCTTAAGTCGTGTCTGACTCTTTGTGACCCCATGGTCAGTGGCACGCCAGGCTTCCCTGTCCTTCACTGTCTCCCTGAGTTTGCTCCAGCTCATGTCCATCGGTGATGCCATCCAACCATCTCATCATCTGTCGCCCCCTTCTCCTCTTGCCTTCAATCTTTCCCAGCATCAGGGTTTTTTTTTCCAGTGAGTGGGCTCCTTGCATCAGGTGGCCAAAGCGTTGGAGCTGCAGCTTCAGCAGGCAGGGAGGGAAGGGGGCAGTGGGGAGGACCCCTACCTCCCACTGGACCCGACAGAGAGAGTTCTAGGAAAACTGAGCTTAACAGGAGCCCCAGGGCTGTGATGCCAGCAGTCAGGTGTTCACCAGGATGTTGGGGACTCTGGGTCCTGCAGGCAGGGGTTGCCCCCACAGCCCATTCCCTGCACCAGCTTTGTGCCACAGGGTTCAAAACAGAGGCAAGTTTGGGGAGTGGGGGTCCAGACCCCACAGCAGCAAGAGGGTAGCACATTTGAGAAGCGATGAAGCAGGGCTCCCAGACAGATCCCTTACAAGCCAAGAATGTTCCTAGGAATCGAATCACCTCTGCTGTTCCCTCAGGCAGGGTGGAGCGGGGACCTCAGAACCAAGGATGTGTGAGTGCTGCCCTTCCCCAGACAAGGGGCTGCTGCTGGGCTTGCCTTTTGGGGGCTTCTTCCCCCTTTGATGCACTCAGCTTGGCCAGCTGTCTCCTTTGAAATGCTGAATGAAAGCTCACAGGGAAAGGCAGGGGGTTGCACCTTGCTCCAGCCACTCCTGCAGGCGACTTTCTGCAGCTGGGGGAGGTGAGCCCAGCGCTGCCTCCTCTGTGGGGCCAGCGGCTCCTCCAGGGAGCTCGGCTCTCCCGAGGGGCTACGGGAGAAGGGTGCCTGGGACTCAGAGTGAGGGGCCAGGCGGCCAGGCAGGGCAAGGGCATTTCCCTGCCCGCAGTCCACCTTGCAGAGAAGCCAGCTCTCCAGCTGCTTTCTGAAGATGGTGGCAGTGGTGACTGGCCTTGGCCATTTGGGTCAGCCTGGCCAGGAGAAGGTGTGGGGAGGAGTTGGCAGTCCCGCGTGTCCCGAGTCGGGGAGGAAGCGGTCCTGGCTCACTGGCCTCCACAGGCGGCTCAGAACCGGGATGTGCGGAGGCCCGCCGCCCCGGGGTTCTGCTGTTGTCTCTCCTTTTGGAAAGGGGGTGGCCTGCTTCCCCTGGGAAACGACTTTTCAGCCACACGGATCACACTGACATCTCAAGAGTGGCAGGGTCACCTGGCGGGGTCCACTGAGCTGCGAGCGGAGGTGTGCCGCCCGCGGCTGGTGGGCAATCCGGGACCTGCTTGCTGCCGGGGCGGGGACAGTATCCGGCTCCCCGTCCTCATCCTGGCTCCTCTTGGGGTTCAGGTCCCCCCTGCACCCCAAGCTACTATCTCACAACACCTTGGCTATGTCAGTTCTGTTAGCATGTCCATTTTTATTTTATTTTACCGTTGGAGTATCATTGATTTACAGTGTTTAACATGTCCATTTCTCCATTGAGAACACTGAGATTTAAAGAGGTGGTGGGGCGTGGAGTTTACCAGCCAGGGGTATCCTGGAGCCAGAGGCTGACACACAGTCCGGGCCGCGGGGACCAAGCAGACAGTGGTTTGATATCTATGGCATCGACTCTCTCGTCAAGGACAGAGCCCTGTGTGGTCAGGGGCAGGGACCCGAGTTGCTTTCAGAGACCCTGAACTGGCCTCGTGATGCTGTGTGGGGCCGTGAGCCCCTGGCAGACCCCTCAGGACACCTCCCTCTTGGTGTCAACCTGGGGCATTGAATGGAGGCGCAGGGAAAGGTCCTGAGGTGGCTGGTCCTGCAGCTGGAAGCCCTTCCCGCCAGCCCACAGACCAGAAGGAAGCGCCCAGGAGACGGGTCCAATGACATTCTGGGGTTGGGAATTACACTTTATTTTTAACTGAACACAATGATTTGATTTACAATGTTGTGAGGGGAATTCCACTTTAACATAGGATTCAGTCAAGGTATGAACCGTCCCATGAGGACCCACGATGTCCAAGGCAGAGCGCAGGCTGCTTTCCAGCCGGGACAGGGAGTCTGCCCCCCTGAGGCGGGGGCAGGTCATCTCCGCTCCTCCCTGACCTGATTTCCCTCCTGGAGCGGGACTGTGCTGGGCTAGAGTTTCAGCGACCCTCACACCTCCCACACTTGCTGGTTCTGAGTCTTCTCTCACCCCCTACCTTCAGGGATCATTTCATTAAGTGAGGTCTTCCCTGGTGGCTCAGATGGTAAAGAATCTTCCTGCAGTGCAGGAGACCTGGGTTCTATTCCTGGGTTGGGAAGATCCCCTGGAGAAGGGAAGAGCAACCCACTCCAGTATTCTTGCCTGGAGAGTCCCATGGACAGAAGAGCCTGGTGGACTACAGTCCATGGGGTCAGAGAGTCGGATGTGACTAAGCCACACACACACACACACACACACGCACACACACACCACTTCTCTTACACACACACACACACACCACTTCTCTTACATATGAAGGGAAAGAGTGGAGTTCAGGAAACTGGTGCTCCAGGGCCCAGCAAACGACTCCTGGCTAGTTAGGACCTGGTGCAAAAGCATTTTCGCCCTCTGGCCTCTGCAAGTGGTTCTTGCTTTAGGAGGACTGTTCTTGCCTGCACATCCCCCCCCCCACTTCCTTCCTATGGAGACCCTGACTCTGGGGCCCAGTTTGTCCTCAAACCCATGAGGGCATCAGGGAAATATGCCAGCTATAGAAAGGAGGGGGAGTGAGTCAGTTCCACCAGGGTGTCTATGTCAGTGGCCAGGCTGGGCACGGCCCCTTGAACTTGGGTCTCCTGTGGCAAGAGCTTATCATCCTCGATGGAGTCTAAAGGTCGCCTTAGCTCCTGGCAGCTCGGGCACCCGCCTCCTCCGCTGTGGTCTTCGGCAGGACCACGAAGCGGGGTCCGGAAGGAGACGTGGGGTGGGTCCCCCGTGCCCTGCGCCTGTCCACAGAAGCCTTCGTGTGGGTACGGTTCCACGAGACGTGTGGCCGAGGGTCTGCCCTGGCCTCCGCTGTGGGTGAGTACCAGTCTGGCTCTGCCTGGCCTCTCCCAGAACAGGGTCTGGGTGCTCAACTGCATCCCATCAGCGGATGCCGAACAAATGATGGAGCGAATAAAGGAAGTGCCTGCATGTCTCCAGCCCGAGTCCATGGTCTGTGTGTGGAGGACAAGCAGGCCCGGGGTCGGGGGAGGCCTGGGTAGGGGGGAGTGGTTGCCGCGGGCGGCAGCACTGGCCCCGCCCCCCGCCGGCCTTCCCGCGTCGCCACCGCCAAGCGTTGGTGGCCCATCCTGGGGACAGGCTGGGAGTGTGGAATTCTCCTAGAGCCAGTCAGACAAGCATTTTGGGGAATGGGGGAGAGGTGTCTTCAGTTTCACTTCAGTTCTGCCCCGTGGTAGGCCAAAAACCACACTGGACACTCTAGGGTAACACGTTTGTTGTATGAAATGTGTGGGATGTGGGGGTGCAGGGTCAAAACCCATATTTCTGCTTCGCTGCCCAAGAAAGCAGAGACATTAAAAAGCAGAGACACTACTTTGCCAACAAAGGTCCGTCTAGTCAAGGCTATAGTTTTTCCAGTGGTCATGTATGGATTTGAGAGTTGGACGGTGAAGAAAGCTGAGCGCCGAAGAATTGACGCCTTTGAACTGTGGTGTTGGAGAAGACTCTTGAGAGTCCCTTGGACTGCAAGGAGATCCAACCAGTCCATCCTAAAGGAGATCAGTCCTGGGTGTTCATTGGAAGGACTGATGTTGAAGCTGAAACTCCAATACTTTGGCCACTGATGCGAAGAACTGACTCATTGGAAAAGACCCTGATGCTGGGAAGGATTGGGGGCAGAAGGAGAAGGGGACGACAGAGGATGAGATGGTTGGATGGCATCACTGACTCGATGGACATGAGTTTGAGCAGGCTCCAGGACTTGGTGATGGACAGGGAAGCTTGGCGTGCTGCAGTCCATGGGGTCGCAAAGAGTCGGGAACGACTGAGCGACTGGACTGAACTGAACTGCCCAAGACAGGTGTTGGGTTGTTACTTCGAGTCAGTTCTGGAAGCCTCCACACAGTGGCGCTCTTGGGACAGGCCCGGTCTTCCAGGCCTGGCGAAGCTTTTGCTTTTTCGAGCCTTCAGAATGAATCAGCCTTAGATGAATATGTCCAGCTGTGCGCCCAGCTAGGAAGGCAAGCGTGTTCCAGCAAAATCTGGCTTATTTATAGATTCAGGCCCAAGAAGATGTTTTGCTGTAGCACATCCTCCCCTGGTCCCGAGGATGGGATGCTGAACGCCTCGAACATTAAATGTGTTGGACAGTTAACTCGAGTGATTCTCAGGCTGCTATGAGTTTTCGCCATCTCCGAGCTGGGGGCCGGCTGGGGGCTCGCGCACTGAGAGCCAGGCCCCATCTTGCAAACCGCTTCCAGGGATTTTTGCCTTATGACGACACAGGACAGGCGATCGCGTCCCCCATCCCGTGACTCTGGCTGGGTGAGTCCTTCAGGGGAGCTTAGAACAGCCTGGTGAGTGAGAAGAGAGATCGCCCCCGTGGCTGAGAATCGCAGGCATAGTGGTCACGCAGGCCATGAGTCAGAGCCCTGGTCAGGGTTCAGGAGTGGCTCTGTCAGCGGCTCCACCACAGGCGTCGGGGCCAAGAGCAGCACGCAGGGGGAGGTTCTTGGCTTGTTGTCCATGTAAAGGGGTGTGTGTAGACAGAGGCCTCTCTGAGGGGTTCAGGCATCCTGGAACCTGGCCGTGAGGCTACCACCCCTGCCCCCAGGCATAGAGCTTTCAGAAGAGCTGCCATCACCCACTTCCTTCGATGAGATACATTTGGGGTGTGTGTGCAGTTGGGTGACAAGGGTGTCAGACCCAGTTTCCTCCCCCCAGCAAGGGTCCCCTCCCCGCTGGCCCCTGACTGTCCCTGACCATGCAGAGGAAGCTCTGGCTAGCCCCTCCCACAGCCAGAATCTCACCAGCTTCTCAGGAGTGCAGTCTCTCTGCACATCATTACATGCATAAGTAAAGGTGGGGTGGGAGCAGGAAAAGACGGCATGAGCTGCTGGTGTGGTAGTGAGCTCCCTGTTAGGAGAGGTGTGCAAGCAGCAACTCGACGACCCCTGATAGGAGATTTCTATGCTGAGCCATTGTTTGGGACCCTCCCTTTGAATTGATTTCCCAGATTGATTTAAAAGTCCCACTTTCTGGGCTTCCCTGGTGGACCAAGTGGTTAAGAATCTGCCTGCCCACGCAGGAGACACGGGTTTGAGCTCTGGTCTGGGAAGGCCCGTGTGCCCCAAGCACGGAGCCTGCACTCCGGAGACCGTGACCCCTAGAGCCCCTGCTCTGCAACGAGAGAGGCCACCATCGTGAGAAGCCTGAGCACCGCAGCTGGAGAGCAGACCCCGCCCGCCACAGCTAGAGGTGAGGAAGACCGAGCTCAGCCAAAATAGAGAAATAGATGAAATAGATACTGAAACCCCACTTTCTGCAGACACGGGGTAGCCTCATCCAGGCCCAAAGAGCTCACTGCGGATGCCCCTGACAAGTACCGAGGGTCCAGGCCTGAGCTACTGCAGTGGAGGTTGGTGAGGACTTAAGTGCTGTCGTGGGCTGAATCATGTCCCCAGAGGTAGCCCCAGGTCCTAGTCCCTGGAACCTAGAAACGTGACCTGATCTGGGAATAGGGGCTCCGTGGACGGGATCAGTTAAGGATCTTGAGAAGACTCTCCAAGGGGCCCCACCTGCCATCATAGGTCCGCTGACAGCTGGAGATGGAGGGAGACTGGTCAGAGAGAGGGTCTTCCTGCAGAGCCTCGAGAGGGAGCCTGCCCTGCTGACACTGGATTTCAACCCAGCCATGCTGATTTCAGACTCCTGGCCTCCATAGCTGTGAGAGGTTGCATTTCTGTGGTTTCAAGCCCCCAGTGTGTGCTGGTTCGTTAGTGCTAAGGCCAGGCATCCAGGGATTGGCCCCTGGGGTCTTGCAGACCAAACTCCGAGTCCTGGAGACACTCAGAGGCCAGCCGCAGCTGCAGGGGACCCAGGAGAAGGGCCTTTGTTCTGATGCTGTTCCGTCCCTGCTGGTGTCTGGGGTGGGTCTCCCTGGGGAGTGCCCCCCTCCCTCAGGTCCGCACACAAACACGGGGGCGGGGAGGAAGCTAAATACTGCACCCCGCCTAGTACGCTTCAAAAGCCTTCTCACACGGCAGTCATCAAGTTTACCCTGCGAACGCCAGAGCGGATGCTCTCTGCAGGCCCTGTGATAAGAGACAGCGCGCAATGCGCTGGACGCGAGGGTCTGTCCCCGGCCAGC
The DNA here is from genome assembly GCF_054371585.1 of Giraffa tippelskirchi. NCBI lineage: Eukaryota > Metazoa > Chordata > Mammalia > Artiodactyla > Giraffidae > Giraffa > Giraffa tippelskirchi. The sequence continues at coordinate 2,753,903 of NC_137275.1, forward strand.
CCCCCACGGCTGAGCAGCTCCGGAGACGGGCTCTGCAGCCAGTGAGGAACTGGTGCTTTCAGTTCGGCCCTCCGTCAGGCACATAATGCCCTCCTTCCAGGACCTGCCGGGAGGCTCACTGTGGTTTGGGACAGCCGGCTCCAGGGGCAGGAAGCTGACAGTCCCCACGAGGTCCTCAGGGTGCTGGCTGCCTCTCCACGCTCTGAGCTGCGCCCTGGGCTGGGGGCCGGGTGGGTGCAGACGCTTCCTGGCCCGGGAGCTCGTGGATGGAGCTTTGCGCAGCAGGGAGAGGCGGATGCTCAGAGGTGTTCAGGGAAGCTCAAGGAGGAGGAAGGCCGGACTTTGGCAGTGTGGCAGGGGACTCCCAACGCAGTGCTCCCCGCCCGCCCTGGACTGGGTCCCCACCCACAGTGGGGCCGGGGTGGGGCGGCTGAAGGAGGGCACAGCCTCGCCAACCATCCCCTGACTCAGAGTCAAAGCCGCTTTGCTCCTACGAGTCTGGCAAAAAGAATTAAAAGGATCCACGCTACCTGCTGGCAGAGGACGGAGGAAAGGCGCTCCCAGCCAGTGCTGATGTGAACGGGAAGCCTTTCAGAAGAGCAACCCGGAGCAATGCATTGCACACACACACACACACGTGTGCACGCGCATCGCACACACATTCAGGCTGTTGGCACATCAGCGGTATTCCAGGAGTCTCTCCCACGTGAACAGAAGGACCAGCTTCTGGGGAAGTGGACACAGGTACAGGGTTACCTGTTGAGATAATCCGAAGCTGGGAGACAGGGTTGTTGTTGCCCAATCACTCAGTCCTGTCCAACTCTTTGCGAACCCATGGACTGCAACAGGCCAGGCCTCCCTGTCCATCGCCAACTCCTGGAGTTTACTCAGACTCATGTCCATTGAGTCGGTGATGCCATCCAGCCATCTCATCCTCTGTCGCCCCCTTCTCCTCCCACCTTCAATCTTTCCCAGCATCAGGGTCTTTTCCAATGAGTCAGTTCTTCACATCAGGTGGCCAGAGGTTTGGAGCTTCAGCTTTAGACCTTCCAATGAATATTCAGGGTTGGTTTCTTTTAGGATGGGGAAATGCTGTTAATATGCAGGTGGTGGGGACGTGTGGCCCCTCCCCCAGTAAGTGCACACAGCTGAGACTGGATGAACGGGGTTGAACTGGGACTGGGAGGGTTTCTGTGGGCCAGTGCCACTGAGAAGGGCTTCCCAGGGGCTCAGTGGTAAAGAACCTGCCGGCAATGCAGGAGCTACAGGAGACACAGGTTCGATCCCTGGGTCAGGAAGATCCCCTGGAGAAGGGCACGGCAACCCACTCCAGTATTCTTGCCTGGAGAATCCCCATGGACAGAGGAGCCTGGCGGGCTACAGTCCGTGGGGTCACAAAGAGTCGGACACGACTGAAGCGACTAAGCATGCACGCCAGTGAGAAAGGAGGGGCAGAAACTCCCATGGAAGGTGATGGAGGTTCCTCCATTGGTCGCCATGCTGTATACCTTTGTGTTCACATATGTGTGTGTTTACATAGATGAAGTGCATATGGAGAATATGTAAAGACGTAGATGAGGCTGGCCACGTGGGTTCTCAGGGGGACGAGACGGAAGTGGTAGGGTGCTGATGGGGGGGTGGTCCATGACGGAAGAGAAGCCTTTGGGTGTGACCTGGCGCCAGGACACAGATGGCATGTCCACCTGTGTGTGGGGGCGAGATCAAGTGTGTGCCGACATAAGACAGTGTGCAGGGCTGCCTGTGTATGTGGACCTGTGGGCGTGAGAGGTGTGGGTGTGTGGGTGTCGGGGAGGGAGGGATATAATGTGTGTGTGAGTGTGGGCTGCATTTGTTTGTAGATGCAGATGGTGTATATGAATGTGTGTGTAGGATGCATATGTGTGTGGTTCTGTGTGTAGGAGTGTGGGGAGGTGTGGATGTGTATGAGGTGTATGGAGGGTGAGTATACGCCTGTAGGGATATGTGGCATTTGTGTGAGGGTATGGGGGATGTGTCTGTGTATCAGTGAGTGTGTGTGTGTATACATAAGTGGCTGTGTGTATATCTCTGTGTGTGTGTACATAAGTGAGTATATCTGTGTGTATCTAAGTGTATGTCTGTGAGTATACAAGTGTGTGAGTACAAGTGAGTGTATCTGTGTGCACATTAGTGAGCAGGGTGTGGGTGGGGGTCTCTGGCCCCAGGCTGCATCCACTCTCAAAAACACTTCGGGGCAAGGAGGGTCCCAGGATGTCAGTGGTGGGGTCTCGAGGGGTGGTACCCAGATGGCCTGCGTGATTTGCTCCATCATCGGGCATTTGTCAGATTCTCTGTGTTGAGCATGCATTATTCATATAATAAGCAAGCTATTTTGGTGTGGAATGAAAAGCTGGGTTGAGGGTAGAGGCCCTGAGAGGCCAGCAGAGAACCAGGGGCGCCTCTCCAGGTTGGGGGTGCCCTCCGGGGTGCCTGTCACCAGCATTGTCCGCGAATGTCTCCTTCACTGGTCTGGGGGCTGTTTATTCCTCCATCAAGGGAGTGAGTCAGGCTGAGAGCAGTCCAGGGGCTGCGGTGGGTCTGAGGCAGAGCCCAGCCCACCCCTCCATGGCCTCTAGTAAGGAAGGAGGCAACCCTAGGACCTCACGCCAGCCTGGGGGAGCCTGGGGGTGTCCGACCCCCACGTGGACCTCCCCTCTGTCCCCACTTCAGAGGATCAGTCAGTCAGTCTGGGGTTTTGCCCTCTGAGATGGTTCCTGACCGCCCCCCCAGCCCCTCTATACCTGGTGTCCCCACCCCCACCTCGATCACAGGCACAGCTGAGGGCAGGAGGACCCTGGGCCCTCCAGGATCCCCAAACTTGCTCCTGCACCCTCTGCTCTCATTCCACAGGCCTGGCGGCCTTGGGTCCCCCAGCCTCGTCAGCTTCTCTGCCGAATGCCCCTTAAAGTTCCCCTCTGCCAGGGCGCTTCTGGGGACTTGAAGTTTGTCCACTTCATTTTGCAAAATCAAAGAGTGCTCCCACCTAGTGCAAAACTCGAACAGAGCAGACAGTGTGGACCTCTGACATCCTTCAACCCTATCCCAGTGCCCAGCACTCCAGGGCGGGCGCACCACTCCAGCCCTGTGCCGCCTCCCACAGCTGGGGAAGCTGCACTGTGTCCTGTGGCTGCGGGGGTGGGGGGCGGGGGGATCCCAACAGTAGAAGCTAATTGTCTGCAGTTCTCTGATAGCTCAGCTGGTAAAGAATCCGTCTGCAATGCGGGAGACCTGGGTTCAATCCCTGATTTGGGAAGATCCCCTGGAGAAGGGAAAGGCTACCCACTCCAGTATTCTGACTATAATCCACGGGGTCACAAAGACTCGGACTCAACTGAGCGACTTTCACCTTCACTCAGAGACCTAAATTCCACAACCAAGGTGCGGCCAGGGCCGTGCTCCCCTCGCAGACACTCTCCCAGTGCACCTGGACCAGCTCCAGCCTCGTGGGGTCCCTGCCCAGCAATGCTGTTTCTTTGCAGCGTGTTCCTTTTATAAGGACACCAGTCATAGTGGATTCGGGCACACCCACGCCAAGGTGATGGAATTACCGGTGATGGAATTCCAGTTAAGCTATTTTAAATCTTAAAAGATGATGCTGTGAAAGTGTTGCACTCAATATGCCAGCAAATTTGAAAAACTCAGCAGTGGTCACAGGACTGGAAAAGGTTAGTTTTCATTCCAATCTCAAAGAAAGGCAATGCCAAAGAATGCTCAAACTACCGCACAATTGCACTCATCTCACATGCTAGTAAAATAATGCTCAAAATTCTCCAAGCCAGGCTTCAACAGTATGTGAACCATGAAATTCCAGATGTTGAAGCTGGTTTTAGAAAAGGCAGAGGAGCCAGAGATCAAATTGCCAACATCCGATGGATCATCGAAAAAGCAAGAGAGTTCCAGAAAACATCTACTTCTGCTTTATTGACTATGCCAAAACCTTTCACTGGGTGGATCACAACAAACTGTGGAAAATTCTGAAAGAGATGGGAATACCAGACCACCTGAGAAATCTGTATGCAGGTCAGGAAGGAACAGTTAGAACTGGACATGGAACAACACACTGGTCCCAAATAGGGAAAGGAATATGTCAAGGCTGTATATTGTCACCCTCTTTACTTAACTTATATGCAGAGTATATCATGAGAAACGCTGGGCTGGATGAAGCGCAAGCTGGAATCAAGTTTGCTGGAAGAAATACCAATAACCTCAGATACGCAGATGACACCACCCTTATGGCAGAAAGCAAAGAAGAACTAAAGAGCCTCTTGAGGAAAGTGAAACAGTTGGGTTAAAACTCAACATTCAGAAAACTGAGATCATGGCATCTTGTCCCATCACTTCATGGCAAATGGATGGGGAAACAATGGAAACAGTGACAGACTTTATTTGGGGGGGGGGGTGTCCAAAATCATTGCAGATGGTGACTGCAGCCATGAAATTAAAACACACTTACCACTTGGGAGAAAAGTTATGACCAACCTAGACAGTGAATCAAAAAGCAGAGACATTACTTTGCCAATAAAGGCCCATCTAGTCAAGGCTATGGTTTTTCCAGTGGTCATGTATGGATGTGAGATTTGGATTATAAAGAAAGCTGAGCGCAGAAGAATTGATGCTTTTGAACTGTAGTGCTGGAGAAGACTCTTGAGAGTCCCTTGGACTGCAAAGAGATCCAACCAGTCCATTCTAAAGGAAATCAGTCCTGAATATTCATTGGAAGGACTGATGCTGAAGCTGAAACTCCAATACTTTGGCCACCTTATGTGAAGAACTGACTCATTTGAAAATACCCTGATGCTAAGAAAGATTGAAGGTGGGAGGAGAAGGGGATGACAGAATATGAGATGGTTGGATGGCATCACCGACTGCATGGACATGAGTTTGAGCAAGCTCCGGGAGTTGGTGGTGGACAGGGAGGCCTGGAGTGCTGCAGTCCACGGAGTCGCAAAGAGTCGGACACGACTGAGTGACTGAACTGAACTGAAGCCGGGGTGACCCCACTGGAAGTAACTCGTTACCTCTGCAGTGACCCAATTTCCAGATAAGGTCACATTCTGAGGCTCTGGGGGTTAGGGCTTCAACTTTTGAATTTTGGGGAGACACTATTCAGTCCATCACAGGCATGTACAGGAGCAACCATAAAGGCATGATGGCAACCCACTCCAGTATTCTTGCCTGGAGAATCCCAGGGATGGGGGAGCCTGGTGGGCTGCCGTCTATGGGGTCGCACAGAGTTGGACATGACTGAAGTGACTTAGCAGCAGCAGCAGTATACTGTGTGCCTGTGTAATGACGCCTGTTTGTATTCACCTCCCTGTACACCCTCGGTGCACATCGGCTACCCTGTTTGTTTGCCTCCCCCATAGTGTCCTCGGTCCACGGGAGGCTCCCCCTCCATCAAGAGCACCCATTCTTTCCCCAGCGGCGTGGGGCGGTGTGAAGACGGGTCACTGTTTACATAACCCGCTCTCCTCTGCCTGCAGGAAGCGCAGTTCTTGGAAGTCACGGGTCCTGCTGCAGCGATGCGCTTCGAGTCATCACTGCCCACAAGTCCTTGCGGGGCTTCTAGTGCGATGAGCTCACGAGTGCAGGCCGGGAAGCAGGGCGGCCAAACCTGTGGGACTCTGGGCTCTGGGATTCGGGGGTGGGGGGGTGGGGTTCCGAGCCCCGCCCACGCCCCGCCCCCACGCCCCGCCCCCGTCAGGGATAACGAAGCCATGTAACTACCATTACGCGCCAAATGTTTCTGCCAGCACCAAGAGCTGGCACCCCGCCCCCAGACACGCCAGATAGTCCACAGGCTTTCACTCCAAAACCTAGATGGGTGAGCCGAGACAGGCGGGGCTCCCATTAGGCCCAGACGAGGTTTCCAGAAACTTCCCTTCGGCTCCTGGGAGGAGGTTCCCTGCACCGTGGTCACCCCAGCCCTTTGTTCCGGCCTCATTTCTCCAACCCTAAGTCACTTGCCATCAAGGTCACGGGGCCGCCCGCCCGAGCTGTCTGAGGGTCCCCAGCGGTTTGGATAACTCCACGCATAAATCTGTGCTCTCCGCTGTGGAAACCCCTACGAGGTGAAAGCTCCCCACCTCGAGGTGTCCTTCACATTCCAGCCAGACATCCCCACACCCCGAGTTCTCAGCGACCACAGCTTCCCGTATCTTTACTGAGACAGGAAAACTCGTTGTCCAGAAGGCAGAGCCAGTGGTTGGACGTCACACAAAGAAATCATGTGTGATTGTATCATCACGTTAAAGGATAATCTTGAGAATGTCCATCCATGGTGTGGTTTTCTTGGGCCCAGTCCCTCCCCCCCTTTCCCAGAAGAGGAGGTGGCGCTTGGGGACAGCAAACAGCCTTGCGACTCATTGCTGGTCAGTGGCCGAGCTGGGACCCAAATTCAGGGATTACTGTGATGGATGGATGTGATAAAGCAAGGAAAATAACATGCTCCCGGGGAAATCTAGATGGTGGGTTATGTGGGTGTTCTCTGACCAGTCCCTTCAAAATAACATGCTGGAGCGGAGTATATACCTGCAGAGGAAGAAAGGGTCCCTCCACCAGTGAGAGCTCCAGGCAGGGTCCATGGTTTGCAGAGCACCGGGGCACAGAGATTTGGTGAGTGCTTCCCCCAAGCAGGGCCAAGACACGACACAGCCAGCGATCAAGGCCGGGGAAGGGGCGAGCAGGGGGCGAGAGGCCACTCCCCTGGCAAAGGCCTCGAGGGCAGGAGCGGGGCGATCTCCTTGGTCCAGCGTTCCGCTCGCTCCTGGGGGCGGTTTTGTCCCGGGAGGCGTTGGCAGGTCTTCTTGTCCGCCCCAGCCTCCTGGCGGGGCGGCTCTGAGCTGGGACCCTTTAGGGGCCCTCCCGCGGGGAAGGGGACTTCTAGGCTGTCCCCGCAGTTCTGGCTGGGGAGGGATCACCTGCGCTTCGGGAAAAACGGTTCTGGCGCCGCACACACGAGGCTCTGGGCCGAGTGCTTGAGAACCGCCGGGCGGAACCAAGGGCTCCCGCCGGCTTCGGTCCTCCCGCCTACGCCCCCGCCTCGCTAGGTGGATGCCGGCCACGTCATCTTCCTCCTCCCATTCCCCGGCCCCGCCCCTCCCTCCTCCCTCCGTCCCCTCCCTCTTCCCCCTCCTTCTCCATCCCCTGCCTCCCCCAACCCTGCCCCCCAACCTCCCAGGGAGTGGAACTCTGGGAAGCATCCACTTAACACTTTGTGAGCACCTTCCTCCCCTTTCCAGTGTTTAAAGGGAGACTCACTCGGAAGGAGGTGGGTCGACTTCGAAAGGCAGTCCAAATCATGCTCAAACGTTTGGTCTGTTTCAAAGCGCGCACTTTCACATGCTCGCTCACCCGCACCGTTGTCTCCACTCAACGCCAGGCCAGCCCCTGCGCCGGTGGGACTGTTATTCCCACTTTACCGCTGAGGACGCTGAGGTCCCCAGAAGGCGGGGTGACTTGCTCGTGACCACAGTGGGACTCAGCAGCTGGACTGGGAATGCAGTCTGAAGCCTGCGTGCACACCTGGACAGCTGCAAGGCCACTGTCTGTGGCTGGGATGTGGGGAGCGGACCCTTGGACAAGCCCATAAGCACGACCCGAGGCCTTGCCACCCTTCCCACCCCCGTCCAGGCCTGTGGGCCACTGGGTGGACACCTGAGACGAGTGTGGCCCCTTTCCATGGCCACTGCCCTCCTGAGGCTTCACTGCTTGCACCCCAGGACAGTGACAAGACCCCCCTTCGACCTTACTGTCTCCCTGAGCCCTGCACGAGCTAGTGCATTCAGGTACTGGTCCTGACGCCCAGCTCTAGCCCTGGCACTTCCCCAGCTCAGCAGCCTTCAGCGGTTCTCCATCACTTTGCAAACTAAGAACCCTATCCTACAGCTTTCCCGCACAAACTGCATCCCTGTTCTCCAGCCCTGCCCCTGACCCAGGTCCCCCCCATCAAGGGCCGCACAGGACCGCCCTCACCGCCCCTTCATCTCCGTGATTCTGGCCGCAGAGCACAGCAGCCTCACCCTATTCACAGCCAGAGCATCATTACCCAAAACACCCTGGTTTTCTTCTTGTACTCATCACCGAGCCAGCCAGCCAGACAAAGGTCCAGAAAGATCAGGTGCCCATGAGAGGTGAGGAAAGGGAAACTGACACAGCCAATCTGGAGAGTCTTTTTGAAGTGCTTGTGATCCAGAGTCTGTGTAGGTCCGTCCCCCCAGGAGTCCTGCTTGGAGGGCACGCACCCCCAGATGACTCTCCAGCCTGCCCATAGGTCTGTTCATCCTGACATGATCCGCAGCAGTGGAGGCTGGCAGCAACCCCAAAGTCCCCTAATAGGGGGCCCACTGTCCTGGCGGCACATCTCTTCCTGGATTTCTCATCCTATGATCTGACCATCCACTGGCCCAGAGATGGGGTCCAAGGCCCTCCCCTTGCACCCCATGGGAGCTGTGATGTGAGTGCAGAGTGAGGCTCTGAATTCCCAGGCAACATTCCATGCCCCCCCACCACAAACCCCGCCCTCCACCCCACTCTCCACACCCACTTGTGTTGTGAGGAAGCCCAGGCAGACGGGTCCCTTCTCTGACACCTGCATCAGCTCCCAGATAAAGGAGCCACGGAGCCTTTAGGAAAGTCCCCTTCCCCTTAGCTGGGGCCCAGACACCATGCAGTGGAGACAACCCACTCCAGTCCATATACACCATGAGCACGCTGGTAAATGGTTGTTTTACACCCTGAATTTAGAAGAGATGTGTGATTGGTCCGTGGTGACTGGAACAAAGGCATCTCTGACTGCGAGGTTAGGACGTGGTGGTTAGAAAATCATTGCTACACTTACCAGTATCAAATTCCTAGTTTCAGGTGATAAAACTGCAAGATGGAGGGGGTATACAGTAGATACTGCTTGTGTAGATTCATCTCCAACAGCACGGATGTGGGGTGGCAAGGAGTGAGGTGAGGACAAATGGAATTCGGATGAGGGATGAAGGGAAGCAAAAACAAGATAAAATCTGAATTGTAAGGTGGGCATTCTCTAAAATTACACTGAAAGGAAAAAGTTAATTAAAAAATACATGACAGGCAGAGGCTGCTGCAGTTTGCTAAATTCTGATCTATGTTCTTGGGATTATTCCCACTAACTCGCTCCCCCTGGTTCAGGCGGCATCTTTGGACACTAGGGCTGAGCTGGGAGGTGACAAGGTTCTCAGTGCCCAACTGAGAAGAGCGCCCCTTAGGCTGGCTCGCTGAGGGTTTTCCAGTGAGTCCCGCCGCAGAGCAGGGACCTGGCGGTGGACGGAGGATAAGGAAAGACAAGAGTGGACCGGCTTGGGGGTGCGGGGTGCCTCAGAGACATGACACTGAGAGGTGAGAACCTGCGGACCCCGAGGAGGCTCCACTTACCTGCCCTTCTGCGCGGCGCCTGAAGGTGACTAGAAACTCAGGCTGTGCCCTGGGAGCAACGGAAACCTACTCAGGGCTCTGAGACTTCGGAGTCCATCTCCAGAGAGCACCCGGACTGCAAGATACCCTCCTGGGTTGAGAGCGATCAGCTGCCTGTCGGGAACCGAAGCCGCCAGCTGGGTCTGCCCCTGCACACCAAGCCTCTGCCCACAATCCCCGCCGCTGAACTGGGGCTCCTATCCCCTCCAAGTGGGGCAGGATCTGCTCCAGGACCGCACGGAGCACAGAGGCTGCGGCCTGGGCGAGTGCCGGGCGGCTGTTTCACGCCTCCCTACCCGACTCGGAGACTCCACTCGCCGCTGAGGCCCCGCGAGACCCCCGCTCTGCCGCCAAGAGGAGCATCCGCAGTGCCGGGACCCAGCCCCCAGACCCGCGGAGGTGAGGCGGGCTTCAAGCCCCGAAGACCAGTGCTTGGGAGAAAGACCGACTCTCTTCCACCAGGTTCCCCTCACCCCGCCCCCTCGCGCGTGCTCCCCAGAGGCGGTGGAAAGAGGTCAGGCAGCCCCCCGCCAAACCAATATGTGGCCCGAGCCCCGGCCCCGCTCCCCACAGCCTGGCACAGGCAGGGTGCTTATCACCGGAGGTTTAAGGGGGGGGGAAAGAGGGTCAGGGAGGCGAGGCACCCCGCCCAGGGCCACACAGCCCTGGCGTAGAAGAACTGAAATCCAGACTCCGAGGAACGCCCCCCACCCCGCCCCATTCTGAAGGTGCTCAGAAACCACGGAAGCGACAACAGGCTCTTGGTTTCAAAATCTGTGTGCTCCGGAGCTACTGACAGCCAGGTCCAGGGAAACCGCGTATAGTAGGCGGTCACCTGGAGGGCATCTTCCTCGCCCAAGTCTTTTCCTCCAGGTCTCTCTCTGGCCTCAGTTTCTCCATCTCTCAGAAGCCCCTCGAATTCGATGCTGGGACTGGAAGGAGAACAGGGCGTCTCTCTCAAACAGACGGGGCCGTCGTTTCTCCCCTTGGCCCCCCTCCCCTGGCTGGGTACCTCTGCCCTGGCATCTCCTTGACCACGGGTGCCCCAGGGAGCAGGGAGTGGGGGACCACAGCTCTTCCCTAAGACCCGGGCTCCCCCGGGCTCCCCTGCTTTGGCTCAGGGTCCTCAGCCAGGCAGTGGAGTTAAACAACTCAGTAAGTGCCTGTGGTTGATCATCTCAGCCCCTCCTGCGGCGGGATGTGAGGGTCAGGGGAGCCGGCCCTGGATTCTGCATGAAAGACGCGCGGTCTCCAGGCCGCCGGGCACCAGAGGTCCTTGCCGGCACTCGCTGTTTTGTTTTCCGGCCATAGGCCGGCTGCCTCCCTCCGCTAGGCCTCAGCCCCGCCCGGCCTCCCGACCCGCCTCTCTTCGCTCCGGTTCGACTCTGTCGGTGCCAGAAGGGTCTTAGGCCCTGAGTGTCCAAATCCCAGGCCGGCCAGAACCACTTACCATCTAGGACAGTCTCTCCTCGCCTCTGTTTTCCCCTCTGGAAAATGGGGTTGATGCTCCCTCCACCGTGGTTGTTCTGAAAACTAAATCGAGGCGGCGGGCTGCCCTCGGTTGGAAGCGGCCCCCGGCTGGCCCTGGGAGGCAGCTGTATCTGTCCGCAATAACCCGCGTCTGGTGAAGCCGGCTGCGCCCGCGCGTCCGCGCTGCCACACGGTGACTCCGTCAGAAGCTTTACTCCTGAGCGGCCACAGCGCCGAGGGCGACGGCGTGGGCCGCGATGCACTGTTGTCGCCACGCTCCCCGCGGCAGAAGTGGGAGGGGACTCCCCGCGGCTTTATGGTCGGGCCTGCCCCCAAGACCTCTGCGGCCAGGGGTGGTGGCTTTCGCTCCCCTACCAAGGCCAGGGCCTCTGGAGGAGCTGGAGACCCGCTCGCAACTCAGCGTGACGTGGGGTGTGACCCCGAACGCGTGGCCCTGCGGAATGGGAGTGGCGGGGAGCATTTCCTTACATTTTGAGACTGAGTCTGAGAACTAGAGTTCTGTCGTACAGCCCTCCTTTTGGCATTAAAAGCATATTTCATTAAGTGTAAATATTAAAATATGCCTCAATTGTGCAGCTTTGACACCCGGGATCTTTAAAAAAACAATGACCAGCCCATTCTCTTGCGGTTTCTTGGAAGACCCCGCGTCTTCCTGCCCCGGTATACACACGCACAAATATACATACGAGCACACACACACGTGCACACATACACATACCACACACGCTCGCGCGCGCGCACACACACAGTTCCTCACGCTTGGTCCAACACTCTCCCCGCGACGAGGTAATTACGTTCCTTGCCGGACAGTGATTGGCCAGTCTGTTTCTCATCGGGGACCCGCAGCCAATGGGTGGACCCCCAGCCGAGGCCCCGCCCCCGCCCCACCCCCAGGGCGCGGGTGGCTCGGGCCCGGGGAATGCATCACGCGGGGCCGGACTGGCCGCGACCCCACGCCTGGGCCCCAGGCCGCCTGCCCTCGGCTGCAAGATTGCCTGCGCGCCTGGGTCCGGGCGGCGTCTCCGGGCAGTGGCGGCGCGCGGAGCTCCCGCGGCGTCTTCGAGCTGAGCCGGCGGCCGCCGGGCCCGCGCCGCCCCGCCCCTGCTGGCCCCTCCCCTGCCCTCCCCGCCCCCAGCGGGGCCGGCCCGGGCGGCGACCAGCGCGGCAACGGGAAAGGCGAGCGAGGCGGCTGCCCGGCCGGCTGTCGGCACGCACCCGCTCCCGGCCGATCGCAGTCCGGCGAGGAGGCCGCTGCCTGCCCCGCGGGGCCCGACGCCAGCGCTCCCGGCAGCGGCTCTAGGGCCGGGCCGCGCGTGCGCCAGAAAGTCGCGCGCCACGGTCCCCAGCGGGGACCCGGACCGGCCGCGCCCCGGGCGTCCAGAACCCCGAGGAGCCGGACAGAGTCCGACGGACCCGCGGCCGCGATGCCGGACGAGCTGACGGAGCCCGGGCGCGCCACGCCGGCCCGCGCCTCCTCCTTCCTCATCGAGAACCTGCTGGCGGCCGAGGCCAAGGGCGCCGGGCGCGGGGCCCAGGGCGGCGGCGGCCGCGAGGAGGAGGAGGACGACGACGACGATCCGGAGGACGAGGACGCAGAGCGGGCCAGGCGGCGGCGGCTGCAGCGGCGGAGACAGCTGCGCGCGGGCTCCGGGCCGAGCGGGGAGGCGCGGGCCCGCGCGCTGCTTGGGCCAGGCGCGCTGGGCCTCGGTCCCCGGCCACCCCCGGGTCCTGGGCCGCCATACGCGCTGGGCTGCGGGGGCGCCGCGCGCTGGTACTCGCGGTCGCACGGAGGCTACGGAGGCGGCCTCAGCCCTGACAGTGAGTGGGGCATGGGGAGGGGTGGCCCGGGTGGCGGGCCCGGCTTCTTCCCATCGCATTTGCTCCGGGACTTCGGCTTCCTTGGCGCCCTTTCTGGGCCGCCCTCCTCCTGTGTCTGTGGTGGGGTCTGGGGTCCTGTGGGGAGAGCCCCTGGTTGAGCAGGTTTGGAGGCCCATTCTCCAGGGCAGGGTCCCCCACGCAGGGAGAAGCTTTGGGAAGGTCTGGGCTTCTCCCATGGCCAGGCTCTGGAGGGCCTTGGGAGAGCAATCTGGGGACAGGGGACAACAGCTAAGAAGAGGAAAGAGAGGGAGGGTGAAATAGAACCGAGAACAACAGGACATGTGAGGGGGACACGGTGGGGAGAGGTAGAAAGGAAGAGGGAAGAGCAGAGAAGAGAGATGTTGGGAGAGGAGGAAGGAGAGGTGGGGAAAGAGAAGATGAAAAATAGAAAACCGAAAAGAAAGCCGTAAGTGATGGGGAGATAGAGGAAAGATAAAGGGAGGAAGGACAGGGGGCGGAAGACGCAGTAGAGTCAGACTCAGCAAATGAAGGGGGCATGGCGAGGGGGGAGCCCCTGCTCTGGAGGCCGGGGTGGGGGACGGTGGTCTTCCACAGAAGCTGTGTCCACAAAGCCCCATCTCCTCTGCCAGCCGCAGACCGGGCCTGGGGCAGGGGCCTAGATCTCCCTGTTGGGTCTCCGCGGCCCCCCTGGCTGTGGCTGTGCCAGGCAAGGAGGCTGTGTTCCGAAGCCCCCCTCTCCTTTCTCTGCCCCTCCCCCTCCCTTGCCTTTGTTCCCTGCTGAGAGCTCTGAGGCTGGGGGTGGCGGTTTTCAGCCCCAGAACCCATTCACCCCTCTTGCTGGGGCAGTCTGGAGGTGCGTTCTGCTCTCCCCCTCCCCACGGTGGCTGCCTCCCTTGGGGACCTGCCCTTTGGAGGAAGGCCCCCAGGAGCAGGACTAGGAAGCTATGCTAGCCTCAGACCTGGGCTTTGCCAGTCCCCCCACCCTCCCCAAAGTGTACCCTGTGAGGCCGACGGAGGAGTCAGGCTCCTGCTCTGCAGTGCTTTCAGCCCCTAGCCAAAGTTAGCACAAAAGGGTGCTGTGGGTGGGGGTAGGTGCTTAGACCCCTGTCACCTCTTGGATAACCCCCTCCCTGGTCTAGGACTGAGCGCTTTGCAAAGGGACCCACCTCTCCGAACCTATGCCCAGAAGGTCCTGGGACCTCCTACCCTCCTCATTTCGCTTCCAGGAAACTTGAGCAGGCCTCTTCGGTTATTGGCCCTGAAATTGAGTGATCAAATGTAGTACTCTTCTGGAGGTGTTTCTGAAAGGGTCTCACAGGGAGAAATGTGTTCCCCTCCTGCCCCTGGAGTTTTTCCCCAGCCCCAGCCCCACCAGCAGCCCCCAGAGATGTGGTCCTTCCTAGTTCGTATAATGCGGGTTGGAGGGTCCCTGTTTTTGTACCAGAGCTAGCAGGCCCAGCTCAGCTTCCTGTGGCAATACAAGGGCCTCTGAATATGGGGACCCCCCCATATCGGGGGTGCACATGCCAGCCTGGAACCTGACCCCTCTTTGGACACAGTGAGGGCTCACACCCCCGGCACTGGGCAGGGACACAGCACATCTGCGCGGCTGCTGGGTGTGGGGCGTATGCACCAAGCTGCTCTCAGCAGCTCACCAGTGTGTCCGGGCGCTCACACTGTGGGAAGTCAGGCGGCTTCCCCTTTTCAAGCTGGGCTCGGGAGTCTGGACCAGCATCTGGGTCCTGGGCAGGCTCTCTCACCTGAAGCCATCATCCTTTGCCAGCCCTGGGGGTGGGGGGTGAGGCATCGCCTCACCTCTGGGGGTGGAGCTTGGTTCTAGAAGCGTGAGCTGGAGTAGGGGGCTGTGTGGGCTTCTGTACACCCACACACACAGGCTCAACCAAGGCCTCATGGGCTTGGGGTGGCGTGTGGGAGCCGAGTGTTTCTACACAGCCAGAGCTGCACTTGTCTGCATGCCCTCTGAGCTGACTGCGGGCAGAGAGGGCACACCTCTGTGGACATCTGGATTAGGGGCACAGGAAACAGGGGTGAACAGGCCACCCGTGTCACCAGGGAGGAGTTCTGTTGGCCAATCCTCTGCATCCGCTTATTCTCCATCGATGGGAATGTTTCTGTGCAAGCGGGAACTCTGCATCTTCTCTTAGGAGTGAATGGGGAGGGATCATGGCAAGTCTTTATTTCTGGGTCTGGGGTCTTGGTGGAGGGCTGAGTGCCAGGGCTGAGGTGGTCTCTGTGCTGGTTTCCCGGGTTTATATTTCTCAGAAGGACCTTTCTTTCCTCTGTGAGGTGACCCCATGGGGCTGTTGTGTGTTGTTTTGATTTGAAGCCAGTGGATATGGGAGCCAGTCTTTTTCGTGTGTTTCTGTTTGTGTTTCCGTGTTTCTCTTCTTCCCTTTTTCCTTCCCTCTGTGGATGCGTTGCGAGTGTGTTCCCAGCGTGTTGGTTTGGAGCCTCGCTCAGATCTTCAAGTTCACCTCTGGATGCCCAGCCTCTCTGGGTTCTGGGGGGTGAGATCTAGCGAGCGTAGTGGAGGACGACCTGCCGCCGTCCGAGGAGCTGTCTGGGGACTGTTTCCTTGCTGTGGTCGTGGGAGACCTCACGGGGTGCGGGGAGCAGCTGGCTTCAGCGACATGTTCCGAGGGGTAGGAATCAGCCTCCAGAACCAACCTGCGTTCCTCCTCTTTCCCCCCCTGCAGCCAGCGACCGGGACTCACCGGAGACGGGCGAGGAGATGGGCCGCTCAGAGAGCGCCTGGCCGAGGGGCTCCGGGCCGCGAGCGGTGCAGCGAGAGGCGGCGGAGCTGGCGGCGCGGGGACCGGCGGCCGGCGCGGAGGAGGCGGCGGAGCTGGCCGAGGCCCCCGTGGCGGCGGCGGCGGCGGCCGCCGGGGAGGCCCGCGGCGGGGGCGGCGGCCGCAAGAAGAAGACACGCACCGTCTTCTCGCGCAGCCAGGTCTTCCAGCTCGAATCCACCTTCGACCTGAAGCGCTACCTGAGCAGCGCCGAGCGCGCCGGCCTAGCCGCGTCCCTGCAACTCACCGAGACGCAGGTCAAGATCTGGTTCCAGAACCGCCGCAACAAGTGGAAGCGGCAGCTGGCGGCCGAGCTGGAGGCGGCCAGCCTGTCCCCGCCGGGCACGCAGCGCCTGGTCCGCGTGCCAGTGCTCTACCACGAAAGCCCCCCTGCCACCGGGGCCGCCACCGCCGCGCTGCCCTTCCCGCTGGCCCCCGCCGCGCCCGCGCCGCCCCCGCCACTGCTCGGCTTCTCCGGGGCCCTCGCCTACCCGCTAGCCGCCTTCCCGGCTGCCGCCTCCGCGCCCTTCCTGCGGGCGCAGATGCCCGGCCTGGTGTGAGCAACCCCGGCCCGCCGGGCCCACGCCCCGAGGCCAATCGGGACTTGTGTGGACGCGCCTGCCGGGGGGGGGCGTCCTTCGGTCGATCGGGGGGTGGGGGGCGCTCTGGTGGACCCCCTGCGCCTCCGGAGCGCAGGCTGCCGCCTGGGGGGCCATGCCCTACACCTGTCCGAGGATCGGCCAGAATGTAACAGAGACGCAGGTGATTGTGGCTCCCCAGACAGTCGCCAGCCTGGGTCCCCACTGAGAAGACAGCATCACAGACAGTCGGCCCTGCAGCCCAGGGTCTCCCACTCCAGGGGACAGGCCTCAACCTCTGAGCAAACCCAGCTCACACCCCTCCGGAGCCAGCAGCTGGGCGCAGCCCACAGCAAATCCAGGCTGTCCAAGATGCTATGTGGAAGGGCCCACTCTACCAAGCTCAACGACCCTGCCCCGGACTATGCATCTGGGACCTCCGGAGCACCGTGATCAGCCTGATGGCCTTGACCTTGCGTCCTGGCAGAGAGAGAGAGATTCCCAGGGATCGAATCCTGGTGAAGAGAAGGGATGAAGATCCTGCCAGGTGGTACTTCCGTCAGAGCATCCATTCCGAAGGCAGGGCTTCTCTCCTGGGCTGCGGTCCCTAGTTATCCTGGCGAAGACTTTTTTTTTTTTTTTTAAACGAATCTACTTATTTGCGTATGGAATAAAAAGGGACATTTTCTGGACAGTTGCTGCTGCTTTGTGATCCCTGGGGCTGAGCTCCTCCCTGGTGACACGCTGTAGTGGGCGCCATGCCCACTCTCCCGGAGCACCTTCCAGTGATGGCCAGGGGCCGGTGGGTAGGTGGGCAGGGCAAGCAGGAGCTGGGGCCTGCGGGCTCAAGCTCCCACTTTCTCCGGACAGAGAGGCCCAGCGAGGCCTTAGGGGAAGTCAGGGTTGGGGAGGAGAGGGACCTAGAGTGGAAGAAGGGACACCCCCCCCCCCCATCCCATGTCGCTCAGTTCTGGGACCTTCAGTACAACCAGAAGTCAGGAGTCGGGTGAAGGCACAGCCTATGCACTTGGCCCAGGGGGCTGCCAGCTATGTGGGCCCCTGTGCCCACAGCTCCTTGTCCTAGAGCTGACACAGGGAGAGTCATCTCTGACACAGGGGCTCCTTCTTTTGGTCAAAACAAAACGCTGGCACCAGATAGCCCAGCAAGGCCCGGTGAGGAGCAGGGCTCTCTGGCTCGGGCCTCACCCCTTGACTATCTGCAGTCCTTCTTGAACTGAGGGACTCAGACCCTGGGCAAGGTCCTGAGTTTATGGGCTCTGAGCGAATGCTTATGGCTTCGCTCGTTGCTGTGGCTGGATCTCTGCAGCCAGCCTGTTGCAGGCGGAGACAGTGGTCTCCCATGTGAGGGAAAGATGCTTTATGGGGTGTGCTGCCCAAGCCTGGGGAGAGAAGCCATTCGGTTGAGGTTGCTTGAAAGGGTCGCTCCTGAGACAGAATGGAACCCCCTGGAAACCTGTCTCCATCCCGCTGGCTTTGGGTCTTCGAGTGGAGCAGACATTCCCGGGCTGAGATGCACAGCCCGGTCCCTCGGTCTGGCCTCGCAGTTCTCAGTGGTGGCGCCAGACAGCCCAGGAGAAGGCGCCACGGGGGTCTCCCCGCGGGGGAGGGGAGGGAGGAGGTCCATCTGTCTGCCCCTGCGGTCCAGCTCCCTGACCCAGAATCATCCCCTGCCCCAGCCCTTCCAGTTGGTTCCTGTGCCCTGAGGCTGGGCTCTGGCAAGCTGAGGGGGAGCCTCCAGGGGGACGGCGGGGGCGGGCATCCTATGGCCTAGGTGGTCCTCACTTCTTTGGGCTCCAAGGTCCCCACCTTCAGGCCCCCAGTGTCCAGGGCCAGACCCCAGCAGGCAGCCCCCATGAGAGCCTCACAACTCACCTCCAGTGTGCCCCCCACCCATTGCTGCAGTTCCTCCCTTTGAGGGTGGGGTCTGCTGTTTCTGGAGAAGGGGAGCGCTGCCCTTTCCCCATCATTTCACTGGACTTTGTTAGGAGGGACTTACCATTTGTTTCCCTACAGTGAGCTGACTCCTAGCTATTTCCAGAGGCCTTTGGTCCAGACCAGAGGCCACGGGCAGAAGTGTGTGCCAAGAAGACCTCTGGAGAAGCAGTGGCATCTCTCCTTCCTCCTACTCTCTCTCCCACTGGGCCCTCGCTGGGCCTCTGCGCACGCTTGGCTGCGGCTCCACGTGGGACCCTGGCCCTCTGTCCCTTTGGCAGTGGCCTCACACGGTCAGCAGACATACCCCTTGCCGGCTCTCCGAGAGCTGTGCACCAGCATGCCTGCGCAGGTTCCCGTCTGCGCACCAGGCGGGGAGCCGGGCGGTGCGGCGCCTCTGTGCTCCCGGCCCGCACCGCGCGCCGGGGCACCGCGGGCGTATACACGACGGCAGCTGGGGGATCCGCAACTTCCGGGATCCCGGGCACTCGGACGAATGGGATCATTCAAACCCAGGTGTTGCCAGCGATGCAACCGTTGGATTCGACTGTCTGGTGGCTCATGCTGGCGCAGTCCCCAGGTCGTGGCGACCATACCGGCCGTAGGGCGCAGCGGAGCACCGTGTGGTGCCCACGTCCCCAGGCGGCTCGGCCACCGCAGCGGGTCGGTCAGCACCAGCCACGTCTCCAGGCCGGCTGCAAAGCCGCGTGGCACCGGGGCCACAAGCAGCGATGGTCTGTGGGCCCCGCGTCCAGACCCTCGGATCTGCCTACCCGGAAGGAGCGAACCTGGCCGCCTAGCCCGGGACTGCCGCCGGGGTCAGAGAGGTTTCTGCGCGGCTGAAGGACTGCCTGGTTCCGCGGAGGCAGAGACAAGGTGGGCCGGAGAGCCGCTTCCTTGCCTGCCAGCTCCAAGCTCCGCTGGGTGGGAAGGAAGCGGGAGGTGGAAGGGAGGCTTGTGCCGCTTTGAGGGAAGGATCGGGAGCTAGAAGCCTAACGCTGAAGTACAGAAAGTGGATCCAAACGGGGATCGGGCCAGCGGGACTCAGGGAAGCTGGTTTTACCCTGTAATTACCCAACGTGCGGAGTGTCCCACCAGGGGCCGCACAAACCACAGCGAAGCCGGGGCGGAACCGGCAGCCCGAGGGGGTGGGGGCCAGGCTGGGGATGGAGGAGCCGGGCTCCAAGCTGCAGCACCATCAGCGCCGCTGGGCCTCACCCAGGTGGGTGTTGGCTCCGCTCCTGGTGGGGGATGAAGGGCTTTGCTCTGTTTCTGCCCCGCGTGCGCTGGCCCTCTCCAGCCCTCCAACGCTAGCTTCTCCTTACACGAAACCCGATCCACCCACCCTGGGTTGCCTAGGGTGTGCATCTGCAGAGTCCCCGAGCCCAGCTGGGTCTACCAGGCTTTGAACACCTAGGCGGGCCTGCAAGTTTCCCTACCGAGTTCGCGCAGAATCAGACCTGCTGAAAGGGACAGGCAGGTACCATTCCCCACCCCACAGCCCTCCCTTCCCCTCCCCTCCTTCTCCTCCCCACTGGGTTGCTCTGTGCGCCCCGCCCCACCTGGCCACTCCAGATCCTGATTGAAAGAGCAAGTAGGCAGCACCTGAACTCACTTCCACCCACCTCCTCCAAAGCCCTGGTGAGGGACTGACGAATTCTCCAGGAATTGCCCTTCCCCTAGCTGGCAGTTTCCCACCCGCACTCGGCACGTGGGGATCCACCGACTCCTTCCCACCCAGGGTCTCCCCTCCTCATCTGATACAGGTCAGGGGCTGTCCATGCCCCCTCCCCACCTCCTCCCCCAAAGCTTAGGTTGGCTTCAGGGGGAGAAGATTTCCCAGCGTCTTGGCCTCTGAGCCTACCCAGAAGGTGGCCCACCTGGGCGAGAAGGATGGGGCTGAGAGCGGTCAGCTGGGGCCCGAGAGGGAGACACCAGGGCCGGGCCAGCTCCGCGCTCACTCCTGTCTATAGGTATCTCCCAACCATCCTTCAAGGCCTTCTGGTCTCACCTGGAGATTCTCCCAAAGGGAAACTGGGGCTTTGAGGTCAGAGACCCCGAGGCAGGGACTCCATGAAGTAAGTCACTCGACCATGCGGCCCAGATCCCCTTTCCCTCACCTGGCGCTGCTACAGAGGCCAGGTGCCCTGTCCTGGGGTCACTCCTCCCTGATGGCCTGCACGCTCAGGGGCCAACCAGAATCATCTGGATCATATCCTTTGGCCACCCTCACTGCGGGCATCCACAAGAGAAGGATCCCTAGCCTCCTGCTTTCGTTAGCTATGCAGGAGGGACACCTGAAGCCAGGGTTCCAAGGCAGCTCACCCCACAAAGACCGGCTGCTCTCTCCAGGGGAGAGAGACACTCCTGTATGGGTAGACTGGAAAGGGGGCCACCCTGTTCTGATAACACTGAACTTTGAATCCAGACACTTGCGCCAAAGATACAAAGAGAAAGATCTGGAACCAAGAGTTAGTCTCCGGGTTCACCACCTGGAGAGCAAACAGGTGGGCAGAGGGCTCAGCCCTGACCAGCTCTCACAGCTGTTGGCTTCAGTTTTTGTTTTGCTATAAAAGTGATAATGCTTATTACTGATTATCTGGCAATTGCAGAAAAGTCAAAACAGAAATAATTTGCCTGCGTTTCCACCATCAAAAGTCAACTGCTTCTAAGTGTGAGATGAAGCTGTGGATTTATTGTGAGGCGATTTATAGCTGTATTGTTAATTTTAAAAAACTTATCAGTTGAAGACGCACTCAATATTTATCAGTAAAATGATGTGGTGCCTGTGTTTGTTTGAAGAGCACTGCAACAAAAACAAACAGATTAACTGAATAGTAAATACGAGAGGGAGACACACAGGGTTAGCCAGGCATTGATCATTGTTGAATGGAGGTGGGTACATGGAGGGGTGTTTATTTCAAGGCTTCCTCTATTTTGTTTTATATTTGAAAACTTCCATAATAAAAATGCTTTAACAGCTGACTTCGCGGAAACGTCACGGGTGTGTATTCCTAGAGGCGGACTCTCCGCCCGGGGCCGTTTTCCTTACAGGTTTATTTTCAACGGGTCGCCATCTGACCTTGTTTGCACCCCTCTTGCTTTTTTTTTCTCCCCATCCTTACTTCGAAGTGCGCATTAAAGCTCATTAATTCGGTCTCCGCAGACATGCTTCATTAAGTCTTCAACCTCTGTCTCCGGGAACCTGTCCCTGCCCACATCTCTCCCCCACTGGTCCTGGCGCCCCTCTGGGTCCCGAACGCCGGTGCCGCCATCACCTCCGCCCGGGAGGCCTCCAAGCCGCGGAGGACGGGTCCGCGCTGCCAGGGGTCGCTGGCGCCGCCTCCCGGCCCTCGCGGTGGGAGTCGCCCGCCCGCGGACCGGGGTCCCCCGCAGCCCAGGTCCCAGGTCCGACCCTGCCGCGGGTTCGGGGGACTAAGCCCCGCGGCCGCGGGTTCGCGTGTGCGGTGTCTCGGAGCTTCCTTGACGCTCTCGGCCCCTGGGTCCGCGGCGCCGAGACTGGGACTGAAGTGAGGTGGGGGGGTGACTAAGGCTGGGGGGCGGGGAGGGCATGTGGGGGAGAGGCTCACGTGCTCGGAGCTCGGTCTGGAGAGACGGAGCGGTCCGAAGGGCGCTCTCCATCCCCGGGAGACGCGAGACGCGGTGCGCCCTCTCATCCTAAGGCTGTGAGAGCCCCTGCCGACGCTGGATCCCGCGAGGCCCATGCGGGGGCGGGGCGGGGGGCTTCTGGGATGCGGGCGACCCAGCCCCGAATTGCCGGACTCCCCGGGTCTCGCTGCCCTCGCCCCCCGGAGTGGGGTCCGACGAGGCCAACCCGCAGGACCTCGGCCCCGGCCGGCCGGCCGCGCTCTTCCCTGCCCACTCCGCGTCTCTGCTGCGGTCGCCTGCGCCTCTGCGTCTCGGTCTCCGCGTCTCCATTCTTCTCTGCATGCTTTCCTCCTCCGGGGCTGGGGAGTCGGCCCGTGCGTCGTCTCCGCTGTCGCGCGGCCTGCTGGGCTCCATCGCCCCCCTCTCCGGGACACGATTACCTCCCCCTCCGAACTGTCCCAGGTAGGAGTCGGGGAGCCTGGGCTCCCCCCCTTGAAAGGTTTATTTCTGGGCGGAAGAGCGCGCCCCTCGGACGCGGCGGCGCGAGGATCCCCCTACCAGCCGAGGCCCCGCGTCGCCTCGATCGGGCTGCTGGGAGTCGGGGTCGCCGCTTCGTGTCCGGATCCCGCGCCTGCCCCTCTGGGGGCTCTGGATCCAGGCTGTCCCTTCGTCCGGCCCAAGTGTCCCCCCTACCCCGGGCTGACCGAGCTTAAAGGAGGGAAACGGGCAGTGGCGCCAGCTCCGCGGCTCCCGGGACCCGGCGGGCGGCCGGCGCTGAGCGGCCGCCTTCTGCTCCCGGGCCACCGGGCTTCGGAGCGCTAGGCCGGCGTCGCTGTGGACCCTCCGGGCCCGTGGCCTTGGGGGGGCGCCCCCTCCCCTCAGGCCTTCCGGCCCCGCCTCCGCCCTTCCAGCCGGCGCCCCGGCCGCCCCCCGCCCGGCTCACCTGGCGTCGCCTTGGCGTCTCGGAGTCTGGCTCGGCCTTCGCGCCCCGCCCCTCGATTCTCACCTCGCCCCTTCCCGCTCCCCTTCCCCCTCGGGCTCCGCGCGCGCGTCCACGCGCCCCCCGAGCCGGCACCTCTGACGCCGAGGTCTAGCCCTGGGGTCCGGGGCTGGGGCCGGGGAGGAGGGAGGTGCCTGAGCTCTCCCGGGTCCCCGAAGGCTTCTCCGAGGAGGCAGTATTAAACCCGCAGGGAGGAGAGGAGCTGCGGGCGGCCGTGAGCAGGTGGAGACGGAGGTTCGCCTCGAGTCTCGGACTTTGGTGGGGGCATCTCCCCCCCGCTGTGTGCCGTCCGGCTCTCGGGTCACCCCTCCCCCGCATTCTACTCTCCCGGAAAGAAGGGGCGCGGATTTAAGAGTGCCCAACCGTGCTCAGCCTTCGCCAGCCGTCTGCGTGGATGCGGGAAAGTCGTTTCCCCCTTCTGAGCTCACCTTGCCCATCTATGGAGTGGGTAGGCGGCAGTGGTGAAGGTCGTGCGGCCTAATGGCAAGAGCGCGGGCTCAAGGCTTGCTGCTGGGCACACAGCCTTCCGCGCCGACTGCAAGGCGGGCCGCCTACCGCCCACCCGCTCAACTCACAGGTTCCCTTTCCTTCCGCCCGTGCAGGGCAGGCCGCTGCGGTCCCGGCTTGGTCCTGAGCGCCGAATCAAGTGGCTCCCGCCCCCATTCGCGGGCCTAGTCATGATCGCACTGGGGCTCCAGGACGCCTGAGGGGGCCCGCCCACCCTAGCCCCCCGAACGACAGCTGCACCCCTAAAAGCCAGCGCCATTTGCCCCTCCAGGGCCCAAGCTCCCACACTCCCAAACCCATAAATCCTCTGACCTTTGCCTCCTTCCCAGAGGAGACCCAGGCTGTCCCCAAGCCTGTGTCCCTCCCCCGCCCCCCACGCCCACCACAGGCAACTGTGAGCTCTAGCCAAGGGGCCGGGGCTGGGGCGGGAGAGGAGGGAGACGCCTGAGCCCTCGCGGGTCTTCTTCCTTTCCAGCCGCCCAACTGGCCTTGGAGATTTGACATCCAGAGGTGGACACAGACCCTGGCCCAGAGCCTTGGGCCAGGGGGCCCTGCTCCGCTGCTGCTTTCAGGAGCTCGTGGTGGATGGCCCCTGCTCACATCCACATTACCGCGGGGCTTGGAGCAGGGAGCGGATCCAGCTCTTCACCCAGGTTGTCTCCAGCGTCCCCACGCCAACCTGGAGGGGTGAGTGGTGTCCCCGGTTTGTGAAGGAGGATTCAGGCCCCGCCCGACCCCAGACCACGCAGACTGCAGCGTGGGGGAAGACAGAGCTGGCTCCAGCACTCTTTCCAGCCGGGAAATGACAGAAGCCAGCGTGTGTGCTGAGAGCTTAGCCCTGTGCGGGCCGCTGCCTCGGCGGGGCTCTAGGAAGACGGGTGGGTGAGGGCAGCTGGCCCGCTCAGAAGAGCGCGGCTTCCGGTTCAGTTCCTCCCACTCCCAGCCCTCCTCACCGCCCTCCCCCTCCAGCCCACCTCTCCCTCCGCTCCAGCCCACCTCTCCCTATCCCAGACGGACTTTCTTTCCCTACCTCCGTCCCCCAACGTGGGTTGTGGCCAGTGCCTCTGTACCCAGGCTGCCCCTGGGAAGTCCCCACGCCGTGGAGAGCCTACCTTGGGCTTTTCTAAGGCCCTGTGGAATGGCTGGGACCCACCGGGGTCTGAGAGGAGAGCCCCAGCCCCTCAGTGTCCTGCGTGGGGGAGGACTCCTGAAGGCAGTCTGGCCAGCTGCAGGATGGGAGAGGTTGGGACGCCAGACTGATGCTGACACACTGATTGGTGATGATTCAAATTCTTTGTGTAGACAGGGACCCCTTAAGAATATTCCATTTCTCTGTGTGTGGGGGGAGGGGGGCGGTTGGTGACAGCCTCCGGGCCCCTTTCCCAGAAAATCTCCAGCTTCCTGCAAGGGACCCTTGCCAGTCTCAATCTCATTTCCTGTGCCCATTTCACAGATACACCCAATGCGGCCCCGGGAAAGGCAGAGACAAGCACTCTGGGAGCCCGAGGCCATGTCTCCCTGCAGCGCCAGGGGGCAGGCCCCATCCCAGGAGTGGAAGAGAGGAAGGGGCCGGGAGGCCTTGGTGGATGCGTCTCAGAAGCAGCCCACGACCCGTGCTGGTGCCCTCTGCTGTCCTCCCACTTTCCTCGGGGACGTCCCAAGAGTCGCTTCACTGGAAGTCATCCTCCTGCAGGACCGGGAGGAGGGAAGCACTGGGCCCCAGGACCTCCCCCCACCCAGTCATCTGAGCCTGGGGCTCTCAGGGCTAAAAGAAGACCAGGGGATTGGGTGTGAGTGCGTGTGTGTGTCTGTGTGTGTGTGCGCATGTGTGCGTGTGTGTGTGTCTGTGTGTGCGCACGCGTGTGTGCATGTGTGTGTGCGTGTGTGTCTGTGTGTGCGCACGCGTGTGTGTCTGTGTGTGTGCATGTGTGTCTGTGCGTGTGTGTCTGTGTGTGTGTGTGTATGTGTGCCTCTGTGTGTGTGTGTGTCTGCAGACCTCTCCCAGCCCCAGAGAGGGAGGCTTGACCCCACGGTCCAAGGAGGTGGTGAACGGAGGGTGCGTCCTGCCTCGGTTACTCCCCGGCGCACAGGGGCCTGAGCCGGCGGGCACCGAGGACCTGGGCCAGGGACTGCCTGGGCCCCACCGACACTGGCCCAGGGGCGCAGCCTCAGTCTCACTGCCGGGTTGGTTCTGCCCAAGGTCACCGAGCACCGCTCTGATTCCCCGCCCCCTGAGCCCCCCACCTCATCTCCGCATCTCGGCCTCTCACCGCCCCCCCTTCCCGGAGCCGCTCTCGGGGCTCCAGCTCCCGGAACCACAGCGTCAGCACATCCGGGCCTCGCTCGCTTTGGTTCTGAGTTTTCTTAAATCGTGAAAATCCATTTCCCCAAATGGGCGGGAGCTGAGCCTCACTTCGTCCAGGGGCGGTCGGCCCGGGCGCCCCCTCCCCTCCCCCAGCGCGAGGCCCGGCATTGATCCCTGTGCACATCGCATTAGTCCTAATGGTTTCGCTGATGATTCAACTTTTTCGTTAAAAGCCGCCCCTCGGTCCTCACCGCTCCCCTGCCTCCGCCTCTGCCGGCCGCGGGCCCCTCGGCGGCGCGCCCGCCCAGAGCTTTCTTGGCCGGTAGAGACGCGGTTCCTGCAACCCAGCTCCGCCCCCCAGGGCGCGTAGACGCCTCAAGAGGAGCCCTCTCCCCGCCGGCAAGGGTGAGGGCGGGGTGGGCGGAGGGCCTGTGGAGGTTTGGGGACCCTTGGGGACCTTGCGCTCCCTGGCGCGGTAAAATGCAGAGGTTAGATCGCGGTCATCCGGACACTCACGAAGTCAGATCCTTGGCCTTCCAGACTCGGACCTGGGAAGAACCGTAGAAGGCTCCAGAAACTGGCAAGTCCAGCACCCTCTCGGCGCCTCGGTTGCTCATTCCATTCGTGGGGAGGCCGAGGCCTGGAGAGCGGCTCCACAGCGCCGTGACACGGGAACGGAGCTGGGCCTGAGCGCAAGACAGAGGAAGCGCGTGGCCTGGACAAGGGGATGGGGGTGGGCGTGGGGGGGGGACCGCCTTCGACCTGCGCCCGCTCCTCAACCTTCTTCCAGGGGAGGGCCCCGCCCTTCGCGAGGGGCCGATGCCGGAAGGCCCTGCCTTCCAGGGCAAAACCCGGAGCCCGCTAGGCCCCGCGGCCTCAGCCCTGCGCCAAGGGCGCCCCGCGCGATCTGCCCCGACACCTCCAGGCTGGACCACGTCTGATATCACGAGGAAACGCTCTTCGTTTCTTATTCGTTTGTTGTAGAAAATTCAAAATATATAGGCAAGAAAAAAAAAGTTAGGGCACCACAAACCTAGTTAACTACACAGAAATAGTTTTCAATGGTTTGTGATTTTTTTCTTATTATTTATAGGCAATACATTGCCCATGAGTGTTCGGTCATGCAGGACTCTTGCGACCCCATGGACTGTAGCTGGCCAGGCTCCTCTGTCCCTGGGATTTCCCCGGCAAGAACACTGGAGTGGGTTGCCATTTCCTCTTCCAGGGCATCTTCCCCACCCAGGGATCGAACTGGTGTCTCCTGCATTGGTAGGGGATTCTTTATCACTGAGTCACTTGGGAACCCCCAGATATAACCAAGTTTGCTGTAGGAGAACTCTCCCTTCCCTCATCCTTTTTAAAAATGAAGCTAAATTTACCTACAGAGAAAAGTACAAATCTTCAGAGTACAGTTAGATGAGCTTATGTACCATCATCCTAATCCTTTCTTTATAAAGAAAGGAAAATACACACACAAATGTCTGGAAGATTTAAAGTGGGAGAACCGCTGTTCTCTTTCTTTTTAAAATTTGTCAAAGTGATGCATGCACACAATTTCAAGTGTCCTCTGTTTCCACAAAGAGAATAAAAACACCAACCAGAAACGATTCCCCACCCAACTCCCAACAGAAGACAGTTGTTAACCTTGCCAGCTCTTCCTGCTCCTAACCTGCTCGTATTTCTAAATGGTACCCTTAGACTATTTCTTGATTTCATTGTAAAAAAGAAATCTAGAGACTTCCCGGGTGGCCCAGGGGCTGGGACTCCGAGCTCCCAGGGCTGGGGGGGGTGGGGTTTCGTCCCTGGTCGGGGAACTGGATCGCACGTGCTGCAGCTGAGACCTGACACAGCCAAATACATATTTTAAAAAAGGAGAAGAAATCTGTCAGGTGCCTACAGCCTCCAGTCTGGAAGGTGGGGGGTTACTTGCTCACAAGTCAGTGCAGTAGTCACAGCCCTTTCCTGCCCCTTCCTCAAAATGCCATCCTCTGTGGGGAGATGGGGACCCAGAGTTCTCAGTGCCGCCTGCCACACATGCCCTTCACGGCTGGCTGTGAGTTGGGATCCATCTTTTTCTTTCCTACTAGTGTTTCTCCTTGGCTTTCTCTATACTTGCCATTCATCTGTCTCCAAATTCCCTTCCAGAGGACCGGTCTGCTCTAGGAGGCGAGACCCCCATCCCATGGGTGGGAGGAGGGGGAGAGGCAGGATGCAGGCTGGGGCTTCTACATAAGACCCTCTGACTTCCAGTTCAGCCTGGCTCCCGCTTCCCCAATCCCCAAGGCTTTGAGCACCCCTGCCACCAATCAGACACCCTCCAGGAGTTCTGAGAGGGGCTGGATGCATCATTCTCAGGGTCTTGTTTCCGGAGGCTTTTGAGTCTACCCCTGCGCCCCCTGGGACGTGTTCCACTCTGGTTTCCACCTGCAAGGAGCAGGTGGGTTTGCCCAATGTGGACTCTGAATTTTGAAGTGTCCTACTGGAATGTGGCCCCTCGCTGGGGCTGGTTCCCCAAGGGTGAGGATGAATCCTCTAGTGGTCTCCCTGGAAAACCCTGTTTAATGAAGGTGCCAGGCACTAGTGCCAGGGAAAGCCGACATTCCTTATCTCCAGTGGGACTCCTTAAACCAGGGTTTACCATGCAATGAACCTCTCCTGGCTTCCCAACCCCTCCCACCCCCACCAGGCCAGAGGACCCCTCCATCCCTGCAGCCTCACTTAATCTCTGGGGTCACTACTGCTTCTTATCTGACTCCTTTACGAGGCTGTGAGCTCTCTGGGGCTCTGCCATCCAATCAGGCCTCTTAGAGGCTGTCCCCAGTGGGAGCCTAATCAATAGCTGTTGGATAAATAGTGAATGAGATCGTGGTTTAATTCTCCCGTCAGCCATGTGATGTGGATGAAGTCTGCGTGGCCAGCAAGCTGGGGAAGGAAACCCAGCTCTGTAAAGCAAATCTAATTGTTTTGGTTCTTCAGGTTTGTGATGAGCCAGTGGAGACTGGCAAATACATCTGTATTGAACCGGGGGGCAAAGACGTTCAGGTGCGGTGGAGAAAGCCCAGGGGTGGGGCACGGGCACTGTCCAGCTTTCACAGTGGGGGGGCAACGTGGGTACCAGTGCCACCCTGCACGTGTATGTTCTGTGCATAATAAAGGTGCTAGGGGAAAAAGGAATCCAGTGCTTCTCAGCTTTCAGGATCAGCTTTGTTGACTGAAGTTGCTTTTCCCATTTCTGTATGTGTGGATTTATTTCAGGATGTAAAATGCATTTCTTACTGTGGTTATATCTACAGAAAGAGTTTGAGGCTTGCTGGATGGTGCTGCAATTATTTTTGTTTTCATATACTCTAAGTTTTTTAACTCGACAGGAGAAGTAATACATATTTTTCTTCATATTGTTCTCAGGTCTTAGAGTTCTCCAGAGAAATAAAACCAGTAGGAAAAAAATGTACATAAGTATGTACATATAGAAAAATATAGGATATATGTACGTATACATGGGCTTCCCTGGTAGCTCAGCTGGTAAGGTATCCACCTGCAATGCGAGAGACCTGGGTTCGATCCCTGGGTAGGGAAGATCCCCTGGAGGAGGGCATGGCAACCCACTCCAGGACTCTTGCCTGGGAAATCCCCATGGAAAGAGGAGCCTGGTGGGCTCCATGGGGTCGCAAGGAGTTGGACATGACTGAGCAACTAAGAACAGCACATCCATGCCACATATGTGTGTATATATGAGCGAGGGGGAGAGAGGGAATTTATTTTAAGAAGTTGGTGCATGTGACTGTGTGGCTGGCAACTCTGAGCCCTGTAGGGTAACTGACAGGCTGTGGTTCTGGTCAAGAGAAGATATTGAAGTGTGAGCCCAAATCCTGGAGGCAGCAGGCTGGAACCTCGGGCAATGTTTCTAGGATGCGATCTCGAGAATCCCTTCTACGTCGGGGGCCTTCAGTCTTTGCCCTTTCTTGTTGTTCAGTTGCTAAGTCGTGACTGACTCTTTGCAACCCCATGGACTGCGGCACACGAGGCTCCCCTGTCCTGCACTATCTCCTAGAGTTTGCTCAAACTCGTGTCCATTAAGTCGGTGATGCCATCCAGCCATCTCATCCTCTGTCGTCCCCTTCTCCTCCTGCCCTCAGTCTTTCCCACATCAGAGTCTTTTCCAGTGAGTCAGCTCTTTGCATCAGGTGGCCAAAATATTGGAGCTTCAGCATCAGTTCTTTCAGTGAGTATTCAGGGTTGACTTCCTTTAGGATTGACTGGTTTGGTCTCCTTGCTCTCCAAGGGGCTCCCAAGAGCCTTGTCCAACACCGAAATTGAAAAGCATCAATTCTTTGGCACTCAGCCTTCTTTATGGTCCAACTCTCACATCCGTACATGACTACTGGGAAAACCATAGCTTTGACTAGACGGACTTTGTTGGCAAAGTGATGTCTGTACTTTTTAAATATGCTGCCCTTTGCCCTTAAGGCCTTCAAGTGGTTGGATGTGGCCCACTCACACTGTGGAAGGTAATCTGCTTCCCTCAAAATCTGTTGACTTAAGTGTGACTCTCGCCTAAAATAGACCTTCACCGTGACATCTAGGCTGGAGGGTGAAGGACACACACCCAGTTGGTGCATAACCTTAACCATCGCAGGTATTCAGGCCTCCGTCTGAATTTTGACCTCCTCCCTCCAGGTCAAGAAAGGAGAGGTCACCATAGTGCTGGTACTTTCACTGGCATAATGAGAATGTGTAGATGGACTTGAGCAGCCTCCACGAGCCTCGGGGCTCTTCGGTCCGCTTGGGGTCCTCCAGGTGCCAGGCTCTGTCCCTGTGGGGAGTAGGATGGCCCTCACACTTCAGGGTCAGCTGTGCGCTTCTCAGCCTGTGTTGCAGCAATCTGACTATACAGTGAGTTTCTGGACGGCAGGGATGTGTGTCCATCACACCCGGGTCAGCAGGACCCACCAAAGGCTGCCCAGTACAGGGAGAGGTGGCAGTGTGGGTGGGGGTCTCTTTCTCTCACATCGTCTGGGTGGTGGCTGTAGGGGGCAGGAGGGAGGGGGGCCTACACCTGTGCTTTATTGTTCAGTCGCTAAGTCATGTCTGACTCTTGTGACCCCCTGGACGGCAGCCCGCCAGGCTCTTCTGTCCATGGGATTCTCCAGGCAAGAACACTGGAGTGGGTTGCCATTCCCTTCTCCAGGGGATCTTCCCAACCCAGGGGTCGAACCTGTGTTTCCTGCGTTGGCCGGTGGATTCTTAATCACTGAGCCACCAGGAAAGTTTTGTTTATTTCAGGTCCATTCAAGATGCAAATGCAAAATGAAAAAGCATAAAAAGACTGAAAATGCTCTTACGGTTTCCCCTGATCCCAGGTGAGGGAAGGTGTACGTATTCTTCCCTTCTGCCTTTCACCAAGTGTCACCGATCACTCAGCTGGAGGCCATGGTTCCCAGCCACCCTTTCAGGTCTTCACCTGGCTGGATGACAAGGTTCTGACCAGTGCTACCTGCAACTCCAGACCTTTCCCTTAGCTAGGAATTGGTACCCTTCTCTCGCCTTTCTGGCTGCCTGGGATGGGTTGTGAAGGTCTGGTGGGGACATGCCACTGAGAGCAAAGCAGAGCTGCCCATCCCCCTGGACCATTTATCAGCTTGCATTTTTATGTGAGATAAAACCTTCTGTCTTACACAAGCCACTATGACTTGGTATCTCTTTAGGAAACTGAGTCAACATCCTAACTAATACAGGAGGCCTTTCTAAGCTGGGCTGATCAGCATTTGCACTTGGCTGCTGATGACTGAGCACTGGCCACAGCCGCATAAAAAACTCTGGAGGTAGTGGGCTTGTGTGGTGTTCTATGAAGACATCAGGGACCCAGGGAGTCCTGCCTTTCCTATCTGTCATCCTAATACATGTGCTCCATCTTCCAGGTCACAAAACAGCTGCTGAGGCTCCAGCCCTCACATCGTTGTTCCATTCAGGAAGAAAGACAAAAGCAATAGGCGAAGGAGCTTCTTCCCCTCTTTTAGGAATTCCCAGAGGCTCCTTTCCCTGACTTCCACTTTGTCTCTTTCACCACCCCTATATTTTAGAGAGAACTTTGTTACTCAAGCAGAACGGGGAATGGGTATTGGGAGGCAACTGAAAAGCCCTGCCCAGAGAAAGTTGTGAACTAGAGCCACAAATCAGCAACAAGACCAAGATCTTCAGTTGAAACCAACCTCCCCAGTTCTCCCCTGGCCCCTGCCCCACCAGCAGCTCCACTGAACTCAGCCTGTGGGGTGAGGTGTGTTCAGTCCGCACACCCAGGCCAGGCTAGAGCTCTCGTGTGCCAAAGAGAGCATAGCTTCCTTTGAGACCGGGTGGTCCAGGGTTGGGAGCCTGGCTACTGTCAGACAGACCAGGAGGAGTCAGGACCCCTGTTCTCTAGCTGTGTGGCTTTGGACAAAGTCCTTAAACCTCTCTGAGCTGTCACTTCCTCCCTTGGCTCTTGCTGCACTGAGGGGATCCCAGGAAATAAGGGAAAAAGGCTGTGCAAACACCTCCCCGCCGCTGGGCCGTAGTGGGGTTTACAGGAAGCGATAGCAGCGTCGACCCCCTGTTCCCTGGCCGAATCCAAGGAACAGACGCTGAGACACAGGCTGGTTCTCCAGCATCCTGGCCAGTTGACTTCCTCCCCTGAACCCTGTGGGTTGGATGTCTGCCCCGCTGGCTGAGCCCATCTGTCATTTTTATTACAAATTGCCACTCAATTGGCTTAACCCAAAGCCTGTTACCCCAAATAACCTGAGTGATTGCTTGCGAGCCCAGGCTCAATGCTTCCTCCACACTTCTCGCCCACGTCCCCAGGGAGCTCCCACGGGGGCCTGAGTCATTCCCTCCCAGGGCCGGGGGACCAGCCCCCTTTAAAGATTCTGTCTGTTCCCCCAAGGATTTCAGAGACTGGGTTTCCTGTTTCTGCCACCTTGAGACAGGGCCTGGGTTTGAGTGCCTGTTCCTGGCCTGGCCTTGGGGCTCCTTGGGGGCTCTCCCAAGTCTGAATCTGAGGCTGGGCGATGTGAGGGCAGTGGGTGGCAGGGTGCCACCCCCCCACCCCCACCCCCCGCTGCAGATGGGCTAGAGATAGCAGGTTTCATGTGGGTTCCCAGGAACTGGGGCCGGCCAGGCTGGTGAGTCTCACGTGGGATGGAGACGGCAGGGCTGCGGGGCCGTCCTTCCTGGCCCGGGGACCCGGGGCTGTCCCTGCGTCCAAGCTCTGGTGCAAAGGACTCGGGGTGAGAGAATCAGGTCCCTGCCATCCCAGGTCATTTGTTCTCCATCAAGACCCTGGTCCCTCCCGTCCTTCCCACGTGGGAGGGCGGTGCACGGGCTTGGATCGGACACACGCGGGCCCTGTTTCCCTGCTCAGGAACGCTGTCTCCTTGGGAGGGGCCCGAACTCTCCCTCCCCGTGGTTTCTGTGTCCGCAGACCTCTGTACGTCCAGAGTGCCCACCGCAGGGCCGGCACTGGACACTGGGGGGTCAGCCCAGGACTCGAGGACCCCTTGGTCCTGCCGAGGAGTCGGATGAGGCTGTAGCCCACCACCCCGCCACCGCGTGTTGTACCTTCCTGGGCGTCCACTGCGTGCAGGGACCCCAGTCCCACTGTGGGGAGTCTCGGTCTAGCAGGAGAGACGGCGGGTGGAGGGAACGCAGACGGGGCCACAGGGCTGTAAGTGTGGCCACGGGTGTAGACAGACGCTGGGTGGGGGGCAGGGGAGCTCCTGAGGAGAGGGTGCCAGCACCCAGGGTGAGAGGGAATTACCCAGATTTGGGGGCGGGGAGCTGCTAGAATGTTCCAGACGGAAGAGGTGGTGGAGTCAAGATTGCAGGTGAATGAGGGCAGATGTGGGTGGCACTTGGGTGCAGCAGGAATGGCCAGGTGTCGTGGCCAGGCCTGGAGGAAAGCGTGGCCTTGACCCCTGGCCAGGAGTCTGGGCTTCATTCCAAGAGTCCTGGTCAGGGGAGGGAGCAGTCCTTGGTTTGAATCCCTCTGCCTTGAGGGGCCATGATGCATGTCAGCAGGGCCGCTGGACGCAGAAAACCGCTGGAAGAAAAAAACCCAGGAGGTGGAATATTTCCAAGGTTAGAGGGGGTATCAGAGGGCAGAGCTGAGCAGCCCAGGAGGTGTCCGGGACCCCCCAAGTCATGCAGGGGCTCCCCACAGCGGAGGGGAGACAGGAGTGCACTCAGGTGTGAGGTCTGGGGGCCCCAGTGCTTCCAGTGAGTGTTCAGCTCAGCCTGGGGCCCCCCTGAAACCCCGCCTGCCCCCCCAGAGCAGCACGTGCCCTGAGGGGCCGCGTCCCCTCCAGGCACTGGGTGGGCGCCCCGCCCTTCCAGCCGCTCAGGGCCAGTGCCGTCTGCACGACTGATGCCTCTGACGCTCTCACGGCCCGCCCCGTGGGTGCCAGCCCCGGGGGTCCCTCCTGGCGTCATCTCCGGAACGTGGCTGGGACAGGGGAGGCTGGAATGAGGAAGCTGTGGGCCGAGGAGCCCCAGAGAGACCAGGGGGTGGGCCAGGCCCAGGGGCTCCCCCATATCGCACACCATATGGCCCCCCCCGGGGCCCACGTGGCCGGAAGCAAAGGCTGAGGACCCGGGCCCGACACGGCATTGCTAGTGGGGTCAAGGGACAAGCCACAGGCCGCACAGGGTGACTAAGCTGGGTCCACGGCCATCATAGCCTCTGGAAAGGGGTGCTCACACTCAGAGCCCCTCTGAGCTCCCTGTTGCCTCCTGTGCAGCCCGCAGGGTAGGGGGCTTAGAGTGACGAGTCGGGAGGGGCTGGGGGGCTGGAAGAAGCCACAGGGTGGCGGATGCGGGTCTGGTGAGGTTAAGCTGGGGGCTTGGTGTGGCCTGGGGCCCACCGCTGCTGTGTGAGTGTCCTGGGGCTGCTGGAACACCCAAATTTCATCTCTCATGGCTCTGGGAGCCAAAGTCGGAAGTCAGGGTGTTGGCTGGGCCCTGCGCCCTCACGAGGCTCCCAGGGAGAGTCCTCCTGGCTCCCACCAGCGCTCGGTGCTCCCTGGGGCCCCTGCCCCGCAGCCGTCTTCTCCCCGGTCTGCACATCATTCTCTCTCTGTGCCCAGATTTCCCCTTCTCATCAGCACACCAGCTTGATGGTCGAGGGCCCACCCTAATGACCTCATTTTAACCTGATTCCCTCCACAAAAGCCCTTTCTCAACATCAGGTCGCATTCTCAAATCCTGGGCATTAGGACTCTCCAACCTGTGAATGTGGGGGCTCAATCACCCTTCCACAGCTGCCGTTGTTCTTGGCATGCTCCCTTGTCACATGCCTTCCACGTGGCAATTGTTGTCCCCATTGCAGAAGTAGGACCATCGAGACTCTGAAGTACCCCACATCACGAGGAGGCACCCCTGCCTCGTGACTCCTGGGTCGAGGAACCTACCTGCAGGCCCTGCACCTCCACGCCCCCGGGGGCACAGAGTGTTCTGTTTGGAGGAAAGGAATTTCTGTCTAGGTGTAACATGAGCTGCTCAGGAGACCCCAGGTTTGGAAGAGCCTCTCTGTAACAGAGGGGAACAGTTTTCTCTTTGTAGTGAGAGGCCTCCTGCTGCTCACCAGGAAGGTGGGGCCACGTGCCAGATGGCCGAGTGGTGAGGACACTGGGCCCCTTCTGGGCAGCAGGCTTTGGTCTGCAGGGCTGGGAAAAGCGCTAATGATGTCTCCTGCCAGAGTGTTAGTCGCTCCCTCATGCCTAACTCTCTGCATGGACTGTAACCCGCCAGGCTTCTCTATCCACGGGATTCTCCAGGCAAGAGTGCTGGCGTGGGTAGCCATTCCCTCCTCCAGGGATCTTCCTGACCCAGGGATCGAACCTGCGTCTCCCACATTGCAGGCAGATTCTTTACCGTCTGAGCCACCAGGGAAGCCCAGTGATGTCTCCTGGCTGCTTTGTTAATGGCCCTGGGGTAATCTTTAGACCAGAATCAGATGTCATCCTTGCCTCGTTTTTGGTGGCCTGCAGACCTGAGTCCCCCTGGGGTGTCTGGGGAGCCCAGTCTAGGTTTGTTACAGTGTGGCTGATTCATCCAAACCGGTCTGGAGCAAGTGCTAAGTTCTGGGCCTGGCTCCACCACAACATGCTGTGTGGTCCCAGCATACTGACTTGCCCTCTCTGGGCCTGCATTTTCTCCTTTGTTAAACAGGGGCATTCCAAGGTCTCTCTCCAGGTATGCCAAAAAGAACTGTAGAATGCTTCTACAAGCTCTTTATTTCCATTTTATTAAAATATCACGGGCACCGCTGTCCAACAGAAAATATAATGAGGCCACAAATGCAAGTTAAATTTCCTAATAACTGCATTAAAGACGTAAAAGGAAATAGGTGCAGATAATTAAACAATCATTTCCTCCAATGTGTTCAAGATCATTATCATTTCAGCGTGCAATCAACATCAAGATTGGGGACAGTTTATATTCTTGGTACCATCTTTGAAATCTGACATGCATTTCAGACTTGTGCACATCCCAGTTTAGAGGCTGAAATTTCACTGGAAATACTTGGCCAGCAGCCCCGCCCTGGCTCTCAGAACAACGCCTCCCGGAAGTGTGGCTTGGTGCATCTGGTCCACTGGTGGCGTTCCCTATGGAAGCGGCTGGTTACCTGTGGCCTCACCTGGGACAGCATCTTCCAAATCGCATTCCTGGGGCATCTTGTTTCTGGTTGTGTGAAATGTGGTTCTCAAGTCACTGCTGGAATCAGATTTTCTTGGGAGCATGTGTGCTAAGTTGCTTCAGTCGTGTCCAACTCTTTGTGATCACATGGACTGTAGCCCAGCAGGCTCCTCCGTCCATGGGATTCTCCAGGCAAGAATACCGGAGTGGGTTGCCATGCCCTCCCCCAGGGGATCTTCCCCACCTAGGGACGGAACCCTTGTCTCTTACGTCGTCTCCTGCATTGGCAGGTGGGTTCTTTACCACTAGCATTGCCTGGGAAGCCTCTTTCTTGGGAGACGTCTGGTCAAATGAAACTCAACAGCTTTTGCTTTGATTGCAGGCCTTCTCAGAGCCTTTGATGTGGCCATGAGAATTGTAAGTAGGTGAGGTAGGGAGTCCTAGTTCAGCCAGCACACCGAGAACCCTGGGCCTGACACTCTGAGGCAAGAACTGAGTCTATTTATCCCTGCGTTTCCAGGCCGCTTTGGCGCAGAGTGGCCCCCTAGGTGTACCCTGGCCATAGCAGGCACCTGGCAGAGACCAGTCATTATAAACAAAAAAAATTTGGCTATAGGGCTTCCCTGGTGGTCCAGTGTTAAGAATCCACTTGCCAATTCAGGAAGACACCGGTTGGATCCCTGGTCCAGCAAGATCCCACATGCTGCTGGTAACTAAGCCCGTGTGCCAAGACTACTGAGTCTGTGCTCTAGAGTCCATGTTCTGCAAAAGAGAGGCCCACACACCACAGCTGGAGAGTAGACCCCACTCACTGCAACTAGAGAAAGCCCTCACAACGATGGAGACCCAGCACAGCCAGAAACAAACAAAATTGTTAAAAATTGGGCTAAAAAGAAGAGCTGAAACAAAGATACGTTAAAGCTCATAGGAAGGGTCAGATCCTCCACTTAGAGGATCAGGGAAGACTGCCTGGAGGAGGTGACATCTGAACTGAGCCTGAAGGGTAAACCTACAAAGAATAGGGTAAGGAGTGGGAAATATATTTCTGACCCATGAAGACCCAGAGGAGCTCTGTGCATGGTCTGATGCCGAGTGGTGTGTGGGGGTGTCGGAAGGGGACTGTGAGAGGCTGCCTGGGGCGCAGGGCATGGCAGTTCACCCCTCACTCTGTGTGGGTCAGTGCTCCCTTGGCGGGGCGGGTGGGGGAGTGGTCCTGCACTGGAATCCCTGGGAGTTTGCTAAACCCAGACTCCCCAGCCTGAGAACCTGCATGCTGACAAGTTCCCAGGGGACTCCGGGGCCCCGTGTCTGGTTTTCTCCCACACAGGCACAGAGATGATTGTATCTCTTAGCCATGCAGGGGCAGCAGGTGACTGGTCCTAACGAGTACGGAGTGGAAAGAATGGAGTGGTGGAAAATTCTGGATGATACTCTGATCTTTCTCCCCTGGCTCTGGAGGCTGAGGAGACTGCAAGTATCAGATGGAGCAGTTATAGTATGGTAGAGTCTCCATCAGCCCGGGCCCCCGGGTAGAGCCTCCACCAGCCTGGGTCTCTGGGTGACCACCTGGAGCAGCGTCTCCACAAGGGTCATGCAGTGTGAGCAAGAAATATACCTTAATTGTGCTAACCTACCTGAGATTCTGCTCATTATTGCTGTGTAAGTTAGCCTGTTGCAATGAATACACATCCATCCATTTCCAATCGCTCCAGGGGGAGCATTTCAAAATGTTTGTGAGCACTGATTCTGAGCAGTTAAGATGGTTCACACCCCACTCCCTCATTCCTTGTCCCTCCCTCCAGAGTGGCAGCCAGCCTGTAAGGCACCCTCGTGAGAATTACGAGAAGGCTTGCTGTCTGGGCTGCTTGGCTTGCTGAGAGTGAGCAGAGAGCGAGCTGGACTTCAGCCCTGACCTGCCCCCTCGGCCAGGCACTTTTGAGCAGTGCACGACCTGCACAACCATACGGGGAGGCTCAACCATTCATCTGTGGGGAGCAGAAAACACTAGGAGAGACGAGGGTTTGAGGAGGGAGGGGGAGAGAAAGGCTGTTCAGTTCTGGACCTGGGGAACCTCCAGCAGGTAGATGGGAGAGGTGAGGTGGGGACTGGGGAGAAGAAAAACCTGAAAGAACTTTCCAAATGCTTTTCTCCTGCTGAACAGGATTTCGCTGTTGGCTAGTGGTATGTTCCTTGATTCCAAAAGGAGGGAGGGGTTCTGTGGGATTGGGGTCTCTGCCACAGAAGGACATTCCTCCCCAATTTCTTCCCACCTGCTGTGTTCATCTGTCCCTGGCATCAGAACCCTGAAAGGGGACGCTGCAGTGACGGTCCAGCTGGACCACCAGGCAATGCAGAAAGTGCTACAGAGCCCACCAGTCATAGGGGTCAAGGCCGAGGAAGCCCTTTCGCAGCACAGAATCACACTGACCCCCATTTTCCACTTGGAAAAAATCCCTTCCACTTGATCTGTCAAGATTTATTGGGGAACTCTTAAAATAACAGCTTTATTGAGATATAATTCACATATCATTAAAATCACCCCATTTTAAAGTGTACAATTCAATGATTGCTAATGTATTTAGATTTAGGTAGCTCAGTTGGTAAAGAATCCTCCTGCAATGCAGGAGACCCCAGTTCGATTCCTGGGTCGGGAAGATCTGCTGGAGAAGGGGTAGGCTACCCACTCCAGTATTCTTGGGCTTCCCTTGTGGCTCAGCTGCAATGCGGGTGACCTGGGTTCGATCCCTGGGTTGGCAAGATCCCCCGGAGAAGGGAAAGGCTACCCACTCCAGTATTCTGGCCTGGAGAATTCCATGGACTCTATAGTCCATGGGGTTGCAAAGAGTTGGACACGACTGAGAGACTTTCACTTTTTTTCATCTCTAATTTCAGAATACTTTTATTACCCCTAAAAGAGACCCAGGTAAAGAAGGCTGAGCGCTGAAAAATTGATGCTTTTGAACTGTGGTGCTGGGGAAGACTCTCGAGAGTCCCTTGGACTGCAAGGAGATCCAGTCAGTCAATTCTAAAGGAAATCAACCTTGAATATTCATTGGAAGGACTGATGCTGAAGCTCCGATAGTTTGGCCACCTGATGGGAAGAGTCGACTTGTTGAGAAAGACTCTGATGCTGGGAAAGATTGAAGGCAGGAGGAGAAGGGGGCAACAGAGGATGAGATGGTTGGATGGCATCACCAGCTCCATAGACATACATTTGAGCAAACTCTGGGAGATGGTGAAGGACAGGGAAGCCTGGCGTGCTGCCGTCTGTGGGGTGGCAACGAGTCAGATACGACTTAGTGACTGAACAGCAAAGGAAACCCAGCACCCCACTCCCCTCGCTCCCAGTCCCCGAAGCCACTAATTTTTTCTGTCTCTACATACTTGCTAATCCTGTACATTTCATAGACATGAATCATACAATGTGCGGCCGTTTCTATCTGGTTGCTATAACTTAGCATAATGTTTTCAAAATTCATTCACATTGTAGCAGGAATTAGAACTTCATTCCTTTCTATGGCCAAATAATATTCTATTGCCTGGATATGCCATTTTGCTTGTTCAGCAATCAATATAGACACATTTGGGTGCTTTCTACTTTTCAGCTATTAGGAATATTGCTGCTATGAACATCTGTATATAAGCTTTTGTATATAACATTTGTATATAAGCTTTTGTATGTAAGTGGATGTATGTTTTCAGTTCTCCTGGGTAACGAGGTGGATCGCTGCATCCAATGGCAACTCTGATGTGTTTGAGGAACTGCTAGACTTTTCCAGAATGACTGCAACATTTTACTTTCAGCAACGCACGAGGGTTCCAATTTCTCTGCAACTTCACCAACACTTAATATTATTTGTCCTTTTGATTCTATTAACATTCACCCTGATGAGTGGGAAGTGATACCTCATTGTGGTTTTGATTTGCACTTTCCTGATGACTAATGATATGGAAGCTCTTCGCATGCATCTGTTGACTTTGCATGTCTTCTTTGGAGAAATGTCTATTTGCACCATTTGGCCATTTTTAATTTGGATTACCTGTCTTTTTTTTCTTGAGTTGCAAGAGCTCTTTATAAATTCTGGGTACCTGTCTCTTGGCATATAAATGTCCTGCAAATATTTTCTGCCATTCTTTGTGTTATCTTTTTACTTTCTTGATAGAGTCCTTTGTAGCAAAAATCTTTAAACTCTGATGCAGCTATTGAGGAGATTCTTAAATCTAAATAAAAAACGTGGCAGCTGCCCTGTGCCATGAAAGTCGTTCAGTTGTGTCCGACTCTTTGTGACCCCACAGACTATACAGTCTGTGGAATTCTTTGGACCAGAATACTGGAGTGGGTAGCCTTTCTCTTCTCCAGGGGATCTTCCCACACAGGGCTCGAACCAGAGTCTCCTGCATTGCAGGTGGATTCTTTACTGACTGAGCCACAAGGGAAGCCCACCATGTGCCATAGTAGGGTATTTACTGACTCACTTAAACCTCACACTAACCAGTGCGGTTAGGACTGCCATTGTCCTCCAGGTATAGTTGGGGGACCAGAGGCACAGAGAGAT
The DNA here is from genome assembly GCF_054371585.1 of Giraffa tippelskirchi. Taxonomy (NCBI): domain Eukaryota; kingdom Metazoa; phylum Chordata; class Mammalia; order Artiodactyla; family Giraffidae; genus Giraffa; species Giraffa tippelskirchi. Next base: position 2,794,699 of record NC_137275.1, read on the forward strand.
CAAGAAAGAGGTTTAAAGTCATGAGGCCACTACCTGACAGAGGCAGAGTTTTAAGAAGCCAGCTTTGTCCGGAGCCCAGGGCTTTAATCACTGCTTAGTAGAGGCTCTGCTCTGTAACCTTTATCATGGACAGGGAGACATCATCACCACCCTCAGCATCTATACTGTTCTCAGCATTACCACCTTCATCCTCATCGCCCCCATCCCCACGCCCAGCATCATCTTACCCTTGATGTTCTTGCCATCTCCACCATCACTGTCCTCCTGTCACCAGCATCGTCCCCATCACTGCCATCACCACCACCACCATCATCCCTAGATCATCCACACCATCAAGCTCATTCTCATCATCCTCACCATCCTCACCATCCTCACCATCACCACCATTATCACCACCATGATCATCACTACCATCACCACCACCACCACCACCATTATCACCACCACCACCACCACCATAATCATCACCAACATTACCATTGTCATCATATCACCTCACCACCATCACCACCATCACCACCATCACCACCGTAATCACCACCATCAGTTCAGTTCAGTTCAGTCACTCAATCGTGTCCAACTCTTTGCAACCCCATGGACTGCAGCACGCCAGGCCTCCCGTTCATCACCAACTCCTGGAGCTTACTCAAACTCATGTCCTGCGAGTTGGTGATGCCATCCAGCCATCTCATCCTCTGTCGTCCCCTTCTCCTCCTGCCCCCAATCTTTCCCAGCATCAGGGTCTTTTCCAATGAGTCAGCTCTTCACATCAGGTGGCCAAAGTATTGGAGTTTCAGCTTCAACGTCAGTCCTTCCAATGAACACCTAGGACTGATCTCCTTTAGGATGGACTGGTTGGCTCTCCTTGCAGTCCAAGGGACTTGCAAGAGTCTTCTCCAGCACCACAGTTCAGAAGCATCAATTCTTCGGTGCTCCACCATCACCACCATCACCACCACTACCATAATTATCACCACCATCACCATCACATCACATCACCTCACCATCACCACCATCACCATCACCATAATCACCACCATCATCACTGTCAAGGCTCCCAGAGAGTCTGCCGAGCTCCTCACTTGGGACCGTGCCTGGAGCTCCCTGCTTCACTGAATCATCGCAGCTGCCCTGCAAGCGCACCGAGGCTGGGAGAGTCACGGTCACCTACGCTGCCCAGCGCCTCATGGAACCTTGACTCAGGCCTCTGGCCTCTGCCTTACTCTTGGTCAGGTTCCCTGACTTGTCTCGCAGAGATGTGGCGGAGGACAGGTGGCAGAGTTGAAGGGAGGGGAGGGACCACTGGGGTCAAATCCTGGCCAGAGCTGAGGGCTGGCCGAGTGGTCTGCAGACTGTGGCGTCCAGGAGGAGATGCTCCAGAGAACCCTGAGACAGGGAGGCTGGAGGCCTGGCTCCCAGGCATGAAGCCATTCTGGATGGGGGGGGGGACCCTGCCGACCCCATCAATTAGTGCAATTAGCCATCAGGATGGAGGCCCTGCACTAATTGCCTGGTGGCCAGCTGAGGTGCTTAGTAATGGATTAGCGGAGTGCTGCAGCCACTGCGGAGGTGGCCTCCACCTCCCAGGGTCAAGGCCAAGTGCTCCAAGGATGCCTTGTCTCCCAGGGCGTCTCTCCCAGGGCAGCCCAGCCCTGCCAGCCACTTCCCAGGACTAAGAAAACACGGCTCAGGGCTTACCTGGCCACAACCCACGGTGGGGAAAAGCGGGTTACCAGACCAGAGGCCTATGTCCCTGAGTCAGGCCCTAGGACTCCATTCCCCTGGGACAAAAGCCCTCTTTGCACAAGTGGGCTGAGCTCTGGGGGTTTAAGCCCCCCTCCCCAGGAAGCACTCGGACAGGAGGGACCTCTGTGAAGATCCTGGGGAAAAAGAGAGCTCGCTGCCTACCTTGCCTTCCTGTGTCTTCACCCAGTTGGCACGCCCCTGGCTGTGTCCCAGGTGTGCGTTGTGGGCATGGGGCTGGAAGGGAGGCGGGCACTGGGCTTTCTCCTGAGGGCGATGGGAAGCCCCAGAAAGGTCTGTACTGTATGATAGCAGCCCTGAAGGAGGATGCTTCAGGGGTTGGAGGGAGCCAGGAGAAGCCTCAGTGGGGGGTGGGGGTGGGGTCCTAAGCCTGGCTTGCGGTTTTGGGGGGGATGGGGAGGAGGCACAGATGTGCTAGACCTTGGCTGGGACTATGGTCAGTTCTTGGGACTCGCCTGAGGGAAGGCAGCCTCCTCACTGACCCTCAAGTTTCAACCAAAGCACCTCTCCTCCAGGAAGCCTTCCAGTTCTGCTACTGCTTGTCTCTGGGGCCTCATCACCTCCCCTGCCCTGTCCCCATCCCGGTTTGCCCAGTGGCCTGTGTCGCTGGCCTCTCCCTCTTTCTAGGGCTCCAGTCATCAGGTCCCCCTGCTCCTCAGCCCCCCCCCCACAGGTCCCCCTCCCTTCCCAACCCCCTCCCCAGCTGGGCAGGGCTCCTCCAGGCTGCCTGAGCAGTGTGGGCTCCTGGGCCCTGGGCCGTGAGCCGGGCTCCATCTGGGCCTGGCCGCCTCATGCAGCAGCTCTGGGGCAACCAACTGAGGAATTAAAAAAATAGTAATTAAGACTTTACTTTTAGAGCAACTTTAAGTTTACAGGGGCTTCCTGGTGGCTCGGATGGTAAAACATCTGCCTGCAATGCCAAAGACCTGGGTGCAACCCCTGGGCTGGAAAGACCCCCTGGAGGAAGCCATGGCCACCCACCCCAGTATTTCTGCCTGGAGAATCCCATGGACAGAGGAGCCTGGTGGGCTGCAGTCCTTGGGATCGTGAAGAGTCGGACGCGGCTGAGTGGCCAGCACAATACACTGCTATTAGGCTTACAGAACAATTGAACAGGAAGTCTGGAGCTCCCTCCTGCTTCCCACAGATTCCTCTATGGATTACCTCTGCTCCTCTCCTCACTGGTGGGATGCATTGTTACCACTGATGAGCCAATACTGATACATTATTATTAGCCAAAGGCCATAGTGTACATGAGGGTTGACTCTGCTGCACACACTATGGGTTTGGACAAATGTACCACTGGTGTGCATGCACCGTCGCAGTATCACACAGAGTTGGTTCACTTCCCTAATACACCTCTGCACTCTGTCTGTTCACCCCTACTCCCACCCACCGGGCAACCACCGATCTCTTGATAGTCGCTACAATTTTCCCCTTTTCCAGAATGTCACATAGTTGGAATCATACATTCTGTAGCCATTTGAGATTGGCTTCTTTCATGTGACATGCCTTTAAGTTTCCCTTATGTCTTTTCTTGGCTCCATGGCTCATTTCTTTTCAGTACTGAAACATATTACATTGTCTGGAGGTACCTCAGTTTATGTATCCATTCACCTCCTAAAGAGCATCTTGGTTGCTTCCAATTTGTGGTGATTATGAATAAAGCTGTAATGAACATCTGTGAGCAGGTTTTTATGTGTATATAAAATTTCAATTCATTTGGGTAAATACCAAGGAGTGCCAGTGCTGGGTTGTCTGGTAAGAGGATGTTTGGTTTGCTAAGAAACCCCCACACTGTTCTCCCCGAGTGGATGTACCGTGTTGCAGTCTCACCAGCAATGAGAGTTCCTGTTGCTCCATGTCCTTACCAGCATTTGGTATTGTCAGTGTTTGGAATTTTAGCCATTCTGATAGGTGTGTAGTTCATATTTCATCGCTGACTTAACTTACAGGTCGCTAATGATGTTTGGATTTGAAACTGGCCCAGATGATGAGAGCCGCGTAAATCGTGCGGAGTCAGCCTTGGCCCCTCCTGCCCTTCTCCTCCGCCGCCCCGTCCCCAGGTCCTGCCAGTTCCAGCCCTCTCCCTCTTCCCGGCCACCCTGTCATCTCCCTGCCTGCCCCTTCCCTCTCCACCCTGATCCCCACCTGTCCTCAGTCCTCCACGTGGTGGCCAGAGAGACCTCCAAACCCAAACCCGCCCGGCAGACACACTCCACAGCCTCCCGCCACCCTCTGTTCTTACATCTCGGAAAGCCCCCTGCACCTACCTGACTGCCTCACCTCCCTCTCCAGTTGGGAGGGCAAGGGCAGCCAGAAGCTGGGCTCCCAAGAAAGAGCTGAATGTAAAGGGTTGATTTAGGGGTGTAGGACACACCAGCATGGGGAGTGGGGCGGTGAGCCGGGAGGGGTGGGAAGCCAGTTACCCCCTGGGCAAGGAGCCCTCCTGTCATTTTGGAGTTACCACTCCGAGGGGCCAGGGAGCTGGGGTCAGACCCCAACCTTCCAGTCCTTGGCTAAGAGCTGCTGGAGAGGGGGTTGATTCCTGCACCATCTCCCGCCCCTCAGGCAAAGAATTGCCATCCTCTCTGGGGCTGCCCAGTCCTTCTGCAGAGGGCTCAAGCCTCCCCCAACCCCAGGGATCAGAGGGGGTCCAGGCCTTCTCAGAGCTGGCTGGGCTACTTTTTAAAAAATATTTATTGTAGTATAGATGATTTACAGTGTTGTGTTAGTTTCAGGTACACAGCAAAGTGATTCAGTTAAATGTGTGTGCTCAGTCATGTCCAACTCTTTGCAATCCCCCTGGACTGTAGCTGACCAGGCTCCTTTGTCCGTGGGGCTTTCCAGGCAAGATTATTGGAGCAGGTTGCCGTTTTCTCCTCCAGAGGATCTTCCCAACCCAGGGATCAAACTTGCATCTCCTGCAGCCCCTGCCTGGGGCAGGCAGATTCTTTACCACTGCGCCCCCCAGGAAGCATGAGAAAACTCAGGCCCAGAGAGGCAAGGTCTTCTGCCGGAAATTTTCACCCAGCTTTTCAGCGGGGCTGAGCCAGCTTTGAACCCAAGTCTGCCTGCTGCCAAGCCCTTGTTTTTTTTCTGCATCAAACCGACTTCTGTGTTACCTCAGGTAATCAAATAAAACTTTCTCACAACGAGAGATGAAATGTGAAAAGGGCTTGAATTTCTAACTCCAGAGAACAATCATCACTTAGGCAATGGTATTTGTGGCCTTTCACGGTTTCCTCCAAAGTATTTTTTTTTTTTTTTTTTGGTAAGCTGATGAGAAAGACTCATTTTATGTCGTAGAAGGACGGGAGTCTGGAAACAATAAAATCAGCATTCTCATAATTAGCCCTTAAATTGTTCCTCGGTATAAAAGTTTCCCCTGGTCCCAGCTCCATCTTGCTTCTTGCACATTCTCACTACACAAATCTGAACAATTTTTGACAAGATTTTTTGAGTTTTGTCAGATGTGAATTGTTAAGATTTAATTGAAAAAATGAACAGAACGCAGCCAGTATTTCAAAGGGAGTGACCCAGAACCAATTAGAATTTAGTAACAATTGACCATTCAGCACTGAAATCCATGTTGGGAGCATCAGATTAAAGCCACTTTAATTCCCCCGGCCACCACCCACCCGCGCCGCCCCCCCCCCCTTCTGAACTCAAAATATCATTAGTGGGAGATTTCCCTGCAATTTTTTTCCAATCAATTTTCCTGGTTTTAGAAGTTGAAGTTCAGCCGGCGGGGACTGTGTGAGTGCGGGTGCTGGTTGATTATCTCCTGGGCTGAGATGATACACAATATAGGTTACCAGCTTGAAAAAACAGGTCAGGCCAAGTAACATTCCTCGTCAAATTGCTGCTGACAGCCCAAACAGGAGACGGGAAGGCCACAAAAAGGGCCTTTCATCTGAAGACAACACAGTGCATAATTGGTCATTCTTTCCTCCCCCTGCCTCTCCCTCTCAGCTGGGGGAAAGTTCCCAAACACAGCCAGGGCTTCCTCTGGCAACTTCTTAATCCCTTCTGGCAGATGCTCTCAGGGAAGTGTCAGCTGAGGGTATGCGGCTGTGCCCGGCGGGCACCATGCCTGGCGCGTAGTAGGTGCTTAGGAGGGGAGCCGGGGAGGGTGGCCAGCCCGGGAAATTCGTTCCAGCCCTTCTCTGCAGACAGGGACTTCCGTGGGGCCCCAGAAGCTTCCAGTCCACCCTCATCTACCCCACTCCCTCTTGCGCTCCTCTGGGACTTGCTTCCCTGGTGGCACAGATGGTAAAGAATCTGCCCACAATGCGGGAGACCTGGGTTCAATCCCTGGGTTAGGAAGATCCCCTGGAGAAGGAAATGGCAACCCACTCCAGTATTCTGGCCTGGAGAATCCCAAAGACGGAGGACCCTGGTAGGCTACAGTCCATGGGGTTGCAAAGAGTCAGACACGACTGAGAGACTTCACTTTATTTCTTTTCTTTCTTTCTCCCCATTTGGATGCTGGATGCTGCAAGGTTTGTCTCATCCTCATGGCAAACCTAGAAGGAAATTGCGACTGGGGAAGGTCATGTGGCCTGCTGAGGTTCCCTGCTGCTGCCAGCTGAGCGGGCCCTGGGAATCCGTGTGACCTCGTGAGCACGTCTGTGGCACGTGGGCACCACTTGGCGCCACCAGGGCCCCCGTTCATTCTCCAAGGCTGGGTCCTGGAGCTTCTAGAAGCAGGGCCCTGCTCCCCCCCCACCCCGGCCCTCATCTGTCTCGTCCCTGTTGGAAGAGCCCAGAATCAGGACACATTCCATATTGTCTGACATTTGTGTGATGAGCCATTGACACTGACATCAAGGGTTTCTTTCCATTATTACTTTTCGAAAACTTTAATTAATTAATTCATTTTTGGCCCTCCTGGGTCTTTGTTGCCGCTCAGGCTTTCTCTAGCTGCAGTGAGCCGGGGCTGCTCTCTAGTCGTGGTTCCGGGGCTCCAGAGCACAGGCTGAGCAGCTGTGGCTCCCGGGCTTCGTTGCTCTGGGGCTCATGGGATCTTCCAGAACCAGGGATTGAACCAGTGTCCTGTGCATTGGCAGGTGGATTCTTAACACCGGACCCCCAGGGAAGCCCCATTATGACTTTTAAGGTGAACCTGAGGAACCTAGAACTGGGGACAACCCACCACCTTCAGGTCACTTCCACCCCAAACTCCCTTTCGATATATTTCTGTTCATTTCCAGAAGTCAAGTGAGACCCCAAAGCTGTGATGTGAAGTTTCAGAGTACCGACACACAGAAGGCAAGCAGGAACAGCCCACAAGGTGCACATCACTGTGTGGGGTGTGGGGTATCTCAGAGTCTTCAGTCTCAGACCGTTGGTGTCTGGTGTTGGGTTCTCAGAGGTGGACACTGAGACAGAGGCTGATGGACAAGTGCTTCCTGGATGGGGTCCCGGGAAGCGTGGGGGACGGGGGTGGGGAGGAACCCGGCAAGCGCTGTGCTGTCAGATAGGCCTCCAAGCGGACAAGCAGGGCGAGGCCCATTGAACCCGCCAACTCCTGCCAGTCTGGCAGGGCTGCTCCCAGGAAGGGGCAGAGGGGTGGGAGACGTGATGGATTCCCTGGCGCTTCTGGCCGCACATAGGCAGAGAAAATCGGGCAGCGAGAGAGAGCCCCCAGGCAAAGGGACCTAGCTGCTGGCAGTTGGCAGCCAGGGCACCGAGGCAGCTGCGACAGTGGGAACTCGGGGTCTGCTGAGCAGGCAACACAGACTCAGCCCACCCTCTGGTTAAGAGTTGGCAGAAGGAGGTCTGTCACTCCTGGCTGTGTGGCCTCGGGCAAATTGCTGTCCCTCTCTGAGCCTCGGTTTCCTCTCCTGTGTAATGAGAAGAATGATACTCACTCTTAGGTCTGTCTGTGGGGCTTAACCCAGCCCCTGTGAATAAAGCGCCAGCTCCTGGCAGAGGCATTCCCGAGAGTACCTGCAGTGTGCCTTGTGCTGTAGCTGGGTCAGAGTCAGGGTTGGGTCAGGCACACTGCCCCACTGAGAGGCCGCTTGCAGGTTCTTCTTGGTAGCTAAGTTGCTCAGAGGTTGAGGATGATTGGGTTGTGCCTGGTGCTCAGTGCCCACCCTGCTCCCGGGGTGCGGAGCGAGGCCGCATTAGAAACTGGGCCTCGTCATCTCGGGGACTTCAGGGCCTGGGAGCACCATGGCTGGGAAGAGGGGATATGCACACCCTGAGGGCCACACTGAGGACTGCAAGAGGAGATGCAGGTCTCAGGTGCTGAGAGTGGAAGCAGGGTGCTCTGTGCTGTAGTGAGCTCCCCATCCCCGGAGGTGTGTAAGAGGCTGGGCACCAGTGTTAAATTTTCTCGGTCACGTGGGGTGCTCCAAGCCCTGGATGGTGGTGGTGTAGATGGGGATGGCTGGATAGCATGCCTTTTAAGATCTTTTCCACCCCAGAGAGTCTAGAATTCCATTTGTCTGTTCGGGGCCAAGCGGTGCAAACGTGCTCCTCATTTGATGCATTGCATCCATGACTCCTTGAGGCTCCCCAGATAGAGTTCAAGCAGCTCAGGCCTGGTCTGAATTAGTGGGACATTTAGGGGGAGATTCTGGCTTCAGCCTGAATGATCCGCTGAGTGGTGACCTGAGCCTTGATGGGAGCAGAGGAACCACTCACCGGTGGAATCCCCGGGGCTCAGACTGGTATGAAAGCAGAGGGTATTCTGCCGTGACTGGGGTGGGGAGTCCGGGTATGGGGGGGAATGTCCTGTGAGAGTCTAACCGAGCGGCAGCTCACGGCTCTGGGGGCACCCCAGGCACAGATCCCACGGGGTGAGCCCGGGGGAGGAGACGCCATGAGAAAACCCAGGCACAGGCCGTCGGGGCCCGCACCACACTGAGGGTGCAAGGGCCGCTTTCGTCCTTGGGGTCCATCCTCGAACTTCCCTGAGCCCCCCTGCCTTCCCTGTGCAGCGGTGAAGCCCCCAGGATCCCCCCTCCAGGAAGTATCTAGGGGCGAGGGGCTCCAGCCTGGCCACTTCCTGCGAGGTGCAGCCAAGGCCACGCCTGACCTGGGGGGGTGCTTTCCTTCTGCTCCGTGGGCCCAGCTGGGTATCTTCAGGGCGCTTGGCAGGGGCCCTGTGCTGTGGTCACTTCCTGTCGTCTTGCTGTTGTCCAGTGTTATTCGGACACTGTCATGTCCACTGCACACAAACAGAAACACAGGAGGCCCAGGTGAAGCGTGGAGGTGCCAGGCCCTGGGGACCTCGAGGAGAGCAAGGCCGGGCTGGCCCAGTGACCCACTGTGGACCCTGGAGGTTTCTAGGGGTGAAGAAATGATGGACCCTTCACTCACTTGTTCACTCAGCAGACACTGAGCGCTCCTCTGAGTCAGACACGGTACCTGACATTAATTGACACAATTGATCATGGTTAAGCATGAAATAATTGATAAGGCTTCACAACTGGTGAGGTTCCTAGGCCTTTCCCTAATTCCTGTGCAACCTACAAGATCTATTTCATGTCGAATGCATCTGCATGTTTATAGCAGTAGCTGCAAACTGCACATGTTGTTTTGTCCAACTCACTTTAGAGAAACTAACAATATGCAATGCACACCTTTGTTGTTGTTGCTGTTGTTCAATCACTAAGTTGTGTCCAATTCTTTGCGACCCATATAAAGAAGGCTGAGCACTGAAGGGATGATGCTTTTGAACTCTGGTGTTGGAGAAGACTCTTGAGAGTCTCTTGTCCTGCAAGGAGATCCAATCAGTCCATCCTAAAGGAAACCAACTCTGAATATTCACTGGAAGGACTGATGCTGAAGCTGAAGCTCCAATACTTTGGCCACCTGATGCGAAGAATCGACTTATTGGAAAAGACCCTGATGCTAGGAGAGATTGAGGGCGGGCGGAGAAGGGGGCGACAGAGGATGAGATGATTGGTTGACACCAACTCAACAGACAAGCGTTTGAGCAAACTCCAGGTGATAGTAAAGGACAGGGAAGGCTGGCGTGCTGCCAGTCCATGGGGTTGCAAAGAGTCAGACGTGACTGCCTATCTTCTCCTCCTCTTTACAGAATTCAGATGAAGGGGCCTGGCACACTGAACTATAGAGACAGACAGCAGGTCCCAGCTGGGGCTGCAGAGATGTCTGGGGTGACCCCTGACACCTGCAGGCACCCGGTCAGTCAATGCAGTAGAATCACATCTTAGAGTTGAATTCAGACTTCTCTTGCTTCTTGTGGGCCCTGAACAAGTTGTTAAGCCCTCTAGGCCTCAGTTTACCCATCAATAAAGTGGAAATGAGAGCTCTGCCTTATGCAATTTCGAGAGGATTAAGCGAGTTAATTGTGCCTCTGGAAGACTGCCCAACACAGTGATTACTGAGCTGAATTGGGCCGAGGAAATCGAGGTGAGCAGAGGCAAGAGCTCGGAACCCAGGTCTCCCGGCTTCCAGACTCGAGGGCTCTGCCCTGGAAACCCACACGCTGGGGGCCAGTTTCCCAAGCCTGAGCGTCTTGGCGGATTCCATCCCCAAGCCCCCCTCCCCCCGAGGCTCCCATCTTCTGCGAGGAGGATCCGGCTTGCCTGTCTCCTTAGGGCGGCAGGGGTGGGCGGAGAAGAAAGGCTGAAACTGTATCCTCTGTCAGCCTGGGGGTCAGGGGAGCAGACCCCCACGCTTTCTCCACCGTCAAAACCCCCGTAGGATTTTCTTGAAGTTCAGTTTTCACATCATATGGCTGAACATTTGGAACTTTTTAAACGGAAATTGTAGAAAAAATGAAAAGTATTTTCGTCTCGGAACACAATACCTTCCTGGCAGGGAGCCACAAGAGAAAGCTCGATGGTGGAGAAAAAAATGGTCATAATTGTCAATCTGGATTAATCCGGGTGTTCTTCCGCTTAACCTCGCGGCGGGCTGAGTGGGCTAATCAGCAAGCAGAGGACACTGCCTCTTGTCACTGTACCAAGACCCAGGTCTCACACGCCAGCTAATTTTCTGATCACGTTTCTTTAATTGTAAGCTGGGTTTAAGGGAGCCCCCGATGAGACCGGCGCATAAGGGAAACGGGTGCCCTGGGCAGACTGTGCCAAGCTCATTGCCCGTGGCTTAGCAGAGGAACGGTCTAGACACACACGGTTGCCCTGGAGGAATTAAGTCAGGGCGGGCAGGCAGGGTTGTGGGTGGCAGGCTCACGTTAAGGCTGGTGCTGGCTTAGTAACCCCATTTCACAGACCCTGAAGCCGAAGAGCAGACAGGATAGACTGGGTTTTTGGGAACAAGTATCTTCTGTCCCAGCCCCAGGCAGGACTGCACCTATAGGATGGATGATGCTTTTCTGGAGTTGGGTGACGGGAGGAGAAACGACCACCCCCGCGCTGGCTGGGGAAGGGCGCAGGTCTGCACCAAGTTGGAGGAGGTCCGTCTTTCTCCTGGACAGCAGCGTCCAGGCCAGTGCGTCTTTGCCCAGTTTTCACTTCCTGGGCCCTCTCTCTACCCTCAGACTCTCATTCCCCAGCATCACAGCTCTTGGAGAAAACAGGGGTCTGACTTCATCCTCCCTGCCTGCCTATCAGGCCATGGTGTCCTCCACGGGCTGGAAGTGTCAGAACCCTGGGTGTCAGCTCTCTCAGGCTCTGCCCGCAGGGAGAGAGAAACAGGCGGGGTGGGGGAGCTGTTGAAGGTGGCAGGTCAAAGGGAGGTTGGGGTCTTCAGGCAGGGGAAAGCGCGCTGGGCGGGGGACCACTGGGGACCGGCTCAGGCCACGGCAGGTGGGCCGTCGTGTGTGGCTCAGTGCCTTACCTCCAATGGGGGGCTTTGACAGAGGGAACACCCCACTCCCCGCCAGCTTGCCCACCTTCTCCAGAACCTGGGAGCTGAGTGCCAGACCTCAGTGACCTCTGGCAGAACTGCCCTCGCCCCCGCGGGGCTCGGAGCAGCTCAGGGAGGCCACAGGGCCCAGGGGAGAGCAGCCAGCACCCTTGGCATCCTCCGTTCAGGAAGGGAGCCCTTCTCTGGCTGAAGCCCCTGCAGGGCCTGGCCTCTCACAGGTCGCCATGCCAGAATAGAGCCAGGCTGGGGGCCATCCCTCATTTCAGCAGCTCTCAGCAAGTCCCCTCTAGGGGAGACGTCTCACTCATCCCCGCGTTCTGGGCAGTGTGGTCGTGGAAACGAAGAGGGCGTCAGCACAAGGCCACAGGGGAAGTCGTTCCCTCTCAACCAGAGGGGAATCCCTTGCTGCCAGTTGCCGCACGAAGGTGGGAGATCAACTCCACTTGGCACCTCCAGGAAGCCTTCCTGGAGGTGTTGTCATTTCCGAGATTCTTAAAGATCCATTGGAACTCGCCAGCTGGATGAGGTTCTGGGAGCAGTGAGAACAGAGGAACAGGAATACCAAGCCAGTGTAGCCCTCAGGGGCCCTTGGAAAAGGGGATATGGGCAGGGATGAGTCTGGGGGTCTCCCCGGGCCTTGAGTCCCTGGTTTGGGAAGGGGACTTTGTGTTGCAGGCAAAGGGGAACCATACGGGGGTTTGGGTGGCAGAGGGAGGTGAATCAATCCCAGTCGGTGGAGGCAAGAGCCACGGGCGAGCAGTGACGAGGTTCTCTGGATGCCAGGAGCCTGCGGTGGTGGTCACTGCAGGCAGCCACATGGGCCTGGGGGAGGGGGCGGGCAAGGGGGGCCACGTGGTTTTGGAGGACTCGATGCTTGGTAGGTGGGTGGGTAGCAAGGGCAACTTCCGTGTTTCCTGATCTGGGCGAACAGACAGACCCAACATGGAAGTTGCAGGAACGAGTCACGGGGACAATCACATTCTCTCCAGAGTCCCCGAGTGACCTCCGAGACCCTCGCAGAGTCTTACAGAGGTGAAACGCACACTGCTCGCACCCGCCCCCACCCCGGGGCATCACCCCGTGGCTGCTTCTGGAGGGAAATCCCTTCGGACGTTTGCAGCCACAGACCCTGCACCCCAGGGTCCCCGGGGCCCCCTGCACCCCTCCAGGGTCTCTCATCAGCGGAGCGAGGGCTCTGCGAAGGGAGGGCCGGCCCAGCACCTGGGCCAGCTGTGCCCCATGCCCGGCAGCGCTGCTGAAGGGAGTGATTAATGAGCACCTCCGTCCTCAAAGCTCTGGGGTGAGTCGGCTCTGCAGGCCGGCGTGAAAGGGGCTCCTTGAAATCTCCTTTTGACCTTGGCTTCCAAGCTCAGATTTCCCAACTGGGGCCCTCGGTGGTCTGTGTCCAGCCTGGGTATCCACTCTGTTCTCGTTTCTGGTGTCAGGTGCTGGGGCTGCGGGCCGGGTGGACGCCACCCCTGCCCTCCTGGAACCTACACACACTTTTAAAGGTTTCTTCCTGTTGTTTAGTCACTAAGTCATCTCCAACTCTTTGGACCCCCTGGACTGTAACCCACCAGGCTCCTCTGTCCATGGGATTTCCTGGGCAAGAATACTGGAGCAGGTTGCCATTTCCTGCTCCAGGGATCTTCCCCACCCAGGGATTGAGCCCACATCGCCTGCCAACACAGGCAGATTCTTTACCACTGGGCCACCAGGGATGGATGGGTTATACTAACTCAGTCGTGTCCGGCTCTTTGTGGTCACGTGGACTGTAGCCCGCCAGGCTCCTCTGTCCGTGGAATTTCCCAGGCAAGAATGCTGGAGTGAGCAGCCATTCCTTTCTCCAGGGGATCTTCCTGACCCAGGGATTGAACCCGAGTCTCCTGTGTCTCCTATGCTGGCAGGTGGGTTCTGTCACTGTCCCACCTGGGATGCCTTGAGCCTCCAGGGAAGCCCCTTTAAATGTTTCTGGTTTTGTCTTAATCGCCCTGTTTCACTGAGCGTGCTGTCGTCTTGTTTGGTGTTCACCCCCTTTGGAATGAGTTGGGGAACGAATCTGAAATAATTGCATCAAAAGCTCATTGTTGTTGTGATGAATCTCTTTGTACTTACGTCGGGGGGGAGGGCCTGCCTCCGCCTCCCCGGTTCTGGCCCGCTGAGCTGTAGGACAGGTGGGTCTCAGCAGGACCGAGGAGCTGTGCCTGAACAGCCCTGGGTCCTTCTTTCCCAGAAGTGAAGTGAAGTCGCTCAGTCGTGTCTGACTCCTTGCAACCTCATGGACTACAACCCGCCAGGTTCCTCCTTCCATGGGATTTCCCAGGCAAGAATACTGGAGTGGGTTGCCACTTCCTTCTCCAGGGGATCTTCCTGACCCGGGGATCGAACTCGGGTCTCCCGCATTGCAGGCAGACGCTTTACTGTCTGAACCACTTCTCCCCATCACTTTGCTCAGATGCCCTCCTTGACCACCAGGCCGGGTATGGGGGAACACTGGCAAAACTGGCCCAAGCTCTCACCCTCCTCTGCGTCTCTCTGCAGCTTTGCCACGTGACTTTGTAGCTCCTCCCTCTGCAGCTGGAGTCCGCTGGGGCCAATAGGATGTGGCGGGAGTGATGGCCTGCCAGGTGCCAGAGAGGACTCAAAAGACAGTGTACCTTGAGTCCAAGTTGTTGACATTTCCTTTCATGGTTTGTGTTTGTTGTGCTAGATTGAAAAGTTCTTCCCTGCTATTAGGACTTCCCTTGTGGCTCAGCTGGTAAAGAATCCGCCTGCAATGCGGGAGACCTGGGCTCGATCTCTGGGTTGGGAAGATCCCCTGGAGAAGGGAAAGGCTACCCACTCCAGTATCCTGGCCTGGAGAATTCCATGGACTATATAGTCCATGGGGTTGAAAAGTGTCAGACACGACTGAGCGACTTTCACTTCACATGGGGTCATAAAGATATTATCTTCTGCTTTTTTCCCCCTAGAAGTTGTATAGTTCTTTCACCTTTACGTTTCTGATCCACTGGAAACTGATCTTTGTGTATGGTGTGAGGTAGGAATTCAATCTTTCATACGGAAAGCTCCCAAATGGTCCCGGTCAGCACCTGCATTGGATGCTCTATCCTTCTCTTGGTGATCTGTGTTCCTTCCTTTGCCTAAAGTCAAGTTTCCATTGTTGCCATTGTTCAGTCATTAAGACGTGTCTGCAACCCCAAGGACTTCAAGACACCAGGCTTCCTTGTCCTTCATTCTCTCCCTGAGTTTGCTCAAACCCGTGTTCATGGAGTCAGTGAGGCCATCCAACCATCTCTTTGTATTTCTGAGATTTCCAGTTTGTTCTCTCAGTCTTGACCCATTCACACTCTTTTTTAATTGTAACAATTTTAAAGTAATGCTTAATATGTTTTCATTTCCTAAACATTTAAAAGTTTTTTGATCCTTTTCCCTTCTATTACCTTTATATACTGGCTTTCGAAATCTCATGGGGAAAAAATCTGTTAGAATTTTTTATTCAAAGTTCATTGACTCAATAGGCTAATTTAGGGAGTATTGACATCATTATGATTTGAGTCTTTATATCCATGAATATATGATATTTCATAACTTTCCCCAGTAAACAGTGTGCATAGTTCTAAAGATTATAGCTTGACTTGCTTAAGATTGGGATCTTTTCTTTAATGATTTTGTTATTGATCATTAGTGGCATCTAGGAAATCTGCATCCAGCAAATTTGCTGATGTTAGTTATTCCTGTATAGTTATTTGTGCTATTTGTACCAGTTAGTTCATAGATTATCTTGGGTTTTGTATGTGACCAATCATAGTATTTTCCAACACTCGCTTCTTTGATATTTTTTCTTGTCCTATTGCATTATCTAGATCCATCAGTACAATGCTGAACATAAATGATGACGAAGACATCCTTGCCTTGTTTGTGACTTTAATGGGAATACACGGAAATACTCTATGTTTTTGATAGATTATTTCTATTGGCTGTGGTAGAGCCTGGAAATTGCCCCTGGCTACCCGTTCTCCCTTAACTTTTTTTTCTGGGAGGAGAACTACTTCGGGTTTTAGCAGGGTACATGGATATCAGATGGAACGTTTATTTTCCAGTCGATTTGGTCACATGCCCAAGAAGGGATGTGCGCAAGTTCTGTGTCATTTTCCCTCTCTGCGGAAGTGGCGCTGGTGAGCCCACTTTGACCAGGTGGGCAGAGACCACGCCCTGGGACGCGTAAGAATCACACAGGAGGCTGGAGGAGCCTGCGTCCCCGGGTGAACCAGGGCAGCAGAGCCACCTATCGGTCGATGCCCTGCGCTCTCCACGCTGTTACACGTCACAGGAAAAGTGATCTTGTCCTGATGCCTTTTGGGTCACCAGCTTGGCAGTGTAGCCTGTACTTTGTCTGAATTTACCCAAATAAGGAATTTTCATTCTATTCATAGTTAATTATTTTGAAAATGAAACCATCAGTGAATGAATTCTATTGAATGCTTGCTTGGCGTCTATTAAAATGACCAAACTGGTTTTTTATTTTACATCCCTCCTCCCTTTATCTCTTGGTGCGCCATTGCTTATCACTAAATTTGTGAACTCTGCCTGCATTTGTGGGATAAACTATGAGCTGTAGTTCTCTACAGTGCTAGATTTGATTTGCAAGTCTTCCTCTTAAGGTTATTTTGCATCTATGTTTATAACTGAAATTGGTATAACGTCCTCTTTTTGTTTCTTTTTAATTTTTATTTATTTATTTTCGGCTGTGCTGGGTCTAAGCTGCTGAGCACGGCTGTCTCTGGTCGCGGCGAGCGGGGCTCCTCTCTAGTTGTGGAGTTTCGACTTCTCACTGCTGTGGCTTCTCTTGTGGCGGAGCAGGGGCTCTAGGCACGTGGGCTTCAGCAGCTGTGTTGCACGGGCTTAGTTGCCCTGAGTGTGTAGGACCTTCCCTCACAAAGGATCAAACCTGAGTCCTCTGCACTGGCAGGTGGATTCTCAACCCCTGGGCCACCAGGGCAGTCCCACGTCTTCTTTTCACGAGTTGTCGCTTAGCTTTGGGCGTTAGGTTGTACTAGTTTCAGAAAATGATTTGGTTTCCCGTTTGCCACCCCTCTCATTCCGTGAAGCAGAACGCACAACTGGGGCTTGTCTGTTCCTTGAAGGCTTGATAACTTGCTGTGATACTATTTAAACTGGGTAGCTTTTGTTTGCTTTTCGGAGATGCGTCTTTTTGCTAATCAATTTGCCTTTTGCATTGGTTATTGGTTTGCCCATGTCTTCCATTTCATCTTGAATTAATTTTGCTAATGAATTTATTTCCAGGAAAACTGTCCGCTATACTTACCCACAAAATGTATTGGCACAAAGTCCACTGCAGGATTCTTCAGTGATTTCTAAAACCTTTCTATATCTGTTTTTCTCCCTTCTTCATTCCAATGTTGTTCTTCTGTAGCACTTTCTTCCCGTTTGGTTTTGCTAGGGATTTTTCTATCTTATTTTTGCAGAGAACAGCATTTTACTTTTGTTTATATTTTCTGGGTTTTTTTTTCATTTTCTTTTAATCAATTTCTTCTCAGGTTTGCTTCTTTAATATTCTTTACAGTTATTGTCATTCTCCCGTTATTCAGTTTAACATGTAACCTTGTCATTGTTTTCTTGTCTTGCAATAATGTGTAGTTTATAAACACACCTCTAAAAACCAGTCTAGGTACACAATGGAAGATTTTTGTTTCTTGCTTATTTATCAGCTCTGCTGGCTTCACTGCCCCAGGCAGGCTTTCTCTAGTTGCTGTGAGCTGGGACTACTCTTCGTGGGGAGGTATGGGCTTCCCATCGTGGTGGTTTCTCTGAGCACTCAGCCTTCCGTAGCTGCAGCACGCAGACTCAGTCGCCGTGGCTCACGGCTCTGGGGCGCTCAGGTTCCAGTGGTTTTGGCATGTGGGCTCCAGGAGCTGCGGGGCAGGGGCTTCAGTCGCTTTACAGCATGTGGAATCTTCCTGGACGAGGGATTGAGTCCGTGCCCCCTGCAGTGGCAGGCAGATTCTTATCTCCTGGCCCACCAGGGAAGTCTCACCCCAGAAAACTTCCATGTCATGCTTTCACGTCCGTTCATCATTAGATAATTTATCATTTCCTCTGTAACACATAAGATTCTTAGGACTGTGTCTAAAGTGTACAGACTTACATATTGTTACTGTTGTTTAGTCGCTAAGTTGTGTCCAAGTCTTCTGTGACCCTATGCACAGACTTCTATGTATGTACATTTAAATGAGCTTTATCTTTAATTTTGAAATTAATTGCATTGTGGTTAGAGAACATCATTCTTCCCTGGTGGCTTAGACGGTAAAGCATCTGCCTGCAATGCAGGCGACCTGGGTTCGATCCCTGGGTCAGAAAATCCCCTGGAGAAGGAAATGGCAACCCAACCCAGTACCCTTGCCTAGAAAATCCCATGGAGAGAGGAGTCCATGGGGTTGTAGAGAGTCAGACATGACTGAGTGACTTCACTTTCACTTTTCACTTTAGAGAACGTAGTCTAGATGAAACTTAGCCTTTGAAATTTGTTGAGGTTCGTCTTTCGACCTATAGGTTGTCAAGTTTTGTAGATGTCTTACCTGTGCTTGGAAAGAGCACTTAAACTCCCTGCAGGAGGACGTGTTTTCAAGAGACCATCCCTGGGCAGCGGAAGGCACTTTTGTACCTTTATGTGTGATTCCAAATGGCTGTGGGAGGCAAGCAGGGCCGAGATCAGATAACACATTTTCTAGGAGACAAACTGGACCTCAGAGAGGGAGAGCAGTGTGTCTGAAGTCACACAGCTCCTACATTCCAGGTAACTGAGGAGAAGTGTAATTCCTTCTGCCTGTGTCTATGGGCCCACCTAGATAGCAGTTGAAAGGAACAGTGTGCAATTGCATGGAACAGCATGGGATGGTGTTCGGCCTCTGCCCAAGCTTGAGCACTAGGTCCCGGGCCTGAAGTGGGCAGAGGTCACAGTTTTTCACCTGCGGCATAGTCACGTTTGCAAACCCCAGACCCTCTGTCCTGCCGAGTGGCCCCTCCAGCCCTACTTGGAGCTCGGGTCCATGTCTCCGCAGTGGGCCTTGACCCCCGTCACGGTCCCCCCCGCACGGGTCCATGTCTCCCCGGTGGGCCCCAACCCCCGTCACGGTCCCCCCTGCACGGGCCCATGTCTCCGCAATGGGCCCCGACCCCCGTCACGGTCCCCCCCGCACGGGCCCATGTCTCCGCAGTGAGCCTCGACCCCTGTCACGGTCCCCCCCCGCACGGGTCCTACGACCCCAGAAATGTCAGCTGTTCTCACTCCCCTGTGCCTTCCGCCCTCCAGGTTTTCGCTCAAGTTGGCGTGGCCTCGCCCACAATTCTGCAAGGCTGGGCTTGCTTTGCTCTACTGCCCTCAGGAGCCCAAGTCCTCTGGACCTGCCTCTTCCTGGACCATCACCAGCCCACACCTTTGCCTCCTTCCTGGCTCCTGAGTCACCCCACATCGTCCCTCTCCGGAGCCCTCCATCACACCTCACTGGCTTCCTGGCCTCCGCTGTCCCCCGCTCCAACCCAGAGCGGGTGTTTCTAACCCATCTGAATGTCTCTCTCTGGCCAATCCCCTCGGGGCCTCCCCACTGTCCCTCTCACCCCTCAGCAGCTGGTGCTGCCGTCATGACAGGCTATCTGTTGACTCTCTCTTTGCCTCCAGATCACTGTCCACGCAGCTTCCTATCTGGAAACCCTTTCTCCTTCTGTGATGTCTCTCCAATGCCATCCATCCTTGGAGACCTGGCTCTGAGTCACCTCCTCCAGGCAGCCTTCCTTGACTTCCAGGTTAGGTTAAGCCCCTCTGCCCTCCCATCGCACTGGGGGTGCTCTTGGTCCTGGCTGTGATCACTGTGATTGTGTGATCATTTGCCACTTTCCTTATCACTGGGGACAGTGCTTTGACCCTGAGCCTGCATCCCTGTCCCAGCTTTGTCTCCCGGGCTGATGTTGACATTCACTTCCCCAGGCAATGGTCTCCAGAGTTGCTGGGCGAGCCCTCTGGCCGGGGGGGCAGGTAAGACATCATCACCCTTCCTCTCTCTCTCCTTGCGGTGGCCCCCCGGATGGAGGGCTCCTGCCTGCTGACCAAGGTCAATGCCCTTTCCAACGGCCCTTCATTAGTGAGTGGACATCTCGCCGAGTCAGCGGGGACCTCTTCACGGCCCCTGTTCAGGGTCACTAGGTCCCTGGAGACTGTGGCCCAGGGCGACCGGCCAACAACAGGGGCCATTGTCCTCGCTCGTCTCGGACGGGGTCAGCCCAGGCCCATCTGGACAGGGCAGGGGTCATGACCTCAGCCGCTCTCGAGAGGTCCTGCCAAGACCCTGGGCGCAGCCAGGTCGGTGCACGGGGAGTGCAGATGGCGTCCTCAGGGGCCAGGCAGGGCCTCTGGGGACCTGTCTTAGGGTCCGAGGGAGCTGCTTCATCACCAAGCCCTTTGTCCCCTGCTCACCCCGAGGAGGGCCTCTTCCATTGCAGCCCTTAGGCAAGACCGACACATCCCAATGGGGGGCTCATCCCCTCCCAAGCTTCCCCCATCTTCAGACATGACGCTCTTCTGAGCCAGGTGACTGAACCCCACCCGCCCCACTTCACCCCCACCCCCCTTCCTGTCTTCACCTGGTCCGTCCACTGGGCACGGACGTGGCCAGTAATAATCACAGCACCAGCTAGGTCGTGACTGGGTAATTTCATCACGTGGACACTCTGTCTCTGGATGTGTCCTCGGGCCCTGTGGGAGCTGGACCCCAGGAACCCCAGAGCGGAAGCAACATGCCCGGGATCACCTGGAGGTATGTGTGGACACGGCGGCTGGAGGAGGAGCCTGGCGGGAGGACCACTTTCCGGGGCTTCCTGTCCGGAGACGTGCCTGAATTGACATGCTTCTTCTGAGTCTTCCCTGAGGCTGGCTGTATTTTCGTTGTCGCTGATGATGCTGTCCTGACTTCACTTACTTTCAGTCTTTCGGGCAATTGAACTTTATAGGCTCACCTGGAGTCTTCCTTCCCTCCCTCTCGAGGTCACCCCATCCCAGGCCTGCAGATTCAGATGCCTCAGCTATGTGTGGACGCAGTACGGATGGGGGGGTGTCATTGACTTGGGTGTTTACGACACAAACAAAAACCTGAACCATGTTCAGCCCTTTTCCAGAGCTCCTTCCACCCAACCTTGGGCGGCTGTGAAGACAGGAATGTGCAGAGCCAAGTGTCTGTGGTATGAAGGAAGGTATAGGGGCTTCTCTACTTCACCGGTGAGGGAACTGAGGCTCGGAGAGGCAAGGGGCCCGCACCCATGAGCTTGTACCCCCTCAAGAGGGGCCTCAAAGCTGGTCCAGTTGCAGAGGCTGCCCTGTGTCCTGCGGGCGGCAGCTGCGTCTCCTGGAAGGGAGGTGACTTCTTGTTCTCCCAGCACAGTGTCCCCACCGCGCCCTTGAGCTGAGCTGAGCTCGGCCAGGTGCCCCTGGCCTGGCCCCCTCCTCCATGCTCCCCACTCCCATCGCCCCCTGCCCCGCTCTGCCTCACTGGGCTCAGCGCATCTGATCAAGGCTCTGTGCTCACGTGGCCAGGCCTCATCTGGGCTGTTTTGTTCCCACTCAAGTCCTCCCCTTCTCCTGCTCACCTGCCTCGGACCCCCTTGGTCTTGAAGGCCCGCCTGAAGCGCCCCTGCCAGGTACATCAGCTCTGGGTCACAGGGGGCCCTGAGGGTGACTTCTCCAGGTTGGTCACCAGCTGAGAACTAGCTGTCCCCCCTCCCCGCCCCCCTCCAGGGATCCAGGGCTTGGCCCAGGAAACAGTCCCTGCCCCAGCTCGCATCAGGTTCCAGCACGTTCCGAATGCTCAGCTTTGGGAACCACTCTCTGCTGGACTCTCGGTTGACAGAGCCGGCTTCCCTAACCTCTCTGCCCAGGACCATGCTCCCTACGGGACCGCCTCTGCGCCTGCAGAAGGGAGACGATGGCATGTCCTGGGCCAGGCGGGTCCCAGGTGTGAGCCGTCAGCATTTCTCAGCCTCACAGGCCACGGTCCAGGCCCGCACACGCGTGGGGAGCATATGCATGGTGAGCTGCTCAGTGACGAACCAGCCTCCGGCAATCCAGCCGGGAAGCCCAGACAAGTTAGGAGAAGTCTGGGGCTCGGGCTGCTCCAGAAAAGCTGCTGATTAAGATGTCTCTTGTCCTGGGGCTTCAGATCCTTGTCCTGTCGTTGATCAGTTAGAGTGAGCGACAGCTCAAAGGGGCAGCCTCTGGGGGCTCGCGTGGGGAGAAGGGACAGACAGCTGTGTGGCTGGGGCTGCCTCTCTGCACATCCGGGGACAGGTCTGAGGCAGGCAGGGGACCCCGCAGCCAGGGTGGACCTGGCCCCTCTCTGTGCGGTGTGGTACACACAGTAGGCCCTTTCTTGTTTGCCCAGTGAGGGGTCATCACCCAGTGACCCTGGGTGGGCACCCCAGAGGTTAGCATACTCTGCTCATGTAACGAGGAAGGGGACCCACACCATATGTAGGGCCGTGGCTCTGTCTCCATCAGCAATCTGTGCACCTACTGTGCGCCTGGCAGGCAGCTGGGTTTCCCGGTGCCCACACTGCTCCCTGGTGTGGGGAGCTGACACCCTCCCCTGACCCCGGCACCATAGATGGTAATGTGACCCGTGGGGCAGGATCAGATCCCCAGGAGAGACCCCAACAACCCTGTCCAGGCTGAGCGGCACAGCCACACGGACCTGAGTTCAAATCCAGACTCTCCTCCCTGCTGTGTGGACAGCTGCGGCACCTCTCAGAGCCCCAGTCCGTCCTTTATGAGTCGGGATGAGGATGATGAGGCGGAGGACTGATGTGGGGAGGATGGGGGGACAGCTCGGTCAGGCCATGTGTCCAACTCAGTGCCGGGGACCGAGGCCGGGGGTGGGTGGAGAGCACAGCTCACCCCTGGGAGCCCTCACTACCGCCGCTGGGCAGGGCGTGGTCCCATCGCAGACCAGAAACGGAGCCTCAGAGATGCTGAGTCAGTGGGCCAAGGTCATAGCCGATGGGCAGGATGGAGATGCAGGCAGGGCCTTCGGAGCATCCGGGGTCTGCATGCTTTGCAAACCCCAGATGGACCCCAGAAAAGCAGGCCTCATCCCCCGCTCCAATCCTTCAAGAGTCAGGTGGGATGGGGGCAGAGTGCCTGCACTGGGTTCATGGACAATGCGAGACAGAGCTGGCATGGGAGGGGCCCCTGGCTGACCTCACAGGTCATTCACTCATTCAATCCAAACTCCTAGAGCCCCTGTCCTGCGCTACACACTGGGTGGGCCAGGGGCTTAAAGCCAAGGACCAGACACATGCCTGCCCCGCGTGGAGTTGATATTCTAACTAGGGCGGGCAGGCTGGGAGAGGACACCACAGAACCACAGGCCAAAATGGACCGTGAAGCTGGGCAAAGTGTTGGTATCCCCAGAGCAGGGCAGGGCCGGGCCCTCCTGGGAGGAAGACCATGTGGCCAGAGAGGCTGGCCGGCCAGTCAGGCAGGAGCAGGGTGAGGACTCATGAGAGGCCCGGGGGACCGTGGCTTGGGCCAGCAGGCGGGCAGCGGGGGCTGCTGCTGGGCCGGGTGAGGGTGTGCCTGGGCCACAGGGTGGGCTCGGGGACTGAAGGGCGTGGAGGAATTGTGCACAACCATGGTGTCCTCAGCCCAGACACCCGGGTGTCTCTTAACTAGACGGAGAGTTGGGTCAGAGAGGCGATGGTGATGAGGAAGGTCACGATGCTCCACTGAGGCCCAGGGTGGAAGGCCGGAAGTGCCAGGGACACGCGTGGCTCGTGCGAGAGGGGGCCTGTGGGCTGCAGCACGCAATTGCCCAACACCACGGCGATCTGGGAGGCCGGAGCCCTTACAGCGGCTCAGACTCCAAGCCCGCGGGCCTCCGTGGGTGAGGCAAAGCCGCCTCCGGGCAGTTTCACTTCCACCACGTGCCGTTGCTTCCAAGCAGATCCCAAGCCTGCTCAGATTCCAGAAGGGACACAGACCTCCACCTCTCCGTGGGAGGAGCCCCAAGGAACTCGTGGATGTTTCAGAAAGACCACAGCCTGCCTCCTGACCACAGACTAGTTATGCTCCTCTCATGTAAAACACACTCACGGCCCCTGAAAGGCTCACTGTCGTGGTCTCAGGCCCGGACATGAGGTCCAGGGTCTGGTCACGCACCTCAGGCCCAAGTGTGGATCTGCTGTGTGCGGTTCCCTGATCCCTGAGTACAGAGTTAAAAAAAAATTACCTGAAGACCTGTGAACCAAGGATAGAAGTATCCACTCCCCTGCACACACCCAACACAAAACAGAGGGGAATTTGAAAAGCAGGAAGCCTGTGGAAGTCTCCAGTTTGTAGCAGTTCTGAAGCCCAGCTTGAATAGGCTCGTTCCCCTTCCTGGGGACTGTGCTCTGTGGCTCCTGGCTCATCCCTTCTTTGCCATAAGAAGTGACCTGTGTTTGCAACTAAGTGACTTTCTCAGTCTTCTTGAACAGAGTGGTTTAAAGTCCAAGAGCATCTGTATTTATTACTATCTCCGCTCCTTTTTAGCTAGGCTGCTGGTATTTCCACCAGTATAATCCTCTTAAGATTTTGTGGGTTTCCTATGAATCTTACTGATGTTCAGTCCCTTAGATCAGACACAGCCACACATTTATTTAGGAGAAGCTCTTCTCCGCCTTGAGAAACCTGTATGCAGGTCAGGAAGCAACAGTTAGAACTGGACATGGAAGAACAGACTGGTTCCAAATAGGAGAAGGAGTACGTCAAGGCTGTATATTGTCACCCTGCTTATTTAACTTATATACAGAAACCATCATGAGAAATGCTGGGCTGGAAGAAACACAAGCTGGAATCAAGATTGCCGGGAGACATATCAATAACCTCAGATATGCGGATGACACCACCCTTATGGCAGAAAGTGAAGAAGAACTAAAGAGCTTCTTGATGAAGGTGAAAGAGGAGAGTGAAAAAGTTGGCTTAAAGCTCAACATTCAGAAAACTAAGATCATGGCATCTGGTCCCATCACTTCATGGCAAATAGATGGGGAAACAGTGGAAACAGTGTCAGACTTTATTTTTTTGGGCTCCAGAATCACTGCTGATGGTGACTGCAGCCATGAAATTAAAAGACGCTTACTCCTTGGAAGGAAGGTTATGGCCAACCTAGATAGCATATTTAAAAGCAGAGACATTACTTTGCCAACAAAAGTCCGTCTAGTCAAGGCTATGGTTTTTCCAGTGGTCATGTATGGATGTGAGAGTTGGACGGTGAAGAAAGCTGAGCACCGCAGAATTGATGCTTTTGAAGTGTGGTGTTGGAGAAGACTCTTGAGAGTCCCTTGGACTGCAAGGAGATCCAATCAGTCCATCCTAAAAGAGATCAATCCTGGGTGTTCATTGGAAGGTCTGATGTTGAAGCTGAAACTCCAATACTTTGGACACCTCATGCGAAGGGTTGACTCATTGGAAAAGACCCTGATGCTGGGTAGGATTGGGGGCGGGAGGAGAAGGGGACGACAGAGGATGAGATCATTGGATGGCATCACTGACTCGATGGACATGGGTTTGGGTGGACTCCGGGAGTTGGTGATGGACAGAGAGGCCTGGCGTGCTGCAATTCATGGGGTCGCAAAGAGTCGGACACGACTGAGCGACCGAACTGAACTGAACTTCTCCACCTTGAGGTCCCTCGGAGGTTCCTGAGATTCCCCAAACCTACTGTTTACTCTTTAATGAGAGAGACATACCTTAAGCTCCTTAGAGGGTTTTTCTCTGTAAGGTTCCCCTGAGACCTTTCCAAACGCTGATAAAAGATCCTGGAGCCCTGCTCTAGAGTTGGTCTTCTTCTAGAAGCCGTTTTTCATTTTGAGACAATTTTCCATTGAAAGCATCATAGACATTGTAGAATCTGACCAGGCTGGGTAACGAGAAACACTTCAATTTGCAAACCCAGCAAGTCTTGGTGCTTTTAAATTTTCTCTATTTTTTTTTCTTAAAAATTGCAGCTCTCCCTTTGGCTCACCTGTGTCCTCTGGCATTTAATCCTGGGCAGCAAGGAGAAGAGAGGTGGCCCTATCAGTGTTTTTCCTGGGAATCTTGGCTAGATCAAAGATCAGCCAGCTCTGGCCCACAGCCCAAATGCGACTGCCGCTTGCTTTTGTGAACAAAGTTCCACTGGGATGCCACCACACCCGATGATTTATGTATCATCGATGGCTGATTTTGAGCTGCGACCACAGACTTGCAGAGTTGCACCAGAGACTGTCCTTATACATCTCAGAATCTCAAATATTTACTATCTGGCCTTTTACAGAAGATATCTGCCAGACCACTCAGTTAATTAGGTACATGTCCTTTCTTTCTTAACTTTTAATTGTGCTTCTTTTTAAAAACATCTTTGGGGACTTCCCTGGTGGTCCAGTGGTTAAGAATCTGCTTTCCAATGCAGGGGACTCAGGTTCCACTGCTGGGGGCATGGGTTCAATCCCTGGTTGAGGAACTAAGATCCCACATGCCACGTGGTGTGGCCAATAAATAAATAAAAACAAAGAAAGAATACATCATAATAAAAAATAAATTAAAAAAAATTAAAAAATTAAAAAAAAATAAAAACATCTTTGACTTTTGTCTACAGTAGGTCTTCGTTGCTGTGTGCAGGCTCTCTCTAGTTGCAGTGGGCTGGCTTCTCCTGCTGCAGAGCACGGGCTCTAGGCATCCAAGCTCAGCAGTTGCGGCCCATGGGCTTCGTTGCTCTGAGGGGTGTGGGATCTTCCAGGACTAGGGATCAAACCTGTGTCCCCTGCACTGGCAGGCGGACTCCAGAACATTGGACCACCAGGTAAGTCCTCTTTGTTTTTAAAGATTTTTTTTTTTTCTGATGTGGACCATTTGAAAAGAACCTGATGCTGGGAAAGATTGAAGGTGGGAGGAGAAGGGGACGACAGAGGATGAGATGGTTGGATGGCATCACCGACTCAATGGACATGAGTTTGAGTAAACTCTGTGAGTTGGCGATGGACAGGGAGGCCTGGCGTGCTGCAGTCCACGGGGTCGCAAAGAGTTGGACATGACTGAGCGACTGAACTGAACTGAATTTTTAAAGTCTTTATTGAATCTTGTTACAATATTGTTTCTGTGTGATGTCTTGACTTTTTGGCCGTGAGGCATGTGGGATCTTAACTCCCCGACCAGGGCCTGGACCTGAACCCTGTGTGTTGGAAGCATGGAGTCTTAACGACTGGACTGCCAGGGAAGCCTCAGGCACATTTCCACACGTGACTGCTGGTGACCACTGCTCTCCTTGGGCCATCACATGGCAAAGGTCTCTGTTTCTCCATCCCATCTCCCCATCCCATCTCCTTACTCTTTCTCAGGCCCTCATTGGCCATCTCCTCAAGGTCTCTTTAGTTCCTGCCTCCTGCCCAGGATCAGAGATGCTTCGGGTTTGTCAAGGCAGCCAACCTCTGCCCTATTGCCATACAACAGACCACCCCGAACTTAGGGGAATGAACCAATTATCTTTTTGGAAAGGACCGTGTGGGTGGCCTGTCTCTGCTCCAAAGCCCGGGGCCCCTTCTGGGAAGCCTGGAGTTTCCTCCTGACTCCACAGCTGAGGGGCAAGATTATCTGAAGTCTCATTGCTCCCGTGGTTTCTGCCTGGACTGTTGAGCTCAGGGTCCAGATCTGACCTCTCCATGTGGTGGGGCTTCCTCACAGCGTGGCTGACTCTGGAAGTGGAGCTTCTTCCCTGCAGCTCAGGGCTCTCAGGGTGGGTGGTGTTCTACTGAGCAAGCCTGGAGCCATGCTACATTTTCTCTGCAACCTCAGCTCCATAACACTGGTTCCAAAGAGCCCCAAGCACAGCTGGATTCAAGGTGCGTATGCATATGCGTGTGTGTGTGTGTGTGTTGTGCTCTATGCCTCTTGATGCAACAAAGTCCCAGAATTTGCAGATGTTTTAAAGCCACCGTTCCCTTATCTCCTTGTCCAAGTTCCTACCTTGTGAGCATCACGTGGGTTACTCCACGTCGGGTACACGGGATAGTCCCTGGGGTCCTGTGAGTGCTCTGTGACTATGGCCATCACCATCATCATCTTCACCTGTAATTGTAATACATATGCTTATTTGGTGTCTGTCACCTGGTCTGTCCAGCTGAAAGGAGACCTCATCCTGAAAGTTGCTGAAGACCAAGGAAGCGGCCTTCCTGAGCTGGAGCCCCCACCAGGCAGGTCCTGGGGCTGCCACGCATCATCTCAAGAGGTTGTCAAGTGGGTCTGCCTCCCCCTCTTACTAGAAGAAAGGTGCTGCCTGGTCCACAGGCAGGAGAGAGTCCTGAAGCAGTGGAGGCTGGCATATGTCTGCGTCCAAGGACTGCTGGTCACTCTTTAGTCTGCCGGCTGTCTGTTCATCATTTGTGCATTCAGGGTGCGTTTAGGACCCTGATGCCATCCCTTTAGACTCAGTTTTCTTATCTGTAAAATGGGATTAAAAGCACCTACCCTTTGGGGGGACTCTGTGAGCGTTGAAGGACACAACACTGTAACGAGTTTTCTGTCCCAGACCCAGGGCGGGGGACTATGTGAAGGCTGTCACATGGGCAACGGGTGAGTGTAGAAGAGCCAGTGCCCAGCCCCCGGGGATGCCCAGCGAGGTGCCCGGGGAGGGGCGTGCCCGCTGTTCACACATCATTTGAATGCATATCATTTTTGCGTGCCAGTGGTTCACAACAGCGGTATTTGTGAAACTCCTGTGATGTCCTGGGTCTTCTCGTGGGAACAAGCAGACCTGCTCAGGTGGGTCTCTCTTTCTGGAGTCTTTGCAGCAAATTGTATTAGTGCTTTCGGCTCTTCACTCCACCCTCCTGGGAGTTGTCCAGCCAAGCCTCTGCTGCCCTAAGCTGTGGCCACAGTGTTTCCTGGGGGAGCCATCTACACTCCGCCCACTGATGGTGGTGTAGGGGTGGGGGTGGATATACTGGAGCAGGAGCTGTAGGGTCCATTTCAGACTTTCTCCAGCCCTCCCACTCTCTTCACTCTGCCAATAGAATAGCATGTCCCAAATTGCCTTTCCCTTCAGCCTGGGTCCTTGGACAGAAAGACAAGGCACAGCTGAGCCACTGACATGGGCTGTGGGTGAAAAAATCAATGTGTTTTGGATAAAGGGATGCTTGCTATCAGGCAAAGCTGGCTGATACAGTCCTGGTGGAGGATCTGGAATGCTGACAGGCAGATGCATGGTTGAAGATGGCTGAGGCTGATCTAGAACCAGAGTTGTACACACACAGGAAATGGATGGTTTACTCAGTCAAAGGGAAAATGGCTTATCGGCTGTCACGGCCAGAAGCAGGTCACAGACCCCTGCCTCCTGTTCTTCCCCCTCCCCACTCTGCTTTGTTATTTTATTTTATTCATACCCCACCCTCTTTCAACAAAGGATCTAAAGTGGCTTACAGTGTGAGGCATGTTAAACAAACAAAATCCAAACAGGCACCTGATACCAATGTAAAAGAGAATGCACATGTTATATTACAAGGGACTAAGATAGGACAGTATACCTGGAATCAAATTCCTAATTTTGATGTCAGTGACTCCTTAACTGAAAGGAAGGCATCTCTATTGCACTTCATCTGTTAAAGTTATAATGCAGTACATTCCCCTCTGTGGGCTTCCCTGCTGGCTCAGATGGTAAAGAATCTGCCTGCAATGCAGGAGACCTGGGTTCGATCCCTGGATCGGGAAGGCCTCCTGGAGAAGGAAATGGCTACCCACTCCTGTATTCTTGCCTGGAGAATCCCAGGGATGGTGGAGCCTGGTGGGCTGCTGTCTGTGGGATCGCACAGAGTCGGACACGACTGAAGCGACTTAGCAGCAGCAGCAGCAGCAGAGCGACTAACACTAACGAACGCTAACATCACTGATGGACTTGGATTCTTTGGTGGCCTCTGAGCTTCCTGGAAGCCAGGAGGATAATACACCCTGATCAAGTTGACAGTCTTCACTGTGGGAACGGGGGACGTGTATCACCACTCCTCCCCCAGAACCCTTACCTGTCGCCCAAATCTGGAACCAAGTGCTCCAGGGGGTGCTCCCCAGGGCCTGATGGAACTCCCGGGTGCACCATGTGCTTCTGCAGTTGTTTCACGGTCTGCTCTCCACCCGAGGCCTGCGCGGGGCTCTGCGTCAGAGCCAGCTGTTCACAACCTCTCCAGGCTCAAGTGGAAACAAGCCCTGGGTTTAGCTCTCCATTTGGGGGTCAAAAGGCATGAATTTCAGCGGCAAAATGGTCCACGCTGCAATCTTTGTTTTCTGCAGGATAAACGCTGAGGCCAGGCCCACGGGGCCTCCCGCTGTATCGCCCATGAGCTTCGGTAAATCTTTTGACAGGAGTCATTGTCTGGGACAGCGCCCCAAACGACTTCTCTAAACGGAGTCATTCATTCGGCGATAATGGGAGGCCGCCGGCCGGGCCTGCTGATGGCGATGATTCCACACTGATGACCCATCTTGTCAAGGGCATTTGTGGCCTGAATGCCAGCAGCGCCTCCAGCAGGGGAGAGGGCGCCCCTGGGGTCTGCAGTCTGGGCTGGGAGTCCGGGTTTCCCTGGGGAGGAAAGTGGACATCGGGACTCCCCTTTCCTTTCATTCAGGAAAATGCTGCAGTGGGGGAAGGCGGGCCCCCGCGTTAAGTCAGGAAGACAGGGGCCAGGGGCTCATCTTGGGGCCCAGTGTAACTTTAGGACCCTGACGCCACCTCTTTGGCCTCAGTTTTCTTATCTGTAAAATGAGATTAAAAGCACCTCCCTTTGGGGGGCTCTGGGAGCGTTGAAGGACACAACGCTGTAAGGAGTTTTCTGTCCTAGATGCACGGCGGGGACTATGCGAAGGCTGTCACATGGGCAACGAGGGAGCGTAGAAGAGCCAGTGCCCGGCCCCGGGGGACGCCCAGCGAGGTGCCCGGGGAGGGGCGTCCCCTAACTGAGCGCACCTGGGGGCCAGTAGAGGGTCCCGTGGCACCCCAGCATCCTCACAGGTGGCCAAGTGGAGCGCTGGCCTGTCCTGCGCTCAGGACACACAGCGGCGCCCAGCTCTGCTCGGCACCGTGTCGGGGAGCCACATCCTTACAGCCGTGTGCCGTGCACCTTGCCTGTGTCCACGCATACCCCACTCCCGTGGGCGCAGAAACCACGCCCGGCTGTGCCAGGCTTGGTACCGGGGCTGGGGGCTCAGGGTGGCTGACTGTCCCGGTCTCCCTGGAACCTTGTGAGTTTTGGCGCTGGACACCCTGTGTCTTGGCAAAACCCTCATCCCGAGAAAACCCAGAGATCACCCTCCATCTTTTAGCTAATTTCCCCTCAGCTTCTCAGTGGAGCTGGGGAGAACCCGATGTACCCGTGCAGGACCGCTGAAGCTCAGCTTTAACTCCAGGGGAGGCCGTTTCATGGGTTTGTTTATTCCAAGGAAACACCCGTTCTCATCAAAGCGGGGTGACTATGCTCCCAGGACCCTCAGGGATGATGTGTCTCCAGGGCCTGACTCCAGACGAAGAGTCTTGAGCTGGTGCCGCCTGTGTCTGAACTTGGTCGTGGACCGGGGCTTCCTGGTGGGAACAGCTGAGCTGTGTGGGGAAGGGCTCACGTGTTCCTTTGTTGCAGGTGGCGGGGTCGGGTCGGGGGCCAGTCTCAAGGCTCCCAGGAGCCAGATGAGCAAAGCCAGAGCCTCAGCTTCCCTCGCCTCCGACGTGAGGGTCAGGGACAGTGGTTAGGGGGTGGCTGTCCGGCCTTGGCAGTCGGACACGACTAAGCAACTTCACTTTCCCTTTTCCCTTTCATGCACTGGAGAAGGAAATTGCAACCCACTCCAGTATTCTTGCCTGGAGAATCCCAGAGACGGTGGAGCCTGCTGGGCTGCTGTCTATGGGGTCGCACAGAGTCGGACACGACTGAAGCGACTTAGCAGCAGCAGCAGCAGTCCGGCCTTGGCACACAGCGGTCTCCACCCACCTGGGTGATGTCCCTCCCGCCCAGCTGTGGAGCTGGGCCGCTCTGATGGTGACCAGCAGGGAAGAGGCTGAGGAAGGAGAGGCCCCGAGCCTCCCTTGCCTCCCAGGTCGGTCCTGCAGGGACCCCCACCCACTCCAGCTCACAGCCCAGCAGCCCTGCATGCACACTGCCAGGCATCCAGGGACTGAGACCCTCCCCCTCGCCACCACCCCCAGACCCAAAACCATGGAAACACCCCACTTCCCTTCTCGCACCCCATCTATGCCTCCCTGGGAGGCTGGCTGGACCCAAGTCCTTGTTTGGCACCACGTGTAGCCAGCTAACAGATGCTGGGGGGACAGCTAGCTGTTACTGCCCAGGACCAAGGGCATGTGTTGGCCTTGGGGCCCGTCTGGAGGTCTGGGGCAGGGCCCTCAACAGCGTGGTGGGAGGGAGGGGGCTGAGCTGTTTGGCATCCCCATGGTCTTCCCACAGACCTCCGCACTGGCCTCAGACCCCTCACGGCACACTGCTAGGGTCCCTACGGTTCTGTCTCCCCCCGGGACTGTCAACATTAACAGGGGCGTGGAGGAGTGAGGAAGCAAGACTGAAGACCAGTGCTCCAGAGACCTGACGAGGAGCAAAGTCGGCCTGTGCAATGGGGACCAGCCTGTCCCCATCTCGCATTGTCCTGAGAAACCTGGGAGGACTTCCTGGAAGAAGAGGGAGCATGGTGGTGGCTGTTCTCCCTGAGGAAGTGTGTCAGAGGCCACAGCTCTGTCCACTGCTGTGTCTATCAGAAGGCTCTGCCAGGGAAGCTCTGTGGGGCCAGGGGCTAGGGCATGGGCCTCCTGCCAGCCATGCGAGGCACTCGGAGGTGATGGGGAGGCCTCACGAATCAGGGATGAATGAGCTGCCAACCCAGGCTGTTTCCCCTCCAGAGGCCATCCTAGGGGTTCACGGTCAGGGCTGTGAAAGCGAAGCTGCTGCCGCCCCCCTCCTTGGGAAGGACTGGGGTGGGAGGGTCACGGGGGAAGGAGGAGCAGAGAGATCTCAGGGTCTCTCTGGGGCCAGCTTGGTCCTCCAGGGCCTGCGGGGAGGTGAAAGCGCTCCATATGTACTCATCCACAGGTGCAGGCTCATTTGCTCCCACAATGCCTGGCTCATTATTCCCATTTTGCAGATGAGGAAAACCGAGGCCCAAAGGAGCCAGTTGCTTAGGGGCTCCAGAGGTCATGGTGGGACCGGGCTCAGAGCTGGGGGCTCTGCCTCTGCAACCCGTGTTTCCTCGGCTCCTCCCGGTGAAGTGTCTGAACTCACATGCAAACGGTCAGCCTTTGAGTAAGTATTTCTCTTGTGCATTCCCGGCTGTGTCCTGGAAGCCGGAGATAAGATCTTATAGGCACATTTGTGGATTCTCATGCTATCAGGTAAAGAGCGGCTCAGCTGGTGAAGAATCCGCCTGCAATGCGGGAGACCCGGGTTCGATCCCTGGGCTGGGAAGATCCCCAGGAGAAGGGAAAGGCTACCCACTCCAATTCTGGCCTGGAGAATTCCATGGACTGTATAGTCCAGGGGGTCACAGAGAGTCAGACATGACTGAGCGACTTTCACTTTCTTTGTTTCACGCTCTCAGGAGGTTACCTTCCTAAAGTGTGGCATGCCCACGCCTCCTAGGCCCATTACCCTTTCAGTGAGTTATAAATGTGTTTTTGTAATGAATTCACTTCCATGGCTAAGACTGTTCTATGGTGTGAACATACCCTGATCCACGCGGCCGCTCTCCAGCGCATCTCGTGATGTTGGGGGTGGTTTCCGGGTTTACTGCAGACAGTGACGCTCTGCGAGCCTGAGAGAACCTGCTCTCCAAGGAGCTTGTACTGCCCTTCCCTCGCCGGCATCCTCAGCGTCATTGCCGAGTGTGGGACTGGATGTCACTGGTCCAGCGGGCATGCGACCCTTTCCTCGTCACCTGTCTATACTTCCCTCGTGGTTGACGTGGGTCGTTTCTCCATTCAGGGGCTGTTTGATTTCTTCTTTTGTGAAACACTGTCTATCTTTTCCTATTGATTTGTCGGGACTCTCTATCTGTGCCTACAAGCTAAGTCCCTTCAGTCGTGTCTGACTCTTTGCGACCCTGTGGACTGTAGCCCATCAGGCTCCTCTGTTCACGGAATTCTCCACGAACAAGAAAGCTGCAGGGGGTAGCCATTCCCTACTCCAAGGGACTCTACATTTTGTACATAAATCCTTCCATCATGCATGTGTGACCCCAGACCGTGGGCTGTCTTTTGATGATGATTTACGCTTTGTACAGCCCGCTCTGGCTGCTGTTTGGAGGGCTGGTCATCCTGAGGACCTCCGTGTTCTGGGGCGGAGAGGACCACAGCCTGGGGCAGCCGGCTGGGGGTGGGCGGAGGGGAGATACGTCAAGCCAGGGGGACCCACAGGTGGGTGTGAGGATGTGGACAAATGCGGTCAGGGCGGAGACTGTTTCAGGGACCTGCGTGTGCCAGAACCTTTCAATACTGCGGATCACAAGCTCCACTGAGGAGGGGGCTGCTCCGGAGAGGAGACTAGGGTGCTCCCCTCTCCCCAGAGCCTGGCGCCCCTGCTCCCTCCTGTCGATGCAGGAAGGAGGAGCCGCAGGGGGGCCAGGCTCTTTGCTGCTGCTCAGCCCGTGCGCCCTCTGGGTGCGGCCTCGTCCCTCCCCTCTGCACACACTCCGGTGCCCAGCCCCCAGGGCGTCTCCAGGGGCCCGTGAAGCCCCGAGTCTCCTCCCTTGTCCGGTTCCCTGCCTGCTGCCTTCTGAGTGCATCTTCCTTTTCCCAGCCAGGCCCCTGGGCAGGGTGGGTACCAGGTGCGCCATCGCACTTCCCTTACCTGCACCCTCCTCAACCCCGCGGGCTGCCCCTAGCGCCCGCCAAGGCCACGACTCCCTCGGGGCTCAGGCCTCGTCTCAGCAGGCCTCAGCAGGCGTGGGGCCGCGTCTGGGGCACCTCCTCCCTGAAACCGCCCCTCCTCATCCGTCTTCATCACAGGTCCTCCCTCTCCCTGCTGCCCCTCCCTTGTCGCCCTCGAGGGTCCTCCTCCAATGCCCATCCTCCCCCAGTGCCCCCAGGCTGGGCAAGGAGCCCATCTTCCTCCCTTGACTCTCTGACTTTCGACAACCTCAGATGGGCCTGGTTGTGGGTGAACTTTGTCTCCCAAAGGGGTGCGTCACAGCCCCAGCCTGGTGGTTTTAACGTGACCTCATCTGGACCCAGGACCTTGCAGATGTCATGAAGATGACCGTTACCCTGAGGCCTCCCTGGAGCAGGGTGGGCCCTGAATCTAGTACAACTGGCGTCCTTGGCAGAAGAGGGAACACAGATCCACATGGGGGAGGCCGCCGTGTGAAGACTCAGACAGAACACGGTGTGATGACAGAGGCGGACGTGCAGGTGAGGCTTCTACACGCCTAGGAATCCAAAGATCCCAGCGACTCCTGAAGGTGGGAGAGGGGCCTGGACCAGATTCCCCGTCACAGCCACAGAGGGAACCAGCTCCCCCCTCACCGTGATCTCGCCCCAGACCGTGGGCTGTCTTTTGATGATGAAATGCTTCCCCCCTCCAGATGCAATCCTTTTGAACCCTTCCCAGCACACTGGTGGGGCTTCCCAGGTGGCACTAGGGGTAAAGAACCCACCCGTCAATTCAGGAGACATAAGAGATACGAGAACGATCCCTGGGTCAGGAAGATTCCCTGGAGGGCACGGCAACCCACTCCAGGATTCTTGCCTGGAGAATCCCATGGACAGAGGAGCCTGGTGGGCTGCAGTCCATGGGGTCACAGAGAGTTGGACGCGACTAAAGCGACTTAGCAGACATACACACAAAGGACACTGGTGCAGTGACCGTTGGTGTGCGGACCAGTGGAGCTCCACTGGTCTGGGACTGGGGGCTCAGAACAACCTCTGAGGGTGGGAATCTCTGACCGCTGCCCGAGCATCTCTGCTTGGGTCTTGAGGTACCCCCAGCACCGGATCCTGGCCTGGGTCCCCAGTCACCAAAAGGGCATGATTCCAGTGAGACCAGACTGAGAGTAAGGGGCAAAGTCTCTGGGTTGTCGACCTACTTTACGGGCAGGAAGTGGAGACATCTGTGCATTCAGTTCCTTTTTATCGAGTCCTTCCTCTGCCCCAGGCACTGGGATGGGTGAGAATGGAGACCCAGGAGAAGATGGAGCCCCTTTTCTCAAACGTCACAGCTTCATGGTGGAGGCAGGTGGGTCGCCTCACGAGGTGACAGGCGCAGGGGTGGACGGGGGTTCCCCAGCCCAAATCGGGGCTGAGGAGGCTGTTCCTGGGCCAGTGGCTCCCAACTGGGCTTTGTAAAGGGGAAGCAATTGACTGAGCCAAGGCAGGGTGTGGAGAGCCTGCTCCAGGACAAGAGAGCATGTGCAAAGGTCCTGTGGTGTGAGACAGTGTGGCCCCGGGGAACTGATGTGCACCCTTAGAATGAAGGGCCTGTGTGAACACGTGCGTGTATGTCATTAGGGATCCCCAGTGGGTTGGGAATCTAGGTCCTCTCACAAAGGGCCTTACGTGCTATGTTTTGAAATTTGAACAACTCTGGAAAAGAAAAAATTCACCAAACTGACAGTTCAGTCACCTGCTATGTGGCTCAGGGCAAGCCACTCGCCCTTGGGTTTCCCTTCTGTAAATGGGACCCAGGCTGAGCCCTTGCAGCTCAGAGGTCCTCAGCCTCCCGACCCCAGCCTCCGGGGGAAGCAAGGGGACCCAGCTATCAGCACCTCCCCTGGCCCAGCCCAGGGCACCCTGTGTGGCTCCAGGTGCCCGGCCCTGCAGAGGAGTGAGCTGGCTGTCTGTCCTGGGGCCTGCCGTCAACCTCTTGTAACGAGAGCCGGGCCACACAGTTGTTACAGCAACAACAACCCGTCTATTAATTCTGCAACTGGAGAAGGGACAACCTCGGGAACGTATTGACCCACCGAGGACACGTGTCGGTGTCGGGGTGGGGGCAGTCTGTGAGCAGGAGACCCCATCTGGGCACCCGGAGCCGCCTGAGCCCTGAGACCAGAAGCAACGCTTTTTTTTTACACTCACTTCCTTAGAGAGAGGCTGATATGGACAGTCCGATCTCTGTCTGCGAAAGAAATTTGCAGGAAACCCTTTAGGTGCCACGAGAAGGAGCTGCCCTGTGGTCACTCGCCGGGGCTGCCAAGACGATCTGTGCCCCTGAGAGACGAGGTGTGGGCTCGGGCGTGGAGTTTGGTGCGGGGTTGTCCCAGGGGTGCGGTGAGCCCAGAGCCGCCCTGGGCTCCTCTCCCCTCTCCCAGTGGCAAGCCGCTGACTGCAGACTCCAGACCCGAGCCAGGCCTTCCCAACTTTCGTCCTGCCCTGTGCTCACCCCCTCTCCCCAGGCCCCCTTCACCAGCCGCGGTCACCTCCTTCCCAGCCACTCTCCAAAGACAGAACCCCCGCCCCTCCCACAGCCCCTTTCCCAGAGAGCTTGGGTGCCCTCCACCAACCAAGCAATCTGGTGTTTCTCTTTTGGGGCTGGCTCTCAGGGATGCTCTTTCCGAGCTGGGGGAGCCTGGCGGCGGTCCTCCTAGGCTGCACAGGGCAGGTTCTGCCCAACGGCCCCGCCCTCTGCCAACTCTCAGGCCGCCAGCCAGGCTCTGCTGTGTCCCCTCTGGACGACCCTGGCGGGTCCTCCAGGTTTCCTGCTCACGTCCAAGTCACCTTCCGCCCTTCATGCTGCCTGGAAGCCCCCGGGAGACACTATCATGCCCCCTGTCTCCTCCCAAAAGGCGTTCATTCAGGCTCCTTCACCCTGCTCCCTGGACATCCTCTCGTGCAGTGGTCCCCGTGGGCTGGCGTGGGTCCTCCCCACCCAAGGGGCATGCTGGTCGGCCAAGGTGTGGCCGGGCCCCCTCTCTTGGAGGCCTGTACCAGGCTTGGCGGGAGAAGGTGCTGGACAGAAGTGACTCCCTCTGTCCCTCCCCTGGCCCCGCCTGGCCTGGGGCACCTGCCTGGGGTGGTGCTGAGCGAGAGTGCTAAGGAGGGCCTGGGTGCTCTTGGGCCGCTGGCGTCACCCCCCCTCAGATCCTGTGCAGAAGGACAGACCTTGCCCTCGGGCCAGCAGAGCTGTCCGCCTGTCCCCTTGACCTCCCCGGGGCACAGGGCCCCTGCACAGGCCTTCCCCAGGATCAATAGCAGAACCGATCAGCTGGCAACGTGATACTAATGGACGCAGAATTAAAACGCAAGGCACGTATTAATCTGGACAGCCACGGGGGCCTGGCCGGGGCGGGTGGGGCGCAGGCGGGTGGGTGGGCCTTAATGGAACTGTATTGACCAGGCCAAGGAGACTGCAGCCCGGCTTGGATGTCACTCTGCAGGGCAGGAACTGGGTGTTTATGGATTTCAGTGTTTTATAGGTTCGGGTTTTTTTTTTTTAAAAAAGTGACCTCTCTTTTTTTCCCTCAATCAATATACTCTTTTTAGCTGAGCATGATCACCGATATTCCATCAGCGCAGCCTCTGGGGAGCTTTGTAAATATCAGTGTTGGAAATATTAATATCTGATGGTGATGGGGCCTCGGCAACACAGACACGGGAGCAGTGGGCAGACGTCCCCTCCTGAACACCCTCCTCTCCGCTGGGCTGTTTTCAGTCACTGGAGGGGCCGGTGGGCACCCGGATACTGGAGCACGCAATACTGGAGGGGGGCACCGGCCTGCCTACCTAAGTTCAGGGCACACGGTTGGCACAGCCTCCCCGGGGGATGCTATGGGGTGGGGGCGCCGTGACCCCAGCTTCAAGACGAGGTGACTAAAGCTCAGGGGTGTCCGGCCCCACAGGAAGGCCATGCCAGGTGAGGACCCTGGTCTAGCCAGCTGTGCCTGGTGCCCGATCCAGCGCTGACAGAAACTCTCTGCCAGGCTCTCCTCCCATCTTGCTTTTCTAGGAGACAGACAATGGACCAGCGCCCCTCTCACCAGGGTGCTGTGAGGCTGGAGTTTAGAAATCTGGACCTCGTGTGCTTTAAATAAAGTGCTCTGGAGGTGGGGAGACTAGGGCAGGCAGTTCCCACTGCCCCTACCAACGCCCCCACTTTCCAAGGCCTCCAGGTGCCTCTCACCACTCCTGCCCTCGCTCCCCAGGCCCCCCACTCTGGGGGCAGTAATGGCCGAGGCCCATCAGGTGGAGGGCAGGCAGGGCAGTTCCTCCATGCAGCCCTCCCTGGTTGCACCCTTGCTGCCTGTCACCCCGTATAGCGTCTGTGGCTCTCCTCTCCCTACCCACCTGGGACTTCCCCGCACCCGCTCCTTGCCGCTGCAGCCCCGCCCTCCCCCATCTGCGCCCTCCGTTGACCTTCCTCGAGGTCAGATCTGAGCTCACCTCTCCCCTGCCTTCCAGACTGAGTCCACTCTGCTGGGCGTCCGGCCGGTGCTGGGCTGGCCCCCGCTGCCTCTGCAGCCCACCTCTCCCCACCCTCCTGCTGTAGCCACACTGCACGCGGGCTGGTCCTGGAAACACAGGGTCCTCGGCTCGGCCTGCGCTCTTCCGTGTGCCGCATGAAAGCGAGAACTTGGCCCTGCGGGGGGCGGGCCGAGGGCGGGCTGACCGCTGTCCCATTGCCGCCTCCTTTCCTCCAGGACCTGACTCTCCTCATCCGCCAGGTCCCCGCCGCATCCCTGCACCAGCCTCTCTGTGAGGTCCCGGCCCCGCCTGGCCACCCACAGGGTGACTGTTGCTTGGCTCCCCCTGGACCCTGCGCTCCACGTGGCCAGGGCCCTGTCCACATCCTCCGCTGCCTCCAACAGGCCAGGGCCTGCACTTAAAGGCTCAGGGCCCGGGACAGGCAGAGGACAGATAGGGGGAGGTGGGTAAGGAGCTGGTACCAGAGCGACGGAGAGTTAAGGGCAGAGGGCCAGGAATGCTGGGAGCCCGGAGTCCCCGGAGGCTCTGGGGATCAGCGGCAGTTCTGAGTCAGGAAGCCAGGGCTCTGGACTTGCCCAGTGCAGACGCTGTGGTGACAGGCACCCCCCATCCCCACCCTGCCCTGGTCCACTCCTCTCCCAGCAGGGCCCTGGGCTCCAGTTCCTCCCTTGAGGCCAGTTCACACACCTCATCTAGAGCCCATCAGATAAAATTGCCAACATCTGCTGGATCATAGAAAAAGCAAGGGAATTCCACAAAAAAACATCTACTTCTGCTTCACTGACTACGCTAAAGCCTTTGACTGTGTGGATCACAACAAACTATAGAAAATTCTTGAAGAAATGAGAATACCAGACCACCTTACCTGCCTCCTGAGAAATCTGTATGCAAGTCAAGAAGCAGCAACAGTTAGAACCAGACCTGGAACAACAGACTGTTTCAAAATTGGGAAAGGAGTATGTCAAGGCTGTATATTGTCACCCTGCTTATTTAACTTATATGCAGAGTACATCATGAGAAATGCCCAGTTGTGTGAAGCTCAAGCTGGAATCAAGATTGCCAGGAGAAATATCAATAACCTCAGATATGCAGATGACACCACCCTTATGGCAGAAAGTGAAGAGAAATTAAAGCGCCTCCTGATAAAGGTGAAAGAGGAGAGTGAAAAGCTGGCTTAAAACTCAACATTCAAAAAATCTAAGATCATGGCATCCGGTCCCATCACTTCGTGGCAAATAGATGGGAAAACAATGGGAACAGTGAGAGACTTCATTTTCTTGGGCTCCAAAATCCCTGTGGATGGTGACTGCAGTAATGAAACTGAAAAATACTTGCTCCTTGAAAGAAAAGCTATGACAAGCCTAGACAGAGTATTGAAAAGCAGAGACATCACTTTGCCGACAAAAGTCCATCTAGTCAAGGCTATGGTTTTTCCAGTGGTCATGGATGGATGTGAGAGTTGGACTATAAAGAAAGCTGAGCACCGCAGAATTGATGCTTTTGAAGTGTGGTGTTGGAGAAGACTCTTGAGAGTCCCTTGGACTGCAAGGAGATCCAACCAGTCCATCCTAAAGGAAATCAGTCCTGAATGTTCATTGGAAGGACTGATGCTGAAGCTGAAGCTCCAATACTCTGGCCAACTGATGTGAAGAACTGACTCACTGGAAAAGACCCTGATGCTGAGAAGGTGAAAGCAGGAGGAGAAGGGGACGACAGAGGATGAGATGGTTGGATGGCATCACCGACTTGACAGACATGTGTTTGAACAAACTTCAGGAGATAGTGGAGGACAAGGAAGCCTGGCGTTCTGCAGTCCATGGGGTCACAGAGACTCAGACACGACCGAGTGACTGAACAGCAACAGCAATCAGAGCTTCAGCGGGCAGCCAGCCCTAGCCCTGGAAGACGTCTGCTCCTGCACCCACCCCGCCTGGCTGTGAGCCAGGAGCTGCTTCCATGTTTGGCCAAACATGTGAATGAATGAATGAACAAATGCATGAAAGCCACAGGTGCCGGTTGCCTTCCTGTCTCTCAGTGGGACACCCGCACTTCTCAGGGGTCCCCAGCCTTTGCTCAGGAGTGATGCTCCAGGCTGCGTCCTGTCGCTTCGTGTCTCCGGGCAGTTCTGCACCCGGGGCGGCGGCAGTGGGAAGAATTGGGGACAGCGGGTCCAGGTGGGGGGCCCGAGGCCTGCGTTGGGACCAAGGAGGGGGATGATGACTGAAATCCTCTGCGGACGGAAGCCCGTCCCACCTCCCCCAGGCTGAATCCCGGAAGTCCCCGCCCCCCACCTTCAGAAGGGCACGGTCGCTGCGGCCTCACACGTGGACCCCCAGCCAGACGAGTGGCTGAGCCCTGGCCCAAGGGCAGAGGGGTCTGTGGAGCAAAGGGGGCCACGAGGGGCCTGGGAGCGGCCTGACGGCCACGCGTGGCTTTGCGGTGCCCACTATGTGCTTGCCCATCACAGGAGGAGTAGGGGGTGGACCGGCCTCTAGCACACTCGGTGGGGGCTGGGTGGCTGGAGAGCTGTCTTGAAAGGCAGGACGGCCCCTCCTCACCGCACCCGGACCCAGGCCCCTTCCCTCTGGCCTCTGGCTCCCTCCGCACCCCCTCAAGGGCCCAGTGAGACCATCTCAGAGCCGGTCCTGGCTGAGATGGCCTGGCCACCTCCGAGTCCAGCCGGCCCTGCCAGCAGAGAAGTGAGTGCGAGCGTGTTTGACACTGAATAATTAATTTTCATTCTGCGATAAAAGTGTCGTCTATTGATTTACAACCCCTCCCGGCAATCAAGCTTTTCAACGGAAACCTGATTCTTAATTATTGTCCCTGGACCGGCCAGGAGGCGTGTCCAGCTGCTGCGGGAACAGCGCCAACTGCTCCCAGGGAGTTGGGCCCGTGGGGCCAGCTGCCGCCCAGCTGCCCGCTTGGTCCTGCCTGCATAACTGTGCCGGCTGTAGCCTGCGCCACCTCCTCAGCCAAGGCCGCCCTGGCCAACCCCGGCCTGGGCAGGAAGCAGGTCAGGGAGGCTATCACCATGCCATGCAGAAGGGCGGCGACCTCCGCGGGAGATCGGGGAGCCATGCCACTCGCGGGGCGGCTGAGGGTGGCAGGGCTGGCTCTGACGCCTAGCCTGTCGTGAGGGGGGAGCTGGCGGCTGCAGAGGAGTGGGTGCTGGTGCGGTCATCGCCTCAGCCCGGTTCTCCCAGCCTGTGGGCTTCCAGCTGTGTTTGGTCTCAGTTTCCCTCCTGTGAACCCAGCAGGAGTGAGGGTGGCAAGCCCCGTCCTAGGGCACTCAGGATGCACACGGCATCGTCATCCTAAAACGCCTGCAGAACAACGGGGGATCAAACCCTAGACCGATCGATCGGCAGAGACGAGGGGACCTGCCCACCCCTCCCCAGTGGACAAGATGCCGGCCGCAGCCTGGCCCTGCGTCCTCCCCCCGCCAAGTGGACGTGCTGGTCTCTGAGCCTCACGCCTGGTCTGGATGGAACCCATCTCCCGAGTGCTCGGAGGCCAGGGCTGAACGTGGGGGTGGCCCCCGGGGCCCTGCTTGCTCACAATGGTGCTTCTGCCCACCGTGAGCCCCCGGGTGCAGGAAATGTTATTTCACAACAAAACCCAAGATGACACCAGGACAGTGGGGGACTGGGGGTGCTGAAGCGCACCCGGAGGGACCTAGGGTTAATCTTCTCTCCCTCCTGAGCTGTGTTTTCCCAGAACTTGCCGATGTCCTGGATTGCTTTCTGCCCGACCCCGTGCTGGGTTGCATTTCTGAGCTCAGAGTCTAGGAACTGACCCACACACCCCGGGGCAGAGCCAGTCTGTGGACGACCCTCGGGGACAAGACAAGACAGGCCCGGCTTTACAGACAAGAGACAGAGGGGGCCACGCGGGCAGGGCTCCTCACCGACGGCTCGGACCCTCCCCAGCAGGGCCCCGCCAGCCATCCCATAGCCCCCACCCCCACCCCCTGCCCCGGGCAAGGCAGCAGCTTCCTGGTGGAGGGGATGCCAACACAGGGCCCCGCTGGCTCGGAGGTGAACCGGCGCAAAGCCAATTCGAGATGCTTCTTGTCTTCTCATCGGAGCCTCCAATTCAAGACACTTCTTGTCTTCTCATCAGAGCCTCCAATTCGAGAGGCTTCTTGTCTTCTCATCAGAGCCTCGATGGGGGCTGGTGGAGTGTGTGAGGAGATCCAGCCTGCCGTTGCGGCTGTGGGCCCACAGAAGAGAAGCCGGCAGTCAGCTGCTGCAGGCTGGACCTGCGGGCGGCCCGTGAGCTAAGCGTGATCACCTTTGCTCATCACACGCGGCAGACAGATCGAGGCGCTTTAAGATTTCAGGAAGCAAGTCCTGCCCAGTGCGGTGGCAGGTGGACTGGCATGGACCCGGGCGAAGCAGGTGAGGAGACAAAGCCTGGCTGGTGTGCGTCCAAGAACGAGAGGAGATGAGCGGGCAGAGAACAGAGTCGGCTCACCCCTGGAGGCTCCTGGAGAGCAGAGACACGGGGAGCGTTGTGAGGGGTGGGGGGTCAGGGGGCGGCTGCTTGTCAGGCTGGTCAGAGTTTGGTGGCAGGTGGGGGAGAGAGAGAATGATCTGGGGGAAGGGGGGCGTCTGCTGGTGCCCCGCCAGTGACGGGCAGACTCAGGGAGGGGATGGATGCAGCCAGCGGGGCCTCCGCCCGGGTCCTGAGTCTGCCCAGCAGAGGCAGAACGCTCCCTTCTCTGTGCCTGTCTCCTCCCGTGCCGCCTGCCAACACGAGGGTTGTAAAGACTGGGCAGGGCCCTTGGCCCGGTGCCTGGTACAGAGCTCCTCGCCTGAGACACTGGTGACCCTCCCCCAGGGCCCGGGAGGCTCACGACGGAGTGCGGGTGACTCCCAGCCTCCCTCCACCAGCCGCGGAGCACCGCTGGGTAGAAGCATCCCTCTTCCCTTCCCCTCACCGTGGGCTCAGGGACGCGGGGGTGAGCCCGCCTGCAGTGGGGATGATGCGCACACACCCCTCGGAGAGCCGCAGGGAAGGACCAGGGAACGGCCTGGGCACCCGCCCTGGGCCTTTGCCCTCTCCGCATCTGTCGTGAGGGTCCCCATTTACATGTAGAGCCCTCGCCTGCCCCCAGAGTTCTCCCCACCCCTGAGGTCTCCCCAGAAGCTACAGCCCCAGTGTGGCATCAGCACACAGTGGGGGTGCAAGCACAGCGCTTGGCCGGGTTTTCCTTTCATCTGCGTCTCCTGAACTGAGGCCGGGGTAGCCAGCCCCCATCTGTTTCCTGATCGCATTTGGCAAATGACTAGTATTGACCTCCGCCCGGAGCTGGGGCGGCGGGGGAGGGGCTTAATGGGGCAATTATGGGATTTCCATCACTCTCGGTGAGGCCTGGGTGGGGGTGTTGGGGGGGGTGCAGCGCTTAGAAGGCCGCTGACTCCCAGGCCTTGCTCACAAGTCTTCCTGGACCTCAGCTCACAGGCGGGAAAGGCACACGCGGCCCCAAGGCCCAGCACACCCTTCACCTCCTGGTTCACGGCGGCAGGGACGCCCGCTGGTGTGGGCGAGATAGGGCCCACGGGGGACCCAGGCCGCCCATCCTGACTGCCCCCCAGGCTGGGCTGTACCGAAGCGATCCTCAACCTGTGCCAGGCC
Organism: Giraffa tippelskirchi; assembly: GCF_054371585.1. Taxonomy (NCBI): domain Eukaryota; kingdom Metazoa; phylum Chordata; class Mammalia; order Artiodactyla; family Giraffidae; genus Giraffa; species Giraffa tippelskirchi. The sequence continues at coordinate 2,839,398 of NC_137275.1, forward strand.
ACTGTTGGGCCCCAGGGCTGCATGCTCGGAGCAGCTCGGGGGGCCCAGGCTGGAGCTACGGCCGCCTCCTCTGGGTCTGCCCCCGACTCTGTTGTTCCAGAGGGCCGAGCACTGAGTGGCTTTCCCCAGGCCCCCGGGGTCTCTAGGAAGCGCAGTCCTCCTGCGGCCCTGAAGGGTCTCCTTCCCAAGAGCACGGACGCCCCCAGAGCAGCAGCAGGTGACCACTGGCCTCCATGCCCATGCTTGCTCAGTCGTGTCCAACTCTGTGACCCCGTGGACTGTAGCCCCCCCGGCTCCTCTGTCCGTGGAATTTCCCAGGCAAAACTACTAGCCTGAGTTGCCATTGCTTCCTCCGGGGGATCCTCCGGGGATCTTCCCCATCCGAGAATCAAACTCGTGTCTCCTGAACTGGCAGGCCGACTCTTTATCACCGAACCACCAGGGAAGAAGCCCTCCAGCGGCTTCCAGGGACCCCCAAACTGCCGTGCACAGCTGGAGACAGCTGAATTCATGGCATCTCAGGTGACGGCTCACCCCCACCCACCCTCCCAGGTTGGAAGGTGCAGCTTCCACGCAGGACAGGCGGAGGGGTGGGCCGTGGGACAGGGGCTAGCAAGACCTCCGTTCTGGCTGGGGGCTGGGGGCATGAAGGCAGGGCAAACGCAGCCCCTTCGGAGGCCAATGGACTGGCAGCATCTCTGCTGGTTCCAGTCTCCTGATCTTCAGGGAACCTCCACTGAGAAGGGGCCACCACCATCCTCGAGAGAGGAGCCGAGCTGCCTGAGATCACAGAGCTGCGGGGCAGCGGGCCTGGGCCCTGGGGCTCTGTAAATGACCCCACATGGCACCAGCAGGGAGAGAGCCAGGAATAAACACTCTGTCCTCTTCCAGGCCCTGGTGGCTGCCTCCTCAGGCCCAGAGCCGGCTGCAGAAGGGGTGAGGGGCTCAGAGGGGCTCCCCTCGGGAGCCATGGCATGGGTGACCCCTCGCAAGGCTCTTGGGAACAGAATGAGACCGTCGGTGAGAGGTGTTGGGTCATCAGCCCTGGTCTGGAGGAGCCAGTACTGTGTAGTGGGGGCTGTGATGAGAGACGGGCCAGAAGTGGGGACCACAGGAGTGGAGAGCATTGCGGGGGGGTGGTCAGCCTCCTGAAGGATTGGCCTGCATCTGGGGAGGGCGGATTCCACCAGGCAGGGCCCAGGGGTGTGAACAGGTGGAAACTGCCCCCCTCCCTGCAAGGACCTGGGAACAGAGAAAGGCAAGGGCACCACCCTGCCGGCCGTGAGGGACCCTGAGCTTCGTCCTCATTGCCAGTAGATGCTGAGACGGGCAGAAAGACTCAAGGGGCCACAGCCTCTTCTCCCAGCCTCCTTGCCCTCCACGGCCACTGGCCACCGGGAGAATCAAGATCTGAGCTGGCAGTGCCCTCAAATGGGAAACTGAAGCTTGAGGGGCTGGAGAGATGTGGGCAGGGCCACCAGGGGTCTTGCGGGGCCTCGCACAGCACGAGGTCCCTCCCTGGATGAGCCGCCGAAGCCTCACTTTCATCGTGGGGACTGTGGATCCCGTTTCCCAGATGAGCAAAGTGAAGGGATGACGGCCACGGGTCACACCAGGGTCCACAACCAGGGGCTGCGGGGCTGGGCATTGAGCTGGCTCTTAGCTCTGCTTCTCAGTTCCGCTCCAGAACCTGCTCTGGGCGTTTTGACAGCTCGGGCACTGCCTCCCACACGGAGACGCTCTGACGGTTGGGGGCAGGGGGCGAGAGGGACGAAGGGGTCCAGACAGAACCCTGAGGCCAAGAGCCTCGGGAGGGCAGGGCCGTGGTGAAGGGCTGCCTCTGTCTGTCCAGCACGGACGGGGCCTGGCATTGCCCAGAGGTGGTCACTCAGGATGCGGACAGGGACACAGCTGCCCAGGGGACTCCATGTGGCCACAGCCTTGGCCACAACCGGTGAGGGCTCCCGGCAGATTCTTCTGCACACTGAAGGGGCAGGAGGGCTTTGACGCCCCTTCAGAAGTGGAGGGAGGGGTGGGGGGCTCCCCCAAGACCCCGCAGAAGTGCAGCAGCTCTGGAGCTGTGGAGGATGGAGAAGGAGAGGGGTCTCTGGGGGCCGCGCAGGAGAAATGGTCACAAAGTGCTTTGCCTCCCCTAGGACCCTGGGGGAGGGCGGGGTGGGGGTGTGGGCACCTGGGGTGTTGCACAGCCTCACTTCCTCTCCCTCCCACCCCTCGCAACCTTGCTTTCAGTCCTGGCGTTTGATTTCACAGCCCCAGACCCAGAGCTTATCCTGAGACCTCCGTGATGGGGTGTACAGGCTCAGCTCCCCAAATGCTGGGCTCCTGGAGAGAGGCCTCTGGCTCACCTCTCACAGCTTCAAGACTGGCCCCCGCCAACTGCAGCCCTGACATTTGCTACAAGGAGGGAAAGAGGGAGAAGGGGAGAAAGGAGGAAGGGAGGGTCGAAAGGATGGATGCACGGGGTGGGTAGGGACTTCCTGCTGGTCCAGAGGCTCAGACTCTGTGCTCCCAATGCAGGGGGCCCAGGTTCGATCCCTGGTCAGGGAGCTAGATCTCGCATGCATCCCGCAACTGAGGTCTCACGCCACAACAAAGAAGCCTGCGCACCACAAATAAGACCCAGCGCAGCCTGAGTAAGTGACTATTACAAATAAATGGAATCAGTGGTCTGAAGTCTAGCTGGGTGTGTGGGGACGCCCAAGTTTGTTGACAGAATGAATGTCGTTACACCTGCACCGTCCTCAGTGAGGCCAGTGAAAGCCCTTGCGCATCCATTTCACGGCACTGTTGAGGCTTCAATGACACAGTAACAGTCAGAGTAGCCGGTACCAGGTCTGCTGTGTGGGAGACACCCTGGCAGGTCAGCTTGACTCCCCCCCAAAGACAGAGGCGGGCCGCGTGTCCAGCAAGGGGGAGCCCAGCCCGGCTCTCTCTGCCCTCAGGAGCTCCCCAGGTGCCCCGGGGGCCTTGAGAGGAGTTAAGTGACTTGCCCACTGTCCCCAGGGCTGCTACTGAGGCCGGCAGGGCGGGACCTGGCTCCCGGCCCGTTTCCAGACCCGCGCTGATGGCCCGGTCTCCAAGGGATGGTAATGAAATAAAGCTGGTATGACACGGCTCTTGTCGCCTGAGAGTGTCTAAGTGCTTTATAAACAATTAATCGCTCTCGCCCACTCTGGCGGCTGAGCACGGCGGCCCGACGGCTGGGAGGGAGGCCAGCCTCAGGGGGACAGCACTTCCGCAGCCCAAGGCCCCGAGTCAGCGCGGAGCACCAGGCCGCGATGCTCTAAACCACAGGGGCCTTGGCTCTCCAGAGAGAGAGACGTGAGCATCACAGTGATTGAGAATAACAGACACACGGAAGGCGGAACCACAGAGTGAGAGGGGTTTGGGCCCAAGGGGGCTCAGAATCTTAAGATTCAGCCCTGCCAGCTACTAGCCCCCAGCCCCATGGCTTCTTCCCACCTCCACATGGGAACATCTGAGCACCCCTCTCACTGCGGGAGGAATAAATCAAACAAACTAGGTGCAGAACCTAGTACGGGCAACGCACGGTGTCAAACGGGTGCTCAAGAAACAGTGACTACTATAGCATATGAGCACTGTCAGTCAGCTCAGTCGTGTCTGACTCTTTGCGGCCCCAAGGACTGCAGCACGCCAGGCTGTCCACCACCAACTCCCGGAGTTTACTCAAACTCATGTCCATCGAGTCGGTGATGCCATCCAACCATCTCATCCTCTGTCGTCCCCTTCTCCTCCCGCCTTCAATCTTTCCCAGCATCAGGGTCTTTTCCAACGAGTCAGTTCTTCACATCAGGTGGGCAAAGTATTGGAGTTTCAGCTTCAGCATCAGTCCTTCCAATGAATATTCAGGACTGATCTCCTTTAGGATGGACGGGTTGGATCTCCTTGCAGTCCAAGGGACTCTCAAGAGTCTTCTGCAACACCACAGTTCAAAAGCATCAATTCTTCGGTGCTCAGCTTTCTTTATAGTCCAACTCTCACATCCATACATGAGTACTGGAAAAGCCATAGCTTTGACGAAATGAGCTTTTGTTGGCAAAGTAACGTCTCTGCTTTAGAATCTTAGAATTATCAATTCAGATCTGGAGACAAGAAAGCTCTCTCTCTCCCAGCATCTGCCCACCTTCTGCTTGTGTCTGAGCTTGTCAAGGAAGCACCTTATCACTTTCCCCAGGGGCTGGATGCGCACAGCAGGGTTTAATCCCTGTCGGTAGGATTGCTGTCTTGTATCCTAGAGTCCCCAGATCTCAGGTTTGTGGACTCACGGACTCCTGGGGTGAGAAAGGGCCTTGGAGGCCATCCAGTCCATATTCTGTGCAGTTGCTGCAATGACCATATGTGGACCCCTTGGATGCCTCCCGGACTAGGAGCTCACTACCTGTCAGAGCTGTTGCTGCATCGACTCCTTCTGATTCCCAGAACCCCCACAGCCACGACTACACACTGTTACAGATTCACAGACATCTGTTCAGGGCCTGCGGTGTGCCTGACACCTGTGAGGAAGGGGCTTCTCCTGAAAGCCCGTCCAGCCCTCCTGCTAGTGTCCAGCACTGTCCGCTGTTACTAGGTTCTGTTACTGTCACTGCCCTGCCTGGTACCAGCTGCTATTACTGTTATTGTCTCATTTAAGTCTTTCAACAATACTATGAAGTGGGTACTTTGTTGTTGCCCACTTGACAGGTGAGGAAACCAGGAACAAGGGAGTTACGTCACTGGCTCACAGCTGGGAAGACTTAGAGGAGCCAGAACTCAAACCGGAAAGATCCCCGCCCCATGGCTTCCCTGACTCCCTCTGCTCAACCATCCCGAGGCAGAATATTCTGGACTGAATGGCAGAAAGGCTTTGTGGGTCAGTCCTTGTTTCTATGGGAAGGTGATGATAGCTCACGAGGCCCTGCCTCCCGTGTCAGGGCGCCCACCCCTCTGCCTCCGGGAGCTGCTGGCACGGTACTTCTCGGCCAGTTACCTGCCCGGCTCCACCATCAGACAGTGACTCCAAGGACGGGGCCGCCTCACCTCTTGTCTCGCATGCCCAGCACAGGCTCAGACCCAAGCGGGACGTACAGCACATTCCTGCAGGAAGAAGAAAAGAGCTCACATTTTACGGACATTGCCCGGTTATCACTGTCCCCATTTGACAGGTGAGAAGACTGAGGGAGGCCCAAGGCGTGAAGGGGAGAGGCCCGGAGGGTGGGCACCTCTGGCTGGCTCTCCCTTCAACGCTCATCTTGCAGATGGCTCTGCACGTCTCCCGCAGTTTCCCCATCTGAGAGGGAGGGGCTGGCACCATCCGCCAGTCGTCTCTTGTCCTTCCCGCCTTATTTGGCATCAGTCTGTCCACCGCATGCAGACAGAGCAGGAAAAGCCGCCACTGACCCTCGCGTGCCACTTTTGTGTGCATGGCTCACCTGACCTCAAAGCGGCCCTGAGGCTTTTGTCTTCACTTTGTAATCGAGGAAACCGAGGCACAGAGAGACTAAGTACCACGCCCGGAGTCACACAGCGCTTGCGGCTGAACTGGGCCTGCTGCCCGGCACTTGGGCCCCAGAGTCCACGACCTCGACCTTAGCCCTCTGCCCACTCCTCCCGAAGCCCTTCTGTCTGGAGGGCGCTGGAGCCGAACCCCCTCTCCAACGTATGACCTCGCCTCTTCTTCCAGAAGGGACTGTGTGGTGAAGACTCAGAGATGAAGGCAGGGGGAAGAAAACCACAAACGGGGTGGAAAACTGGAGAGACATTATCACCTTCGCCATGGGAAACCCATTTCTGCATCCTGAGAGCCCGCCCAGAAGTCTAGGACAAGCGAGTCTGGACGGGCTCACCCTGCAGTCCAGTCCTGACTCCGCGGTTGCAGACCACCTGACGGACTCTGATTGGTGCTCAGACCACCCTGACGGACTCTGATTGGTGAGCTTCTGAAGGGACCTGGCGGCCTCTGCTCTACGTTGCAGCTCACACCTTGGCCAGAGCGGCCTCGTGTCTGCCGGACATTCCAGGCCCCCTCTCAGCACCTCTGCCTTTGAGGAGAGGCCTGGGCAGTGGGGCGCTAAGGACTGGCCTGGCCAGGCTCGAGAGAGCGAGGCTGGGAGGGGGTGGGGCGGGGCTGGAGTGGCGGCCATGCTTCGGTTTCAGGCGTGGGAGCTGGGGGTGGGGGGCCGTCCACCTTGACAAGCGACTGGCCCAGGGAGCACCCACCCTGTCACCCAGCGAGCATCCCCTCCCCCTCTCTCCACCCCCTGCCCAGTCCTGTGTCCTGGTCTGCAAGGTACCTGACATTCCACCATTGTGGCTTCTTCATTTTAGGGTGTGAAGGGCTGTCAGATCTCTTATTAAAAAAAATATATATATATATATTCCATTTATTTATTTATTTAGGCCGTGCCCAGCGTCTTGTGGGATCTTAGTTCCCCGACCGGGGACTGAACCTGCGCCCTTGGCAGTGAAAGCGCCTAGTCCTAACCACTGGACCACCGGGGAATTCCCAGATCCCCTATTCTCAGCTCAGTTCAGTTCAGGTCAGTCGCTCAGTCATGTCCGACTCTTTGCAACCCCATGGACTGCAGCATGCCAGGCCTCCCTGTCCATCACCTGTATTCTCAATAAGGATTAATTAGCATATTCTTAATGCAAGATACCAAAGCCCACCGTGCATGCAACTTACTCAATGTAATAACATACTCCCTGGGTCAGAAAGATTCCCTGGAGAAGGGCATGGCAACCTACTCCAGTATCCTTGCCTGGAGAATCCCATGGACAGAGGAGCCTGGTGGGCTGCAGTCCATGGGGTCGCAAAGAGTCAGGCATGACTGAAATGACTTAGCGAGCGCGTACGTGTTCATTCTGAATGACTCCGATACTAAGTAAAGGACACATGAAAGAAATTTTCTGATTCCACAATGACCAGCTTTAAAGCCACACAGTGAGATTTGGTGAGCTTAAAGGCTTAGGAAAATCAGCTTTTTGAAAATGCAACTTCATGTTAACTTGAATCAGTTTCAAAACTCCTGTGAAATGGGGATGCCCTTCCTGCCAGTAAAACCCTCTGCCTCAGGCCCTAAACATGGTGCATGGTGAGGGCGACTCTGGGCGGGAGTCAGGAGACCCCTTGGCAGAGGGCTGTCTGAGCTGATCTGGGGGTGCTGGGTGGGGAGGGGTGGGGAGGGAAAAGCATGGCTGGCAGGTGGAACAGCACGTGCTAGGAGCCGCGCGCGGTGGGGGCAGGGAGAGAGGAGAGGCAGCCAGAGAGGCCTGGGGAGGGGCAGGGCGGCACCCTCAGGGCCTCGAGGGAGCAGGGAGGACGCTCAGATGCGGGCTGGGTCTGTCCTTGACCCCAGTGGGCCGGCCTGGGCTGTGTGTCCACTGCTGGTCCCGAGGCCACTGTCCCCAGTGTCTTCACTCAGCCCTCTCGTGGGGGGGCTGGGAGTCCCACCCGGGCAGGGACCACCGCTGGGTCCAGCATCACCCCAGCGCCCGGGGCATGTCGTGCTGAAGGACGGAGTGAATGAATGAACGGGCAGAGGGGGCAGCGGACGCATGGCCGGCCCCTGTGTGCCTGCCGGGTGCGGCGCCGGGCACAGCCAACGCTCTCCCCTCCTCCTCTTGGTCAAGCAAGCCCTCCCATGAGCAGCCCCCGGAGGCCACAGAGAAGCTGGATGGGCAGGTCCTGCCCATCTTCACACGCACCCCCCGGCCTGGCGGAGGGGCCCTGCTTCCTGGCTTGTTGGGCCGCTCGTCCTCTCTTCCGAGTGACCCGAGGGACCTTAGGCATCGAATGGCCACTTTGGCAAACGGCTGGGAGTTCCAGTCTGGGGTCTCTCCCTGAAGACCCACCTCCCTGTGCTCTGGGCCCTTCAAGGTGTGGGTCTGAGTCGAAGGGCTTCCGGGGTGGGCGCCTGCCACCTCCTCCGAGGTCCAAGGGGCTCCAGGCTCAGCGGCTCGAGCCCTTCAGCCTTGGATTTAGAGACGTGTGGATGCTCCGCAGGTTGATCGATCCTGCTGCCTTGAGAGTGCATTACCCTGGTGCGCCCTGCGTTAATGCATGCCGGGCGTATCCCTGCCCCCTGCCCCGCTCTGCACCCCAGGGCCCAGGTCCCCCCACTCCAGCCCCGGGACGCAGCTCATCTGGGGCCGGGTCACCTCTCCAAAGTGCTCAGAAGTGTCCAATTGCTCCCTGGGGACACCGCTTCCCCTGCTAAAGTGTCGCGTGGCCCCAGGGGGAGCTCTGTGGTACCAGCAACAAGTCTGCTAAAATGCCCAGGCCTCGCTCCCTCGGGGGTGGCCCGGAATCGAAGCATGGAGGGGCTGCAGCGCGGCAGGAAGCCCACCCGTTCCGTGATCTCAGGGTCAGGCCCACACCTCCCCTGCGACACTCTGCTGCAGGCCCCCCAGCCCCCAACTGCTCTGTTTCACACCCAGAGACAGTGCCCTCCCCGCACGCCCACCGCCTCCTGGAACATTCCACCCAGAACCTTAAGGGGCAGACTGCTTCCCGTTTCATACCCACACAAGAACACGGTCCTGTTAGAATGCCACTCCAAGTAAAGCAGAACTGGTATAGGGCTTTAAGAAAAAAAAATGCATCATGTTTTCTTTGTTTTATATCATTATGATGAGAAAATAAACAGTCTAACTTGATGAATTTCTATAAAACTTCCAAGCAACTCTTCTTAAATGGTAGGAGAAACTAGAACATGTAACAGGGAGAAAAACTTTGAGCACTTTTACATTTTTTACATTGCTTCCCTGGTGTCTAAGATGGTAAAGCGTCTGCCTGCAATGCCGGAGACCCCGGTTCGATCCCTGGGTCGGGAAGATCCCCTGGAGAAGGAAATGGCAACCCACTCCAGTATTCTTGCCTGGGAAATTCCATGGACTGAGGAGCCTGGTGGGCTACAGTCCATGGGGTCCCAAAGAGTCGGACACGACTGAGTGGCTTCACTTCACTTCACATTGTTTAATGCATAAAATGGCCACGAGGATCTCCTGACCAAGATTTCTATCTATTCTACTTCTAACCAAGACTTCCCTATTTTGGAGGGAGATGGACCCATGTATATGTATGGCTGCGTCCCTTTGCTGTCGACCTGAAACTATCCCAACACTGTTAGTGGGCTATGCTTCAGTATAAAACAAAAAGGTTAAATGCATAAACAAATAATCCTACTTTCAAATTCTTGAGGGTTATTGCTGATGAAAAACTTGGTTTGCCAAACAAGGGTGAACGTTTTAAAGTAAGTCTTACAGCCATTGACTGTTCACAGCCTTCGGCGCTCTGTTGAAAGAAGCCAGCAGCTTTTTCTTTGGTTTGGTTCCGTAGACAGGTGACCTTCAAATGCCTTGTGATCATGCAAGTGCATTCTGGGTGGAATTTCCCACATCACTCGTTTCAAAACCAACAGTGAAGCCTGGAATCAGAGATGACGCAGTGCAGTGAACGTCTGGAGGCTTGGACGCTCCTGTAGTTTGAAGGAAGAAAGCAGGGCCTCTGGGAACCCCAAGGCCTTTCACCCCAGCCCTGACGGCCACGCTATCGGCTCCCATGCTGACCACTGGAATGGGCCTTGCTCAGGCAGGTCCCGGGCCCCTTGTCTTCAGGCCGATAGATGCTCTGGGCTGCTGGAGCCGATGGCTGGAGCAAAGCGGTCTCTGAACCCGACAGCTGGCGTCTGGGCTTTTGGCCACCCTTGTGGCCCCCATCCCCGGGGCCCACAGGGCCAGACTCTGACCCTTCCCTTCAGGCACCTTCCCAGGATCCCTGTCCAGGCTGCTGGAGGCCGGAGGTCCTGGACCAGGGCTCTGCCTCCCCTAGAATCCCCACTGCGGCAGAGGGCAAGGGAGGGCTGCATCTCACCCCATCTACTGGTGACCCCCCTCCTTACAGGTGACCCCCTCAACACGCACACAGCTTAGTGAGCCCTGTGCACAGCTTGGGCAACCCCTCTCTAACCGTCGTGGGTTCCCGCTCTTTGCTTTCTGGGTCCCCTCTAGAACGTTCCATAAGGATGGGGCAGAGCCCGGGGTAGAGTTGACACCCACAGGGCGCTTAGCGATCACTTGCTGAGTAAGTGCCTGGGGCAGCCCGGCTCTGTGCTGGCCCAGTCCACTGGGCAGGCTGGCCTCCACGTGGTCCCGACCTTGACTAAGGCAGCCCAGAATCCTGGCATGGTGTGCCCACCCCTCACTCCCAGCAGCACCAACGTCCCTCCACAGGAGGCCACATCACTGGCTGGCCCAGAGGAAGGGCCCTGGGCAGGCCAGCTTCCCCACTGCCCTAGCGGTCCCTCCCTAGTCTGCGGGGCGAGATGCTGGAAAACCGTCTTCAGGTGCCGACAAGAACTGAGCGGGGTGAGGAACACGGTGGGCGAGGGGGGAGGGCGGAGCTCAGCATGAGACAGAATGTCCGAGCAGCCCTCCTGTGCCGCGGGGACCCCGCTGGCCTCAGCCAGCACGAGCTCCGGAGGACAGGTCGCTCTGACGCTCAGCTACCACCTGGGGTGCAGGCCCGGCTCTGCTCCTAGAAGGACCCTCTTCCTTACAGTTTGTCACATGGATCCCGGCACAGACTGCATCCCGGGATCTAAGCAAGCCTGTGGCCGCCACTTTCTGCCTGCCTTCTCATCCGCACTCCCACCCTGTCGCAGGACCTGCCGTGGGGGTGCAGGGGCGGGCAGGGGTCCCCCTCTCAGGACCCTGGGTGACGGGGCTGGTGTGGAGCTAAGTGAGTTCTCCCAGCCCAGGTGTAGTTCCCAGCATCTGAGGGCTGTGGGATGACGCGCACATGATCCCTGCCTGCACAGGATGCCCGGGGCTTCCGGACGGACTTGGCAAGGGGTTCGGCCAGGCTCCAGTGGGGGTGCAGGGGAGCAGGCCGTCAGGAGCCCGGCCCGGAGAGCCTCCACGGGGCTGGCGCATCGTGAGAACGGAGCCATTTGGCGGTGAGAGGCAGAGCCTGGACCCGCCCGAGCCCCGGAAGGCAGGGCGGTGGGCTCTAGAGTGAGTTGTGCTCTCAGCCGGCAGATGTGGCCCAGTTAATGGGCTGGGTGTAGGGGGGACCAGCTGGGTTGGAGTTGGGGGGGCCCGGCTCTTGCCAAGAGCAGGGCGAGGCTGGGCCTCTCTGCACGCTGGATGTGGCCTCGTACCCAGGGGTGGGCTGGGGGCCCTCTGGCCCTGGTTTGGGGGGGTCCTCCTGCCTCCTCTCCCATGGCTTCCCTCTGCCTGGGTTCCTGCCCACTCAGAGACTGTGGCAGAATTCCAAAGAGACGCGAGCCTGGGGGTGTTGCCTGGAGTGAGACCCTCAGACCTGGGAAGTGACAAGTAGCCCCTGGGGAGCTGAGCCAGGACTGGGGGCCAGGACTGGACCCTCAGCCTGTTGCAGACTGCAAGGGAGCAGGAGGGAGCAGGCCCCCCGCCCCCAGACTGAAGCCTGGGCTCCTCGTCTTTGATACACTTGGGCCACCTTCTCTTGCTCTCTTCTGAGAGGCAGAGGAGGTGCCCCCTGGCCACCCTCACTGCTCAAATCCACAGTAAAAAGAGAGACACCCCTCTCTCTCCAGTGTCTGCATATAAAATGCCAGGGCGGGCTTCTGATTGGTCCGGCTGGGTCACGTGGTTGCTGCCCAGAGAGGTCACCTAGAGAAGGAGCGGACACTTCTCAAAGGTGAGCAGGCGTGCTCAGCCCCGAGAAGCTGAGGGAGGGGTCAGGCCAGCCCAGGGACCCCTGAGAAGCTGAGGGAGGGGTCGAGCCAGCCCAGGTACCACAGAACAGGGCACGGGGTGAGTGGGGGATATCTGAGCATGGGCTCAGCCACAGGGAGTCAGAATCGGGACCAGCAGAGAGACCAAGAGAGGTGAGGACTGTGGCCCCGCCTCCCTCTGTAAGAGCAGCTTGTGTGTGTGCACATGCCGTTTACAGGGTCTTGACAAACGCCCGAGTCCTGAGACCACTGCCACAGCCCCGGTGCGGAGCAGAGCCGTGACCACCCCTCCAAGCTCTCTTTGTGGCTAAAGCCTCCCCTGACCCACGGCCTGTGGTGTCCACAGTCTGCTCTCCAGCCCTGGTTCCTCCTGTTCCAGAAGGTCATTTGAATGGGGTCACACAGGAGGTGGTTTCAATCCGGCTTCTTTGGCTCTGCATAATCCCTTGCGATTCAGCCAGGCTGCCTGTGAGTAAGTAGTTCATTCTTTTATTCTGCTGAGTAGTATTTCACCCAGTGGATGGATCGGATGGATTCTGCTGACATAGTTTCCATTTGAGGGAGGTTTGGGTTCATTTCCCTTGGGTAAGAGCCTAGGACTATGGTTGGTGGGTCCTATGCAAAGTGCGTGTTAACCTTGGTAAGAATCTGCCAAACCATTTCCCCTACATTCTCACCAGCAATATGGGAGAATTCTGGTTCTTTCTCATCTTTGCCAGCACAAGTAGCATAAGTCTAAGAAAAAATTAGCGCTTCTCATACCTGTGGAGTGGTATGTCATTATGGTTTTAATTTTTGAAGTGTGTTTCCCAATGCACAATATGGAGTGTGTATATGGAGTGTGTTTTCAAGAGCTCATTTATTTTCACTGGTGAAATGTCTGTTCAAACACTTCGCTTAGTTTTTGTTGGATTGTTAAATGCCTATTATTGAAGTATGAGGGTTCTTTATATATTCTGAATTCAAGTGCTTAATCAGCTATGTTATTTGTAAATATTTTCTCCTAGTCTGTGGTTTGTCTTTCATTCTCTTAGCAAATTCTTTTGCAAAGCAATTTTAAAGAATTTTGATGCAGTCAAATTTACCTATTTTTTTCTATTATGGATCACACTTTTATTGATGTATCTAAGAGGACTTTACTCATCTGAGGTCATGGATATTTTCTTCTAAAAGTTTTATAGTTTTACGTTTTACATTTAGGCTTATAATGCATTTTGAGTTAATTTTTTATAAGGTGTGAGGTATGGGTGGGGTCTTACTGTATTGCATATGGTTGTCCCAGCACCATGTGTTGAAGAGACAAGCCTGTATTTCTGAATCACCTTTGTATCTTTGTCAAAAATCAATTGGCCATATGTGCTTATGGCTCTATTTCTGGACCTTGCATTCTGTTCCATTGATCTTTGTGTGTGTGTGTGTGTGTGTGTTTTTCCCAATATCTTACTGATTGCATTGCTGTAGCTTTACAGGAAGTCTTGAAATCAGGCTGTGTGCAAAGTCGAGCTTTTTATTCTCAATCACTTTCTGCTCTTAACCTCTTATTTGGAGATAATTTTAGACTGAGAGAATTGCAAGAACAGCCCCCAAACCCTTCACCCAGGCTCCCCTAACATTAACATCTTATATAACCATAGTGTGTGTGTGTGTGTGTGTGTGTGTGTGTGTGTGTGTGTGTGTGTGTGTGTGTCAGTCGCTCAGTCGTGTCTGACTCTTTGCGACCCCATGGACTGTAACCCGCCAGGCTCCTCTGTCCATGGATTCTCCAGGCAAGACTACTGGAGTGGGTTGTCATTTCCTCCTCCAGGGGATCTTCCTGATCCAGGGATCGAACCTGGGTCTCCCTCATTGCAGGAAGATTCTTTACCAGCTGAGCCACACAGTACAAAGACCTATACTAAGGAAGTCACTTTGATATACCAGATTTTCCATTAAAGTTCTTAGTTCAGTTCCAGAATCTAGTTAGTCTGTGATTCCAACTGGATTTAGCTTTCATGTGTCCCTAGGTTCCTCCCACCTGTATGGCTCCTCCGACTTCCCTTGTCTTCCATGACCTGGAGATGCGGAGCTTGCAGGCCAGTTATTTCATAGACTGCCTCCCAGTGTGGCTCTTCTGACGTTTTCTCGTGATACAGTTGAGGCATCACCAGAAAGAATAATGCAGGGGGTGTGGGTGCTGTTCCACCAGTCGTATCAGGACTGACCGTATGTCCCATTACAGGAGCACCTGGTCTGGGTCACTAAGTCAGGCTGGAGCCTGCCAGACTTCTTTGTGAAGTTACTGTTTTACTTTTTGCAATTTGTAATACTTTTGGAAGACATCCTTTGAGGCTATGAAAATATCCTGCCTCTCCTGAAACGTTTGCCTACTAATTTTAGCATTCAGCATTGGATTTCGCCTGCAGTAATATTACTGTGGTGTTCTAATGGGAAGTCCCTGTTTTTCCCTCCATGCGTTCCTCGGGACTCTTCTGTAAGAAAGAGCTGTCATGTCTTTCTTTCTTTCTTCTTCCTTTCCTTCCTCCTTTTCTCCCTCCCCCTTGTCTTCCTTCCTTCCCCTCCTTCTTTCTTTCTCAGTATGGGCTCAAAGGTGTTTATCTTATTCTTCGGGTTCTAGTCCAGTACTATCTCTGTCTGTTTGTTGTTTGAAGTATTCTAGCTTCGGTCACTGCGCACGTCCTCACGTGAGCTCCATGGGTCCTGTAACATGCACTCCTCTCTCTTTTCAAGCAATCCCCTAGTTCCTAGAACCCCAGGATATTCCAGGTTCTTCCTTCTTTCCAGCATTTCTCCACGTGCTCGCTTGTCATCTGTATATCCTCTTCAGTGGATTCTTGGTCGAGATCTTTTCCTCTTTTTTAAAAAAAAAACATTTGTTTTCTTATGGTTGACTTTTGAGAGCTTTTGATTCATATATACTGTGACTATAAGAGTTTGTGAGAAATGTGATTTGCAAATATTTTCTCCTGGTCCGTGCCTTGTCTTTTCATTCTGCTAAGAGTTCTTTTTGTTTGTTTGTTTTTAATTTTTGTTTTACAGAGAAGATGTTTTAAATTTTGGTGAAGTTCAACTTTAGCAAGCCTTTTCTGTGTGTGGATGATGTTATTGGTATCCTGTCTAGGAATACTGCCTAATTCAAGGTCATATGTTTTCTCCTATGTCTTCTAGAACTTCTATAACTTTATGTATTTTTTAATATGTAAAGGAGAGCAAATCAATCAATCCTAAAGGAGATCAGTCCTGAATATTCATTGGAAGGACTGATGTTGAAGCTGAAGCTCCAATCCTTTGGCCACCTGATGCGAAGAACTGACTCATCAGAAAAGACCCTGCGGCTGGGGAAGATTGAGGGCAGGAGGAGACGGGGGCAGCAGAGGATGAGAGGGTTAGATAACATCACCCACTCAGTGGTCTCAAATCTGAGCAAACTCTGGAAGACAGAGGAGCCTGGAGTTCTGCAGCCCACGGGGTTGCAAAGAGTCAGAAACAACTTAGCCTACTGAACAACAGTATTTTTTCAGTGTTTCGAGTTGATTTTGTTTTAAGATGTAAGGTTGAGAGTTAGTTGCACACAAATGCACAATTTTTCTAGCATAGTTGATTGAAAAGATTGTCCTTTTGATACTTAATTGCTGTTGCACCTTTGTCGAAAATCGTTTGACCGCCGGTGGGTCTATTTCTAGGCTCTGTACTCTGTTCTGATGATCTGTGTGTCTGGCCTTTCACTATTTCACCATCTTGATCACTGTCACTTTGTAGCAAGCTTGGAATTCACATGGTATGAGTCTTCTAGCTTTGCTGTTTCCAAATTTGTCATTTGATTTCATTACTGTTTTTAGTTTCTAGCATGCAGACTACACATTTTATACGTAAATATTTCATTTTTCAGTGCTATTGTTTGTGCATTTGTTCTAATTTCAAATTCCATTTCTTCATTGCTAATATAGAGAAATGTAAGTGATTTTTGTTTCTTGATCATGAGTTGCTGCAATGCTCATTTATTAATTCTAGAGCTTTTTTTTTATAGAGTCTTCAGGATTTTCTACATAGAAGTCAAGTTATATGTGAATGGAGAGAGATTTATTTCTTATTTTCTTATTGTTTTCATTTCTTTCCCTTGCCTTATTGCACCGGCTAGGAATTCTACTGCACATTGAATAAGAGTGTTGAAAGAGGACATCCTTAGCTGGTTTCTTTTCATTTAGTTTTAATTAAATGTATTTATTTTTAATTGAAGGATAATTGTTTTACAGTATCGTGTTGGTTTCTCCCAAATGTCACCATGAATCCTTGGCTGGTTTTTAATCTAAGGGAAAACACCCATTCTTTCAGCATTAAGTAGATATTAGCTGTCAAGGCTGTCAATTCTCTTGTTCAGGTTAAGAAGTTTCCTACTATTTTTAGCTAGCTAATCTTTTATCATGAATAGATTTCAAATTTTGACAGATGATTTTGTTCCACTTATTGAGATTATCATATGGCATTTATTCTTTAACCTATTAATATGGTACATTACATTGATTAATTATAAAAATTTTAACCATCTCATGAAACTTGGTTATGAGAGATTTTATGATCATCGAGGTTTGTTAGTG
Organism: Giraffa tippelskirchi; assembly: GCF_054371585.1. NCBI lineage: Eukaryota > Metazoa > Chordata > Mammalia > Artiodactyla > Giraffidae > Giraffa > Giraffa tippelskirchi. Next base: position 2,855,725 of record NC_137275.1, read on the forward strand.
GTCCCTTGTCATCCTTTCACTAGCTGTGTGGTCTGAAGTAACAGCCACTCTTTTCCTGCTGATATTGATAATTTTTGCCTTCCCTTTTCATTTCTTGAGCATTTGTGCTAGAAGTTTATTGACTCATTGATCTTTAAAAATAACTTGGCTTTTGGTTTATTGATTTTTCCTACTGTTTTAAATTTCATTGATTTCTTCTCTAATCTGTATAATTCTCTTCCTTCTGTTTGCTTTGAATTTATTTGCTTTTCTTTTCCTAGTTTCTTACAGTGGAAGCTTATTTTGAGATCATTAGTCTTTTCTAAAGTAATTATTTTAAGACTATAAAATTTCCTTTAAGCACTGTTTTAGTTGCAGTCCACAAATGCCGATAGGTTTTATTTTCATTTTAAACTATTTTAAAGTTTCTCCAGACACTCACTCTTTCATCTGTGGTTTTCACAAGTGTGTTGTTTCGTTTCTAAATAATTCTTTTTTTTCCTGACACTCTTCTGTTGCGGATTTCTAGTTTAATGTTGTTACAGTTCAAGATCACATGGTTTCTATTCTTCTGGATTTGCTGAGATTTGCTCTATAATCAAGGTATATTTTTCTGTATTTTTCTGTTATTGGATAGAACATTCTCTGCATGTCAGTTAGGTCTAACAGTGTTGTTCAGGTCTTCTTCATTCTTACTGGGCTTCTGGGCTTTTTCTGTCCATTTCTGAAACAGAGTTGACATCTCCAACTACACTTGTGGATTTGTCTATTTCTTCCTTCAGAGGATGAGATGGTTGGATGGCATCACTGACTCAATGGCCATGAATCTGAGCAAACTCCAGGAGATGGTGAAGGATGGGGAAGCCTGGCATGTTGCAGTCCACGGGGCCACAAAGAGTCGGATATGACCGAGCAGTGGAACAGCCCTCAGTCCCATGAGTCTGGGCTCCTGTATTTTGATTCTCTGTTAGGTGCATATGCATTTGGATTGTTATGGGTCTACGTTTATCTTTACGCAATGTTCCTCTTTATCTTTGATCACCTTGCTTTGTCTAAACTTGTCTGATAATAACTTAGTTCTTTTGCTTAGTGTTTATGTGATTTAACTCTTTTCATCTTTCTCTTTGTCGGCTGTGGTGGGTCTTTGCTGCTGTGTGTGGGCTTCTCGCGCTGCAGACAGTGAGGGCTGCCCTGCATTGTGGCGCTCAAGCTTCTCACTGCAGCGGCTCCTCTTGCTGCAGACCACGGGTGCTAGCTGCAGCCCGCAGGCTGTAGAGCTTGGGCTCAGCAGTTGTGGCACATGGACTTAGTTGCTCTGCCACATGTGGGATCTTCCCCGCCCAGGGATCGAACCTGTGTCCCTTGCATTGCAAGGCAGATTCTTAATCCCTGGACAACTAGGGAAGACCTCTCTTTTCATCTTTTACTGTTTTGTAATCTGTTTATATCTTTATATTCCAAGTAGGTTTCCCATAGACAATACTTAATTGATTCTCAATTTTTAAAGATAAAAGCTCACAATCTGCCTTTTAACCTGGTATGTTTAGATGTGCACGTTTAATGTGATTATTGATAAGGTTTGATTAAAATCTGGGGCTTCCCTGATGGCTCAGACAGTAAAGAATTTGCCTGCAGTGTGAGAGACCTGGGTTTGATACCTGGGTTGGGAAGATCCCCTTGTAGGAAATGGCAACCCACTCCAGTATTTTTGCCTGGGAAATCCCATGGACAGAAGAGCCTGGTGGGCTACAGTCCATCTACCACATTACTAGTCTTTTTTTGTTTGTTTCACTTGTTCTTTGTTTCTTTTTCCTCTGTTTTAGCCTTTTCTTGTGTTAACTGGGTATTGTTTCATGATTCCATCTTATCTTGTCTATAGATTTATTATTTATACCTCTTAAACAACTTTCAGTGTTTCCCTTTAGTTTAACTACATATCTTTAATCAATTAGAGTTTACCTTCAAACAACACTGAACTATTTCACATATAAAGACCTTAGAATGTTATATGTTCAATTTCTTCTTATTTTTGCTGTCGTATTTACTTTTATACATGCCATAAACATATTGCTACAATTTTTGCTTTAGATAGTTTATCTTTTAGAGCAGTTAGAAAATAGAAAAAAAAAATGTGTTTAATTTCATCTTCATTGATTCCGTGTCCAGCAACTTCATTTCTAAATTTCAGCCCAATGTAAGGGTTTTCCACCTGAAGAACTTCTTTAGCATTTCTTTTGCTGTTGATCTCCTTGGAAAGCATTTTGTTTCAAGTAAGCAATTTTTGTTTATTTGAGAAAGTTCTTACTTCCTTTTCATTTAGGAGAAGATTTTTTTTTCTTTAAAGTCTTTATTGAATTTATTACAGTGTTGCTTCTGTTTTATATTTTGGTTTTTTGGCCCAGAGGCATGTGGGATCTTAGCTTCCTGACCAGGGATCGAACTTGCACCCCCTCATTGAAGGTGAAGACTCAACCACTGGACCACCAGGGAAGTCCCCCCAAGAAGATATTTTTTTGAAGTTGACAGCTTTTTCTTCCTTCCAACAGTTTAAAGATCCCCTCCATTGTTTTCTGTCTGGCATCAGTTTGCTAAGAACTCCGCTGTAAAATGTATCTTTATTCTTCTGCATGCACGCATGCTCAGTCGCTCAGTCGTGTCTGAGTCTCTGTGACCCCGTGGACTGTAGCCCGCCAGGCTCCTCTGTCCATGGGGATTCTCCAGGCAAGAACACTGGAGTGGGTCGCCCTGTTCCCCTCCAGGATTCTTCTGTATATAATGCTTCTTTTCTCCCCCTCTGGTTGGCCTTATTATTTCCTCTCTGTCTTTGGAGAGTATACCAGCATGTGGTTATGTGTTTGTTTGAGGTTTTTTAATTTGTTTGTTTGGTTTTGGTATTTATGCTGGTTTGTGTTCTCAGAGCTTTTTTTTTAAAAAAATTTATTCTTAAAGAGCAGTTTAGATTTACAGTGAAATTGAGGGGTAAATACAGAGATTTCCTGTATACCACCTGACGCCCCCCACCACACGGGGAGCCTCCTCCACAATCAACCTCACTCATCAGAATGGTACGTCGTCTACCAAGGATGAACCTTCATTGACAGGTCACAACCACCTAAAGTCCACAGTTTACCTTAGGATGCACTCCTGCTGTTGTAATTCTGTGGTTTGGACACATGTATAAAGACATATAAGGCTTCCCTGGTAGCTCAGTTGGTAAAGAATCTACCTGCAATGCTTGAGACCCTGGTTCGATTCCTGGGTCGGGAAGATCCGCTGGAGAAGGGAAGGCTACCCATTCCAGTATTTTTGGGCTTCCCTGTGGTTCAGCTGGTAAAGAATCCACTTGCAGTGTGGGAGACTTGGGTTCGACCCTGGTTGGGAAGATCCCCTGGAGAAGGGAGAGGCTACCCACTCCAGTATTCTGGCCTGGAGAATCCCACGGACTGTATAGTCGACAGGGTCGCAGAGAGTTGGACACGGCTGAGCAACTTTCACTTCGTGATGACATACCTCCCTGATTACAATATCGCCGAGCATCCCCACTGCCCTGAAAGTCGTCTGAACTCTGCCTTCCCCCACCGCCTCCCTGCCTTCGTGGGTCTGTGTGCTGGTGTCTGCCGTTTGTTGTTTCTTTGAATATCTCTTCTGTCCATTCTCTCCTCCCCTTCTGGGATTTCAATTGCACGTGTGTTAGAATGTTTGATATTGTCCCACAACCCATGTCTGTTCTATCAGTTTTATTTTTGCTCTTTTTCTTGCTCAGGTAAGTTTTTTACTTACCTTCATATTTGGTGGCTCTTTCCTCAGCTGTGTGGCTCCTGCTGATCCTACTGAATCTCCCATGAAAGACCATCTTCCTCCGTTTGTGCGTTTTCGTTTTTACTATTTCCTTTGGAGTCTGTCTCCGAGTTCCCATCTCTCTGCCAAAATAGCCATCTACTCATGCACATTGTTTCCATGACATTAGTCATGGTTATTTAATTTTATTATTTTTCTTTACCACACCTTGGGACACGTTGGGGATCTTTGTTCCCCAACCAGGGGTCAAATCTGCCCCCCCTGCATTGGAAGTACACACAGTCTTAAGCACTGGACTCCCAGGAAAGTCCCAGTTACTTCAGATTCCTGGTCAGACAGTCCCTGTGTGGGCACCGTATCGGAGTCTGGTCTGAGGCTCGCTCTGTCTCCTTTGAACATGTCTGCTGCTGTGGTCTTTTCACAAGCCCCAGACTTTTTTGTGAGAGGTCATGGGTCCTTCTTTCTGCTAGACCTTTAATGTGGGGCTTTCTGCGGCTCTGGTTAAGGGCTGGGAAGGGTTTGGGATGTGCTGTTGCTGAGGCTGTCTGCCTCAGGTAGCAGTGTAGGCAGAGGGTGTCCGGCCAGGTCTGTCCCGCTCTGAGTCTGGGGTCTTCCTTGGGTTCTGAGAGGTCCTCCCTCCTGCTTCCCTTCCCTGTCCTCCCCCAGCCCACTCTTCCTTGGGCTTCACATCTGGTTACTGTGGTGACGGGAGCTGGAGGGCGTGTGATCACTGTGGTCCTGATCCAGCCTCTGTCTCAGGGCTGCATGTGCTCCAGGAATTCTTGGGGCTGTGGTCTTCCTGCTCATTTTCCAACTGTTCTTGGGGGTTCACTGCTTAATCCTGCCCTTGCCCCAGGAGAAGGGCCCCCTTCCACAGCTTCCCCGATACCCTGGCCAGATTAAGGTTTTATTCCACGAAGGACCCAAGTGATGTTTCTTGCCCCTTCCACATGCTGCCCTTCTCCTCCTCCGGGGCCTCACCACCACAGTGGACATGTCTTTGGGTTTCTTTGAGACCTTTTTTGAAGGTTTGCGAGAAAGAGCCCACAGAGGATGGGGCTCCTCCAAGCTCTCAGCCTCCAGGGCTGCCAGACGATGCTCATCCTCCCAGGGTTCGTCCTGGTCCTGCTGATCTCCTCTCTCTGATGTCCACTGCATCATCCCTGGGGGCCCGAGCCCGTGGCCCCCGTCTCCCTACAGAGCAATCTTGCCTTGGAGTTTGAGACAGTTTGTTGCCTGGTGACCTCAGCTTTCCCACACATGCAAAAGTTACGAATTTGAAATTGGCTCACCTCCTTTTTCCTGTTGAAGAGCAAATGCTGCATTAAGGCAATGCAGACATGCAGTAAGCACACTCAGGCAAAGTCATGTGAGGCTTGACCTTCCCCTGGTGGGCTGTTTGGTCTGGACAAAGCACCTGGGTTTCTGGGACTCTGGTTCCTTGTCACCAGAGCCAGGCTGGGACAGAGACAGAGGTAGGTGTAAGAATCCAGGAGTCTGTCGTGGCTTTTTGCCTTTTAATACATCAGAATCTTTTGCTGAAAGCAAATAGGAGAGGAAAGCAGATTGTGTGCCCGTTTCCTTCTCAATGGCCTGTGATGTGGAGAACTTGGAGCTAATCGGTCAAGAATTGGGCTGAGAGGTGTTTTCTCATGGCTCTAGTTACCCCGAGGGCACCGCAAGCTTCAAATTCCTCCGCAGACCTGGTTTTAGGATGGGGGCTGGGCTGCTTTGCCAGAGAGGATTTTTTTTTCTCAATATCTGCTCCTACCTCAACTCTTGGTCTTCCTTTGCACAAGCCTCAAAGAGGGCAAGTCTTGTCCACCCCCAGAAGCATCCCACTGTTCCTTGCAGCTTGGTGCCCGTTACCTGGCCACAGATGAGAGTCAGACCCCCCTTCTGGTTCTGATTAAGCCCCATCTCAGGCAGAGTAGGGCTTCCCTGGTGGCTCAGATGGGTAAGAGTCTGCCTGCAGTGTGGGAGACCTGAGTTCGATCCCTGGGTCGGGAAGATCCCCTGGAGAAGTAAATGGCAACCAACTCCAGTATTCTGACCTGGGAAATCCCATGGAGAGAGGAGCCTGGTGGGCTACACTCCATGGGGTCACAAAGAGTCCGACATGACTGAGTGACTTCACCTTCACTTTCAGGCAGAGTGAGTGCTCACATCTAGTCTTCCCGCTGGTGCCTCTTTCACCTTTGTTACTTTTTTTTCCAAGAAAGCTTGCAAAGTTGCCGTTTACCAGGCTTTTCGGCTCCATGAGGTTGTTGGCTCTCTATATCTGAGAAAGAAGATACAGAGTCATCCTTAAAAGCGCCCGCTTGGACAGGGCGTACGTCTCCTCCGCTCACATTCCATCGCCAACGCTCATCACGGGGCCAAACCTGCCCAGGCGGCCTGCTGGCCCCTCCGCCTCCTGGAAGGCAGCGGGAGTGACGCGCAGGAAGCAGCCGTGTCCCCAGACTCTCGCGCGTGACCTCTCAGGGAAGGAAGAAGAGGAATCCCGTCCTCCAGTGCCCTATCCTCACTGAAGGATGCGCTTGAAACCTCGCCCCAGGCGCAGGCCCTCACGCGCATCCCAGGTGAACTGGGCTGTTCCCAGTTGGGATCCAAGTGAGGGCTGCTGCCGTGAGCATCTCGGGGCTCATCCCCTGATGCCCCCCCCCCGGATGGGCCCCTCTGGGCTGTGCAGTGGAGCGGAATTGCTGGGCTGGGAGTCGTCTGTATTGGGAGACGATGCTGGACTGTTTTCTGACGGGTTGCACCAGCTTCCATTCCCACCAGCAAAGAAGAAGAAGAGTTCCTATCGCTCACACCCCACCCCCAACATCGTCCTCCAAACAGGTAGCATCCAGAGCAATAACAAAAAAAGGACCCAGCCGTCCGGCTTCACAATGCCCTCTGTTGCCAACCCTGGAGGCACCTTCTGTTGTGGTGAGAGGCCCCAGGTTCCCCAACTTTCCAGCAGCTCCCACGTGTCTGCAAGAGGGTGTGGAACAGGGAACAGAGGCGCTGTGCACGGGGGTTTCCGCTCTGGAGCGAGCAGAGTTGTCAAGCTTCTCTGAGCAGGTGTGGACTTGGCTCAGGAGACGCAGGTCTCTTTGCCGCCTGCGTGTCCCCTGGAAGGTGACAGTGACTGGTGCCCTGCTGCAGCCCCGCCCAGAGCCTAGCGGCCCCGGCCCTGACTCTCGTGAGCTCCTTCTCCTAGCCGGTCCCGGGAGGCAGATTCCACTGTGATGGTCAGCCCCAGGGCGAGGAAGCCGGGCCCCAGCCAGTTTAGGGTTCCCCCAAAGGGGCTCGGATGGGACGAGCTGGGTTTGGGGACCTGGTTTTTCCTGCTCTGGCCTTTGTCCTTGGTGGCGTGGGAGGCGGCACGTCGGGGCAGCTCCGGGCTCTGCAGCCCCCGCGGGGCAGGCGGCGGGGGAGGGCGCATCTCGGTGCTAATCTGTCTCAGGGAGCTGACCCGTACGTGGAATCTGTCGGGCAGCCCAGGGCTCGCCAGCTTAAGGACGCACGATTTCACTGCAGGTCAATCATTCCCCAGGCTGCCCGAGGCTCTGGGGCCCGGTGAACAGACGCCTGCTCTCTTCTCACGGACTGACTCATCTGGAAGCTTCCATCTGGGCTACGGGCTGGGCCGACTCTGGACGTCATGTGGCATCGCTGCCCTCGCCTCCCCATGGCCCCCCTCCACCCCCCGACAAGGTCCAAGTCCTCATGGGACGGCCCCTCGCCTCCAGCTTCCTCCGAATGACGGGGCTCCTGCTACGTGGGGCCGGGGATCCATCGCTCCAGACTGGGGGCGGGGGACACAGCGCCGTTTGGCCAGCCGCCCGGCCGGGAACCTCCCCTGCGTTCTGCATGACCGCAGGGCCTGTTCCTTGCGCCTGTCTGCTCGCGTCACGTCATGGAGGGCTTCTGGGGGCCGCGGCCGGCTCTGAGCACAGCCGGGGTGGTGGAGGCAGCCCAGCTGCTGCCCCGGCCCCTTGGCAGAGGTGCTGGGCCGCTGTGGCCCCCAAGGAGGGGCAGGGCAGCGGGGGCCATCGGTGCAGCCTCTGGAAACAGGCATTTGCCCAAGTCGTGCCCAGGAGAAGGGGCAGCGAGGCTTCTCCATTTGCGGGGATGGGAACGCGGAGGGCGGCTGGGTGCTGCGCGTGTGATGGTGTGAGCCACACGAGGCAGACGCTGGGTACAGCTGTGTGTGCGTGTGCAGTGTGAGTGTGCAGGCACGTGTGTGTGTGCCTGCATACATGGACGTGCACAGGAGTGCACGCACACACACCTGTCTGTGTGTGTGTGTGCGTGATGGAGAGAGAGGGTCTCGTGGGTGTCCAGCCATCCTGGCAGGATCTGGATACACGGAGCTGTGAGAAGCAGCCCCGTTCCCGGTCAGCCCCCAGGCTGGTCCACATGGCCCCAGGCAGGGCTCACACCTGGATTTCCTATTTCCAAGTGATTAAATTGAAGGATCTTTTATTGCTTAGAGTCTTCAATATGGGTGGGACTGTGTGGCTCCGAAGCTCCTTAGCTCAGTGTCACAGCCCCCTGTGATCCCAGGGGTCTTTTCACCCGTGACCTTTCCCCTCCTGCCCCCAGGTACGGCTTCATCTCGAAGGCAGATTAAGGGACCGCTTCTGTAAGCCTCGGTTTCCCTGTTTGTAAAGTACAGGTATGAGGAGATTGGGGTGAAGGCTGCGGCTTGCTCAGCACAGGCCGGGCAGGCACGTGAGCCTAGAAATGCGTATCTTCTGGCCTGCACGGCTGTCCTCTCAAGGCGGCCGTGGGGATGGGGGGGTCTATGCTCCTCTCTCCTTTCTGTGTCCTCGTGGCATCAGAGCCCTCACGTTGCAGACAGCAGACCCACCATTCTGATTTGCCGGAAGAAAGACGGCAGATGTCTGTGTTCTAGGAGATGCAGGATGTCAACAACGCGCCCCCTCCCCCACCCCATAAGGTGAGGGGCTCGCCGGAGGCTGAAAACGGATGCCCAGAAATTCACCTGGCCAAGGAGCTCCTTGCGGGGCCCAGGACCCCGCGTCCGGCCAAGGCCAGGGGCAGCCGGCCCATTTCCCGTGACTGTTTTTGCTCTGATGGTCAGGTTCACGGGCAGTACGCATAATCAGAAGCATTCGGTAGCGATCTAATTAAATGTTAACACATCATTAAAGTGATTTACGATAAGCACAGTTAACAGTTTGATAAATCCATTCCTGGCTGACTCCATGCTGAAAACGATCGTTCTCAATCAGCCATGGACTGTTGACATCCGCTCAGCGTCAGGGTGGGGGGGCACTGCATGGGCTGGCAAGCCACCTCTGCCCCCCTAGGCCTTCTGAGCACTCAGCTCCCACGTGGGTTGGTACCTGGGGAGTGTGGGGTGGTGGTGTGTGCGCACGGGGCGCTGTGGAGGAGTGGGAGAGACAGTTCATTTCCGGGACATTTTCGAAGTGGCAGGTGTTTGGGTGTCCAGGCGGCCGCCCGACACGATTGCGAAGGATTAGGGAGGCGCTGCTCTGCCCTGGTTAACACTCCGTAATGAAGGCGGCCTCCCAGTTGAAGGCTGTGAATCACTGCTTGTTAATGGGATTAATTGCTCAAGAATTAACTCTGCGTTTCTGCACACCTGGTGATGTGGGTGGGGGGTGGGAGCCAGTTCTGCTTGAACATGGATGTGCTCACTTGGGGACAAGGAAGAAATGGCTCAGGGAGGGCTAGGGTGGGGGTGGGCGCAGAGGGTTTGCGTGGGGAGGGGGTGACAGCCTCAGAAAAGACAAAAGGGTCTTGTGGCAAAGCTCTACATGCAGGACACAGGCCACTAATCCTCGAAGACCCACAGGGACCCCTAGAACAGCAGGGACCTTTAGATTCAGGTAGTCCAACCTCCAGAAGAATTGATGCTTTTTAACTGTGGTGTTGGAGAAGACTTTCGAGAATCCCTTGGACTGCAAGGAGATCCAACCAGTCCATCTTAAAGGACATTAGTCCTGAAAATATTCATTGGAAAGACTGATGCTGAAGCTGAAACTCCAATACTTTGCCCACCTGATGCGAAGAGCTGACTCATTGGAAAAGACCCTGATGCTGGGAAAGATTGAAGGCGGAAGGAGAAGGGGATGACAGAGGATGAGATGGTTGTATGGCATCACTGACTCAATGGACATGAGTTTGAGTAAACTCCGGGAGTTGGTGATGGACAGGGAAGCCTGGCGTGCTGCAGTCCATAGGGTCGCAAAGAGTTGGACACGACTGAGCGACTGAACTGAACTGAATCTCCTGGTTTCACAGTCAGGGAAGCTGAGGCCCAGAGGAGGTGACGGGGGAAGCAGGAAGCATGTGGCTGGGCCGGCAGGTCTTTTCACCCGTGAGCTTTCCCCTCCTGCCCCCCAGGCATGGCTATATCTCACAGGCAGATTAAGGAACTGCTTCTTTAAGCCTCGGTTTCCCTGTTTGTCAAGTGCAGATACAAGAGAATCGGGGTGAAGGCTGCGGCTTGCTCACAGGGCCCGAGCAGGCATGTGAGACTAGGGGTGCATATCTTCTGACCTGCACGGCTGTCTTCTCCAGACGGCCATGGGAGGTGGGGCCTACGTCCGCTCCTTTCTCCGTGTGAGGAAGGCTGGGCTGCCCTGAGCCCCAGTGCCTTCATCTGGGATACCTTGGCCTCAGCATGGAGAGAGAATTGCAGCAGGAGGCGGGTATCAAGTGTGAGCAGTGGGCCTGGCCCTCCCGCCTCCCTCCACCCAGGACGAGGCTCTGCTGAAAACTCCGAGGCCCCAGAAACAAGGCCGGATGCTTGGGTCCAAGCAGGCTTCATCCTTCAACGGCTGGGTCACTGGTGAGCTCACTTTGGTCCTAAAATAATTCCCTGAGCACCAACAGTGTGCCGGGCACTGGATGGCCAGGAATCCTCGCTGGACTCCACTCTTATCATGCCCTCCTCACTCTGAGACTCCACCACGTGAGTCTTTGGCAGTTGGACTGATGTTGTGGAAAGTGAAAGTGTTAGCCATTCAGTTGTGATTCTTTTGCAGCCCCACAGACTGTAGCCCGTCAGGCTCCTCTGTCCATGGGATTTTCCAGGTGAGAATACAGGAGAGGGTAGCTATTTCCCTCTCTAGGGGATCTTCCCGACCCAGGGATCGAACCAGGGTCTTCTGCATTGCAGGCAGATTCTTAAGAGCCTGAAACGCCAGGGAGAGATGCTGTGGACTTTGTCTCAAATTTGGGACTGCACACAGCTCAGGCCACTGCGTGGAGTGCCCTCTGCCCTCACCCCCCAGCTCCTACTCATCCGCCTCTGGGTCTGAGCTTCAGCGCCGCCTCCTTAAGAAGCCCTCCAGGACTCCCGTGACCAGGCTGGCTGCCCCTGTCCTGTGCCTCCTCCAGCCTCTAGACCTCTCTTATGCCTCCTCCCCGTCACTTGTTAAATGCAGGCCTCCTCACTCAACTGAAAGCTGCTGCAGAGGGCTTCCCAGCGTAGTCCCAGGGCCAGTTGTATTTCTGTACACCCTGGTGTCCTTATCTGTACAGTGGTGTAATAGCAGTTCCTACAGCTCAGAGCTCTCCTGTGGATTAAATAACAATGCATGAGAAACCTGTAGCACAGTGCTGGGCACCTGCCGAGGGCACCCTGATGTCAGCCCGACCATGAGGACTGTTCTCTGCAGGCGGTGAGGCTGCCAGGGTCTTGCGTGCTGGTCTCTGTCTCCCAGTTGCAGTAAATGGACACTTGCGGTCCCTTCTCTTGGTGAGCTTCCTCACAGCGGGAAGAGGAACAGCGGCTAAAACAGTGTAAAGGCCACAAGAAGTGTGAAATAGAAAAAAGAGGAGGGAGATAGGTTTTGGGGAGCCTGGTCTCGCCTGATCTGGGTCTCAAGTCATGACCCAAGCAAATCATGTGTGAGCGTACATGTGTGTATATTTGGGGTGAGGGTGGGACAGTTGTGTGTGTGTGTGTGGACATTCCAGACATAGAGAAAAGCGTGTGTAAAGGCATGGAGGCCTGAGGTTTTGAATAGTGTGAGCATTTTGGTGTTTCTGTTGCATGATGTACAAGGCGGATAGTGTCTCAAACAAGGCTTGTCAGGCATATGAGAACCATGATGGGCAGGCATTTGAGAGCTCTGCTAATGAGGAGTAACTTTTGTCTGATGTAAGCGGTGTGGTTTGTGAAGGGTTTATCCAGTTTGACAATCTTATACTTTAGAGTATTTAGTCTATTTATATTTAGTGTAATTACTGATATAGTCGGCTTGTAACTACTGTCTTACTATTTGGGACATTCCTGGTGGCTCAGACAGTAAAGAATCTGCCTGCAAGATGTTTTAATCTGCCTGCAATCAAACCCTGCAGGAGACCCGAGTTTGATCCCTGGGTCAGGAAGATCCCCTGGAGAAGGGAACGGCAACCCATTCCAGTACTCTTGCTTGGAGAATCCCACGGATAGAAGAGCCTGGTGGGCTACACGGTCCATGGGGTTCGAAAGAGTCAGACACGGCTGAGCGACTAGTGCTAACTTACTATTTGTTTCCTGTTTGTCTTCCTAGTTCTTGAATTCTTAGAATTAATCTCTTTGAAAACAATTACCCCATCTCTCTCTATTAACTTTTTAGTGTCAATTGTAACCTCGAAATTAAAACACACATTATTGACTCATTGCAGTCTCGTAAAATTGCTTTCTCACCACTGCCCGATGACGTTAGACCCTTAAGACACTTTAATTCCATGTATTCTACTCATATTTTCCATGATCATTTCCTGCCTTTTGTTTATACATCAATTTTAAGCCCCGTAACACATTCTCGTTGTTTTGAACCACTGTGTTGGTAAGCACTCACATTTGTGAGCACGATGCCCTTTCTTCGCTGCCCCTTCCTCCTGGCACCTACGCGCTTCCCCCAGGTCATCTTTCTTTCATCTCCTTTATACTATTCCCTCTAGTGCCAATATGCCCAGTGACAAAGGAAGCAAGTTTTGTTTGTCTGAAGATGTCTTTCACTCTCATTTTAAACACTATTCTGTCTGGATAGAGTCCAGGTTGGCAGGTGGCTGCTGTCAGTGTTTTAAAGAGGTTGCTCCACTGCCTTCTAGCATCCGTGATTTCCTTGGGCGGTCAGTCTGTTTTCTCATCACTGTTTTCCTAAAGGTGAATAGGTACAATGTGTTGTTTTGCTCTCTGGAGGTTTTGAAGATTTTCTCTTTGTCTTTTTTAAGCGGTTTTTCTGTGATGTGCCCAGAGATCATTTTTGCTTGTTTGTTTTTGTTTTTTAAGTCTCTCCTGCTTGGCTTTGCAGAGCCTTTTGATTTTGTGAGTCTATTTCTTAAAGCTATTTGGCGAAAATCGGGTCAATATTTCTTCAAATTTTTTTCAGACCCGTTCTCTCTCTTCTCCATCTGGGACTCCTTTTCTGACTATATTAGAGATGTATATAGTTCCCCGAATACTTTTCATGCTCTTTTATGCCTTCTGTATGTGTTTTTTCTCCTACCTGTTATAATTTCTATGTTCTCTATTGACTTGTCTTCCATTTCACACATCTTTCACTGTCTCCTGCTTTGTCCAGCTGTAAAACTCATCTTTAGAGCTATTCTTTCACTTTTACTAAAGTGTCTGTCTCTGGCTGCCCTGGGTCTTCATTGCCTGGGCTTTCTCTGGCTGCAGACGCAGGCCTCCCACTGTGGTGGCTTCTCCTGTTGCAGAGCACAGGTTCTGGACCGTGCAGGTTTCAGTAACTGGTGTGCAGGCTCAGGAGCTGTGGTCATGGCTTGTGGGCTTCCCTGGTGGCTCAGACAGTAAAGAATCTGCCTGCAATCCGGAGAACCAGGTTCAATCCCTGGGTCAGGAAGATCCTCTGAAGAAAGGAATGGGTACCCACTCCATTATTCTTGCCTGGAGAATTCCATGGACACAGGATCCTAGTAGGCCACAGTCCATGGAGTCACAAAGAGTTGGCCATGACTGAGTGACTAACACTTTCACTTTTTCTTTTCACTTTCATGTGGAATCTTACCAGACCACAGATCAAACCCATGTTCCCTGCATTGGCAGGTGGATTCTTGACCACTGGACCACCAGGGATGTCCTATTAATTTTAGATTTTTTTTTTCATTTGATGTTCTTTAGGTTCTAATTCTCAGCTGTAATTCCCCTTTAAAAGATGGATTTGAACTACACTCTACTTGTTTTGAGTATATGTCAATTATACTTATTTAGAAGTTCTTGCCAGCTTATTCCAACACTTGGATAAACAATGGGTCTGTTTCTGTTGGCTGGTTTGCCCCTCTTGGCTTTCTTGCACATGACTCTGCCTTTTGGCATCCTAATAATCTCTCATTTACTGGCAGTTATTGTATATAGAATTGTAGTGGCTCCGGGTGGCTTTATTTTCTGAGAGTGGTCCTTGTTTCCTCTGACAGGCAGACAAAGTGTGGGGCTGATCACCTTAGGAGCTGATGCCTGTTGACCTGGGTTTCAGATTTGAAAAGCCCCGTCTACCTCTGGATCCCCATTCTCCCAGTGGAGCCTTTCAGATCTCCAACCAGGAGCTTGCCATGTTCACTAATCTACTCGTCCTGGCGGGTTTGGGTATGGTTAGCCCACAAGACTGTGGAAAATTCCATTCTGCTTTTCAGAGGTTTTCATAGCTTTTTACTGTCGCTATCCATTCCTTAAAGATGTAGGCAATTCCAAACCACCTTACCTGTTTCCTGAGAAACCTGTATTCAGGTCAAGAAGCAACAGTTTGAACCTTACACGGAACAACTGACTGGTTCAAAATTGGGAAAGAAGTACGACAAGGTTGTATATTGTCACCCTGCTTATGTAAGTTCTATGCAGAGTGCATCATGTGAAATGCCAGGCTGGATGAAGCTCAAGCTGCAATCAAGATTGCTGGGAGAAATATCAACAACCTCAGACATGCAGGTGATACCATTCTAATGGTAGACAGTGAAGAGGAACTAAAGAGCCTCTTAATGATGATGAAAGAGGAGGGTGAAAAAGCTGGCTTAAAATTCAGCAAAAACTAAGATCATGACATCTGGTCCCATCAGTTCAGTTCAGTTGCTTAGTCGTATCTGACTCTTTGTGACCCCATGGACTGCAGCACACCAGGCTTTCCTGTCCATCACCAACCCCCAGAGCTTGCTCAAATTCATGTCCATCTAGTCAGTGATACCATACAACCATCTCATCCTCTGTCATCCCCTTCTCCTCCTGCCTCCAATTTGTCCCAGCATCAGAGTCTTTTCCAGTGAGTTGGTTCTTCGCATCAGGTGGACAAAGTATTGGAGCTTCAGCTTCAGCATCTGTCCTTCTAATGAATATTCAGGACTGATTCCTTTAGGATGGACTGGTTGGATCTCCTTGCTATACAACGGACTCTCAAGAGTCTTCTCTAACCACAGTTCAAAAGCATCAATTCTTTGGTGCTCAGCTTTCCTTATACTCCAACTCTCACATCTATCCAGTGACCACTGGAAAAACCATAGCCTTGAGTACATGGACCTTTGTTGGCAAAGTAATGTCTCTGGTTTTTAATACGCTGTCTAGCATTGTCATAACTTTTCCGTCAGTGAAAGACTTTATTTTCTTGGGCTCCAAAATCATTGCAGATGGTGACTGCAGCCATGAAATTAAAATCAAGAGATGCTTGCTTCTTGGAAGAAAAGCTATGACAAAGTTAGTGTATTAAAAAGCGGAGATATCACTTTGCTGACAAAGGTCCATATACTATAGTCCATATAGTCAAAGCTGTGGTTTTTCCAATAGTCATGTATGGATGTGAGAGTTGGACCATAGAGAGGGCTGAATGCTGTAGAATTGATGCTTTAGAATTGGAGTACTGGAGAAGATTCTTGAGAGTGCCTTGAACAGCAAGGAGATCAAACCGGTCAGTCCTGAAGGAAGTCAACCCTGAATATTCATTGGAATGACTGATGCTGAAGCTAAAGCTCCAATACTTTGGCCACCTGATACGAAGAGCTGATTCACTGGAAAAGACCCTGATACCAGGAAAGATTGAAGGCAGGAGGGGAAGGGAATCACAGAGGATGAGATGGTTGGATGGCATCACTGACTCAATGGACATGAGTTGAAGCAAACTCCAGGAGATGGTGAAGGACAGAGGAGCCTGGCCTGCTGCAGTCCATGGGGTCACAAAGAGTTGGACACGACTGAGTTACTGAACAACAATCCATTCCCCAGCAACTCTGGAGTCTGGAAAAAATCTTGACATGGAAATGGTCTATGTTTTGGAAACCTTGAAGCCCTCCAATGTCATCAGTCTGACTCTGCAAGCCACCAAGAGTTCTGGTGGGTTCTTCAGTTGTGCTCTCCCAGGACGAGCTCGTATCTCACTTTTTTGCTCCTGCCTAGAAGAGCCAGTGCTCCCCAGGAAAAGTGGCCATGGGTGGCTTGATCACCCTCTGCACCCTTCTCTCCCTCCCGGTTCCTGTCGGTTCAGAAGCAGCCAGTGCTGCCCTTGGACGGTGACTCATTCTGCCGTGGACTCCCCCCTCCTCAGCTCCCCCTTCGCAGAGACTGGGGTGGGTTTAAACAGGGAAACCGTATCGACTTTTGGGGGGGTTGTTTATTTGCATGATTTACCCACTCTTTCTCAGCTTCCCTGGTGGCTCAGCTGGTAAAGAATCCGCCTGCAATGTAGGACACCTAGGTTTGATCCTTGGGTTGGGAAGATGCCCTGGAGAAGGGAAAGGCTCCCCACTCCAGTATTGTGGCCTGGAGAATCCCATGGACTGTATAGTCCATGGGGTCGCAAAGAGTCGGACACGACCGAGCAACTTTCATTTTCACACTTTCACCCACTCTTCCATAAAATTACGTTGTTTAGTTTTCACAAACATCCGTGAGCTGCACCCTTCCCTTCTCCAGGGCTGCTCTGGAAAAGCCCGCTGTCTCGGGAATCCCTCCTCAGTCACCCCATCTAGGCTCCACACCCCCCTCACTCCCCATCCCTCTCCTGCCTGTTCTTCTCCAAGGCTCGTCACTGCCCAGTAGAATATTTATGTCGCCCATTTCTTTGTGCTGTGTCAGCCTCCCCCAGGAAACAACCATTCACAGGGCAGGACTTCTTACTTGTTTTGTCCATCGCCAAACATGCAGTCCCTTGGACTGCAAGGAGATCCAACCAGTCCAGCCTAAAGGAAATCAGTCCTGAATATTCACGGGAAGGACTGATGCTGAAGCTGAAACTCCAATACTTTGGCCACCTGATGCAAAGAACTGACTCACTGGAAAAGACCCTGATGCTGGGAAAGATTGAAGGCGGGAGGAGAAGGGGACAACAGAGGATGAGATGGTTGGATGGCATCACCGACTCAATGGACATGAGTTTGGGTAAACTCCCGGAGATGGTAATGGACAGGGAGGCCTGCAGTGCTGCAGTCCATGGGGTCGCAAAGAGTCGGACACGACTGAGCGACTGAACTGAACATGCCGTACCATGCCCCGATTGGGACAAGGCCTGTAACAGATGCTCAATTAATATTTGTGGAATGAATGAGGAGCATCACCCTATTTCACAGATAAGTAAACCAGGGCCAACTTTAAATAACTTAATCGAATAAGGGCACAGACAGTGGGACTCAGCACATCTTTCTGGGGACACAGTTCTACTGATAACAGCAGCAGGGACAGCTGTGACCTCTTTGCTGTCCCCCTTACCTGCCCGGCTGTGAGCTCCCAGAGTGTGGTCTCTCCCCCGTGTGGCCCCTCCAGCCCACCTTCGCTTACTCGGGGGTTCATAACCACGGAGTTCCGTCCTGTGCACCAGGGTCCCTAAGAGGACACAGTCCCCCCAGAAACCTGGTTGGTGGGGAGGCAAATTCATGAACAGGTAGTAGGAAATACTGATGGGGGTGACAAGGCCCAGCCTCGAGGGCAGATGAACACCCCTCAGGGACACGTTTAACATTCCAGTGAGCGGAAGCAGAGTCCGGAAGCGTGAGTGGAAATTTCGAGAGACTGGGAGCAGAGCGGTGGCCCCACTGGGGGCCTGTGTGTCCCTGCCAAGGCAAGGTGTGTGGGTGCAGGGTTGGGTGCGGAGCTGGGGGAGGCCAGTGGGGGTCAGAGCACGCAGGGGCCACCCGCCCGGCCTCTGAGCGGGCCAAGGAAGCTGCCCCTTTGAGATCCCAGGATGGGTGGGGGGGAATGCCAGCATCTTTGGAGACGACCGCAGTGAGCAGAGTCCAGGGAGGGCGGTGCCCAGCCCGGGCCCCCGGGGGAGTGGCCCCGGGGTGGGAGCAGGTATTGATCCGCTGCGCTGGGCAGGAGGGGTTGATGGATGAGGCACTGGGTCCCATGGCAGGCCCGGCGCTTCCACAGCAGGCCACTGGCGCCAAAATCGTCTAGAAAGCCCATCACAGACGGCCGCGCTGGGCGCGCCTCGAAACGGCAATTACAGAGCCAGTCATTAATTAAATAAGACCTGCTTTTTTGCAGCTGCACGCGGGAGGCATCTTGCTCATTCAGCTATGCTTCCATTCAGCGTTTGCGGGGCGGCAGGCCCGCCTGAGAAGCTGGGTGGGAGGGTCCGAGGCCACGCCTGGTTCCGGGCCCATCTCTGTTCCTGTAAAGCCGAGGTGCCCAGCTGCTTGGACTCCTGGACCTCGGCTCCTCCCCGCAGGACGGGCTTGGCTGCACCTCCTTGCTGGGGAGGAAGGGGCTGTGTGGATAAAGGAGATAATGCAGGTGAGGTGCCCAGCAGCGTGGGGCCCCGCACATGGGTCCGGGATCAACGCCAATCCAAGTACCCTAAGGCCCACCCCACGGAGGGGCAGGGTGAAGGCGCAGCTGGCCCCCAAGAACTCAGGGCGGCCCACCTCTCTCTGGAGCTGTGTGCAGAGCTGGACTGAGGCCCTGAGCGGACCCTGGACTCTGCAGGTGCCAAGGATACCGGGCAGTCGGGAAACCTGTGCGTCCAATGAGGACACCACCGAAGCCTTCCTGTCCCCACGGCCCAGGCTGCGCCTCTGGTCACCTGTCCCTGCAACTGGTCTTTGGTGCGCATGGTCCCCCTCCTTCCACGACCCTGGGGATCCAGTCCAGACGTAGCCGGCCACCCTGCCTCCTCTACTATTAGTGGTCCGGTCCCTGCCCGGGCAGCCATCCTGCTCATGCCGCTCCCCCAGGAGGTCCCGGCAAAGGGCCCCACTTCAAAGGCAGACCCATGTGTGGGGTGCATGCCGCCCCCTCGGCTCTGGGCTTCCTCCTCCTCCTCTCTGCCTGGGCTTCCTGGCCGCCTCTTTCTTTGACTTCTTTCTTCTCCTCCTCCCTCCTTGTGTGTGCAGGAATTTTTAAAATTGCTTTTATAAAACTACTTAATTTGTTTAGCTCTAAAAAATGTTAAGGGGTGTTAAGGAGTCATTGAGGGCTTCCCAGGTGGTGCTAGTGGTGAGGAACCTGCCTGCCGATGCAGGAGACTTAAGAGACACGGGTTTGATCCCTGTGTCGGGAAGATCCCCTGAAGGAGGGCATGGCAACCCACTCAAGTGTTCTTGCCTGGAGAATCCCATGGACCGAGGAGCCTGGTGGGCTACAGTCCACGGGGTTGCAAAGAGTTGGACAGGACTGAAGCGGCTTAGCATGCCTGCAAGGGGTCATTGAAGACGTTGAAAACAAGGAGTAAATTAAAATTCCTAAATCAGGGGCGGATTTTGGTATGTTGCCTGATATCATGTCAGCCCACTGCTGTGTTTTATCAGCCGACATGGGACACACCAAACGCAATCAAATGCAAGTAACATTTCAGCTGCTTTGGTGTAACAGCCAATACTGCAGGACACAGTCACGTAGCATCTTTATCCGAGTATCTCAGTAACACTTCAGAACGCACACATGATTTCCACCAGCTTTTCAAAGGGGATTGTTACGGTGCTGAGAAATTAATTATGATTAACAAGTAGGTGGGTGGAAGCGAGGCCCTCTGGGAAGGTCTGTGTAACAGACCACACGTTTGGGGGATTAGAATCGTGTAGAAGATGCTTCACGGTTTCCGCTCTCTTCAGGGTCAGGGCCCGGCCTCTGTTTGAAGGTGTCGGTCGTCTGCAGTCGCCTTGGAAACGTAACTGGACTTAGCCCCCTGTATCCGCTGAGACAGGGAGGGTCTGCCGCAGGGCCAAGCCGCCTCCCGGCTCACACGGACCGAGCATCTGTGCCGCGGGGGCACCGGGCTGGGCCCCGGGAGTGATGAGGGACGCAGCTCTGCGGACGTCCACACCATCGGAGGAGCAGGGCGGGCAGCGAGTGCACGGAATACATAGAGCTGACCGTGCCGTGTCGGTGACGGCAGGGCACAGGAGCGTCCCCGGGCGGGCCAGGCACGGACGGACGTCCTGAGGTTGCTCCGCCACTTACAGTGGGGCTCAGAGCTCGGGCCTCCTGATGCGGCCTCCAGGGCCCAGGGCCCTCACTTGCCCTCCTCCCTGGTGGTGAGTATACACGGCAGGCAGGCGGGTGGGGGGCGGCCCCGTTACACGTGAGCACGGCTCCCCCTCACTTAGCATCCTCTTGAGCGCCCCTCCCACCCGGGCACGGCTGCAGGTGGGTCCCTTCATGGGCTGCCACCTACCTGGCCGGCCTCCTTGGGGGCCGTGTGACCATGATGTGAGTTCTCTGGGGGCTAATTTCGTGAGCTGTGAAATGGGGGCGATACCCCAGGACTCTCAGAAAGAGGGAGGTCGTTTGTGCAAAGCCCTCTGCTCCGGGGGGGCCCCCACCAGAGTCTGCTGACTCAATGAGTGAATGAATGAATGAACGAGGCCCCCAGTTCCCCAGCTAGACATGGAGGAACAGCGAGCCCACCGTCTGCCTGGCCGTCCAGACGACCTCTCAGCTGCCTGGGTGCCTGCAGGCCCACAGTGGAGCCACCGTGGCAGGCGGGTGGTGCGGTCCTGCCCCACAGAGACTCCTGCTGACCCCTGATCGCCCTCCCTGGGCGCCGTCACAGCAGTCAGGGGCTGAGCACCCCTCTTAATGGCCTGACGAAGTCGCAACACTGGGACAGGGGGGAGGCGGGAGGCCGTCTCGCCGGTCTGAAGCCCCAGACTCACCCGGGCCTGGGCGTAAACCCTGTGGCAGGGAGGATGCTTGGGTTTGGGTTTGGACCGAAGCTTGGATGGGTCTGCAGGGCCCCAAGTGAGACGGAGGACCGCGGAGAAGGTGCTGGAGCACCACGTGCAAGGGATCGACCTCAGAACCGCCCCCAGACACGCCAGAGCGTGTGTCCACCACTGCCTGGCCTCACCAGCAGCTCTGTGAGACCCCTAGGCCGGGCTTCGGGTGCCCGCTGTGCTCACTCGGCCCCCATAAGAAGCTTCCGCAGGCTGGGGACTTAAAGGACAGGTTGATCTCCCATGGCCCTGGGAGCAGGGGTCTGAGGCCGAGGTGAGCGCAGGCCCCTTCCTCCTGAGGCTTCTCTCCTCAGGGGCAGGTGGCCGCCTTCTCTGCGTCCGCATGGCGTCTTGTATCTGATCTCCTCTTATAACGACGGGTGTCAGGTCATACTGGGCCCACCCTAACAACCTCCTTATACTCTGATGCCCTCTTTAAAGACACTCTCCAAATACAGTCACGTCCTGAGGTCTTGGGGTTTAGGATTTCGACATGTACAGTTCAGGGGATACCATTGAGCCAGTAGCATCCATATAACTGGACTCTGCATTAGCCAGGGGTGGCCGTGGGTGTGGACTCAGACCTTCAGGCCTGTATTCTGGACACCGGCCAGGCCATGGCAGGGCCTACAGGCGCGCTGTCCCGAGGCTGAGACAGGCCCTGCGTGGTGACTCCCACACCTTTGCTTGCTCTGGGAGACTCCTGGGTGTCCCAGAGATGCTGGCAGAATTACATGTGGCCCTTTTCAGCAGCAGGATTCACTCTCCTGTCATTTCCAAAATGTGTCCAGACAACACGTAAGACTTCCGGACAAAACAAATTCATTAGGCTCCTGAATAATGCAGGGAGGTTTGGGGGGGCAAACAAGCGGGAGGTGTTCCCTCATGGGCTCTGCACGTATGGATTTTTCTTTAAGAGGCAGATCACACGTGGATAACTGTCTGACTGTCGCTAATGAGAGGTGCACCGGCCCTTGGCTCTCAGACAGCCACTCGTTAAGGGGAGCGCTCATCGTCTCCTCCCCTGGGTGAGTGTGTTGGTTAAGCGCTTTGACGCCGTCCCCGGCACTGATCGGGGTGACCACCCTGCTTAGGATGTGCACGGCCGTACTGGTTTGCCCTGGAGGAAGACTTCTCTAGGAGAGTCATTCTGCTTTGGGGACTGTCCTTGGGGCAGACATCCCCAGTCCACTCCCCGCCACCTGGGCTAAGTAAGTGAACAGGGCCCCCCTTAAGGGGACAGTCACTCTTCAGCTTCAGAAGGAGCTGTTTTCCTGGCAAAAGGCAGAAATCTGGTGTGAGAAACCTATCACCCTTTCCATGCTGATGACATCAGCGGTCTGTCTGTCCCTGCGTTTCCCTGACCCACCCCAGAGGGCCTCAGCTTCCTCTGGGGGACAGTTCCCAGCCCCGTGCACTGCTTTTCTGCCCTGAACACCTGCTCCTTCTTCCTGTGGCTTCTCGGTGAGCAGGGCCACTTGTAGGGCAGAAACACCCCAGATTTCATGTCCTTAGGAGTGACCTGTGACCCGTGAGGGGATCTAGTGACTCAGTACGCCCTGGGAGGGGCACTCCATGCCGTCCTTTTGAGGACCCCCCGCATGGCTGGGTCTCAACTGTCCACTGGGGTAACCCCCCTTCAGCCAGCTTCCTACCTTCCCCCTCTCACTTCCCGACACCCACAGCCTGCTTCTCGGGGTCGCCTCCCAAGCAGATACTTGTCCACCGGTAAGTGGGGAAGCTCCAGCTCTGGCAAACAGCAGCCCAAGGCAGGATGCCGCGGAGTGGCCGGCCATTTGCCGTGTCCCTCCCATCCTTCCCCCTGGGGGCCGGCGGCCACACGACAGGACGCACGCGGGAAAACAGACCCGGCTGTGTTGGCCCAGGTTCATCAGAGAAAACTGAACCGCTAGGATGGAGACGTGCAGAGGTTTCTTATCGGGAGTTGGCGCATACGATTTTGGAGGCTGAGAACCCGGAGGGTGGGTGGAAAGTGGTGGCTCCCCTCCCCGGGGGCAGAAGAAGGTGGTCCCAGCCCCACAGCCAGGCTGGGGAAGGCACAGCTCAGCCTTTCCAGTCTCATCTTCAACTGATGAGATGAGGCCCACCCACACCCTCTCCCAATCCAAAGGCTAAGCTCATCCAGAGACCCCCTTGCAGACACACCCAGAGTCGTGTTGACCCCACGGCCAGTCAACTCAACCCACATGGTGGACTGTCACATCCTCTTAGTGGTTGCTGGATAACGGCTGTGAACTCATGTGAATCCCCAGGGACCCAAAGGCCCCCATGGTCTGCAGGGCTGAGTAGGGATGCAGCCAGGTCAGGGGCTAGATGGAGCCGGTGCAGTTCCCCTCGCAGAGGGTCCAGTGGGCCTGTGCACATGCCCAGCATTCGCTTCCCCAGTCCCGGAATGTAGAGCGAGAACAGGGTACGGAAAACTGGCAGGAGCCCAAGCTACTCGGGGAGCCTTGAGGACGTGATGCCGGTGAACCGCCAGGCCTAGGGGCGCGGGTCCCGTGTGATGCTGGCCCCCACTGTTCCTTCTCCTTCAGTTCTTCCCGGCCCGGGGCCGCTCTGGAAATGAATGACGGTGATGTTCACTCAGCAAAGTGAAAAACCTACAGAAAGACAGATACTGTATGATAGCACATGTGTGTGCAATTTTAAAAATACAATAGATGAATGAATGTAACAAAAAGGAAGCAGCATTGTAAGTCAGCTGTACTCCAATATAAAATGAAAATTAAACAAGACACAGACTCACAGGTACAGAGAATTCATATATATACAAGGAGAAGGAAGAGGGAGGAGGAGTAACTTAGGGGTGGGGAGGAAGATGAGTTATCATGAGATTATACGAAATCACCGGCATGAAACTTTGGAAAATTATACAACACTATGAAATATAAAGACTCTTTCATCAATATCTTTCATTCAATTAAAAAAATGTGGGGATTTCCCTGGGGGTCTGGTGGCTAAGACTCTGTGCTCCCAGTGAAGGGAGTTCAATCCCGGGTCGGGGAACTAGATTCTGCATGCCACAACTAAGACCGGACACAGCCAAATGAATAAATCAGTATTTTTAAAAAACTGTGAATGATCTTTAATGCCATTGAGCTATACACTTAAAAATGAGAAAAATGCTAATTTTGTATTATGTGCATTTTACCACAATTTTTTAAAAAGTGGAAAAAGACTTGGTAGCATCCCCGAATTGGTCATCTCACCTTTGAACAGAGAACCATTACAGTGCGAGAGGTCTACCGGGGTTTCCATGATGGCCCTTTGCCCCTTACTCCTAAGGCGGTAAACACAAAGCAATTGCACATCCCTGGAGAAGGTGAAGAGATAAAGAAACACAAACACATCTGTGGGAGACACCGAGGCGGGAACTCCAACCCCTCTCTTCCCAGCGGGGTCAACGAAAAAGCTGATGCACTTATCAGAACCTCCTTATGGGCCTGGAGGCAGGAGGAAGTGGCTCCAGAGAGAAATCAACACCCCGGTCGAGGCATCTAAAGACACCCACCGCAAAGCTGGACCCTCAGACGTGGGACGGGCGGCTGCCACTGGCCGGGAGGTGCAGGGGGGTTGTGAGAGTCCCGGGTTCTAAGCCTCACTGGGGACTGCTGCCTCCCGGGGTCCTTCCCAGCAGCGTCTCGGGGGGCCACTCTGGTCCCAATTGCCGCCACGGTTAGATCCCTGCAGGAAACACTCAGATTGAAGGCTGAGGAGCGGTTATGGAGCTGACGCACAGTTTTATACTCTTTTTCTTAAAGAGCCCCATCCCGAAATGACATCAACTCCAAGCCCTCCGTAGCCTGAGTGCTGCCCGATGACCCCCTCTCAGACTGAGAGTGACCCCTGCAGGAAGCCGAGGGCCCTCTGTGGGACAGTAAGGAGTGTCCCCTCCCCCCTTGCAGCCGGGGGTGTCTGGCTGCCCCCTGCCTGCTCGCTGGAGGCTGGAGTGCCCAGGACTGAGGCCTGCACCCCTGTCAGGGGCCCCTGGGTGTCCTGGCATCATGAGATCCCTGCAACCTTCCCCCACTTTCAGGCCTCGGGATGGGGGTGGGGTGAGGGAATGAATGGGGCTCTAATCTGGGGGTGCTCACCCACCCAGGGCTCCTGATGGTGAGAAGTGCTCGGAGAAATGATGGCCCTCGGCCTCCCCGCACCCCCACAGAGCATGTGTCAGCTGTCCCTTTGTACAGAGAAGGGAACTGAGGCCCAGGGAGGTGACACTCCCGGCCAGGTCATCAGCTGGATGGGGGTTGGGCAGGGCAGTGCCTTCTCCTGGCAGGAAGGAGCTGGCTGGACAAGTCTGCTTTCCCAGGTACCTGCCACCCCCCAGGGCTCACCTCTCCTCATACTCCACCCGCCCCATCACCCAGAGGCTCCAGTTCCCTGTTCCCACAAATATCTGCAGGCAGCATCTCCATCTCTGGGTCGGGTACCAGCCTGACCTGATGGTGGATACAGACCTCTGCTTGTCCATGTCCCAGGGCAGGAGGCTCACTGCTGGGCCGGTTCTCTCTGCCTCGGGCACAGCCCCACAGGGAAGCTCTGGCAGGTGGGGCCGTGCCTCCCCGAGTCCTCGGACGTGTGGGGAAGGTGACAAGTCTGCCTGGACCCTGCTCCCTGCTCCAGCAGCTTAGCTTCTTCCCCTGATGCCTGGGTGCTGGGGTTTTACCTCCCTCGCCTGGTCTGTCTCCTGGGCCCCCCACCCTGTCCACACTAACCAGCAGGAGGGAAGGGGCTCCCACTCCTTCACTGCCCACACATGCCCCTCTCTATGACAGCCGGGCCTCCCTGAAACTCCTTTTAACCCTTTGGATCAGTTTTCTATTGTTGGGCTAACGAGTTATCTAGTCAACTACTGTAGTAGTTGAAGCTGAAACTCCAGTACTTTGGCCACCTGATGTGAAGAGCTGACTCATTTGAAAAGACCCTGATGCTGAGAAAGATTGAAGGTGGGAGGAGAAGGGGATGACAGAGGATGAGATGGCTGGATGGCATCACCAACTTGATGGACATGAATTTGAGTAAGTTGGTGAAGGACAGGGAAGCCTGGTGTGTTGCAGTTCAGGGGGATGCAAAGAGTTGGACACAACTGAGCGACTGAACTGAACTGAACTGTGGTTACCTGATCACTGGACAATACACATGTATCCACCTGCGGTTGCAGAGGTGAGAAGTCCAGTGCGGTCTCATGGGAATAAAATCAATGTGTCGGCGGGTCCAGGATCCTCCTGGGGGCTCTCCGGGGGCCTGTTTCCTGCCCTTCCGAGGTCTGGGAGGCGCTGCCCACACTCCAGGGCTCTTGGCCCATCCACCAGCTGCAGAGCCAGCAGCCCTGGGTGGGGTCCCTCACGTCTCGCCCCTCTGACCCTGCCTGCCCCTCCTCCGCACTGACGGACCTCGTGACTGCCTTGCCCCCCGCACCGACTGACAGCCCAGAATCTTCATCTCTGTGTATTAAGACCTGCAATTAATTAAGATCAGCGATCTGAATTTCTTTGAAGGCACCAGGGGTTAGGACAGGGACCTCTCTGGGGCTGTCATTCTGCCCCACGCCTCCCTCAGGGGGATTCAGGGGTCTTGCTCAGCCTGGAGGTTTCTCCAACCCGCGCGTCTGTCTCCTCAGGGGAGTCTTCCCATGTTCACAGCCACGAGCCTGCCCTCTCGGCTCAGAGAGCAGCTGACCCTGGACTCTGGCTGAATTTCATGCTGGGCCAGGCCTCAGGAAGGCAGGAAGAGTTACAGCCTCACGGCCTCCCTGCTTCCAGGGAGTGGCTCCGCCGGGTGCCCGTCCCTGAATCCTGCCTCCAGGGGCCAAGGCTGGTGTAATGAGCCCCTTGTCCCCGAGCTCTGCAGCTTCATCTGTGCCCGTGAGGACCTCTCACCCAGAGCTGGGAAAACGGGGTGCGGTGGGTTGGATGGTGTACCCCCCAAGGAGACGTCCCAGTCCTGAGACCCACTCCCAAGGTCGACTACTTCTGTCGATGACAGAAGGAGGCCTGGGGGCCTGTGAGAGTGCAGAGAAGGCCCCTCTCCCAGTCTAAGGATATCAGAGAAGGCATCCTGGAGGAAGTGACCCTCTCAAAACGCCATAATATTTAGTTGACATGATAATGTAGACCTCGCAGCAACTCCCTAGTTCAGACTTAGGAAAACGAGCTGTAAATGGGCCACTATTAGAAGAGCATGGGCAGTTTACACCAGCTGGTTCTTTCTTGATTCAACCAACAGCCTGTCCGGCAGGTTTCCGGACCCCAGACCACGAATGCCCGGCCCCGCTTGAGAAGGGAGACAACCTGGGGTCTGAGGTGGGGAGGGTAGGGAGGCCCATTTCTGGCTGCAAGTTGCAAGCTCGGCGTCTCGTTTTGGACACAGTGACCTAAGAGTCCAGAGCGCGGTACATGGCTGTGTAGATGGGGCCCCAGAGTGGCCCTGGGGATTGGGGAGGGGCAGGGATGCTGGTCGCATGACCCAGCCAGCGTCTCCCACGGGTCTTGCCTGTTTGGGCTCTCCAGTCTGCAGGGAAGGGTTTGGGAGGCAGGTGGAGGGGGTCAACCCACCGTTCCTGCCCATCATACAGCTGCCAGGTGGAAGGGCTGGGCCTCAGAGCTGGTTCCGGGGCTCCTGGCCTCCGAGCAGGCTGCTGTGGGGGTCTGTCCACCGGACCCCTGTGCTGTCTGACCCCAGCTTTCACTTTGATGAATGTCAGACTCAGGAAAGGGCTGCAGGAAAACTACAAAGACTTCCTGCGTGCCCTTCACTCCCGTCCCCAAACGTGAACGCTCGTGGTCTTCGCTTTTTCTCCTCTCCCCTTGCTCCCTCTCTCCCTCCCTCCCTCCTTCTGTGTCTCTGTCTCCCTCTCTCTCACACACACACACACACGCGCGCGCGCGCGTGCACACATCCCTCTGTTCCCTGTGCCGCCCATATCTGTGTGCATCGTGGCTGCGTTTCAGGAGGGATCCGGGGGAGTGCAGGGTGGGCCGGGGAGGGGGCGGCTTCACCCTGAGCTTCCTACAAGAGGCCGTCACCCAGGACTGGGGACCCCTGGCTGCAGAGAAGGCTGCAGGGACCCTGCCGTTTCATACAGGTTCCTCAGCATGGATGTCAGGGCTTTGAGTCGTTCAAAGCCAGCCCGAGGCCCATTCTTTAGGCTGCTGACCATAACAGTAATAACAGTAAAAGAAAGTGAGGTCGCTCAGTCATGTTCAACTCTGCGACCCCCTGGACTGTAGCCCACCAGGCTCCTCTAGCCACGGGATTCTCCAGGCAAGCATACTGGAGAGGGTTGCCATTCCCTTCTCCAGGGGATCTTCCCGACCCCAGGATCAGACCATGAAGCTAATGTTAGACCTCAGAGCCACAGCCACCCTGAGCTCTCGTCCAGCCTGTGATGACCCCGAGTTCAGAGAGGAGCAGGTGGGTCACTTCTGGAGCCCCACGGCCGGGGGGACAGGCTAGGGACCCAATGCAGGCTGCTCAGCCCTCGCGTCCCCGCTGGGGACCGCCGCTGCCACCATGCCCCGAACACCCCCACAGCCGCACCGCACCTCCATGTCCTCAGGCCTCCAGGGTTGGGGGGACATCTCCTCTGCCCACCTGCAGGGCACAGAAGTGGGGGGATGGCTCGGGCACCCACGCTGCCAGAGACCCCGCAGCCCAGACCCCCCTGGCCCGTGGCTGAGGGGCAGGTGCAGTGTGTCCGCTGCAGCCACCGGGCCCCACGTCAGGGCTCGGCGACGACCCCGCCCCACTCTGTGGCAGAGAAAGCGGACTTTGCAAATCTTTGGTTTAAATCAAGAGAAGTAACCAAGATAAAACAGAAGAGAAGGGAAGGGGGTTGGGGAGAGGAAGGGGTGGCTCAGAAAAGTGATATCAGGCCCATTTGGGGGGGAGGGCACTGTCTGAGCCCCGGGCCTCGCCCAGGGTCTCCCACACCCCCTGGGGAGGCCTGAGTTCCCAAATGCTGGCGGAGGTCCAGAGCCCTGGGCTGGGAGGGGGGTTTGCGCTGTCTGAACTGAGTCCCGAGTGGGTGCCAGCAGGTGGGTCCGCGTGCCCGGGCGCCGGGGTTTGTGGCCGGCGAGGCGGTTTCCTGGAGGCCGGGGCCCCTGCCTTGCAGCCCCAGCCTCGCCTCCGTCCGCCCCGGGGGTGGGTGATGAGAGGTGGCTTTGAAAGGGAAGTGGTGTCCGGAGGGCGGCTGTGGGGGAGGGCAGGGGTCCTGGGAACACTTAGGCCCTTATCGCTGATCAAAGTCCAGAGGTGCCGCCCGACAGGCGAGGTGTGGCCCCACCTGGCTCTCATTAGGCACCGGCGGCCGGCTGGGGGCTCTGTTCTTGCTCACAGACCCTCCGAGACGGGGAACTCCGCCGGCCGCCCTCCCACCGCACCTGGCAGCCCAGCGGTGGGCCAAGTCGGGCACTCGGACCACGGGGAGCCCAGCCGCCCCCAGCAGCCCTGCTCTCTGGGCACTGCCTGCTCACTCAGCCCCTCCAGCCTTGGCGGTCCTTCCCCCAGGAAGACCCCTCCACTCCGTCCGCCTCGTCTCCCATCCCTTCTGCGGCCTTTCTGCTCACCTCCCTGAAGGGAGGCTTACATCACGGCTCCCAGGTGGCCTGGGCACAGGTCCCCGCCCCGTCCTGCGCCATCCTTGTCTCGGGGACCAGGCACCATTTATCCTTCCCTGTCACACCCCGAGGGGATGGGGGGCATCCCACCCTCTGGTCACCCCACGCCCCCTCCCAAAGCCCAGCTGGGCCTCTGGTCTCTAGGGCCCACCTCGTGCAGCGCCCTGCACAGCGCAGGGTCCCTGGGGCTAAGTCTGTGTCCTAGTAACCCTCCGTCCGCAGTACCTGCCAAGTGCCGCCGGTTGGGTGCCCCCCAGGGCAGGGGACACCCCCAATGGTGAAGAGGTGGCATTGAAACCCTGCCCTGAGCTCTCCGGCCCCCTCCAGGCCCAGCTTCTGGGGACCGAGATGGACCCATGTCCATCACCCCCAGCCCCAGTAGGGACGAAGGTGTAGGGCGGCAGGAGCCCTGGAGTAGGAGCTTGCAGGCTGGCAATCCAGGTTTGGCTCCGTGCGCCCACCTCTCTGGTCTCCAGGCACCCACCTGGGAGGACCCCTGCGGGTCCTTCTCTCTCACCCTCGGAGCTTGGATGGACAGAGCAGAAGTCGAGGGCTCGACGGCGCGGAGCGGGGCTGTCGCACCAGCGTCTCCTCTCTGCTCCCTGCAGGGGTGGTGGCCCTGAGTCCCAGCTGTCCCCTTGTGGTGGCCCTGGAGGGTGGCCAGCCCCTGTTGGCACCCCTGCGTGTCCCTGCCCTCTTCTGTAGGGGAGACGGTGGTCATGGGCTGGACCACCCTGTAGGGGAAATGAGGCACAGATGGGAGTCATAGGGGGTGGGCCCCGCCTCCCTCCTGGGGAGGATGTCTTGTGTGGGGTTCAGAGGGCCGAGGGGGGCTGCTTCAGCTCTGTGGGTGCCCTTCCTCCAGGCCCAGCTGCTTCCCAGAGAGGCTGCCCAGGGCTGGCACCTGAGTTGCAGCAGGCCTGAAACAGATCACAGGACACCCCGCAGTGTGTGAGGGGGTTACAGAAGGGGAGCTCTGCAGTTTAAGCCCATGGGACCCACCAGGGTTCCCCACACCACCCCATCCCAGCCTCAGCTTCTGCCTCTGTGAAATGGGCATCACCACTTCTGATCTGTCCAATCTCTGAGTTTTTGGACAAGAAAGCTGACGGAGCGACCGGGCACTTTCCCAAAGCTCGTGTGTGCTAAGTCACTCAGTCGCCTCCGACTCTTTGTAAGCCTTTGGATTGTAGGCCACCAGGTTCCTCTGTCCGTGGGATTTCCCAGGCCAGAATACCAGAGCGGGTTGCTATTCTCCTCTCCAGGGGATCTTCCCAACCCAGGGATCAAACCCAGGTCTCCCTCATTGCAGGCAGATTCTTTACCACGGAGCCACCAGGGAAGCCTCCCCAAACATTAGGGCTGTGTTGATTCCTGGAAGGCTGATCCAGGGGTGGTGGTCACACCGATGGTACCCCTGTCTCGGGTTGCAGACTGGGTCTCCCTGCCTCCCACCCTCCTGCCCCCTTCCCACACTGTTCCACAGCCTCAAGGCTGGCTTACAGGCCTGGAGCACCCCTCATCTGGGTCCTTCTCCCAGGGGTACAGGCTGATCGTGGGGTGTCGCTTTTTAACTTGCATTTGGCGGCCCCCGGGTTCCTGGGTGCAGTTGGTGGAACAGGGTGAGTGCTGCAGGGGCGCCGGAAGGCGCAGGTTTGCCACGCTTGGTGCTCGTTTCCAGCAAGTGATAACAAGGACCGTCTCAACGCCATTCAGTCTGCAGAGGGCTCGGCGCGTCCTCTGTGGAGCCTGGACAAATGTCACCCCCAGGTGACAGCCGAGGACGTGCAGACACAGAGCTCTCCCGGCGCCCTTTCCCACGTGGGGCCGGTTCCGGAGTGGGCAGTCAGCTGTGTCCGAGCGGCGACGGGCCGGCCGGGGTCACCGTCCTCGCAGATGGCCCCTTCTCACCGCCAGTACTCTCACCATTAAGCCGGAGGACAGAGACGAGAGCCATTCATCAGCGTTTCTGCGGAATATGAACTTTAGTTTCTCCTCCCAGACTTCTTCCCTGCACGTAACTTTCGTGACTCTGAAATATATGCACAGTTTGTAACCCGTTCAAGCGTTTTCCCGTTATTTTTAGTGCCTCGCGTGGATGAAATTTTGAATGGCTGAATGGTATTCTGTCTCAAAGATGCTTTGAAATATCAGCTATTTCCAATTGCTTTCATATTAGGACAAATATTCTATTACAATAACATGTTTTCCATATTTTAGATTGTATTCTCAAGCTGAATTCCTCCAGGGCAGTAATGGGTCAGTTTTGAGATCTCAAGAAAATGAAAAGTAAACAAAAATACAAAAGCACCACCCCCCGCCAAAAGAAACAACAAACCACCCAGATGATCGACTCCTCTATTTTCTTTACAATAATCTAAAAGAAATCCCAAAGTGGTGGTCAGATGCCGTAAAAGTATCAATTAAATCAATGCTTTTCAATCATCTCTCATTTAAATCTCTTGGTCTTCTAGTTTCGAGACAGCACAAGGCAATGTTAACATTTCCTAAAATACCCGTATTAGCACAAGCATATCCGCTAAGCCTCTCCCACATGAAGTGGTTGTCAAGAAATCGGAACAAATGTTTAGTATTACGAGGAGTCTAAGTTATGGGAGAATTTCATATGTTATGATTTATGCATCCGTCATTCCAATCATCTTAAATAAGAAAAATGTTGGTTTTCCGTTGCCACCGAGAAGTATCTGGTCTCTTTTAGAAGAAGATTAACCACACAGAGGGACGGCCCAGCTCTGCAGGCGAAGCTGACACTTTTCTTATTATGTACCTGATAATTCAGACAAGATTTAATCAAATAATCCATTTCTAATACCCATTCGGCATTAGCTTTCTGTTTTGAATTTGCCTCTATTCATGTCCTACCCAGAAAGGCCGTCTCCCTTACATGCTTTTCAGTTCCACATTTCCAGCTTATATGTAAGAGGTAATCCAATAAGTAAGCTAAGCCAGTGGAAACAGGTAGGGCTATCAAGGTTTTTCCCAGGAAGCAAGGATGCACATATAGACATATGTGTGTATGTATATATATAATATAGATAAAAAATGTAGTGTGAATAACAAATGTATTAAATACATGTTATATATTGTATATACATTTATTAATTTGACTTTATTATTATACCTTTTGTGGTGGTAGATTTGGGTCAAAGGGGGTTTTTTAATTGAATTATAATTACAAGTTTGTGTTAGCTTCTTGTATACAGTAAAGTGATTCAGTTTTATATATATATGTATATTTTTTCACATTCTTTTCCATTATGGTTCATTACAGAGTATTGAACGTAGTTCCCCTCTGCTGTTCATCTGTTTGTTGTGTAGTAGTTTGCATGTGCTAATCCCGAACACCTAGTTTACCCCTCCCCACACCCCTCCCCTTTTGGTAGGCCCGAGTTTGTTTTCTGTGTCTGAGAGTCTGTTTCTGTTTGGTAAATAAGTCATTTGTGTCATATTTTAGATTCCACATATAAGTGATATCATATGGTATTTGCCTTCCTCTTTCTGACTTCACTTAGTATGATAATCTCTAGGTCCATTCATGTTGCTGCAAACGGCAATATTTCACTCTTTTTCATGGCTGAGTAGGATTCCGCTGTGTGCATGCATGCATGCTAATTCGCTTCAGTTGTGTCCAACTCTTTGCAACCCCCTGGACTGTAGCCCCCCCAGGCTCCTCTGTCCTTGGGAGTCTCCAGGCAAGAACCCTGGAGTGGGCTGCCATGCCCTCCTCATCCCCTCGTCTTCACTCACCTATGATGCTCATTTAGGTTGTTTCACGTCTTGGCTGTTGTGAACAGTGTTGCTATGAACGTTGGGGTGTGCGTATGTTTTTGAATGACAGTTTTGTCCAGATATATGCCAAGAACGGGATTGCTGGATCATATGGGAACTCTGTTTTTAGCTTTTTAAGGAACTTCCATACTGTTCTCCATAGTGACCGCCTCAATTCACATTCCCACCAACAGTGTAGGAGGGCTCCCCAAAGGGATTTTTGAATACTCACTAATCCCTCTAGATTTTGTGAAACAAAACACATTTCCATTCAGATGTGTAATAATGTCTGCCATCTAAATGGAACTGTTTTTAATTATTTAATGTGCTCAGTAATTATTGGCTCTGGTCTCACTTGGGCCAGATCCGGGTTGAACACGATTCTCAGGTATGAACGAGGCAGGTCTGGATCTCCAGCGGCGTGACTGGTGTCAGGGTGGCCAGTCACGGCAGCTGGTTGTGGAAGCGTGGTGGGAGCCCTGGACAGTCCCTTTGGAGGTGGGGGGAAGGTCCCGTGTCAGCCCTGGCTTTTGGAGGCCTGGACCACGTTGGCTGGCTTCTTAGGAGGAGGAATTTGCTGGGTGTGGTCTCTAGAGTCTGTATTTCTATTTCAGAAAAGCATTGAAATCGTTTCTCCAGGCTCCACTGTTGAACATTCTGTATTCATTCATTTATTGAGTCAACGACTATGTATGAGTGTATGCTAGGATCAAGACTATTTCTGGTCCCAGAGTTCTGAGGTGGCAGAGAAAATGCTGTGGAAAGCCTATGGAGTCCAAGGGAACGGCTTTTCCTTTCTAGGGCGATAAGCGTCAACCTGCTTTTTAAAGAACTTGGAGCTAATTATGGATTCACCGATCCCTTCCTGGTTTTATTCACATACTTAGAATATTTGTCGAGTGACAGACCTTCGTAAAAATAATGAGCTGCTTCATCGCCGCCGCTTCCTAGCACGTCTGTGTGTCTAGACACACTCGCTGGGTTTGACTCTCCAAGCTGGGAGCCTTGCTCGGGGCTCTTTGTGGAAATCTCGCAGCGACAAAGATGAATGAGGGGCTGACTCCACAGACAGTGAGCAGTCAGTGCAGGCTTTCTTGAACACCTCGAGAGATGTGGACTCCTCTGGACATTCTAAAGTGGTTTCCCCTGGAGTTTTTATAAAAACTGGAGCCCCTGAAACGGATTAATATCTTGGTCCGGGGGCTGCAGAGACTGCATCCGAGACATTCCTGTGGCATTTCCGACGGCGTTCAAACCGAAGAGCTCCCGGGGTGGAAGGGGATCGCTTTTATTTAGGGGCTCTGTGGATTTGGGCTTGCGGAAAACCCTCTCCTTTGTGTCTGACCTAACTGGAACGTCTGTTGCCACCCCCACCCCCACTCCTGATTCCCCTTCACAGACATTTTGTTCAAAGTTTCTATTCCATACTTTGTTTTAACTGGGAGACCAGCTTTGTTGTTTAGTTGCTAAGGCATGTCCGACTCTTTCATGACCCTATGGGCTGTAGCCTGCCAGGCTCCTCTGTCCATGGAATTCTCCAGGCAAGAATACTGGAGTGGGTTGCCGTTTTCTTCTCTGGGGGATCTTCCCGACCCAGGGATTGAACTCTCATCTCCTGCATTAGCAGATGGGTTCTTCACCACCGAGCCATCTGGGAGACTAACTTAAGTGATTTTTAAAGTTACGTGGTGACACACTTTCTCAAGTGTTGGGGTTCACATATTGCCAGCTTTTATGGGCACGCTATTCCTGATTTGTGCATCCACTATATGAGTCTCCAGAGAATCCCACACATTGGGGGCTTTTTTCCCAAGGAAACAGAAAGGGATGCTGAGCAGGAGAAAGCGCGGAAGAGGCAGAGAGGTGCCGGAGGGAAGGACACGGACCTGGGAGTCTCAAGGGGAGGACGGCATTTACTGGCTCAGCGACTTTGGATGACTCACCCGACCTGTTTAAATCTTAGTTTCCTCATTTGAGAATGGGAAAAAATAATATTGGAGCAGTACATCTTAGAGGAGTTATGACATTCAAATGAAATGATGGGTGTGAAAGTTCTCTGAAAATGGCAAACACTGCATAACGGGAGAGGGGAGTGAAAGTGTTAGTCACTCACTCGTGTCCGACTCTTTGCGATCCCATGGACTTCCCCGGTCCATGGAATTCTCCAGGCTAGAATACCACAGTGGGTAGCTTTTCCCTTCTCCAGGGGATCTTCCTGACCCAGGGATCAAACCCGGGTCTCCTGCATTGCAGGCAGATTCTTTACCAGTTGAGCCACCAGGGAAGTCCTAAGCATGTATATAAAGATTTCTAAAACAGACAATTAGAACAGAAAAGCAATTTACTTGTAATATCATATTACTAAAGATTAAAAATCTATCATTTGTACAGTTTTAGGAAACAGACCCACATGGACAAAAACTAGGGGACAAGACTGATGAGGACCCATGGATAAAGGAGGGGGAAATCTGTAGTTTGGACCCTGATTTTCAGTAGGATATGAAAGACATTACACTTCAGAGCAAATGAAGTTAAGACCAAGATGGAGATAGCCCAGCCCAGTCTAGCCACTGCTGGATCAGGAAGGACCATCAGGGAAGAGAACATAGGCCAGAGTGGGGAGGGGCCGTGGTGGGCAGAGATGAGCCAGGCTCCTCCCTGCTGCTTCACATTATGCTAATAGGAACACAGATCCATTCTGGTGACTTCTGGAGAAAGAGAAGTCAGAAGATCTTCACTCATCACTTACCATCTATGCTTGACTTGTTGAGCACCTACTCTGTGCCAGGTGGGGCCAAAAAATTTATATATTTTTCCAGAGGAAAAAGGAATGTCAAGCTTAGGGGAAAGTAAGGTAACTGAGGATTAATTCGGATTTTCGCTCCCAGCCGTGATGGACTAGCTGGCACTTGCTAGACCCGTACAAGGTAGGTGAAGTCACTGACATTTGACAACAGGTGGAACAGACTGGAGGAGGGGAGGCAGGAAAGAGCTTAATGCCTCTCTCTCAGCACTTACACACAGAGGCAAAAATCAGTGAGATGCCGATGACCGCAGCAGCAGCATCACAGCACTTACACACAGAGGCAAAAACCAGTGAGATGCCGATGACTGCAGCAGCATCATCAACCACCCGACCACACCGGCTCTCACAGAATGCTGTGCCAGCAACCAGAAGAGGTACCTGCTTTTGTTTGTGGGAGGTTGGCCAAGACAGACCACTTCTAGGATAAGAAATAAGTAAATTTCGGAACATTGAACCTTCAGAATATGTTCTCTGACCATAGGAGAAGTAAATGAGAAATCAATCAAAATAAGATATCTAGAAAGTCCCCAAATATTTGGAAATTAACAAGCTTCCCCCATGGATCAAAGAATAGTTTATCAGAAAAAATGAGAAATTATTTTAACCTGGATTACCATAGACACACTATCGTCTCAGAATGTGTGAGATATAGATAAAAATAATTTTTGTGGAATTTCTTTCTTTACCTATGGTAGTGAGGGAAAGTGGTTTAAGATCACTGATCTCTGTTCACATTAAGAAGAAAAAAGAAAAGAAGAGTCAAGGAAACGCAAAGTGAGTGGAAAGAAGGAAGAAATGAAGATAAGCACGGAAATACTGAAACAGAAAATCCATAAAACCAAAATTTGTTCTCTAAAAAATTATAGAATTCAATAAACTCCTAGAAAAAAACAGAGAACATAACATTTACCAACATCGAAAGTGAAGATAAAATTTTACTACAGATCTTACAGCCACTAAAAAGAAAATAAGAAGTATCATAAAAAACCTGAATAAGATGGGGGGAGAAAACTTTGGGAATCGATGGCATGGATTGTGGTGATAGTTTCACCAGTGTATACTTATCTCTAAATTCATCAAATGCATACACTAATTATACACAGCTTTGGGGCTGTCAAAAAAAATTGTAAACAAAGCCAAAACCCCAGCCATATGCCCCATAAATTCCATAACTTAGACAAACGGACGGATTTCTTGAAAACTGTACTGTATCAAAATGACTCAAGAAGAAATAGAAATTCTATGTGTCTCTCAAATTTTCAAAAAATCGCATTTTTTTTTTTTTTTTTACCAAATACCTTTCTACAAATATAACTCCAGTCCCCAATGGCTTCACTGGTACATTCAAGAAATAATACCAATACAACACGTATTCTTTTAGAAAATAGAGAAGGGAAACATTAAGATCCCTTTTTTTGAGGCCAGTATTACCCTGATACCAAAACCAGACAAAGAAATTACAAGCAAAAAGAACAGATCAATATCTTTCTTGGATTTGAAGCAGAACACATCTTTCACAGAAAAATATATTACATGATACTCAGTAACAAAATATTAGCAAATTAATTCAACTATGCACAGGAAGCCAGTGGGATTTATTTGAGGAATGCAAGATTGGCTCAAGATTTCAAAAATTAATCAAAGCAATTACTGCATTAACAGAATAAGGAGATAATCCTGTGGTCATTTTAAAGCAGGCAGAAAAGTCATTTTGCGATATCCATTGTGCAAAATTCATTCATGATGAGAACCCTCAGCAAACTAAGATTAGAAGAGATTTTCTTCAAGTTCATAGAGAATAGCCATGAAAACTTACAAATAACTTCATACTTCAGGGTGATCTGCTGAATGCATTCCCCTCAGCTTGAGAACAAGGCAATTGTCTGTTCTCACCATTTCTATTTACCATTGTACAGGAGGGCCTGGCCAACTCAGTAAGGCAAGGAAGACAAATAAACATAATTAAACAAAAGGCACACATGTTGGAAAGGAAGAAATAAGCTATATTTGCAGTATCATCTTTCCCTTTCTCCTTTGCCTTTCTTTCTTTTCTTTTCACAGCTATTTATAAGGCTTCTTCAGACAACCATTTTGCCTTTTTGCATTTCTTTTTCTTGGGGATGGTCTTGATCACCACCTCCTGTACCGTGTCACAAACTTCTGTCCATAGTCCTTCAGGCACTCTGTCTATCAGATATAATCCCTTGAATCTATTTGTCGCTTCCACTGTATAATCATAAGGGATTTGATTTAGGTCATACCTGAATGGTCTAGTGGTTTCCCCTACTTTGTTCAGTTTAAGTCTGAATTGGGCAATAAGGAGTTCAAGATCTGAGCCACAGTCAGCTCCTGGTCTTATTTTTGCTGATTGTATAGAGCTTCTCCATCTTTGGCTGCAAAGAATATAATCAATCTGATTTCTGTATTGGCCATCTGGTGATGTCCATCTGTAGAGTCTTCTTTACACATAAGAAAGCCTTCCTCAGTGATCAATGCAAAGAAATAGAGGAAAACAATAGAATGGAAAGACTAGAGACCTCCTCAAGAAAATTAGAGATACCAAGGGAACATTTCATGCAAAGATGGGCACAATAAAGGACAGAAACGGTACGGACCTAACGAAGCAGAAGATATTAAGAAGAGGTGGCAAGAATACACAGAAGAACTATACAAAAAAGATCTTCATGACCCAGATAATCACGATGGTGTGATCACTCCCCTAGAGCCAGACATCCTGGAATGTGAAGTCAAGTGGGCCTTAGGAAGCATCACTACGAACACAGCTAGTGGAGGTGATGGAATTCCAGTTGAGCTATTTCAAATCCTGAAAGATGATGCTGTGAAAGTACTGCATTCAATATGCCAGCAAATCTGGAAAACTCAGCAGTGGCCACAGGACTGGGAAAGGTCAGTTTTCATTCCAATCCCAAAGAAAGGCAATGCCAAAAAATGCTCGAACTATCGCACAATTGCACTCATCTCACACGCTAGTAAAGTAATGCTCAAAATTCTCCAATCCAGGCTTCAACAGTATGTGAACAGTGAA
Source organism: Giraffa tippelskirchi (assembly GCF_054371585.1). Lineage (NCBI taxonomy): Eukaryota > Metazoa > Chordata > Mammalia > Artiodactyla > Giraffidae > Giraffa > Giraffa tippelskirchi. Next base: position 2,894,918 of record NC_137275.1, read on the forward strand.
CTTCCAGATGTTCAAACTGGTTTTAGAAAAGAGATCAAATTGCCAACATCTGTTGGATCATTAAAAAAGCAAGAGAGTTCCAGAAAAATATCTACTTCTGCTTTATTGACTATGCCAAAGCCTTTGACTATGTGGATCAGAACAAGCTGTGGAAAATTCTTCAAGAGAAGGGAATACCAGACCACCTGACCTGCCTCCTGGGAAATCTGTATGCAGGTCAGAAGCAAAGTTAGAACTGGACTTGGAACAACAGACTGGTTCCAAATCAGGAAAGGAATATGTCAAAGCTGTATATTGTCACCCTGCTTATTTAGCTTATATGCAGAGTACATCATGAGAAATGCTGGACTGGATGAAGCACAAGCTGGAATCAAGATTGCTGGGAGAAATATCAATAACCTCAGATATGCAAATGACACCACACTTATGGCAAAAAGCGAAGAAAAACTGAAGAGTCTCTTGATGAAAGTGAAAGAGGAGAGTGAAAAAGCTGGCTTAAAACTCAACATTCAGAAAGCTAAGATCATGGCATCTGGTCCCATCACTTCATGGCAAATAGATGAGGAAACAGTGGAAACAGTGAGAAACTTTATTTTGGGGGGCTCCAAAATCACTGCAGATGGTAACTGGAGCCATGAAATTAAAAGACGCTTACTCCTTGGAAGAAAAGTTATGACCAACCTAGACAGCATATTAAAAGGCAGAGACATTACTTTGCCAACAAAAAACCATCTAGTCAAAGCTGTGGTTTTTCCAGTGGTCATGTATGGGTGTGAGAGTTGGACAATAAAGAAGGCTGAGCACTGAAGAATTGATGCTTTTGAACTGTGGTGTTGGAGAAGACTCTTGAGAGTCTCTTGGACTGCAAGGAGATCCAACCAGTCCATCCTAAAGAAAATCAGTCCTGAATATTCATTGGAAGGATTGACGCTGAAGCTGAAACTTCAATCCTTTGGCCACCTGATGCAAAGAACTGACTCATTGGAAAAGACCCTGATGCTGGGAAAGATTGAAGGCAGGAGAAGGGGACGACAGAGGATGAGATAGTTGGATGGCATCACTAACTCAATGAGTTTAAGTAAGCTCCGGGAGTTGGTGATGGACAGGGAAGCCTGGCGTGCTGCAGTCTATGGCATCACAAAGAGTCAGACATGACTGAGTGACTGAACTGAACTGAACTGCAGCAGCATGTGTATTTATACAGAAAATCATAAGAAACCAAAAATCTGCTAGACCTTTTAGGTGAATTATACCAGGTCAATATACAAAAATCAATATTTCTCCAAGCTAGAAATGGCTTGGAAGGTGTCACTTTTTTTTTCAAAATTTGAATTTGGGACAAAACAATTGTAAATACCATTTGTAGTAATATAAAATAGTTAGGTATAAATTTCATGGTAGCTTTATAGGACCTCTACATAAAAACTCAAAATATTTCTGGGTGAAATTAAAGAAGATCTACATAAATGAAGGGATATATCATATTCATGGATTGGAAGGTTCAGTGTTGTTAAGATGTCTCTTTTCCACCAACTGATTCCACCAGTTGAAGAGGTTGGCGAACTATGGCCTTTGGTTGACTGCCTGCTTTTGCAAATAAAGTTTTATTAGAACATAGCCATGCCCATTAGTTTTCTATATAATGTCTATGGATGTTTCAAACATCAATGGCAGTGTTGACTGCTCATAATAGAGACTATATCATCCTTAAAGCAAAAAATATTTACTATCTGGCCTTGTAAGGAATTTTGCCTACCCCTGATCTATGGGTTTAGTACAATCTCAATCAAAATGCCAACCTTTTTTGTTCATTGTAGCACTGGTCCTACTTAATCAAGGTTCATAGCTTGAATGAGCTCTATTGGGTCTTGTTGCTTAGCTGCTCAGCCGTGTCTGACTCTTTGTGACCCCATGGACTGTAGCTTGCCAGGCTCCTCCGTCCACGGGATTTCCCAGACAAGAATACTGGGGTGAGATCTTAATAGCCCTGTTTACTGACCGTGCAAAATTTGAGTCAATATTTACCCTCAACCTTTTAACCACAACTTTTCTAATCCTGAGGTTTTTAATATTGTAGTCATCTGTTATAAAATTGTTTTCCAAAATGGTACATTTCCCACAAGAAGGGTCAGAAACACCGTGTTTTCTGAATGCTTGCACGTCTGCACGTCGACGCTGCCTCTTTCTGCCTTTGCGCTCGAGGCCATCTCGGCCGAGTGTAGAGCCCCCGAGCTGTTTCTTCAGTCCTTTGTAGCCATTGCCCTGTTCCCTCCTGGCACCGAGGGCTGCCTGTCTCACAGCTTCTCCTTCTGTTTTCATTTGGCAGGGCTCGATCATGAAGCATTGCTTTTCTAGAGGGACTGACGACTGTTCTATGAGCTGAATCATCTTTCTCTTCAGATTGTCAGTTGGTTGCCTTATTCTTGAGCAACTTGTCTGTTTATTTATTTATGGCTGCGCTGGGTCCTCATTGCTGTATGCGGGGCTTTCTCTAGCTGCGGCGATCGGGGGCTACTCTGTTGCAGGGCACAGGCTTCTCATCGCGGGGCTTTCTCTAGTTGCAGAGCACAGGCTGTAGGTGCAAGGGCTTCAGTAGCTGTGGCTCAGGAGCTGTGGCTCACGGGATCAAGAGCTCGCAGGCTCCAGGAGCTGTGGCTCACGGGCTTTAGTTGCCCATAGCATGTGGAATCTTCCCGGATCAGGGGTAGAACCCATGTCCCCTGTATTGGCTGGCAGGTTCTGATCCACTGCACTACCAGGGAAGTCCTTTTCTGCTTTTTTTTAACTGCAATTTTTCCTCCACAAACTTTTCATCCAGATATATTTTTTTGTGGCATTGAAGATGGTGCAGGGTCATTGAGTAGCAGCCGCTCTAGTTTTGCTTGCTGGGTACCTGAAAACATCTCTTTAACCTTGAAGTTCAGTAATCTGACCAGGATTTGTGTCAGTGGGACTCACTGTCCACCGCCTCACCCTGGAAAGTGACCAGCTGCTCGGTCTGCAGGCTGTTCCTTCCTTCCAGAGCAAGTTTGTCCTGCACGGCGATCTCATGCTGTGATCTCTCACGTCTAGTTTCTGCTCCGCCTTGCGGTCACCTCCTCAGGGCCCCAGCCATCTCTGTGGGTTTGTTTTGTTATTCCTTTATCCTCGTCTCTGGCTGGTCCCACGTCTTTGCCTTTCTGCTCTGATTCGCTTGTCTGCATTACTTCATTTTGGCCATTTTTCCAAATCCATATGATTCGTTAAAAAAGATAAGCTCCAGGAAACTCTCTGTGATCCTTGAGACCCTGAGCTCCTGGCTCCCAAGGGTCTCCCTCAACACTCTCTGGGGTGTCTGCCCCTCCGCTGTATCATCTTCCCTTACCGGAAGTGCTCAGGAGTTTGCGAACTCCCCCACCCCGTGCCGAGGGGGCACTCAGGAGTGACGCCAAGATGCCCGGATCCGTGTTTTTCTTGGTTGCATCCATGAAGGCCCACGGCAGGCTGCTAACCCCCAGAGACGATTCACCTGGATGCTGCCAGGGAACATCCAGCAGCTTCTCTGTCTGGAGTTCTTCACCGAACTCTCTGGTTGGGATGGGAGCCGGGGCCTCCTCCCTCTCCTCCCGTCTCACCCGACGTCTGAAGGGTGCTTGAGAGCTGTCAGTCCAGCGGCAGTGTGGACAAGGGGCTGAGGGAGGTCAGCTGGCTGGACACAATGAACTGGATGAAGTGAGGAGCCCGGGGAGGTGGGTGGAGGCGCCTGGGCAGGCGTTCGGCGGCCTGGCCCGGGAGATGTGGGAGGGCCCGGAGCGGTGAGTGGCAGTCGCCTGGCAGTCTTTCCCGTCCTGGGTCGGGAGCAGCTCCTTGGCTGTCTGGAGGCGTATCTAACTCGTCCCTGTGCTTGTCTTCTGCTCCCCAGCTGCACGGTCAGCTCCTGGTGGCCAGGACCGGCTCCGAGGGTCTGCTCTTTCTGCAGACCCCTGGCCCAGGCCTCGTCACAACATGGGGCATGAACTGGGGCCCGACTTCAGCTCTGCCTGTCACTGCTGCAGCCCGGGGTCCCGCGCAGGCTTGGGTCCAGGGCACTTCCCAGAAGGGACGTCCGGGGGCTTCTGACTCGGCCTTGCTGCTGCAGGCTCTGTGTCCAGCGGCCTCCCACTGTCTCCTTGATCTCTGCTCTGTGTCGTGGGGAGCGGGCTGGGAGAGGGGTGTGGGCTTCTTACAGGCTGAGAAAGCTGGCTCTGCATTTCCTAACCAGTTTGGCAGAAACTGTGCACTCTCCTGGAGAAAGAAATGGCAACCCACTTCAGTACTCTTGCCTGGAAAATTCCATGGATGCAGGAGCCTACCAGGCTACAGTCCATGGCATCTCCAAGAGTCGGACACGACTGAGCGACTTCACTTCACTTCGTGCACTTTCCACGCAAAGGAATCTTGGAGGGTTGTCACAAGAGCGATGACTCAAAATCATAATTCTGACATTTGCCCCCGCCCTGCCCCTAACAATTGCCCGGCACTCCTGGTCCGCACCTGCTCAGGTGCCCAGCATCAGAGGTGTCAGACCAGGCTCCATCCTTCACTGCCCAGGCCCTGGGGTGACATGGCTCTGGAGGGTGGTGAGTCCTGTCACTCAGCTATGCAGAGGGGCTGGGGACAAGAGACTCGGCCGGGAGGCCATCCCCTGGCACGCTTGCCCGCCTCACCACGTTTGCCAGAGCGTCCCCTCCTGGCCTTATAGCCTGGCCTTGATTCCAGTCTCGTCCACCCACCTGGTCCAGGCCCCACTTCCTGCAGGAAGCCCCCCTCTGTCTCTCTCCCCCCAAGTTTCTCTGGATGCGCACTGCACAAACCAGCTTGGGGTGACTTAGGCAACAGGCATTTACAGGAAGATCTTGGCAGAATGTGTGGGATTGAGGGGGCAGCCTGGGCAAAGGGGAGGCAGACTCACGCTCACTGCCTCCTGTCGAGCCCGGGTTCTGGGAGGTGGACCCTGGCTACCACGCCCATCCCCTGGGGTGGGGCAGGTACAGGGGTGGCGCTGCCAGCCTGGTGGGGACCCAGAGATGAGGGGAGAGGAGGCAGTCCGGGAAGAGGATGCCACCCCACCCAGAGCCAGCTCTGCCGGGCCTGTCCGTGTCCGCCCCATGCAGGCCCGGTGGCTGCGGAGAAACCCCCCAGCTTCATCCGCTTGCCCCCTCACCTGGTTGGGGAAGGCTTCGGTTCTCCCCACTTGGTGGTTGGGGACCCCGAGGTCAGAGCCACGAGGGTCAGGCTGCCTCCCGAGCGCCCTGCACAGGAGGGGCTTGGAAACGCCTGCTCGCCCGTCTATCTGGTGTCAGCCCTGCAGCCCAGTGAGGACGAGGCTGAGCTTCTCAACTGAGGGCAAGACGAGGAACGCGGGGAAGGGGCAGTTCTGGAAACTGCTGCTTCTCACACGCTGTGTGGGCCCTGGTTGCCTCCCGCACCCTCTCACCTGGAAAAGAGATGAGGCTGCTGAGCATCTCATGGACGGTCGTGAGGGCAGACCCATGAGCTCTTCTAAAGATGGGAGCCCCAAGGCTTCGGTCAGAGCTGCCCCCCTGAGTCTGGCTACAGATGCTCTGGGTTTCAGCCCTTCGTGGGGCCGACGCGAGCGGCGTCCAGGCGTCAGGCCCAGGCTCAGCACTGCCGTCCAGTGGTCCAGGGCAAGAGGGTGAGGTCAACCCCTGGACCTGGCTCCTGGCTCTGGCGGGTGAACTTGGGGGCCACGTTGGGGACATTCTCAGTGTCTCCTGGCACCACAGACCCGGGGGTGGGGAGAGGGGGCTTCACACTGTAAATCTGTAGCCGGAAGTTCAAAATCAAGGTGTGGGCAAGTCTTTGTTCCCCTAGGAGCCTCCAGGGGAGGAGTCTCCTGACTCTTCCAGCTCCGGGTGGCTCCAGGTATCCTGGCTTTGTGGCCGATTCTCTCTAACTTCACAGGGCCTCCCCATCTCCCTGTGACTCTTTCTGTCTCCCATAAGGACACCAGTGATTAGACTCCACCCTAACCCCGTTCTTACCTTCGTTACATCCACAGAGGAGGCCGCATTCTGAAGTTCCGGTGGACGTGTGCTTAGGGAACACTATTCGTGCTCCTAACACTAACCACCAGCTGCGTGGGCTTTCCCGCCCTCCTCCTTCAGCTTCTCAGAGGTCAAGGGCCTGGCCTCAGCCCAGAAAGCCTGGTCCCGTCCGCCAGACGCCGTGCCCACCCTGGGGTCCGGTCCTGGCTCTCTCCCTGCCTGGACTTCGGATGTTCTAGACCACGCCGGATCCTGGGTGTGCCCAGAGTCAGTGGAGCTGGGGTGATGGGTACAATGCTGCTTCTGCCACCCCCATGGACTGGGTGTGAGCCGTGCAGGACCAAGGGGTGACCCCTGGCCGTCAGCATGGCCCCCGGGAGGACAGGAGCACTGGGCAGAGTACTGGGGTGCCAGGACACCGAGGTCCCAGCACCCCTCCCGCCTGGGGCCCCATCCTCCACCCTCAGGAGCATCTGGGCTCTGTCCGCCATCACAAAACCGTGCGCTGGAGTTATCGCTGCTGTTCGGTCACTCAGTCGTGTCTGACTCTTTGCGACCACACAGACTGCCACACGCCAGGCTTCCCTGTCCTTCACCAGCTCCCGGAGTTTGCTCAAACTCACGACCATCTCATCCTCTGTCACCCTCTTCTCCCCCACCCCCTATCTTTGCAGCGTTAGAGTCTTTTCCAATGACTGGAGCTTAAACCACAGAAACGTGTCCTCTCGCCGCTGTGGAGGCTGCAAGGCCAAGATCAGAATGCCGGCAGGTGGGGCACCGGGGAGGACTCTTCCTGTTTGCGGACGCCGCCCTCTCGGGGTGTCCTCATGGGGTCGGGGGGGAGATCTCCACCCCTTCCGGTAAGACCTCCAGCCGTCACATCGGGGCCGCACTTAATGACCTCGGTGAACCTTAATTATCTCCTAAATGACTTCACAGTGGGGCTCAGGGCTTCACCTCTGAATCTGAGGGGTGACAGTTTAATCCACAGCAGCTGGTGAACACTGAGGTCTGAGACAGCCCTTTGCAGGACCGGGTAGTGGGAGAGGGGTTGGTAAAAACTGTAATGACAAGCAGCCTAGTGTGCGGGTATGGGGGGGTCGGTGCTAGAGAGCCCCAGCCCACCCCACTCACCTCCACGTTTATCTGTTGCTGTCTCCCCTTCCCAGGTCCCAGCCAGCCTCAGGGAGAAGACACAGGTCTCCTTTCCTTCCTGTGAATTCCCAGGGAGGGGCCGGTGGTCCCGGCTCACGCCCAGGCTCACACGTGGGACACCAAGAGGGAACCATTCCAGCCCTTCCACCCAGGGGTCCAGGGCTGCCAGTCCTGACCTTGACTCCACCGGCTCCTTGAGGTCACCAGCAAGGGGACCGAAGCTCGGAAGGGTGGTCACCGCAGGGCCTGGGGTCACCGCAGGGCCTGGGGAAGCGGGCCCCACCCCCACCCCAGCATCCTGGAGGACAAGGTGGGGCCCCTCCCCACACCACCCCGTGTTCAGGCGGGCCCGGCTCCAGGAATCCCTTTGCTGGTCAACCTCCGTTTCTGACCAGCCCGTGGTCACTGCCTTGGGGAGGTGTCCTTGGCTGCCGGTCCCCCAGGGCATTGGATCCCACTTGGCCAAATGGCCCTCCTGCTCTCCCTGAGGAGAGGCGTGGCCCTCTGGACCCCCATGGCCACCACGGGACGGGCCCCCCCACCACCTGTGGTCACCGTGAGGCCTAATTGCTATTGCAAGCTAAGAAGGACGAATCCCTGCCTTGCCCCGCGCGTGGGCCCGATTGGCGGCGAGGCCTTCTCCGACCTGTCATCAGTAATTGGGGATAAATTAATATTTACTAAGCAGACTCCCACAAAGAGGGGGCGGACATGAGAAAGCAGGGGGAGGCGCAAGACCTGAGCCCCCGCTCCAGGCTTTTAACTCTGCGCCGGGCTCACACTCCCCCCCAGCCCCCCCATCGCCAGCAGAAACGTGATCCCGGGCTAATTGCTGGAGCTGTTTTCTCAGCCTCTCCTGCCGACCCAGCTCCCAGCACTGCAGTGCCCTCCTGCACCGCAGACGCAGTTGTACACATCAAAGGAGCCGGAGGAAACCTCTTAATACCCCACTTCCCCTCCCCCCCTCCCCACCCGCCCCAGGACCAGAGCATCACAGCTCCAGGTCCCGATGGAGAGGGGCTTTCTAAAGTATTTGAAAGCATCCCACTCCAGCCGCTTCCCCCTCGGCATCTCGTTTCACCCCCACGGCCCCCAGTGAAGGAAACGTCCCCGCTCCTGTCCTCTGACGAGGAGATTGGAGCTCAGAGAGGTTAAGTGAGTCACCCAAGGTCACACAGCGGGCTACGTGCTGGAGGTTTGATTCGAAACCAGATTGCATGAGTGTCCTGGAGCTGCTGAAATGAAGCACCGCAGAACGGGCTGAAAACAACGGAAACGTGTGCTCTCAGCCCCAGGGGCTAATGTCTGAGACCAAGCTACCAGCGGGGCTGGGCCCCCTCCTCCGACCTCTGGGTGGACGCCTTCCTCACCTCTTCCTGCTCCACTGGCCTCTGCATCCTCGCCCCTGCTGTCCCTGTCTGTCGTCACTCGACCCCTCCCAGTGTGTGTCTGTGTCTGAGCCTCGCCCTGCTTGTGAGGACACCAGGGTTGGCTGAGGGCCCACTCCACTCCAGAGTCACCATCTTCATAGCATCAGGTTTCCAGATCAGGCCAGCCTCACAGGTACCAAAGGTAGGGCTGGACCAGACCTCAAACCCTACTTCCTGGGAAAGTCGCCCTCCCTTGCTGGGCTTCCTCTCACTCCTAAGGAAGTGGTCCAGCCCCACCTTTGGTCCCTGTGAGGCCATGAAGACGGCGGTGGGGAGACGAAGTATGTTTCCCCCAGCCGCCCCCCCACCAGCAGCCCCTCGAGGCAGCCTGGGTGGGCTTCACGGGAGGGTCCTTCCTTTCCCACGTCCCGGCTGTGGGTCGAGGTGGAAAGGGTGGACGACATCAGGACACCCTCCCTGGGGCCGCTCCTCATGCCGTGTGCAAGGTGGGTGGCACGGGACGCTCCGAGCCACAGCGTCACAGGCCAGGGGTTAAGTGCCTGCTCCGGGGCACACGAGTGCTCAGTGGCAGGTCAGACAGGAACAGGGGTCAGCTCACCCCAAGCCCAGGGCTCTTTCCAAAAGCAGATTTGGCTGAAAGCTGCCCAGTCCGGGAGACTGTTTCAGAAGTCACTAGAAGCCTCTGGTTGGCCGAGGTTCTCTTAGGCGAGTTTTGCAGGCCAGCGGCCCTGGTTTCTGCAGCCCCAGGTACCCCCCTGCAGTAGAGGGGCTGGGTGTGGGCCTGGGGAACCAGGGCCAGTGGGGTCGGTCCTCCTGGAAGCGACAATAGGATCAGATGAGCACCTGCTTCAGGACAGAGCCTGAGGTCATCTGATGAGCACCTGGGGCAGACGTGGGGAGGGGCGTCCTGAGCTCACTCCCAGGGAGGGGCTGGAGGACCAGAAGGCGGTAGACTTCGAGAAAGAACCCACGAGGCTACCCACGCCAGCCAAGCTTTAAAGATGTGACTTACGTGAGAAGCCACTTACTTCAGAAGTCACTAGAAGCCTCTGGTTGGCCGAGGTTCTGTGAGGTGTGTTCTGCAGGCCAGCAGCCTGGTTTCTGCAGCCTGGGCAGTGCAGGGGCCAAGGGGGCCGCTGCTGGAGTGGGGACTTGGGGACCTAGGGGAGGACACCATGGGGAAGCAGCTTTCAGCTCAGCGAGGGGGACATTTCAACCAGCAGAGGTGTTTGTTCAACTCCACCTCCAACCGCACATGACCCTGTAGGACCCTGCAGACCCCCCTCGCACCCCCTCCAGACTCTGACCTCTGGAGGAACCCACATCTTGGTCCTCAGGGCCTCCCACTGCCTGGTCTCGGGCCCGGCCCTGCATGGAATCCAGTCCCCCCCACTTTTCAGGAGTGATAGGTATCAGGGCACAGGGTCTCCACAGCCCTGCTCACCAGGGGCACTAGCTGGCTGTCACCCCTTCTGCAGTCTGTCTGTCTGTCCATGTCTCTGTCTCTGCCGCTGTGTCTCTGTCTCTGCCGCTGTGTCTCTGTGTCCATCTGTCAACGAGCGTTTGTCTTTGCTTCATTCTAGAAAGAACAAGCAGGCAAAGCCACTCAAAATAGGAGGTTAAGATAAAGAATAGTGACGGCAACAGGGATGAGAGGGTGAAAGGAGAGGTGGTGGGGAGACACGGCCAGATGAGCTCCGGCCGGCTGCAGACCCTGCCAGAGGGGGCCCGAGAGGTGCCTGTGAGGTCCCAGCAGCCAAAGCAATGGAGCCACAGGGAGATCCCACAGGGGCTACTCAGCTTTCTCTGACCCTGACATCCAAACCGGGGGTGGGGGACACAGAAAATCCCCCCCGTGGAACTCCCTGAAGCTGGGCAGTCAGCTTAGATGCACTGAGGAGCCGAGCCCCCGGCGGGGGTCAGCACGCTCTCCCCACCGTGGTCGGAGGGGTGCCCCTGTGCCAGGGCATGGACATGCATGTTCGTGGAGGGGGTGGGCGAGGAATGTTACCTGTGCCATGAGCTGGCCTGTGGCCCCATGCAGGGCATTCCCGGTCTGAGGCCACACCTGCAGGGGGCAAAGGCAGTGGATCCCCTCCCAGGCCAGCCAGATCCAGCCCGAGGTCCCCTGGGAAGCTCCTAGGGCTGGGCCCAGCCCCTACTTCTTCCAATCAGGCCTTGAGTTCCCCCAAGAGGGCCCATGCCATGCTGGCATCTCAGTTTATCCTGAATAACCCTCAGGACAACTCTTGGTCGGGAGCATCAGTCCAGCCCTACACATGAATAAACCGAGGCCACCCAATGACCAGGCCCCAGGCCCCAGCTGGTAATTGAAGGAGCAATGTCCTGGCCCAGCTGCCTCCTGACACTGAGCTTTCGATGTTCTGACACTGTCCTTTTGTGGAGAAGCTCACTTGAGCATCAAGTCAAGGGGCTGCTGCTAAATTGCTTCAGCTGTGTCCGACTCTGTGCGACCCCATAGACGGCAGCCCATCAGGCTCCCCCGTCAAGGGGAAAAGGGAACAGACGAACCTGCTGGAGATGAAGAGCTGAGATGTGAGGTGACATGGGGAGTCTGGCCCTTCTCCCTGCAGCCCCCTCTCCTGACTTGGTGCAGTTCAGGACACCCAGCCCCAGCTGGGGGATCCGGGGGTGGCGGGCACTTCACACAGCAGGTTTTTGAAGCTGGCAGGAGGGGACTGGGGCTTGTCTTACTGGAGTCTGCCTGCCAGCATCCAGACTGCCTCCTGCTGGTTCCCAGGCTCTGGGCCACCACACTACCCCGCTGCCAGCAGAGAGGAGAGCACTCTGCGGAGATGATGGACATTACCTGGTCCAGCGGGCATCTGACATATTCCTGCCTGTCCTGGTGACCAACGCTGCCCTGTCATCCACTCAGGAGCCCCTTGAAAAATCCCTACCCCTTGACACCACTGTGAGTCCATCCTACACCCTGAGACCCATTGGTCGCCCAGAGCATCGAACCACTTAGACTCTGCCAGGAGGAACAGTGGCTGCTCTGTCCCCAGCCCCACGCCCCTTCCTCCCAGCTAGAGGGAACCCCCCTGTTCCAAGGACACACAGCCCTTGACCCCAACTCACCACCACCACGAGGCCCACCCTCTACCTCATGACTTGAGCCCCAGGCTGTCACCCCGGGTTTGAACCAGACCCCCCAGTGGCCACGGTCAGCAGACGGCAGGCGGCCGCTTCCCTCTTGGCTGTGTTCCAGGGCAGAAGAAAGGGCTGGAGCTCCGTGAGCACCTACTAAGGGCCCCCTGAGCGAGATCCAGATGCTGAAGCACTTAAACTGGGCTCACGGGTAAGATTTCACAGTTCTCGCCTGGGGAAGATTTTCACCCCAGAAATTTTTTCTTTCCACTCACCCAGAAGATGGTAAAACAAATGAACCAACAAAGGGTGTCGCCATGTCCACAGTCAAGGCAGTAAGCGTCCCTCACCTCCGGCTTCTTCCTCGTGCCCTTTTGTCGTTGGCTTTGGGGTTTGTTTTTTTGTGATAAGAACACGTAACACGAGGTGCTCTCTCCCAGCAAACGCTGATGAGGCCAGCACCGTGTTTTTCACTAGAGGCGCTCTGTGCGGCCCACCTCTCAAGCCCACTCATCTGGGAACTGAACTCTGCGCCCTGGAATGACCCCTGCCCAGCCCCCTCTGCAGCCCCGAATCCTCCTCTCTGCTGTCTGCTTCTCTGAGTCCAGCTGTCCTTAGACCCCACATGCAGGTGGGATCATGCAGTCTGTCCTTCTGTGATTGCTTCATTTCACTCTACATAATCTCCTCCAGCTCCACCCACGTCGTCACAAATGAGATTTTTCTTTAAAATTCTTTTTCAAGGCAGAATACTATTCCCTTGTATGTCCATAGCGTATTTTCTTTATTCCTTCTAGATATTTGGGTTGTTCCCATGCTTTGACTGTTGGAAATAATGGTGCCGTGAACCTGGATGGGCAGGGACATGTTTGAGACCCTGCTTTCAGTTCTTTTGGTTTGCCCAGAAGTGGGATGGCTGGGTCATATCACCGTTCTAGTTTTCATTTTTTAATAATATTTACTTGTTTATTTGGCTGCCCCAGTGGGGTGGGGTCAAGCTCCCTGACCAGGGTTTGAACTCTGGCCCCTGCACTGGAAGTGTGGAGTCCTGGCCACTGGACCCCCAGAGAGGCCCTTGTTTTTCATTTTTCAAGGAACCTCCTGACGGCCTCCACAGTGTCTGCGCCGTCTTACAGTCTCACCAGCAGGGCAAAGGGCTCCAGCTTAGGTAAAAGTTACTCCTGCCTCCAGTAAAGGACTGAGCTCAGCTGAGGGGTTTGCCGGGGCAGGAAGAGGCGGGCTGCGTCCGGAGCCCCTGGGCCCCTCGGCCTTCCCTTTTCTGGACCTGCGGCTGTGGCCCAGGCCTGGACCGAGCTACCTGTGGGGCAGGGTGCCCATGGGCAGAAGGACAGCAGGAGAGGCAGGTGCTGGGGCTCCCCCCGCCAGGGGCCCCTCTCAGGGTGGGGTGGGCGCACAGCTGCGTCCCCGGCTAGCCTCCTTGCTTCCTTCCTCTGTGGCCCCTTCTCTCGCTTTCCCGGGGGTAGTGACACCGTTCCTCCAAGTCCTGTGTGGCCTGAAGTCCAGCGTCCGGGGAGACTCTCCAAAGTGGGATTTCCTGCCCCCCATTGCCACCCCGACAACACCCCCACCCCCCCACCCCCAAATCAGGAGAAGGCAGTTCAGAGACTCAGCTTGTTGATAAGGAACCTCCCCAGCCAAGCTCAGGACACCCCGGACACAAGTCCCCCTTCTTGAGGGTCTAGAATAAAGGGCAGAAGCTGGAAGGCATCTCAGGGACTTTGGGGCAAGCTTTGGGGTCTTCAGGGAAAGAACTTGTCCTTAACGTCTCATCCAGTGACGCTCTCTCTCTTGCTCACACACACACGCACACACAGAGTTGCTGCTTTCAAGACAATGCTTTTAAAGCTGACTCTGTATCAGAAATGGTGGCCCACGTGGGTGCAATTTGACTGAATCGGACAAGATCCCATAGGCGTCCCATCCCCCGCCCCCAGGTCGGGAGCCCCGGACACCCTGGGAACCGGCAAGTGCCAGCTTTGAAAGGTTGAGGCAGACGCTTCTCGAACTGCGCACCCCCCACCCCAAGTGTAGCGAGCCGGCCTCCTCCTTAGAAAGAGGAATTCGATCAAATGTTAATCCTCTCCACATGTAGAATATTCCAGATAGCCCCGAGCTCCGAGTGCCTTTTGAACTTGTGAACAGAAATTGATTCAAGGTGACGAATTTGTAATCAGTTTATGATTGATGGGCCGCGTTTCCAGAGAGGCAGCTCGGTGTCCACCCCCCACCCCCCACCCCGCCTGGGGAAGCAAATATGTTTCACTTTATCTCGCCCCATCCCAGGCCCGCAGGACCGGGAGAAAGAAAATAAAGTCAACTGCAATATTTAACTTGTGTTAGAACAGATGCCACTTCATTAGGGGATCCGTGGGAGGAAGGCTAAAGCAGAGCTTTGGGGGCTCGCCCTCCCGTCTGGACAGGGGGCAGATCGGATGTTAAACTATTAGTGTGATTAGGTGAATAATGACTTTGGAACTAATTTCGCTGGATTGGAAAGAGAGCAGGACAGGGCGAAAGCAGAAACATCTGCTGGAATATTCTAATTTCAAAGGGTAATTGCGGAAGGCCTTCTCCGGGCCCCCTTTCTTCTCTCCCTTTCGCTCTCTTTCCTTTCTTTTGGTTAATCGAAACTGCCTTGAAGTGACTTTTGAGTTCAGCCCCAGCAAAGTTCAGCTGGAAAGTTCTCAGGACAGAAGCACGGGGGACCGCCCAGCAGGCCGGCCCAGGGGCCCGGGAAGCCACTCCGCCGCCAGCCCGCACGTCGGGGCTGCTCCCTGAGCGCCTCCAGGGCAGTGGGCAGTGGCCTTGACCTTCTCAGGCCCGGCTACCTCTGGGGATCTGAGGAAAACCTTAAACCACGTCCGTCTCATTTGAGAAAAGAGCAGGCTCGCGACATGAAAACTTCTGGGGCAGGTTTACAGACCCCTGTGAGGGCATCATTTCCAGCCATCCTTTCTCTGTGGTCACCTTGGCTCCCCCTTCTGTCTGTGGGCAGCGGGTGCTGGGGAAACCAGGGTCCAAACAAAAAGAGCAAACCCTGGTTTGTAGCATCTGCTGGTGCCCGTGGTGTAAACACCCCTCCAAGGCCAAAGTCAAGCTACCGACTGGGGGTCACGGAGCTGACGTCGCTGGGACGGGATGGGCATGTCCAGCTCTGGCTGGCCGGAGCCATCTCTGCACGCCAGCATTCCCCACCCCCGGGGAGCGCACCTCCTGGGCCTCCCCCACCTGAGAAGTGTCCCTTGGCTCTCCAGGGCCAGCCCCCTGCTCCCAGGCTGTGTCGGGCCTCTTGAGGCTTGGGCTCCCCGGCTCCTCCACCTTTGACCCCCGCCCTGCAGCCACATGCTCCCACTTGCCAAGTCGCCCACAGCAACATCGCCCTCCTCCTCCCCTTCTGCCTTTACATTCATCCTTTCACCAACCAGCTCTGAATGGTTGCTCTGTGCTCCCGTCAGGGTGATGGGACAGACTTGGCCCCCGGCCTCACGGACCTCATGGCAGAGCAGATGGACAGACCTCACTGGGGGATAGCAGGAGGGCCCGAGCTGAGGATCCTGCGGGAAAGGGAGGTTAAAGGGCCTAATCCGATGGCGGGGGCTGTGGGAGACTGCCGAGGGCAGGCAGGTTTGAGCCGAGCCCAGGCAGGAGAGCGTGAATGGCAGCGGAGGAGGAAGGGTGGTGCTCCAGGCAGAAGAGGGGCTTGTGCAAAGGTCCTGGGGTGAGCTCAGATCATCACTGAGATCAGACCTTTATGGGGTAGGTAAGGGGCCAGTGCCAGCAAGGTCACCTCCTTCCGGGCCTCCTGGGGGAGGGCCCAGCTGGCCTCTGTACTCAGAACAAAACAACACCTTCAGGGGCTTAAGGAGATGGGGGGCAATCTTGACATTGTAAGTTAAAGTTTATTTCTGCAAAGGTGACACATACACAGTACAGAATGCAAAGAGCAGCAGGGAAGAGCAAGTGTGTCCTCCTTCTGACGGCAGCAGCCCGACCCGGTGCCCCTAGGCCAGCCTCCAGGACAATGCCGCCTCCTCCCCGGGCCTGCGTCCAGGTGCGTCCAGTGACTGCAAACACTCCTGCAGAAATCCACCCTGACGGCATCCTCTGCTTGCTTCTCTGCACCTGGCTTTCCTGGCCTCACATACCCTGTGTGTGTGTCTGTGTCTGTGTCTGTGTGTGTGTCTGTGTCTGTGTCTGTATGTGTGTCTGTGTGTCTATGTGTGTATCTGTGTCTCTGTGTGTGTCTGTGTCTGTGTGTCTGTGTGTGTATCTGTGTCTGTATGTGTGTCTGTGTGTGTATCTGTGTCTGTGTCTCTGTGTGTCTCTGTGTCTGTGTATGCCTCTGTGTGTGTGTGTGTCTGTGTGTGTGTGTGTACATGTGCCCATGCAATCCTGCTCCAATGTATCTCAGAAGATACAGCGGGACGGAACTCAGGCTCTGACATGGACACACACCAGCCCAGCATCTTCCTGATCCCCTCTGTCTTCTCCCTGCTCTGGACCAGGTCAGGTGCCAAGCAAGGTGGGGGAAGGAGGGGCCTCTGGAGATGCTCCCTGGGAACTAACGTCCAAGAAGAACCAAGGTGGATGCCCTTGTGTTCCAGGCAAGGCCACAGGACCCTTGGCAGGCTTGTTTCAGCTTCCAGAAGGTCAGCAAGTATTAAAGGAGCACCTGCTATGCCCTGGGTATGGAGGGGAGACACAAGCAGAAAACACAGCCTCCAGCCCCCGACGTGGAGGCTCCCAGAGGAGGGACCTGGTCTGCAGCATGCGAGAGGGAAAGACGGACCCAGGGAAGGTCTGGACATGTCAGAAGGAGCTGAGGCTGCAGGCCTGGGCCTGTGCCCATGGCTGGAGCAGCTCTGGACAAGTCATTGCTCCTCCCCAGGTCCCCGGGACAGTGGCAGGAGACTAAGACCCTCCAGCTGTGGGAAGCAGACTTGTGAGAGTATGGGGGCCTGAGAACAGGGAGGTGGGGGGGGGACACCCATCCTGCTTGGTGGGCTGAGGGGGCGACTGTGGGGTCCTGGAGGCGAGGCCCCCCAGGACACATGGAGCATCCACACAAGCTGTGAACTCTTTGACAAGCAAAGCCCCGAGACTGCTTGTTTAATTACTGTAAAACTTTGATTTAATATATTTTTATTAATGTAGGAATTAAAGAGTCTCTTGATGAAGATAAAAGAGGAGAGTGAAGAAGCTGACTTAAAACTCAGTGCTCAGAAAACTAAGATCATGGCACCTGGTTCCATCATTTCATGGCAAATAGATGGGGAAAAAGTGGAAACAGTGACGTTTTATTTTCTTGGCCTCCAAAGTCACTGCAGACAGTGACTGCAGCCATAAATTGAAAGACACGAGCTCTTTGGGAGAAAAGCTATGACAAACCTAGACAGTGTATTTAACAGCAGAGACATCATTTTGCCAACAAAATCTGTATAGTCAAAGCTATGGTTTTTCCAGAAGTCGTGTATGGATGTGAGAGTTGGACCATAAGGAAGGCTGAGGATGAAAGAATTGATGCTTTTGAATTCTGGTGCTAGAGAAGACTCTTGAGAGTCCCTTCAACAGCAAGGAGATCCAAGCAGTCCATCCTAAAGGAAATCAGTCCTGAATGTTCACTGGAAGGACTGATGCTAAAGCTGAAGCTCCAATACTTTGGCCACCTGATGCAAAGAACTGACTCATTGGAAAAGACCTTGATGCTGGGAAAGATTGAGGGCAGGAGAAGAAGGGGACGACAGAGGATGAGATGGTTGGATGGCACCACCAACTTAGTGGACATGAGTTTGAGTAAACTCTGGGAGATAGTGACGGACTGAGAAGCCTGGTGTGCTGCAGTCCAAGGGGTTGCAAAAGGTCAGACACGACTGAGTGACTGAACAACAACAATTGAATATAGTTCCCTCTGCTATGGAGTAAGACCTTGTTGCTTATCCATTCTATATATACTAGCTTCCTGGAGAAGGAAATGGTAACCCATTCCGGTATTCTTGCCTGGAAAATCACATGGATAGAGGAGCTTGGAGGGTTACACTCCTCGGGGTTGCAAAGAGTCAGACACGACTTAGGGACTGAGCACATATATTAGCCTGAATCTGCTCACCCCCATGTCTCTAAACCAAAGAATATATGCAACCATTTTGGAAAACAATTACCACATGACTCAACAGATTCCAGAGAAATGAAACATACATCTACCCAGAAACTTGTACACAAATGATTAGAACAGCATCACTTTAAATAAATACGTTTTGTAGCAAAAGAAAAAAAAAAAAAAAGGAACAGCATCACTTTCCACAGCCAAAAAGGAGAAATCATCCCAACGCCCATCCCCTGACGGAAGGACCTGCAGAGATGGGTACATCCACACAGGGACTGCCGTGCGGGCTGCTATGAAAAGCAGTGGGGCTGGATGTTTGCCACGACGCAGATGAGCCTCAGAATGCGATGCTCAGTGAAAGAGGCCCATTCACAGGAGGCCACACATTCTACTCATGCCCACGACGTGTCCAGACAGGGAATCCTCCCGAGACAGTGCGTGGACCAGCGGTTGCTGGGCTGGGGGCGGGAGGATGGAGGCAAGAGCTAGCAAGGGACAGGGGCTTCTGTCGAGGGGACGAGAAGGCTGTGACGCTGAGTCGTGACGGCTGCACTGTTTGTGAATACGCTATGCACGCCTGATGTTCTCTTCAGTCCCATTTCCCAGGTAGGTAAGTGGAGGCTGACGGGTGACGGTGGCTTGCTCGAGCCACAGGGATGGGGGGGGTGGGGAGGCGGTCATTCCTCAGTGGGAGGAACATGAGGCTGGATGGGGAGCAGGTTCGTAGGCCAGGGTGGTGTGAGGGGTCACGGAGCTGGGCGGTGGGCAGGCAGGCCCTGGAGTGAGGGGTGAGAGCCCTGCCAGGCCGCCTCCTGCCCCGCCCATGGGCCCTCCTGCACCTGGCCCCACCTCCACTTCACAGCTGTGGTCCTGACCGTGTCCACACCCCAGACTCCAGCAGCAAGCCGGGTCTGGTGCTGATGACCAGCACATCCTGGGAAAGTGGAAAAACAAGTGCACATAGCGGACAGCCAGGTGTCTGCACAACTCCTCATTCAAGGGGGCTACTGCTGACAATAAACGGGATGCTGTGACTGGCTCTGCTGGGATGACTTCAGACGCCAGGACTGTGCTGAGAAACTCAGGGCGTGTGGGCATCCGGGAATGAAAGGAGCACTGATCAGGACTGCAGGGGCGGAGACTTGGCTGCGGCAGCCCCGAGGGCTTCCTGGGGGAGGAGGCACTTGATCTGGGGAAACAGATGGGGTGCCAGCCCACTTCACTCCCCTGAAAATGGGGAGAGTCTGTGACCCTAGGAAGGGCATCTCTTGCCCCCCCCATGCCTCTCAAGCTGGCCATTTGCACATAACCACTTCCGGCCCTCGGCCCTTAGGGGGCCGTGTGGCGCTCAGACCTGCGTGTGTGGCCTCTGGAAGGAAAGGGCGCGCGTCTGGGAGGACAGCACATAAGTGCTCCTCTGTGCCCTCCCCCCTACTCTGGGTTGTAGCTGTTTAAGTTGCCATTGATTTTTTTAATTGGATTTTAAATGGTTTAGGAAAAAAATGTTTCTCTTCTTTCATTTAGAAAGTGTTTGCATTGCCACTGTGGAGGACTGTGGGGCCGGAGGCCAGAGAGGGAGGGCGGAGAAGAGGGGGTGGGGGGTGTGACTCTTTAGCGGCTGTGAGCAGAGGTGGTGCCTCCCTGCATGAGCACATGTGTGTACATGTGTGTGAGTGTGCACACGTGTGTGTGCGTGCATGTAGGTGTGAGTGTGCACACGTGTGTGTAGGTGTGTGCGTGTGCACACATGTGTGCAGGCGTGTAGGTGTGTGCATATGTGTGTGAGTTGTGTGCCCGTGTGCACACACAGGAGTCTGCATATTGTGTGTGCATGTAGGTGTGTGAGCATGTATATATGTGTATATGTATGTAGGTGTGTGTGCATACATTTATGCATGTATGTAAGTGTGTGACTGTGCACATGTGTGTGCATGTGTGTGGGTGTGTGAGTGTGCATAGGTGTGTGTATATGTATGTAGGTGTGTGAGTGTGCATGTGTGTGTGCATGTGTGTAGGTGTGTGTGCATACATGTGTGCAAGTGTGCATGCGCATAGGTGTGTGCGTGTATGCAGGTGTGTGAGTATGCATACATGTGTATATGTATGTAGGTGTGTGCATACGTATGTACATGTGTGTAAATGTGTGACTTGCACATGTGTGTGAACTCTGTACCCATATGCACACACAGGAGTCTGCATATTGTTTGAGTGTGTATGTATATATTTTTGCACGTCTGTGCATGTGCTCACACATGTGCACTTATATGTGCAAGCATGTGCATACATGAATGAGACAGAAAGCTCCTAAGCACATGGACCCGTCCCCTCCTCCCTGGGAACCCCGTCCTGTTTCCTCGAGGCCCTTGCACACTGTCGTGTGTGGGTGATGATGACGTTCCTCGTGTGCTCGGCCTCTGCCACATCTGGCCTCTCCAGGGAGCCTCTGCTGTCCTCCCTGGCAGGCAAGATTGGCCTTATTTTCCATCACTGACTTCACGGAGAAAGAAGCCAGGCCCCGAGAGCACAGACCACCTTCCTGAGGTCGCACAGTGGCAGGCGGCCCGGGGCCAGGAGCCCCCAGACCTCAGGCACCTGGGCTCCCTGCACCCCTTGCCCAGGCAGGTGTGGGGGCTTCCCTGACCCCAGCCCACCCGTGGCATTCCCAGGCAGCTGCCCCCCAGGCCCTGCAGTCCCTTTGAAGTTGGCCCTTGGAGTCTGAGGAGGCCTGACCCACTTCTCGCTGCGTCTCCTTTGCAGGGTCCCAGCGGTGGTCGAGTTGCCTCTGTCTTCAAGGAAGCAGCCTGCATCTCCGGGGTTGGGGAAGGTTCCTGGGCCCTGGAGGCCAAAGTCTGCAAGTCGCCAGCAGCCGTCTCCGGCCCGGTAGAGGGGAGCTGGGCTCAGGCCGACCACGGGCCACCCTGCTGCCCCCCACCCGCTGACTGCTCCCCTCTCAGCGCCCTCTCCACCATCCCGCTGACCTGCCTCCTGACCCTCTTCCCACCTGGCTTGTACCGGGGCCAGAGGTGAGACAGGTCAGCCCTCGTTTTGGAAGAGCCCTCCATGGCCCCTCGCTCTGGGGCTCCTCCCACATCTGAACCCGCCTTCCTCCGAAGCCCGCCGGGCCTGGGTCCCCCTCCTGCATCTCTGCTGCTGCTACTCTCCCACCTGCCCTCCACCTGTCTCTGGGGCTGGCAGGTCCTTGGGGGTCCAGGCCCAGCCCCTCCCCACTCCTCTCCCCACTCACCTGGGTCTGTCTCAGCCCTCTCAAGACTCCGTCTCACTTCTAGAAGGCTCTGTGAGGTCCAGCTGTCTCCTGGGCTCTTCTACCTAGAGGCCCCATTGGCCTCTCACCCTTACCAAGGCTAAAACAGAACACCCCACCTCCCCTCCCGAGCCTCCAGATGGCATCACCAGCCACCGTGTCCCCTTCCACTCCCTTCCTGAACCCCTGCCACTGTCATCGAACCAGCTGCAGTGAGTCCCGGGGCCCGGTTCCCTCTTGACAGCTCTGGGTGCGTCTTGGGGCCCCGTCTCAACTGCCCCTGCCCACAGCAGCCGCCCCCTCCCAGCTCTTCCTGCTTCCATCAAGCCCCCTATAATCCATTATCCAGGCACTCTGGTCACTGTGAAGTTCATAGTAGACCAACACTCTCCCGACAACTAGAAAAAGCAATTTTTAAAAATATATTTGGAGGCATCACTGTGCCCTAGTCGACTAGGACTTGAGATACCAGAGCTCAGATAGATGGGCTGAGAGCAGGGAGTCCAGCACGAGGCAGTTTTCCCTTTGAAAGTGAAAGTGAAGTCGCTCAGTCGTGTCTGACCCTTTGTGACTCCATGGACTGTAGCCTACCAGGCTGCTCCGTCCATGGGATTTCCCAGGCAAGAGTACCGGAGTGGGTTGCCATTTCCTTCTCCAGAGGCATTTGCCAAATTGTCAAGCTGCTCAAGAGAAAAGAAACCAAGAAGACCAGGGCTGGGTCTCAGTGTCACAGTCCGAAGGAGAGAAAATTGGATGCTCTCAGTTCACCAAGGAGCAGGAGACCCAGACAACACCTCAAGTTTTCAGCGGGGACCCTTGAAGTGACACAGTCTGGGAGTGAGGTGAACCTGAGGGGAAAGCAAGGTTGGGACAAACAGTAACCCAGCTTGCTGCTGCTGCTGCTGCTAAGTCGCTTCAGTCGTATCTGACTCTGTGCGACCCCATAGACAGCAGCCCACCAGCCTCCTCCGTCCCTGGGATTCTCCAGGCAAGAACACTGGAGTGGGTTGCCATTTCCTTCTCCAAAGCATGAAAGTGAAAAGTGAAAGTGAAGTCGCTCAGTCGTGTCTGACTCTTCGCGGCCCCATGGACTGCAGCCTACCAGGCCCCTCCGTCCACGGGATTTTCCAGGCAAGAGTACTGGAGTGGGGTGCCATTGCCTTCTCCGTGGTAACCCAGCTTCCTATCAGCTCAATCCCTGAGCAAGTTAGTTATTTGCCCCTGTTCACCTCTCAGAGGATGAACTAAAACCCTTCTCCAAGGAACCTTCTCCATTCAGAACCTCTACAATTTGTTATTCACCGTGTTTCTCATTTAAGGCAAAGTTAGCAAAATGAGAAGCAGGGTCAAGGAGAAAACAGAGGACAGAAACAGACTCATGAATAACCTGAACGCATGGTAATAGGACCACAATAAAAATAACTGTGACTAACATGTGCAAGAAAATCGGTGACAAGGAGGAGAATCTTAGCAGAGAAGAGGAATCTGTAAAGAGCAGTCGGTGGAGCTTGAGGAGCTACAAAGTCTAGACACTGAAGCTAAGAGGTCAGGTGACGGATCACGGGCGCAGAGGTCAGAGCAGAAGGACGGGTGGATGAATTGCAAGTTGGGGAAGAAGAGGCCCTCCAGGCAGAGTCTAGAAGGCCAGAGGGTGGATGTTACAGACCAGAGAGAAGACCAGACAGTCCTGGGTGGGCACCACAGACAGGGAAGGAGATGGAGAACAAGCAAGACAGGAAGAAGTAATGGCTGGGAATCTTCCACAATGGAAGGAACATGCCAATCACAGATTTAAGAGGCCTGCAGAGCCCTAAGAAGAATGGATACGTAGGATGTTTGTCTTTCTCTATTGGTTTTGCTTCACTTGGCGTGACCATCTCTAGGTCCATCCATGTTACTGGCATTATTTCCTTTTTATGGCTGAGTAGTATTCCACTATATATATCACATCTTATTTGTCCATTCCTCTGTCTATGGACACTTAGGCGGCTTCCACGTCTTGGATATCGCCCCCTGCCCCCTGCTTCTGCACTGTAGCTTGGCTCCCTGACCCCCTGATGCCCCTCCCTCGGTCACCCCTCTCTGCAGCGTCGGTAGCTCTCTCAGGCACCCCTGCGCTACGCAGCTGGGCCCTGAGCCCATGGACTGGACTTGGCATCCAGTAGGGGCTCCATGAGTGACCGTGCACGGGCTGAGGACGAGCCCATGAAGAGCGCTGGAAACTCAGAGCCTCAGACGCATGGGCAGCAATCACCACCCACAGCAAGGACTCACCCAGAAGCCCTCCTGCGCCCTCTTCACTTTCATGCCTCGCTGGGAGACGCGAGAGCACTGACACCCAAGGTCCTTTCTCTCGGTGCCCCCGCCGGTCACTCAGTGCCAGGCACACAGTGGCATCTAGAGCGATACAGGATGCAGAGCTCGCCTCCTTCTGCTACTTCATCTGCAGATGTGGACACAGTGGCCCGTCCCGAGAGGGGACCTGCTTGCCCAGGGTTTCGCCAGGTCCCAACTTGTAACTCAGGAACCTGCCTGACCGCCCCAATTCTGCCTGTGCAGCCAACCATCCGGGACTAAGAGTGATGCCACTCTTGGGGGAGGGGGCGGCGAGCGGTCAGGTTTCCCAGGAGAGGGCTGGAGCTGGTCACTGGGCCAGCAGCCTGGGCTCCTGATGGCAGGAGGTGGGGGTGAGGGCTGTGCTGATGACTCAGGGAGCTCACAGGTGGTCTGGGGACGGGTGAGTAACCCCCACCGTCCCCCAAGGGACACGGCGGGGGGACTCGCTCATCAAGTGAGCTCCTGGGTGAACACAGTGGGCCAGGGGTTGGGACCCCTCTGGTGGGCTCAGACAGCTCACCTGGCGCCGGGGGAAGGCAGGAGGGCTGCTGGGGCTCCCTTGACACCGCGGCAGACACCGCTGTTTACATTCACTGTGGACGCAGCACTGCAGGGGGTGGTACCACCCCTGTCTCACAGATGAGGCAACTGAGGCCCATGGAGGCCAAGGTTGAACCTGAGGTTGCACAGTGGGTCTGAGACCGAGCTGGACGATGACCCCGGCGATGCTGCACTCCAAGAGCACCCTTTTCTGCAGCTTCGGCGAGCTGAGGACCAAGGGGCCTCCCCAGCCTTGCCCCCCACCCCAGGAGACCAAATGCACTTACCTGCTCCCAGCAAGCCCTGTGTCTGGGGGCCTGGCCTCCACAGGCATCCTGCTTCCCTTCGTCTGCTTGGTTCTTAACTCCTGACTGTCCTTTAAGACTCAGAGCACATGTCCAGAAGGCTGACCCCAAGCGTGGGCCAGGGACCTCACACACCCACTGTGCTTTCCAGCACCCCAGGACTGGGCAGCAGAGACCAGCCCAGATCCATCTGCCTGTCGGTCCCCTCACATGACTGTGTCCTCCTGGGGACAAGCCCTGTTCAGCCACCCCTGGTCCCCAGCACCCCACCCCTAGCCTGGCTCATAGTAGGTCCTGGAGAACACCTTTGAAACGACCACGTCTTCCAAAATTGGATGCCTTTCCACCACTCACAGGTCATCCACTTCTTATCCGTTCTCAGGTCATGCACAAGCATGCACACACATACACACGCTAAGCATAGCATCCAGTTATAAACACGATCTTCTAAAAGCATGAATGAATGGCATTCATTTTTCAGTGAAATCAGCTGGGTTTGTTGAATTGATTTTGTCATTGTTCTGGGTGAGAGACAGGAGCCTCAAATCTTAGGTTGCTGCCAAGAATATGTTCCTTCTTGCATTTGGGGGAGTCATTTCACAGAGAATGGAAGGGCAGAGCTGCGATGAGGGGAGCCAGCCCTCTGAGTACAGGGATGTGGTGCGGGAACTGACCCAGGGCCACACAGTAGGGCAGATGGAGCCAGACTGGGAGCTAATAAATAGTATCCTCTCCCTGACATCCATGCTTTGGAAAATCTAAGTCATTATCGGAATAAAAAAATGAATATAATCTCTTAATTAAGGGAACCTTTCACTGTTAATGTGCATCAATGAGAGAAATTATAGAATATATTACAAGTAAAGCCCGAGAGCTACTATAAGACAGTGGATAAGCTTTCAAACCTCCCCTTACAACATTACAACAACCAGGCAGGCTTCCCTGGTGGCTCAGACGGTAAAGAATCCGCCTGCAATATGGGTGACATGGGTTCGATCCCTGGGTTGGGAAGATCCCCTGGAGAAGGGAGTGGCAACCCCTCTCCAGTATTCTGGCCTGGAGAATCTCGTAGGGTTGCAAAGAGTCAGACACGACTGAGCAACTAACACTTTCACTTTGCAGCATTGAGAGGAAATGGTTAACCGATGGGATCTGCTGGGCAGAATGTGCGACACGTAGTGGTCATACGGAGGAATGCAGGCCAGAGGTGCGGGAATGGACCAAGGTCCACGCAGTGGCAGCTGTCCTGGCAGAGGACCCTTTAAATACAGACAATAAAGACAGCCCTCCCACAGATCGCTGACTTCCTTCCCCTTAATTCCCTCTTTCAGTGTGTGTGTGTGTGTGTGTGTGTGTGGTTGTAGAGGGACACACACAGACACAGTGAAGAATGTGTGTGTGTGTGAGTGTGTGTGTGCAGAGATGGGGAGGGGAGACTAGGGAGACGCGGGGAGGGGATCTTGGGCTCAGCCTCACCCCTGGCCCTTCCGCCCGAGCTCGTCCTCCTTCGCCATCACACATCCCGGAAACCCTCACAGTGGGAAGAGGATAGATTATCTCCCCACCGGTTCAGGTCTGGCTTCCCCCCACCCCCCAAGAAGCTCTGTGGCCCTAGACTCCCTGCGGAGTCTCTGAGCCTCAGTTTCCTCCGCAGTGAAATGGGCACACGGGCCTCTCCCCAGGGTTTTCATGAGAGGCAGATAAAGCAGCACCTGAACCATGCCCAGCAGAATGTGGGGGTGTGAGTGGCCCCCCCAGAAAAGGGACCAGGAGGGTCATCCAGTGTGGCTGGCCTTGCCGACCTCCAGTCCGTGTTTCACTGGATCTTTCGGTGGGCGGAGATTTCAAAAGTGCTACTGTATGTAATACACCCTCCTCGGTTTCTTAACATCCGTTCCCTGCCCATCGTCAGCTACCCTTCTCCATCACCTCCAGCATCTCCTTCTCCACCAGCCCCTCTTCCCCATCACCCCCCCCCCGTCACCTCCTCTCCTCCATGTCCCCTGCAAGCTCGTTCCCTTCTCCCCACTGCAGTGCTCTGTCCCCAGCTGTCTGACTGTCTCCCCTGTGCCCTGGTCCTGGAATCTGTCCTCACCCACGACTCAGCCGCCGCCTGTGCTGGCGGCTCCAAACCTGTGTCTCTAGCCTGGCCTGTCTCTGGGACGCTGGTGCCTACACACCATGGACCGTGTTCTCTGGGCGTCTCAGGGGCTCTCACTCACTCCTCGCCCAGGTCCCTCCCCACCTGCTAACCCACTGCGCAAGTCCCCGCCTCCTCTGGGGCCCCCTCTCCAACATCCTGTACCACCCTTGGCCCACTCACACCTCCTGCAGCTTGCCCAGAGACTGGCCAATGCCATGCAGCCCTGGCATTACCCTGGAGCATCTTGTGGGACTGGCCATGGACGAGGCACTTGGGAATGCTGAACCCACCACGTCCACACTTACAGCTGATGGTGGAGGACCCTGGCCTGAACGTGGCAGCAACCTGACCAAGTTCTCCAGGCTCAGGCCCAGGCTGACCCCTCACCCAGACCTAGACCCTTGCCCACTATGTGTGTGGTTGATTGTCTTCTCATCAGGTTCTGAGAGGGGTCCTCACTGCCATGTGCATGTCTGATCAAAGATGACGCCATATTTTGGTCCGGCTCCTTCACAAGAATTGCATCAGCAAAGTACCTCCTCTGCTCTCAACCCATCTCTGGGTGTGAAATGATGCCTTTGTTGCTGTTGATAACTCTCAATTCAGAATCACTTGTGCAAAGGGCAGGATAAACAAGATGGAGCTGTGTGAGCCTGGCCCTCACCTGGTTCTCATGGAGGGACGGCCTGGGAGCCACCAGTGGGATCCCCGTGTGCCCCAGGGGTAGTGGGGGCCCTGTCTGTGTCACGGGGCCAGTAGGAGGGGAGACGACCCAGCCCCAGGCCTCATCCTAAAGCCCAGGCCCACCCCGCCCTGCAGCAAGCCCCTCTGTGCTCCTCAGAGAGCGGGAACGTCTCTTGCCGAAGAATCACCCAGGGCACCCAGACTTTGAGGGGGAAGAACAGAATCGGGCCCCTTTGGAGGGGGCTTCTGAGCAGAAAGGGGGTCCCTGAAAGTGCTCAGCTCTCCATCCAGGTACCCTCCTTTGAACCGAGCAGCTGAGCCCACAGCAGAGTCTCAGGCTCCGTCCGGAATCAGAGCACGTGATGAAATAGACACAGAGCTGCAACCGCACGTCCGCCCGGGGCCGTCGGCACCCCTGGCCCCTCAGTGCCCTTCTGCCTGCATCCTCCCAGCAGCCCTGGAGTGGGTAACTTTCTCCCAGAGAGGCAGGCAGGGAACTGCGGCCCCCGGAGGGACAGGACCTGTGGAGGGAGGGGCCTGGGTGAAGCCTGCCTTTCTCCTTTCCCGGTCCGTCAGTCTCTCCACCTGCTGCTTACCCACCAACCTGCGGCCTTCTTACACCAGAGCCCCAGGCTGCCCTGCCACCTTCCCCCCTCCCAGTCAAAACCCACCCTCCGTCCCTGAGTTTGAAGTCCTCTCTCCTCCTGGAGGGGCCATCTCAGCCCTGAATGCGCCCCTGTAGCTGGCAGCATCTCACTGCCTCACTCTGCTCCCTGCGATCTGGAGTCCATCCCCCTCCCCATCTAGTCTCCACCCCAGCAGTGCTGTCACAGCACTGGGCAGCCGGTCCCCACCCCGGGGCATCAGTGGCTCTGTGCTCCCCGGTTGGCTGTGTTGTCACCACCCTGTCCACCTGCCTCCACTCCTGGGGGGCCCACCAAGGAGCAGCGGATCGGGGGGGACCACAGTGATCCTGGGCACAAGCACCTCCGCTTCTGCTCTTGCATCTGGAAGGTGGGCAGCTCAAGGCCATGCATCGGGGTCCCAGCACCACAGCTCTGCAGCTACCAGAGTGCCGGCTCCCCGAGGTGGCCCGAATAACGCCCCCACACGTATTTCTACACCCGGATCCCCAGATCCTGTAATGGGACCTTCTTTGGGGGAAAGAGTCTTGGCAGATGGGATTGAGTTAAGGATCTTGCCTTGGGGAGAGCAGCCCGGCTTATGCAGGTGGCCCTGAATCCAAGGACGGATGTCTGTATCAGAGGGAAGCAGGGGGACATTTGACCACACACCCAGGGAGGACAGAGGCTGGAGATGGAGGCAGAGATCAGAACAATGAAACTGCAGGCTGGGGGAGCAAGAGCTGCAAGAAGCAGGAGGGAGCCTCCCCTACACCCTCAGAGGGAGCTTGGCCCTGCCCACAGCTTCATCTTAGACTTTTGGCCCCCAGAGCTGTGAGAGAATGGGTTTCTGCCGTGTTTAGTCCCCCAGCTTGTGGCGTTCTATTACCACAGCCCCAGGAAACAAATTCACCATTTCGCAAGAAGCTGCCAAGTGCAGAGAAATACTGGAAAATTTGCATATGGGGCCTGGTGTGTACATGGCTGTGGCTGTGATGTGAGCAGAATGCAGCGGGCTGGGTGTGAGAGGCAGGAGGCTTCCTCCCGATCTCTGTACCTAACAGCCAATACCCATTGCAGCTACACACAGGGCACAGAGCTGAGCTCCTCAAGCACATTTCCTCCTGACTTTCACAACAATCATGTAAAGCAAGGGCCACTGTTGACCCCATTTGACAGATAGGAAAATTGAAGCGTGAAAGGGGAAGTGGCTCACGCAGAGTTGCCTGGCGTGCCCCAGGTACGTCCAGGAGATGGATGGAGCAGGGGCAGCCTTTCTGGGTCCGTGAGGAGAGACATAGTGGACTGCAGAATGGAAGAATCAGAAGGACTGGATCCCCACGACAGCATGGAATGGACTAGCCCACCCTAAGACCATCTACCTGGCAGACTTCCTGTGCAGGAAACAAGGCATGTCCTGTAATTTACTGTCAGGTAGGCGTGCGGCCCTGTTGCTGCTGTTGTTGTCTTTCATTTAATGGCAATAACAGGAATCACCCGTTACGAGAGCACGATCATATGCGGTCAACACAGCCGGCTCCCTCACTCACTGTGGCCAGCTCCACGACAGCTCTCCAGGATGAGTGGCCGCCATTACCCCCATTTTGCAGCTGAGCAAACTGAGGCTCAGAGTGACTGTGTCAGTCAGTCAACGTCTTTTTTGAGTGTTACGGTGTGCCAGATGCTATAGGTGATTGTATGCGTCAGGTCAGGCGGCCATAACAAAATATCTAGATGGAGGGGCTGAAATAACAGAAATGTATACCTCATGGTTCTGGATGCTGAAAGACCAGGATCAAGGTGCTGGCTGCTTCCGTTTCTGGTGGAAGCCCACTTTCTGGCTTGCAGAAGGCCACCTTCTCCCTGTGTGCTCACATGGCAGAAAGCGAGATTGGTGTCTCTTTTTATAAGGGCACTAATCCCACTATGGGGGGCCCCACCCTCACGACCTAATCTAAGTCTGATTACCTACCAAAGGCCCCGACCCCAAGTATCATCACACGAGGGTTAGGGCTTCAACATAAGTTTTGAGGGACACAAACATTCTGTCCTGGCAGAGGTGCAGGGGCACAGAGGCAAGTAAGGGAGACAAAGGGCCTCATCTGTGGAGCTGACGTCCTGGAGACTGCCTGCAGAGAGAGCTCGGTTTGGCCGAGATTCCAGTTCTGATCCCAAGTTTCTGCTTTTTCTCATGACACCATATTGTCATCCTGCCTCCTCTCAGATCACTTTTGTTCAACCCTGGGAGAGGAGCAAGGCAGGCTGATTAATTTCTTTATGTGATGATGACCTCTTAGCCCTCTTCCTTAAAGCTAAAGCAAGGGGGGATTTATCCATCTACCCGCTACTCATCCATCCTTCATCTGTCTACCCACATAGTCACCTATCCATCCATCCACTCACTCACTGTTCATCTATCCATCTATCCACCCATCAACTCATCTATCCACTTACCCATCCATCCATTCACCCCTTCATCTACCCACCTACCCAACCCTCCACTTATCCATCCATGGGTTTATTCAACAAAGATTCCTTGAACAATCCCCAAAGCCAAGACCCTCTCCCTCCTTCACCATGTCAGTGCCCATCCCCAAATCTCCATTTGCTGCTCAGCTGAGCCTCTTGGAGGCTCAAGGGGACTGAGCATCAGAGCCTCCTCATGACGTCATGCTGCCGGTGGCCATACTAGCCACAATGAGAGCCGCAGAGCCACCCAGGAACCTCCCATCTGTGGCACCTTTGTCTCCAACCCACAGCAACTTTCCCACCTTTCAGGGGACTCACAGGGCCCCTCCTACCCCAGGGGCCAAGTGAACAGGGTAGCACCCCAGAGGAAGGGAGGCATGTCTTCCCTTCCTGCCCGTTGCTCCGTCTGCTGGGGCCTGAAACTGATCTTCCGTAAAGGACGGGGGTTGGCCAGCCAAACTCAAAATGGAAAACAGACCCTGGGCGGCTAGAGAGCGGCTGGCCCAGACAGTCCAGGATCAAAGCAGCCTGTGCTGTCCAGCAGCCTCAGCACGGTGTCTGGTTATCAAATTTGCACTTGGCAGTGTCTCTCTGCGCCCTCCTCCTGGAGGGAGGGCCGATCTGGCCGAAACCAGTTGACGCTCCTGTGCAGAGGGGCTAGAGCGATGCCCAGGCTGACGGCCTGCTGGACCTGGGGGCTCTGCTTCAGGGACTCAGTTCTATAATGCCAGCTGTGTGCTTATCACCCTGTATTCAGCAGGTGCCATGTGCACTGAAGTTTGGTAAGCTGGTGCTAGTTGGCGTCCACACTCCACCCACCAGAAAGCTGTCAGTGCCCGAGTCCCTGGAGTGCTACCTGGCCAAGCTGAGGTAACCAGCACCCTCCAAAGCCAGCACCCTTTAGGGATCTGGGGCTCCTTCTCCAAGTAGCTTTCTGTCCTGCAGTCTGGGGTGGGTTAGAGCCAGATGCTGCGAGCCTGAGCATCCTCGTGAAGGAAGGGCCCCCATCAGGGGTGACCCTCAAGGGAACCCAGAGCCTGACCGGAAGGTGGAAAGGGAGTAAAGAAGGAGAAGGCAGGACAGGAGGGGCACACGCCCGGGGGGGTCAGCATCAGCCTGTGCCACGTAACAGACCGCGGCGGACACAGGGGCCAAGGGCCGTGAGCCCAAGGTTCGTGTGGCTGAGCTGGGGAGCTCTGCAGG
Source organism: Giraffa tippelskirchi (assembly GCF_054371585.1). Classification (NCBI taxonomy): domain Eukaryota; kingdom Metazoa; phylum Chordata; class Mammalia; order Artiodactyla; family Giraffidae; genus Giraffa; species Giraffa tippelskirchi. The sequence continues at coordinate 2,926,291 of NC_137275.1, forward strand.
TCCGGGCCAGCCGTGGGGGGGACGGTCACCTGGGAGCCCCGCTCTGCTCAGCATGCCCTTCGTCCTCAGCAGGCTAGACCGGCAGGTGCTCGTGACGGAACAGCCATGGGGAAGCAGAAACACACGAGGCCTTCGGAGGCTGAGGCTCTGCGGGGACACGGTGCCACTTCTACTTCCTTCTCTTGGCGAAAGAGAAGCAGAGACCAACCAGAGCCCCGGTGGGAAAGCACAAACCGGGTTAATGGGCAAAGGCCTTGCAGAAGGAGCAGAATCAAACCCGGGCTAGGGCTGGCTTGGTCCCTGGGGCAGACATGACCGCCTGGGCCATCGGCAGACTCTGGGCCCCACCGCGGCCCACCCTGCCTTGGCCAGAGGCTCCCCCGACCCCTCTTTACCTCCATCTGGTCGCTTCATCTAAATGCCCCTCACGTCCACCTCTACGGCTCTCGGAGCCCGCTTGGTCCCTGACCCCGGCGGTGACCCCTGACCCTGCCTAGGGCTCTGGGGGCCGCTGTGGGTTCGCGGCTCCTGCGCCCGTGGGGCGCGGCTCACAGACGCCCGCAGGCCAGCTGAGTGACGGCTGTGGCCAAGAGAGCGGGCCGGGACCAGAGCCTCTCCTTTCCCGGCGCAGCCTCGTCCATTATCGGCCAGCGGCGCTTGTCATCACGCTTTGGGTGCAAATCAGAATCAAATGTGGGGCCCGAGACAGCGAGAATGCTCCATTTCACGTTTGCAAAAAAAAAAAAAATGGGGAGGGGGCACCGCTCCTTTCTGTCAACTTGAAAGGGAAGGAGAGGCGGTAAAGGAAGGGAAGAAGCTGCGATAATTCTTTAAAACTTTGTTTTTCATTTTCCCTCCTGGCTCCTTGGGCTCCAAGAGAGAATGGGCCGAATCCCACAAGAAAGACGGCTCCGTCAGGCCCTAAGCAAACCCACGTGTCTCTGCCGCTCTTTAGATGTCTTGAAATGTCTTTCAAATGTCCGGGCCCCCACACTCAAGTGTGTTCGCAGGAGAACTCCTCCCCACTGGGGCTGAAGGGGGCTTGTTTTCTCGGATCCTGGGCGGCTCCGGCCACATGCCTTTCATGCAGCCCCCTGTTTCCAACCCCGTGCGGGAATCATAGGTCCACTCGGTTGATTAACAGCCATCGGGCACGTCATTCCCATAACCTAGGCTGGCCCTCCTGGCGGAGGAGCAGAGGGGGGCCGCACTCAGGGAAGACCCCGCCCTGGCATCCACAGCCTAGGGTGTCCTTCAGGCCTCTGTCCAGGGCTTGACGCAGCCCAGCCCCTCCTAAGCCCCAGTGGTCCTTCTGCACCTCTGAGGACAGGATGCTTCCTGCTGGCAGGAGCCTCGCGCTTCCCCGGTGGCAGGCTCTTCTGCATATTTACAGTCAAATCATCGCGGAGGGACATTCAGGACACTCGGTCTCCAGGGCAGCGTGAGAACTCCCCTCCTCATCATCTTCTTGCCCCAGGAGGTCTGTGTCTCCCAGCTCGACTTGGGAGCCCCAGTGGAGATCAGAGGGAGAAGGGGGAACAAGGTCAGAGTCCTCAGTGCCCAGGGCTCCCCTCTGAGGTCGCCTGGAGCTGGAGCGTCTGGAACTGAAGGTCCCTCCACCTTTCTCTCTCTCCTTCTCTCTCCATCTCTTTCCTCTCCCCCACTTCCCTCTTCCCCCAACCATGCTGTAATAACTGCCCCCTTCCCCTTGTCCCGCCAGGACTAGAGGTGGTAACAGCTCGGCCACTGCTAAGCTGGCCCTAAGCCTTCCTTCATGGTAGGCTTCCTTCATGGCAACCCCACCTTTGTAAAGAAGCCCCCTCTAGCGAACCCGCTTTGTGTGCCATCTGATCCTGGTGGTCCCGTGATCACACACACAGCCCAGGGTAACTCTGAGTCAGGGCATGAGCAGAGAGGCCTAGAGCAGCAGCTCTGGGGGCCCGGCACAGCCGCCGCCCTGCTGGAGGTGGTGCACACCTGTTACACAGACTCTGAAGGCCTGGTGGGGACCCGCTGTTTGCCCGAGGGCACTGCGCCCGTCGCCTGCTGTGATCCCCACAAGGGCCAAAGTTGGGCCTTACTGTTTGTTCAGTGAATAAAGAAGTGTGCGCACGGGGCAGTTGCCAAGATTTACCAGGATGGTGAAGGGAGGAGGCTTGACCAAGGTGAAGAGTAAAACCCGAGCAGGTGAGGGAGCTGTGATGGGGAGCAGAGGCCGCCCTGGAGCAGAAGAGCAGAGACCAGGGTGCTAGTCCTAGTTCTGCCACCAGCTGTGTGACCTTGGGCAGGCGTTTGAGCTTCTCTGTGTGCCACCCTCTTTCCCTGCACAGCAGAACAGAGAAGTCCTGTCCAGCCTCCTTTCTGAGTCAGGATATTGTGCAGGTCAGTTGAGGACATGATTTGTCGATGACGAAGCCCTGCCTGTGAAAATGATCAATGCCGTTACTCATGACCGTCACTGGCCAATCTGGGATTCTCACTCCTTCTACTCTCCCCAGGTGCCGTTATGACTCACAGAAGACACGCAGCCCCTCTCAGCCTGGCACCCACACACCGCCCCAGTCGAGGCATCCTCCTATCCCCATGCATCCCACGCACTTAACTCACCATGGACCACAGACCTAAATGTAACAGCTGGGCTCCCCTGGTGGCTCAGACAGTAAATCTGCCTGCAGTGCAGGAGACCTGGATTTGATCCGTGGATCAGGTTTGATCCCTGGGTTGAGAAGATCCCCTGGAGAAGGGAATTGCTACTCACTCCAGCAGTCTGGCCTGGAGAATCCCCATGGATAGAGCAGCCTGGTAGGCTATACTTCATGTGGTCACAAAGAGTCAGACACGACTGAGTGACTAAGCAAGGATACAAAACTACAAAACTTATCAATAAACTTGGGGTAGGCAAATTCTTAATAGGACAGAAAATACTAACTATATATACACATATATGGGGCTTCCCTGGTAGCTCAGCTGGTAAAGAATCAGCCTGCAATGCAGGAGACCTGGGTTCGATCCCCGGGCTGGGAAGATCCCCTGGAGAAGGGAAAGGCTACCAGCTCCGGTATTCTGGTCTGGAGAACTCCGTGGACTCTATAGTCCATGGGCTCGCAAAGAGTCGGACACGACGGAGCGACTTTCACTTTCTTTCACATACATATATACGTATGGTAAAGAATTTGTATCCAGAATATGTATTTTTTTAAAAAATTATGATAAAACAATAAGATAACCAAACATAAAAGTACACAAGAGATTTGAAGACGATGTAACTAAAGAATATATATTCCAGGGCCCCCTGGGCCACACAACCAGCTGAACTATGATCCACTCACCAGTGGGCCAGTAGCCTCTGCACAGGGCAGAGCCTGGCAGCCAACTGGGCCAGGGGCCAGCATCACCGACCAGCATACCCATAGTCGTCAGCCCCACCACGACAGCATAGCTGCGTTGCTCACATGGGGGTACCCGTAGAGTGCAGAGCTTACGGCGCTGGCGAACCAGATGGGGCTGTGCTACCAGGCCTCATAGGGTGCAGCCTACGTAAGGCCCCTTCGCCAAGATCAGAAAATGCAACCAACCCAGCAAATCATAAAAATAGAGACACAGAATGAGACGAGATGAGGCAACAGAGGAAAATGTTCCAAACAAAGGAACAAGATAAAAATCCCAGAAGAAGAACTTAGCAAAGTGGAGATAATCAATCTGCCCAATACAGAGGTAAATGTAGTGTCATAAAGATTTTCAACAAAGTCAGAAGAAAAATGGATGAACCTGGCGAGAAATTCAACAAAGAGTCAGAAACATAAAGAAGAAACAGAGTTGAAGGACAAAAGAACTGAAACGGAAACTACACTAGAAGGAACCAGTAGTGGATTAGACGGTACAGAGGGACAAGTCAGCAAGCTGGGAGACAGGGAGGAGTCAGTAGTGGATTAGACGGTACAGAGGGGCAAGTCAGCAAGCCGGGAGACAGGAGGGAGAGCCACCCAATCTCAACACACGAAAGAAACAAGAATTTTTGAGAACGATGATAGTTTAACAGATCTCTGGTACGATGTCAAGTGTACTAACTCAGGAATCTTAGAAGGAAAAGGTAGAGTGAATGGGGCAGAGAAGTTAGAAATTTGAAGACATAAAAGCTGAAAACTCATTTATTGACCCGGGAAAGGAAAAAGACATCCAGATTGAGGAAGTTGCTGTCGTTCAGTCGCTCGGTTGTATCTGACTCTTTGTGACCCCATGGACTCAGCACACCACCGGGCTTCCGTGTCCTTCACTATCTCCCAGAACTTGCTCCAACTCGTGTCCACTGAGCCGGTGATGCCGTCCAACCATCTTGTCCTCTGTCGTCCCCTTCTCCCACCTTCAATCTTTCCCAGCATCAGGGTGTTTTCTAATAAGTTGGCTTTTCCCATCAGGTGGCCAAAGTATTGGAGCTTCAGCTCCAGCAAGAGTCCTTCTAATGAATATTCAGGACTGATTTCCTTTAGGATTGACTGGTTTGATCTCCTTGCAGTCCAAGTGACTCTCAATGGTCTTTTCCAACACCATAGTTCAAAAGCATCAATTCTTTGGCTCTCAGCCGTCTTTATGATCCAACTCTCACATCCACACATGACTACTGGAAAAACCATAGCTTTGACTACAGAGTCCCAAACAAGATCAACCCAAAGAGGTCCACACAATGACTCACTGTCTTTAAACATCAAAAATCAAAAATAAAAAGCGAATCTTAAAAGCATCAAGGGAAAAACAACTAGCTATGAACAAGGGAACTTCCATAAGGCTGTCTGCTGACTTTTCAATAGAAACTTTGCAGGCCAGAATAGAGTGACATGACATATTTAAAGTGCTGAAAGGAAAAAACCTACAATCGAGAATATTCTACCTGCAAGGTTAATTCAGATGTGAAAGAGATTTAAAGAGTTTTATAGACAACCAAAAGCTAAAAGAATTCAGCACCAGTAAACTGGCTTTATAAGAAAGTTTAAAAAGATATCTCTAAGTGGAAAAGACCATACAAAAGATATGAAAATTGGAAAAGGAAAAGGGTCTTCCCAGGTGGCTCAGTGGTAAAGAATTTGCCTGCCAAGCAGGAGACCTGAGTTCTATCCTGAGTCTATCCTGAGAAGATAAAATAATTTAAAATATATATGCATCCAACACAGGAGTACCTAAATTTATTTTTAAAAATCTCAAACAAAAGGAGAAATTGACAGAAACATAATAACACCCCACTTACATCAATGGAACTATCATCCAGGCAGAAAATCAGTAAGGAAACACTAGCCTTAAATGACACTTTAGACCAGATGGACTTACTACGTGAACATAGGAATTACATCCAATAGCAGCAGCATACATTCTTCTCAAGTTCACATGGAACATTCTCCAGAATAGATCACACACTAGGCCAGAAAACAAGTTTCAGTAAATTTAAGAGGATGGAAATCATATCAAGCATCATTTCCAACCAAAACAGTAAAAAACTTGAAATTAACTACAAGAAAAAATTTGCATAAAACAAAAATAGATGGAGGCTAAAGAGTATGCTACTAAACAACCAACAGATTGCTAAAAAAATTCAAGAAGGAAATTTTAAAATACCTGGAGACAAATGAAAATGTAAACACAATGATCCAAAATCTATAAGATACAGCAAAAACGTTTCTAAGAGAAACTTATAAGCTATACAAGCCTACCTCAGGAAACAAGAAAAACCTCAAATAAACAACTTGACCTCACACCTAAAGGAACTAGAAAAAAGAACAAAAAACAACCAAAACCCAAAATTAGCAAAAAGGAAATAAATAATAAAGATCAGAACATAAATAAATAAAATTGAAACTTTAAGAAAGACCAATAAAACTAAGAGCCGTTTTTTGAGAAGATAAACTGGTAACCCTTTAGCTAGACTCATCAAGATAAAAGAGGACCCAAGTAAATAAAAATAGAAATTAAAGAGAGTAAGTTACAAAGAGATCCCAGAAACAAAAAGAATCGTAAGAGATTACTATGAGCAAATATACATCCATAAAACAAATACTCTAAAAGAAATGGGCAAATTCCTAGAAATGTGCAATCTCCCAAGACTGAATCAGGAAGAAATAGAAAATATGAACAGATCAATTATGAGTAATAAAGCTGAATCAGTTATTTTAAAACTCCCGACAAATAAAAGCCCAGGAAGAGACAACTTCACAGGTGAATTCTATCAAACATCTTAAAAAGAGTTAACATCTATCTATTCTGTTCAAACTATTCCATAAAATTAAAGAGGATGGAACACTTCCAAATTCATTCTACAAAGCTTGAATACCCTGATACTGTAACAAGGTCAAAACACCAAAAAATAAAAAAAAAAGAAAGTTGCAGGCCAATATTGCTGATGAACATGCATGCCAAATTTCTCAACAAAGTGTTAGCAACAGCAATATGAATTCAACAGCACATTAAAAGGAGTATACATGATGATCAAGTGGGATTTGTCCAGAAATGCAAGGATGATTCAATTCCACTAATTAATCAATGTGACACACCGTGTTAACAAATGGAAGAATCAAGATCATATGATCATCTCAAAAGATGCATGAAACATTTTTGACACTTTTCAACATCCATTTATGATTAGAACTCTTAACAAAGTGGACAGGTTGCCAGTTTCTTATAAAGTCAGACAAATATTTACCATGTGACCAAGCAGTTCCACTCCTGTTTATTTACACATGGGTAATAAAATCATATGTTCACACAAAGACCTACCTGTACTCAAATGTTCAGAGCAGTGTCCTCCCTTGGTGGCCAATCAGGTTTTTTCTCTTTTTAATCATTATGAATTCATTAATTTAAACATATTTAATGCATCTCAGATCACTGCAGTTAATATCTGCATTATTCTTAGTGAAGTTCAAATTTTGCATATTTAGCCTCATGGTGGCCTCATCTCTTTGACTTATGAGTCTTTTTTAATGCCTTGTTTATTGGGTTGACTTATTTAGTATGATAAAATAAACATAAAATTTACTATTTTATGATTTTTTTATTGAAGTATAATTGATTTACAATGTTGTGTTAGTTTCAAGTGTACAGCAAAGTGATTCAGTTATATATATATATATATATATATATATATATATATATATATGTCCTTTTTCAGACTCGTTTCCCTTACAGATTATTGCAAAATACTGAGTATGGTTCTCTGTGCTATACAGCAAGTCCTTGTTGGATTTTGGCCATTTTAAGCATACAGTTCAGCAGCATTAAGTGCATTGATGTTGTACAATCTCATCACCCTCTACCTCCAGAAATTTTCCTTCATCTTTTCCAAACAGGAACTCTGTCCCTGTTAAACACTGATGCCTCATTCCCTTCTCCCCCAACCCCCGTACCCATCTTTCTACTTTCTCTATAAATTTGCTGTTCTATATACCTCACTGATGCTGAAACTGAAACTCCAATCCTTTGGCCACCTGATGCAAAGAGCTGACTCATTGGAAAAGACCCTGATGCTGGGAAAGATTGAGGTGGGGAGGAGAAGGGGACGACAGAGGATGGGATGGCTGGATGGCATCGCCGACTCAATGGACATGAGTTTGAGTAAACTCTGCGAGTTGGTAGTGGACAGGGAAGCCTGGTGTGCTGCAGTCCATGGGGTCGCAAAGAGTCAGAAACGACTGAGCAACTGAACTGACCTGATATACCTCGCATACATGGGATTATATAATATTTGTCTTTTTGTGACTGCCTTGTTTCACTTAGCATGTTATCCACAAGGTTCATCTATCTGGTAGCATGTGTCAGAATTTACTTCATTCTGGGGTGTTGAATATTATTCTGTTGTATGAAGAGATCACACTTTGTTTACCCTTTCTTAGGCAGCCTCTGTGGGTGGAAACAGCCTGGTGCACAAAAGATGCCTAGCAATATTTTTGAGTAGAAGAATGACCAGGGTCAGGATACTGGCTCTATAATTTCCTTTGTATCCCCTTGTTTACACTTGTTTACACACTTGATCACACTTCCCATGTGATCCTGAGCTCCATGAAGGCAGGGACCAGTCTAATCTATTATTTCCCAACTATACGATGTTGTGCCTGGCAACAGTGGGTGTTGGTGAGTGAGCGGACAGTGATGTAACGGTTATAAATGGGACTTGGATGAGGCAAAGGGTTTGGGAAAGCTGAAAGGACTGTGCTAGGACAGAGGTGGGGTTGACTTTTGGGGAGGGAGAATCTAGTTAGCTGAGGAGCCTCACACGCCTGTAAGGGTGTTTCAGTACCAGGGACAGCTCCCAGCACCGCATCATCCAGGACTCTCCCATCAGCCTCACCCCGGGGTGGATGCCCTGGGCCCCAGAGGGCTGAGAGGGAAGGCCCTTCCCGGGGGGTCCATGTGTCACAGTTTAATGGGGTTTCTGGATGTATCAGTGATACACCCTTTCCTCGGAGGAGGAGAATGCAACTGGTCAGTTCTGACCCCTCTGCCTGGTGGGATGGGGAAATCAATCAGGGAGTGGTTAATGGCTAAGAAGGGCAGTGCAGAGGTGAGGACATGTTCCTCACCTGGTAATCAAGGAAGAGTCAGCAGGACCAGACTCTCCTCCAGGCAGCAGCTCTGCCACCAGGAGAAGAACAGCAATCTGGGGGCAGGAGGCTAACCTTAACCTGATCTTAGGAAGTCACATCATCACATCTGTGGAGCCAGAGCTGCACTATCGGGTCTGGGGTATGGGTGCCCTCACACCCTTTCAAACTAGGGTGCGTGTATGCACGCTCAGTTGCTTCAGTCATGTCCAATTCTTTGTGACCCCAGGGACTGTAGCCTGCCAGGCTCCTCTGTCCATGGGATTCTCCAGGCAAGGATACTGGAGTGGGTTGCCATGCCCTCCTCCAGGGAATCTTCCCAACCCAGGAATCGGACCCATATCTCCTGCATCTCCTGCATTTCAGTCAGTTACTTTACCCACTGAGTCACCTGGGAAGCCTCAACTTAGGGTGCAGGGTCCTTATTTTCTTTCTTCTGACAATCCACCTCTAGAGGCAAACCAAGACCAAAGATGGGGGCCTTGACCCTTGACCCTGAGATGGTCACCAGGAGAAACAAACCTGGTTGGGGTGGCAACAGAGAAGCCTAAATTAAAACAGGCCTGAGCAAGGGGGGAGATGGGATCAGGTCTCATCTCTCACCAGCTCTGAGACTTCAGGATTGCTCAGTTACAAAAGGGCACAGTCTCACCCACGAGGGAGACATGAGCTGGTGGGCTCCATGCCACACTCACGGGGCCCACACTGCAGGGAGGAACCAGCAGAGAGGGCAGCCTCTGCCTATTCTTGACGTCCACGCTGGTGGCGGGACCCTGACTGAGTGTCAGTGGGCAGAGGAGGTTGTGGCCTGGGCTGTGTTCCCTTCCTCGTCCGCTGACAGTCACACTGCACCTCTCTTCCAGAAAAGCTTCTAAATTTAGGCAAATATCTTTTCCTCTGACGAGAAAGGCGATGCCGGTAAGCAGACTAGCTCAGAGCAAGGCGGGAACTGCCCAGGTAGGAGCGGAATGGGGAACATCACCCTCAGATCAATCTCTGACAAGTTGTTCCTGGAACCGTGCTTTAACACAAGGTCACCACCTCCCTCTTCTCTGCGAGTGTCGGCCACAGGCAGGGCTCAAGTCTCTGCTCCTCCCCGCACAGGAAGCGCCCCTTCTTTTTTTTCTTTTGAACTCTTTATTTTGTATTGGGGTATAGTTGGCTGTCTATAAAACTATCCCTAAGAAAAAGAAATGCAAAAAGGCAAAATGGTTGTCTGAGGAGATCTTATGAACAGCTGAGAAAAGAAGAGAAGTGAAAGGCAAAAGGAGAAAAGGGAACATATATCCATCTGAATGCAAAGTTCCAAAGAATAGCAAGGAGAGATAAGAAAGCCTTCCTCAGTGATCAATGCAAAGAAACAGAGGAAAACAATAGAATGGGTAAGACTAGAGATCTCTTGAAGAGAATGAGAGATATCAAGGGAACATTTCATGCAAAGATGGGCACAATAAAGGACAGAAATGGTATGGACCTAACAGAAGCAGAAGATATTAAGAGGTAGCAAGAATATACAGAAGAATTATACAAAAGAGATATTAATGACCCAGATAACCATGATGGTGTGATCACTCATCTAGAACCAGACATCCTGGAATGCAAAGTCAAGTGGGCCTTAGGAAGCATTACTACAAACAAAGCTAGTGGAGGTGATGGAATTCCAGCTGAGCTATTTCAAATCCTAAAAGGTAATGCTGTGGAAGCATTGCACTCAATATGCCAGCAAATTTGGAAAATTCAGCAATGGCCACAGGACTGGAAAATGTCAGTTTTCATTCCAATCCCAAAGAAAGGCAATGCCAAAGAATGTTCAAACTTCTGCATAACTGCACTCATCTCACACACTAGCAAAGTAATGCTCAATATTCTCCAAGCCAGGCTTCAACAGTATGAGAACCGAGAACTTCCAGGTGTTCAAGCTGGATTTAGAAAAGGCAGAGGAACCAGAGATCAAATTGTCAATGTCTGTTGAATCATAGAAAAAGCAAGAGAATTCCAGAAAAACATCTACCTCTGCTTTATTGATTACACCAAAGCCTTTGACTGTGTGGATCACAACAAATGGTGCAAAATTCTTCAAGAGATGAGAATACCAGACCATCTTACCTGCCTCCTGAGAACTCTGTATGCAGGTCAGGAAGCAACAGTTAGAACTGGACCTGGAACAACAGACTGGCTCCTAATTGGGAAAGGAGTACGTCAAGGCTGTATATTGTCACCCTGCTTATTTAACTTATATGCAGACTACATCATGCAAAATGCTGGGCTCGATGAAGCACAAGCTGGAATCAAGATTGCCAGGAGAAAATCAATATGCAGATATGCAGATGACACCACCCTTATGGCAGAAAACAAAGAACTAAAGTGAAAGTGAAAGAGGAGAGTGAAAAAGCTGGCTTAAAACTCAACATTCAGAAAGCTAAGATCATGGCATCTGGTCCCATCACTTCCTGGCAAATAGATGGGGAAACAATGGAAACAGTGAGAGATTTATTTTTCTGGTGACTGCATTCATGAAATCAAAAGATGCTTGCTTCTTGGAAGAAAAACCATGACAAACCTAGACAGCTTATTAAAAAGCAGAGACATCACTTTGCCAACAAAGGTCCGTATAGTCAAAGCTATGGTTTATGCAGTAGTTGTGTATGGATGTGAGAATTTGACCGTAAAGAAGGCTGAGCGCTGAGGAATTGATGCTTTTGGACTGTGGTGTTGGAGAAGACTCTTGAGAGTCCCTTGGACTGCAAGGAAATCATATCAGTCAATCCTAAAGGAAATCAGCCCTAAATATTCATTGGAAGGACTGGTGCTGAAGCCGAAACTCCCATACTTTGGCCACCTGATTCGAAGAGCTGACTCATTGGAAAAGACCCTGATGCTGGGAAATATTGAAGGCAGGAAGAGAAGGGGATGACAGAGGAGGAGATGGTTGGATGTCATCACTGACTCAATGGACATGAATTTGAGCAAACTCCAGGAGATAGTGAAGGACAGGGAAGCCTGGCATGCTGCAGTCCATAGATCACAGAGTTGGACACGACTGAGGGAGTGAACAGCAAGAAGAGTTGCTTAACAAACAATGCTGTGACAGTTTCAGGTGAACAGCGAAGGGACTCAGCCATACGTATACATGTATCCAATCTCCCCCAAATCTCCCTCCCATCCAGGCTGCCACATAACATTGAGCAGAGTTCCATGTGCTATACAATAGGTCCTTGTTGGTCACCCATTCTAAACATAGCAGTGTGTACGTGGCCATCCCAAACTCCCCAACCATCCCTTCCCCCACAACCATAAGTTCATTTTCTAAGTCTTGAGTCTCTTTCTGTTTTGTATCATTTCTTTTAAGATTCCACATATAAGGGATGTCATACCATATTTTTCCTACTCTGCCTGACTTCACTCAATGTGACATTCTGCAGGTTCATCCATGTTGCTGCAAATGGCATGATTTCATTCTCTCTGATGGTTGAGTAATATTTCATTGCGTCTATGTACCTCATCTTCTTTATCTATTCCTCTGTCGATGGGGTTCTCAAGGCAAGAATACTGAAGGTATGAAGCGGATGACAGAGGATGAGATGGTTGGATGGCATCATCAAACTCAAGGGACTTGAGTTTGAGTAAACTCTGGGAGTTGATGATAGACAGGGAGGCCTGGCGTGCTGCAGTCCATGGAGTCGCAAAGAGTTGGACATGACTGAGCAACTGAACTGTCGATGAACATTTAGGCTGCTTCCATGTCTTGGCTATTGTAAACAGTGCTGCAGTGAACATTGGGGTGCGTGTATATTTTTGGACCATGTTTTTCTCTAGATATATGCCCAAGAGTGGGATTGCAGGGTCATATGATAGCTCTAATTTTACTTTCTATAGTAACCCCCATACTGTTCTCTATAGTGGCTGCGCGAACTTACATTCTCATCTACAGCGTAGGAGGGTTCCAGGAAGGGCCCCTTCTTTCTGAGGATTTGGTGGGGAAGTTGAGATTGGTCTCCAGACATCAGAGACAGAGACGTCTCTGCCTCTTAATACTCTATCTAGGTTTGTCACAGCTTTTCTTCCAAGGAGCGAGCGTCTTTTAATTTCATGGCTGTGGTCACTGTCTGCACTGATTTTGGAGCCCTGAACCATTAGGGAAGCCCCCAGTCTCAACCCAGCCGTTCTAGTCTTCTCCTTACTGGTCTCCCCGCTTTATTACTGCCCCCTATAGATTGTCCTTGAACCACCAGGTAGCATGATCCTTTTCCTCACCTCACTTCTCCTCTCCAAAGCCCCCAGAGATTCCTCTACTCACTCAGAGTAAAAGCCAAAGCCATCTCAATGCCTTCAGTGGTAACTCTATCTGGCCATTGTAACTTCTTCATCACTCACTCTGAACCAGTGAGTTCAGAGTGGAGCAGCCAGACACAGCACACTCCAGGGCCTTTGCACCATCTGCCCTCCCAGTTCAGAGCTGTCTTCTCCAGACAGCTGCCCAGCACACTCCCTCAAGTCTGTGCTCAGTGAAGCCTGCCCTGGCCACGGTGCTCAAAGTCCTAACCCCCAGCTCCACCCCACCCCCCTTCGTCCTGAGCCAAAGCATCTTTACTCCGCTGGGAACATGTAAAACCTTCTGTGACTCTACTGAAGCCACTCTCCCCAGGAAATTTTGCTCGAGTTGTCTTTCACAGACGAGTCCCTGGTACCTAGGAGGTCGTAGAACCTGGGTGCTCCGAGTCTGCAGATTGTGTGGAGAGGAGGCTGCAAAGGGGTCTGAGAAGAGGCAGTGGGGATGTAGGTGGAAATGAGGTGGGGGCTCCTCCTGCCCCAAGTCAGACCGTGGTGGCCCCCAGCAGCTGTTTTCCCCTTGGTTCTCAGGATATGCACGTCTTTCTGATGAACAGGGGCTGGGTGTTCTCTGAAACCCGTATCAAACTTCGGCAAGTGTCCGAATGACCTGGGGAGTGGGTGTGTGTTAGTCACTCAGTCGTGTCCAAGTCTTTGCGACCCAATGGACTGTAGCCCACCAGGCTCCTCTGTCCATGGAATTCTCCAGGCAAGAATACTGGAGTGGGTTGCTACATCCCCTCCAGGGGATCATCCTGATCCAGGGATCGAATCCAGGTCTCCCGCATTGCAGGCAAGATTGTTTATCGTTTGAGCCACCATCAGGACGGGGTGGAGAGGGGGACTTGTTAAAACAGGCTGCTGGGCCCTATCACCCCAGGTTTTGATGCCGGAGGCCTGGGGTGGCGCTGAGAACTTGCATCTCTGACTCCTTCTGGCTGCCTGCATTATCCGGCTGTGTCAGGTTGCACGTGGGATCGTCCCTGCTGGCAGGGCCCCTCTGGCGTGGAACTCAGGCTCGGTCTTGCAGGTGTGAGGGCTTAGCTGCTCCGAGACTACCTGTGCGATCTCAATTCCCAACCAGGGCTCACAAGGTGGATTCCTAACCACTGGGCCACTGGGGACTGCCCCTTCTGACTGACTCTGGTAACATATCTACAGAACAGAGGGGTGTCTAGGACAAAGGGTACGTGCATCTTCAGCTGTACTAGAAGTTGCTTTAAAAGTAGTCCTACCGATCTGTATCCCACCAGTGTAGGATCATAGGTCAAGTGTCCACATACACGTAGGTCTGTGTCTAAATATTCCACTTAACTATTAATATCTATAGACACCCTTGTTCTATTGTGCTTCACAGGCATGGCAGTTCTTTTTTTTTTTTTTTTTTACAAATTGCAGGTTGGAGACAGCCCTGCATTGAACGAGTCTATCAATGCTGTTTTTCCAAAAGTGATTCCTCACTTCATGTCTCTGTGTCACATTTAGATGATTCTCACAGTATTTCTAACTTTCTCATCATTACTGTACTTGTGACAGGGTGAGCTGTGATCGGTGATCTTTGCTGCTACTACTGCAAAAGGTTACTACTTGCTGAAGCCTCAAATAGCGGTTAACTTCTTTGTTGTTGATACTCAGTTGCTAAGTTCTGTCTGACTCTTTGCGACCCCATGGACTGCAGCACGCCCGGCTTCCCTGTCCTCCACCATCTCCCGGAGCTTGCTCAAAGTCATGACCGTTGAGTCAGTGATGCCATCCAACCATCTTATCCTCTGTTGCCTCTTCTCCTCCTGCCCCCAATCTTTTCCACCATCAAGTCTTTTCTAATGAGTCAGCTCTTTGCGTCAGGTGGCCAAAGTATTAAAGCTTCAGCTTCAGCATCAGTCCTTCCAAAGATTATTCAGGACTGATTTCCTTTAGGATTGATTGGTTGGATCTCCTTGCAGTCCAAGGGACTCTCAAGAGTCTTCTCCAACACCACAGTTCAAAACTATCAGTTATTTGGCCCTCAGCTTTCTTTATAGTCCAACTCTCAAATCCATACATGACTACTGGAAAAACCATAGCTTTGACTATAGAAGTCTTTGTCAGCAAAGTGATGGGTCTGCTTTTTAGTACACTGTCTAGGTTGGTCAAAGCTTTCCTTCCGAGGAGCAAGTGTCTTTTAATTTCACAGCTGCAGTCACCATCTGCAGTGATTTTGGAGCCCATGAAAATAAAGTCTGTCACTGTTTCCATTGTTTCCCCATCTATTTGCCAAGAAGTGATGGGACCAGATGCCAAGACCTTAGTTTTTTGAATGTTGAGTTTTAAGCCAGGTTTTCACTCTCCTCTTTCACCTTCATCAAGAGGCTTTTTAGTTCCTCTTCACTTTCTACCATTAGAGTGGTATCATCTGCATATCTGAGACTGCTAATATTTCTTTGGGCGGTCTTGCCTACTTATTCATTGAGCAGAAAGCATCACTGAGCATATACTGTACACTGGGCACTGTGGCCAGCCCTGTGCCTGGACAGGCTCCCCCGTCCAGTGAAGGGACATACCGAGCCATGACAGACTCCCAAGTGGGGCCCAGGGTCACCAGGCTGCAGCTTTCACTTTAATTGGAGGCCGTGGAAGCAGGAAGAAGGGAACCGTGGTCATGCCACCTCAGGAAGACTCAGCAAGCTGGTCGCAGTGGGCAGTCCTTAATGAATGGCGTGAAGACCTGCCAACCGTCACCTTGTGTAGCTACTGTATAGTTAGTTGCTCAGTCGTGTCTGACTGTTTGGGATCCCATGGACTGTAGCCTACTAGGCTCCTCTGTCCATGGGATTCTGCAGGCAAGAATACTGGATTGGGTTGCCATGCCCTCCTCCGGGGGATCTTCCCAACCTTCCCAACCTTTGCCTTAGTTGGTGGCTAAGATGACTCCGGGTCACAACTGTGAAATTTACCGATACATCCTGGAAATGATACCTACTGCTTGCAGCGAGGTCTCCCTGTAGGGAAGCGGTGAGTTGCCGTAGGAGTTGATGGAAGACGGGGTGGAGACGCAGTCCACGGCCTTCTGTGCCATTTCAAATTCAAACGGCCATTTTCAAATTCCAGTCTGGTTCTCGTTAGCCCTCTGAGTGCTTAAGGTGATTTACGGACCCTTGTTAAGTGCGGCCATAACTAGATGGGCCTGAAGTCATTACCAACAATTAAGAAGCCACCATTGATTTCCGCTAACTAGAAAAGGGCAGTTGAAGGCACTTGAGATGGGTCCTCAAGGGAGGTCATCTCCCTCTTCCCCGGGAACCCACACAGACCACCCGTAGCAGGTCCACAGTGGACGGTGGTGTGGCAGCAAGGTGGGCGGGCGGAGACAGGCTCCGGGCCAGAGGGATTTAGAGGGATTCAGGTGCACACCCAGAGTGACCTTGAGCACAACCTCAGCCTCACGTCCTCCCCTTCCCCACGAAGGCGAGTCCCCACCCCACCAGTGGTTTTGGGTCACACGCGGTAATGTGTGTGCCTGGAACATGGCGGTCACCTGATCAGCTGTGGCTCTTGCTATATTTGAACAGGTAATAGCTGGGAACTGGGGACTGGAAAGCAAGCTGCGGAGACAGGGCTGCAGCTCGACATTACAGGATGGAAATCACGTTACACCGTTATCAGTACAAATACAGCCTGCTGCTGGGTGAGGCAGCAGAGAGCCAGAGGAACAGGGCTCCTGCTCCTTGGACAAGGCAGCCCTGCTCAGCAGCCTGACAGGGAAGACAAAGCCCCACCGGCCTGCGTGCTGGGCCCTGGGGCCCGGCTCCAGGCTTAGTTAAACTGTTTTTATCTCCCATAAATCCTCGTAAGCTACTTTAAGGCTCATCAGACCCTTCAATTGCCATTTAAGTGTTTTCTCTGCGCTAACTGCTTCTTGTTAAATAGTTTGACATTTATGCGTCTAGACTTTGGCTGTTTTGATATTGATTTGGTCCAGAAGGGTAATGGAGGAGAGAGGCGGCATTTGTTTTGCTGTCATTGGCAGCAGCCGTATATCTCAGTTAAGTGGATTACATTTTTATTTCTCCATATTGGAACCCAAAGCAAAATGCATGCAGGGTTTGGGAGGGGTCACACCCTTCCAAATGGCTCCCCAACTCTTCAGAGCAGGGGAGACGGTTCAACACAGGGACTGGACGTGCAACTCCGGGTGAGGTTTCCTAGCAGGTCCTAGCCTGTTCTCGCTGGAGGTCACAGGTGCCGGAGTCTCAAGAGGGATGATGTGGGCACTTCAAGGGAGAGTGAAATTACCCCAGCTTGTTTGCAGCTTCCTGGGTTTGCCAAGCCCTGTCTTACCTCGGCACCTTTGTCTATGCTATTCTCTTGGACATGAGCATCTTTTCTTCCAGCTTGTAAACTCCTATTCATCCCTCAAGACCCCAAGCATATGCTCCCTTCTCAGCAGGTCCTCTTCAACTTTCCAATCATGCCTGTGGGCATGTGGCTGTCTTTCACCCTCAGTGTTGTTCTTCAAGGTCAGCCAGACCCTCCATCACCATGTGGGTAAGAAGAAGAGTGACCTGCCCCAGGCCACTCAGCAAGTCTGAGGGGCAGCTGGGCTCTCAGGCTCCTGGCCTGACCCCTCTTCCACCATGTTCTCTGCACACCTGGCCCGGCTTACCCCAGGTGTGGCAATTCTCATGATCCAAGCGGCGGCTGCAGACACTGCCTGGGGAGCTTGTGGCCAGAGAGTGAATCTCCGATCAATACCCAGGAACCACACGGAGCCGCCGGCTGGCGGCCAGGGTGAGTCATGCCTGCAGGAGGTGAGGGAAGCCCCTTCCTCTCTCCCCTCTTCCTCTCTCCCCACTCATGCCCTTCATCCTCCGGTGTCTCTTTCAAAACAATTTAAAAACACAGAAAAGAACCAGGGCGGGGGGACCCACCCACGTTCCCAGCTCCCAGAATCCACAAATATTCACCTCTCATCATCTTTATTTAGATTTATGGCCATAAAGGAAATCAAAGCCACAGATGCAGTTTGCCTGTCTCCTGCCTGTTCCGCTTCCCCCACGCCCCTCCTCTGGCGAAGCCATGAAGTTCTGGGCCGCGGTTTCTCCTGGGGTTCACCTTCTCTTCTACACAGATGGCCGTGTGGAAACAACGGGTGGCCCAGCGCCGCATGTTTAAAAGTGTATGTAGAACGTTCCAACGTTGTTTCAGCTGTGCCGCAGGATTTCATCATGAGTACGCTGCTGCGCTATGCTTAGTCACTCTTTGCACCCCATGGACCGTAGCCCCCAGGCTCCTCTGTCCATGGGATCCTCCAGGCAAGAATACTGGAGTGGGTTGCCATGCCCTCCTCCGGGAGATCTTCCCCACCCAGGGATAGAACCCGGGCCTTCTCTATTGCGGGCAGATTCTTTACCACTGAGCCACCAGGGAAGCCCCTCAGATGAGTATACCTGCATTTTATTCATCCATTTCACATCATGCGCACGTAGGCTATTCCCAGTATTTTTTTTTTTTTTTTACCGTGACCACCGAAGCTACTCACAGCCATTGTGAGTGCCTGCCAAGGGCATGTGTCACAGGCTCTGAGGGCGGATTCCTAGAAGGAAAGAGGTGGACGGCGATCCTTCTCCCGTCCTTGGATGAGCCAGCCTGACGGATGCCTGAACGTCTGTGTGTTTACATGCAAGTTGGGCATTCAGGGTTCCTTCCTGTTTGTTTACAGCTGTTGTCTGTGTCCACGAGGTTGTCTGCCGCCCTGGGTGCCAGGAGCAATGCATACACCCCGGGTGTCAGCCTTCCATCGGCTGGGCCGGCCTCAGCCCTCCTCTGCTGCTCCATGTTAGTCTGCATCTCTGTGTCTTTCATGCTGCAGACCGTTTAAACGTTGATGTCATCAAATTGATCACTCTCTCCTTTGTGAGTTATTATCTTTGTCTCTTGACTCAGAATTTTCCCTGAGACTCTGAGCTCATCTTATGCATTTTCTTCTAATAGCTTTGTTTTCCACGTGAAGGTTTTATTTTCCTTTAATTCTCATTTATTTATTTATTGTCACACTGGGTCTTCACTGCTGCACCCAGGCTTCTCACTGCGGTGGCTTCTCTTGTTGCAGAGCTCTGGGGCGTGTGATTCAGTAGCTGTGGCATTCGGCCTTAGTTGCCCTGTAGCATGTGGAATCTTCCTGGACCAGAGATCGAACCCGTGTCCCCTGTATTGGCAGGTGGATTCTTAGCTGCCGGACCACCAGGGAAGTCCCACTTTAAGATTTTAGGTCCATCTAGAAGTTTTACGGAAGGTATGGATCCAATTTTTGCTGAAACAACCTTATGTTTCTAGCGTAAAGCTTGCTTTCTCATCGTAACGGATTTTTAAGATAACCTGTTGGACTGAATTTGCTGGTTCTTCACTTTAGGTTTTGTGTGTCTGTATGTGTTTGGCCCACACTCACCTCTTCTTGTGCAAACTGTCAGCAGGTCTGGTGCCAGGGTGAATCCTCTCCTCAAGCGAGGCAGCGGCTTTCATTTTTCTTCTCTGAAAGTTTGAACGAGGTAGAAATTGCTAATTGAAGGTGGGTTAAAACTCACCTTTGAAATAGCCAGGGTCTGCTCGGTTATTTTCACGGTTGTAGGTTTTCTAGTGGAGTTTAGCCTGCCAGTCCTGTCCGACTCTCGGCGACCCCATGGACTGTAACCTGCCAGTCTCCTCTGTTCATGGAATTTTTCAGGCAAGAATACTGGAGTGCGTAGCCATTTCCTTCTCCAGGGGATCTTCCCAACCCAGGGATCAGACCCAGGTCTCCTGCGTTGCAGGCAGACTCTTTACCATCTGAGCCACCAGGGAAGCCCAGGGAACATTTTCTATTTCTTCTTAAGTAAAATTTGATAATGTGGTTTTCTGGGGGAAAAAAAATATCCAATCCTGATAATTTTTCAAAATATTTGCATAAAGTTGTTTATAACCATTTCTGGGTGATTCACAGCACTCTATTCTGTTTGTGGCCATGTCTTCTGCTTTCCATATTCTTTACTCTTGCCCTGGGCTTCCCTGGTGGCTTAGATGGTAAAGAATCCGCCTGCAATGTGGGAGACCTGGGTTTAATCCCTGGGTCAGAAAGATCCCCTGGAAAGGGGAATGGCAAGCCACTTCAATATTCTTGCCTGGAAAATCCCATGGAGAGACGAGCCTGGTGGCTTACTACCCGTGGGATCACAAAGAGTTGGACATGACTGAGCGACTTCACTTTTTGTCTTAAGCAGTCTTGGTAAACATTTGTTTGTTTAATATTTCAAAGAACCAAATTGTATATTTTGTTGGTATTTATACTACCCTAGGTTATTTTTTTAAATGTGTGTATTTATTTATGTGGCTGTGCAGGGTCTTAGCTGCAGCACGCAGAGTCTTCATTGCTCCACATGGAAGGTTTGCTTGTGGCGCACAGACTCTCTAGCTGTGGTTGCGGACTCAGTAGTTGCTGCTCGAGGGCTTAGTTGCTCCGAGACACGTGGGACCTTAATTTCCTGACCAGGGATCGAACCCATGTCCCCTGCATTGCAAGGCAGGTTCTTAACCACTGGACCACCTTAGGTTTTTAACTGTTTGATTCGTGCTGTTGAAGGCAGAGCAGGGCGGTGATGGATATCTTGGGCCCTGGACTGAATCTGGCAGCCGCGTCAGCTGTGTGACATCAGGCACGTTACCCCACCTTGCAGGGCCTCATGTATCAGGTGAAGAGAAGAGCACCCCCTTCATGGGTTGTTGTGGAAAAGTTAATAGGGTGATGCACATAACGAGCCACAAGATGCTTTCGGCATCTAAAAACCAACTCGGCAAACCAGGAGTGGAAGAGGATTCCCCCAGCCAGTTCTAAACACCCAACAAATCTATGCAGACAGCCTGCTTGCAGGTGAACAATTCAAAACATTTGCCATGTCAGGAACCAGGCGAGAGAGCCTACCTCAAGTCAACACCACGAAGAGCTCCCAGCCAGTGCAGTAAGGCGAGAAAAAGAAAGGAAAGAATGATTTTGGGGAAAGAAGCCAGGTTGTCATTATTTGCATATGACATGATTGTTCTCTGCTGAAAGCCGGATAATCTATAGGCAAATTTTCCGAATTAGTAAGAGATTGGCAAGGTTTCTGAAAACTGGATCAGTATATTTTAAAAATATGTTACTTTAGGGGGAAATTTTTTTTAAATAAAATATGTTACTTTAGGGACAAACAGAAAATCTAATTTTTAAAATAGTCACAGCAATTATAGAACCCCGAGCAATAAATGTTAAAAATAAAAAAGGATAGAAAGGAGCTCTGTGGAGAAAGTCATTGAACATTATTGACAGATATTTTAGGAGACCTAATAAATGGAGAAATACATCATATTCAGAGGGACAAAGTTTCGTGAATTGCAAGATGTCAGTTCTCTCCAAGCCAAACAGATCTACAGATTCAGTACAATTCCAAACACATTTCTGTGTGTCTGTGTGTGTGTGTGTCTTAATGAGTCAATTCTAAAATGTTTATGGAACAATAAACAGCCAAAAAAGTGAAGACCCTCCAGAAAAATACCAAGGAAAAGAGCTTACCCTCCAGATGTTAGAAGATTTCATGAAGTTATAGTTACTCAAAGCTTGTTCCCAGAATTCCACTCCAAGGTATAGGCCCCAGAGAACTGAAAACACGTTAGATACAAAATGTTGTACATGAATGAGCATAGCAACCTTATTTGTAAGAGCCAAAAAGTGGACCCAGTCCCAAAGCTCACCCACAGATAAATGGATGAACAATGGTTGAGCGATGTGGTTGGTCCATACGGTGGAGTATTTGACCATCAAAAGGAGTGAAATACCGACTCAGGTCACAACTTGGATGAACCTTGAAAATGTGATGCTCAGTGAAAGAGGCCAGTCATGAAAGGCCGCAGACTATATGGCTTCATTTATATGATATGTGCTGAATAGGCAAATCCACAGAGACAGGAAGTGGATTAGGGAGGCCAAGGGTTGGAATAGGGAAGGCTGGGAGTGACTGCCAATCGGGGTGGGGTATATTTGGGGGGTGGTGGTTAAGGTGTCCTAAAATTGATTGTGATCATGGGTAGATTGTTGTTGTTGTTCAGACACTAAGCT
Organism: Giraffa tippelskirchi; assembly: GCF_054371585.1. Classification (NCBI taxonomy): domain Eukaryota; kingdom Metazoa; phylum Chordata; class Mammalia; order Artiodactyla; family Giraffidae; genus Giraffa; species Giraffa tippelskirchi. The sequence continues at coordinate 2,948,302 of NC_137275.1, forward strand.
GTGTCCGACTCTTTGATACCCCATGGACTACACCATGCTCCTCTGTCCTCCCCTCTCTCCCAGAGCTTGCTCAAACTCATGTCCATTGAGCCGGAGATGCCATCCAGCCATCTCATCCTCTGTCGTCCCCTTCTCCTCCTGCCCTCAGTCTTTCCCAACATCAGGGTCTTTTCCAGTGAGTTGGCTCTTCACATCAGGTGGCCCAAGTGTTGGAGTTTCAGCTTCAGCATCAGTCCTTCCAGTGAATATTCAGGACTGATTTCCTTCAGGATTGACTGGTTTGATCTTCTTGCAGTCCAAGGGACTCTCAAGAGTCTTCTCCAACACCACAATTCAAAAGCATCAATTCTTTGGTGCTCAGCCTTCTTTATGGTTCAACTCTCATATCCATACATGACTACTGGAAAAATCATAGCTTTGACTATATAGACTTTTGTCTGCAAAGTAATGTCTCTGCTTTTTAATATGCTGTCTAGGTTTGTCATAGTTTTTCTTCCAAGGAACAAGTGTCTTTCAATTTCATGGCTTCACTCACCATCTGCAGTGATTTTGGAGCCCAAGGAAAAAAAAATCTTTCACCACTTCCACCGTTTCCCCTTCTATGTCCCATGAAGTGATGGGACTGGATGCCATGATCTTCATTTTTTGAATGTTGAGTTTTAAGCCAACTTTTTCACTCTCCTCTTTCACTTTCATCAAGAAACTCTTTAGTTCTTCTTCACTTTCTGCCATAAAGGTGGTGTCCTCTGCCTATCTGAGGTTGTTGATATTTCTCCTGGCAATCTTGATTCCAGCTTGTGATTCATCCAGCCCAGCATTTTGCATGAGGTACTCTGTCTAGAATTTAAATAAGCAGGGTGAGAATATGCAGCCTTGACGTACTCCTTTCCCACTTTTGAACTAGTCTATTCTTCCATGTCCATTTCTAACTGTTGCTTCTTAACCTGCATCCAGGTTTCCCAGGAGGCAGATTAGGTGGTCTGGTATTCCCATTTCTTGAATTATTTTCCACAGTTTATTGTGATCCACACTATCAAAGGCTTTAGCGTAGTCAATGAAGCAGAGGTAGATGTTTTTCTGGGATTCTCTCGCTTTTTCCATGACCCACGGATGCTGGCGGTTTGGTCTCTAGTTCCTCTGATTACTCTGTGAATATTCTAAAAACCATCAGGTTGCATAGATTTTTGTAGACGAGTTTTATGATGTGCCAATTTGAGCTGCATTGTTTTGGGAAAGGGCTGTACCCAGTGCAGACCTAGGAAAATGGGCTGGAGTGGGCTCAGGAGGGCAGAGCTGTGCTGGCCTGTTCCCCAGGCCCAGGCAGAGCACAGTGTCTGAGGCACGCGGACACGTGATGAAGGTTTGTTGACTGACTGTGCGTGTTTGGTGCGTGGATGGATGACTGAGCAAGGCCCGAGCAGTTCAGCGTCCGCCCAGGTCAGCAGCTGTGGGTGGAAAAGCTGGGAACTGAGTTCTGGACATCCTGCCCTCCCTAGTCCACCCCTCCTGACCCGGGGGAGGAGGGGAGGGCAGCGTGGAAGCTGGAGGTGGTGGAAAAGTCAGGAAGAAGGCTGCTGGCCCTGGGGCTGGAAAGGTGGCGAGCTGGGGTCTGGGGTTTCCTGAACCCCCCACTCTGTGTCAGGCCTGTCTGGGGCGGGTGGTGCTGGCTGGGAGGTGCCAGTCAGTGCCTGGGAGGGACCCCGGGGCAACGAGGCTAGGGAGGGGGCTCAGCGGTCAGCATGATGACCCCAGCAGTGCCCGAGCAGGGCCAGACTTCGGGCTGGAGTCTGGGGGGACACTGGAGATTAGCAGTGTGAATGCCGCCACGTGGAGGGACCTGTGGGAGCACGAGGCTGGACGTGTCCCGAGACGGACGTGGGCCAGACAGGGTGACCTCCCACCTGCGCTGTTGGAGGCGAACCGGGGCCCGGGGTTCACTGAAACCCCCACTCTGCGTCCCCCCACCAGACACCAGAACACGTGCCTTCAGGGCTCAGTGGCTTCGGACACAGGAATTCTGACTCCGCATCTCCACCAAAATGATACGTGGGGAGGTGAGAGTCTGGAGACCCGTTCTATTGTAAACTGCTGTAATAAAACTGTTCTTCCCTCACCCCCAACCCACCAGGGACCCCCTCATCCAGGTATCCTGATTTAGAAAACCTCAGGGTTGGAAAAGGAAACGGCAGCCCACTCCAGTATTCTTGCCTGGAAAAGTCCAGGGACAGAGGAGCCTGGTGGGCTGCAGTCCAAGGGGTTCCATGACTGAGCATGTGTGCATGAGGGTGGAGGGAGGTGGGTTGGTAGCGATAAACTGGTAGAACTAAACAAAAGAAAAAAACCTCAGGGTAAAGGTCCAGGACGGTCTCTGGTTTCCCCTGAGGCAGGTGGGAGGGAGGGGCGTGCAGGAAGGCCTGCGGATGTGGGCGGGCGCTTGAGGTCTGTGCAGCACTTATCCCCCCCCCCAACCCTGAAGACCGGCTATTTCTGGCAGGTGCCCGGAAAGGTGCAGGGAGCCCTGCGGCATGGTGGGCAGAGAGATCCCCTGGGGGAAGCCGGCCCGGTCCTGCGGCTGGCCCTTCCTTGGGGGACCCCGGGTGGATCTCGTGGTCCCCGTGTCTGGCTGTCTCCCAGTGTTGGGTCCATCCCACCCTGACTCCTGCCCAGGGCTTCCTCTGCCTGCCAGGCTCCATCTGGGTGATGGAGGGTGAGCAGGGTGTGTTCACGAGCTGTTCCCTGGCCAGGCTGGCTTGCTGAGATCCTGCTGTGATTCCTGCATGTGTGTGCAGGGGGCTTGGGGTGTGGCTGAGGTAGGGTTTGACCCTGGAACATCTAATCAAGTCAGGGGTGGCACCTGCTGACCTCGCTGACACACCAGGACACCCCAGGTGGAGGAGGAGCTGCGGGGCAGCCCTCCCCGCCTCTGCAGGTGGGATTCATCACCACATTAGAACCACCCTGGGGACAGCATCCCTGGTGGCCCTGATGGTAAAGAATCCGCCTGCAGTGCAGGAGACCTGGGTTTGATCCCTGGGTCGGGAAGATCTCCCTGGAGAAGCGCATGGCAACCCACTTCAGTATTCTTGCCTGGAGAATCCCATGGGCAGAGGAACCTAGTGGGCTACAGTCCATGGGGTCACAGAGAGTTGGACAGCATGCACGGTACAGCTCTCAGAACTCTCTGGATGAGCCTCCTCGTGCGGGGCTGGAACCAGGACTGGTTCTGAGTGGTGCCAGTCTTGGGCCCCGTGGGTCCACACAGCCCCCGCCTCCCTCGGATCCCGGGGCCCCGGTTCCCGCATCAGACCTCCCCCCACCCCACAGAGAACTCTCTGTTTCCCAGGGCTGTGTTGACATGGAGGACTCATTGGATCATCAGTAAATCCTCCCTGAGCCCCCATAAGTCTCTCCTCCAGAAACATTTATCACCACAAGCAGGCCCACTCAGGGGTCTCCCTTTGGAGGGACGCCTTCCTCTGATCAGTCACTTCAGCCAGGGTTCATTCAGCAATCAGACAGCTCATCAAGCAGCAGGTCCGTCCCAGAGAGGCGAGAAAACACAGGAACACTGCTTCCTCTGTCTTCTCCTGTGTGTGGGTGTGTGTGGAGAGGCTGCTTCTTGCTTGCAGAGCTGGCCACAGCACCACAGAACATGCTCTGTATGACGCGTGCATGCAATGAGGAAAGAGCTGTCAACTGCACACCGAGAGGCTAGCCAGAGGTGGTGATGTTTCAGTGGGGCTTTGAAGGATGTGTAGGAGTTAATTAGAGGAAGCACATCCTGGGAACAAGAAAACACACAAGGAATGGCAGGAAAGCACACTGCACCTTGCATTAATTCGCTCCTGTAACAAACAAGCTCCTGTAACAAACAAGCTACTGTAACAAACTACCACAAACTTAGTGGCTTAAATTTCTTATGACAGTTCTGGAGGTGAGAAGTCTGAAATGGGTTTTCCTGGCCTAAAATCAAAGTGTCAGCAGGGCTGGTTCCTTCTAGAGACGCCAGGGGAGGAAGCAGTTCTTGTCTCTTCCAACTTCTAGAGGCTGCTGACCTTCCCTGGCTCCTGGCCACAGCCCTCCAATCTCTGCTTCCCCCATCAGATGTCCTACTTCTGTAGGATAGTCGGGTCTCCCTCTTGCTGCTATCGCTCAGTCGCTCAGTCGTGTCTGACTCTGTGACCCCATGAACGGCACCACGCCAGGCTTCCCTGTCCATCAGTATCTCCCAGAGTTTGCTCAAGCTCGTGTCCATCGAGTCTTGATGCCATCCAGCCATCTCATCCTCTGTCAGCCCCTTCTCCTCCCACCTTAAATCTTTCCCAGCATCAGAGTGTTTTCCAATGAATCAACTCTTCACATCAGGTGGCCAAAGTATTGGAGTTTCAGCTTCAGCATCAGTCCTTCCAGTGACTATTCAGGGTTGAGTTCCTTTAGGATGGACTGGTTGGATCTTCTTGCATCCAAGGGACTCTCAAGAGTCTTCTCTGCAGCAATGATGAGCCAACATGGGCTGAGCCACCCTGATGAGTCTTCTCTGCAGCCTTATATAAGCCAGCTCCTATAAGGACCCCTGTGATTATCAGATTTAGGATCCACTCGGATAACCTAGAACAGGGGTCCCCAACACACGGGCCACAGATTGTCACCAATCAGTGGCCTGCTAGGAACCAGGCTGCAAAGCAGGAGGTGAGCGCTGGGCCACGGAGCAAAGCTCCATCGTATTCACAGTCCCTGCCCATCACTAGCATTACCACCTGAGCTCCGCCTCCTGGCAGATCAGCAGTGGCTTTAGACTCTCATAGGAGTGCAAACCCTACTGAGAGCTGCACGTGCAAGGGATCTAGGTTGCACGCTCCCATGAGAATCTAATGTCTGATGGTCGGATTCTGCATCATGGTGAGCTGTATGATTCATTATATATCACAAGGCAATAATAACAAAGCGTGCAGTAAAGGTAATGCGCTTGAATCACCCCCAAACCATCTTCCCTCCCAGCCAGTTCTTGGAAAAATTGTCTCCCACGAAACCAGTCCCTGGTGCCAGAAAGGCTGGGACCACTGCGCCAGGATCATCTCCAAATCTCAAGGTCCTCGACTCCACCTGGGAAGCCTCCTTCTCCACATGAGGTAACTCAGGATTCGGGCCCTGGGACCTGGCGTCTTTGACGGTTCTTATTCACCCCCCACGCCAGTTCAGGGGAAAGGGTGGGAGGGGGCAAGGTGGGAGAGAAGACTGGCTAGGATGGGGCTTGGTTCAAGCTAAGGCTGCCCGAGGCTGGTGCTCCTACACGGCAGGGTCAGAGCAGCCTCCTCCCCTCCAAGCTGGGGCCAGGGTCTCGCTTTACCAAAGCCCCCCGAGATGACGAGCATCCTGGGACTTTCACCTCTTGTCGCATCCAGAGTTTAGGGCTGAGAGTCCTTGCTCTAACTGGATCAGTGGCCCCAGACTCAGCAAGAAGCCAAGTCAACTTCCAGATTCGAGGAGTCTCACCTACTGCTCCCAGGGGCTCCAACCTGCAAGAGTGAGCAGGGGAGGCTGGTCCTGCAAAAGGGGGACCATCGTGCAGGGACCTCTGCTCCCCCACCGCCCAGGAGCTGGTGCCAGGGACAGGCCCACCTCTCTGCCCCACGCTGCTGGCAGGTCCGCGCCTGCCTCTGTCATCCGCCCCAGGCAGGTCTCCCTCTGTGATGCGTGTTACTTACAATCAGGACAATCATCCCAAGGGGGAGGAAAGGTCCCCTGGTGCTCACTCTGCACCACTTCCTGCTTGTACACATCACCTCATTACTACTCTCAGCACAGGTAAGGTCAGAAGCACAGAGAGGTCGAGCCCCTCTCCTGAGGTCACACAGGACTAAATCTTCTATTTGCAGCAGTGAGGATAATGAGTGCCCAGATGGGGGCTGCAGCAGCTCCACGGGGGCTCATCTTTCCACTCCAGATTTTAAGGGCCACTTGTTAAATTACCGCAGTGGCTGTGTTGAGAGCATTTACTCCGTGAAAATCTGCAAGTATTGCCAATCAGAGTTGGTTTGTTTCAGTTTTCCTTTCGGGGGGGGCAGGCAGGTTGTTAGGCGTCCCCATCACACCAGTGCACACGTGCAGACCGGCCGACTGGGCTCTCAGGGCCAGGAGCCCTCCTGGGGGCTTTGCGTGTCGAGAATCATTTGTCCTTAGATCAGCGTGTCCCAGTGTGTACCCGCATCACCCAGCTCGCTGCACAGAGCGGCTATGTGACCCTGCAGGCAGTGGACATGGCAGAACCCAGAGCTGTCCCTGGCAGTCAGACTGCGGAGGGTGTCTTCTCAACCACCACCCACTAGCTCTTCAAGGCGGCCTGGGTACCCCTGAGATAGCGGAGACCACGACTGCTCGCTCCAGGGGGGTCTAGCCCACTATCCCAGCAGCATGGCCTCAGCTCATGTCACTCAAAGTCCAAAGGCAGAGAGGACAGAAGTGAGAGGGCAGGAGGGTTGGCCTGCCTGCAGACGTCCCTCGGCAGAGAACCAGCAAGTGGGATGGTTCTGGAAGGCTGGCTCAGGAGCCCGGCTCCCCAGCCCTGAGTCAGTCCTGTGTTCCCAGCTCCAAGACTCCAGGACTGCAGAGAGCATCAGTTCAGTTCAGTCACTCAGTCGTGTCCAACTCTTTGCGACCCCGTGGACCGCAGCATGCCAGGCCTCCCTGTCCATCACCAACTTCTGGAGTTTATTCAAACTCATGTCCATCAAGTCGGTGATGCCATCCAACCATCTCATCCTCTGTCACCCCCTTCTCCTCCTGCCCTCAATCTTTCCCAGCATCAGGGTCTTTCTCAGAGAGCACGGTGGGACGCAAACCCTGGGTCCCATCTCTTCCCTAATGCATGACCGGTGGAAAGTGACTCAGCTCCCTGGCCTTGCCCTCCCCGTCTGTGGGGGCCATATTATCCACCTGAAGTTCAAGCGGAGTCCTGGACACTGCGTGCCCGGCTCCCAGGAAAGGCTGCCTGGTGCTGGCCGGGGCTGAGACCCCTGGCACGGCTCCGGGCTGAGCCGAAGCTTTGGGGTCTGCACCCCTGTGGGCCGTGGGAACCTCAGGTCTCCTTGCAGACCAGCGTTCTCCCCACCTGATGGCCCGGAAGGAATTAGGCGCCTCTGTCTTCACTGGGAGGCTCCTCTCGCCGAGAGCAGCCCTTTCGGGCTTTCATCCTGTGGGTCCGGACGTGCAGAGGAAAGCTGCTTCCTGTTTGGGCAGCGCGGGAGCAAGCTGGAGGCTGAGGAGTGGTCTGGCCGGTGGTCAGGCGATGTTCGTGCTCGGCCGCTCACGGCCTGGCGGGCAGATGGCTTTGATGCATGTCAGGCAGGGCGGGGCAAGACAGAGCGTCAAGGTGGAGAAAGCTTCGAGTCAGACTTCTTGGCTTTGACTGTCCACCTCCCCAGGCCTGGCCCCTCTCCTTCTGGCCCCCGAGACCAATAGCACTTGGCCAAGGTCTCAGCCTTTTCATACTGTTCAGGGGGTTCTCAAGGCAAGAATACTGACATGATTTGCCAATTTCTTCTCCAGTGAAGTAGTTTGCCATTCCCTGCTCCTGATGCTGGGAAAGACTGAAGGCGGGAGGAGAAGGGGACGACGGAGGATGAGATGGTTGGATGGCATCTCCGACTCAATGAATATGAGTTTGAGCAATTTCCGGGAGTTGGTGATGGACACGGAAGCCTGGCATGCTGTGGTCCATGGGGTCGCAGAGTCAGACATGACTGAGAGACTGAACTGAACAGAAGGTCTCAGCACATCCCAGGCACTGAGGTCTGGACTCCAGGCTCTGTCCACCCCCTTTAACTCTCTCCATCCCCTGAGAGTCGGTCAAGGAGTGAGGGCTGGATGGCTCAGCTGCTGGGCACCCCTGCCAGTATCCAAACCCCAGAGCCAGGGCCCAGCCTCCCCCTGAGAGGGAGGGGGTTGGAGGAGCCGTGGCTGTGGAGGAGAGTCACGTGATGACCGAGTCCCTGAGGCTGAGTACTGTGTGTCTGTGCTCCCTGTGGCTGGGGTGGTGATGCACCCAGCCTCTCTCTCCTGCGGTTTCCCAGGGTCGTGTGCAGAAGGGGGTCCCATGGTCAAATGAGTCGGGGCCCTGCTAGGCTGGAGTGAGCTGGCTTCCTTACGCAGGACTTCTCAGAGCCTTTCCTGTGATAATGTGCACCAGGAATCTCCAGGTTAAGACCCCAGATTTACTGGACTGGCCCTCCCCAGGCCTGGGCTCCGGCTGACACAGTAGGGCCTGCACTCCACACCTTGGCAACTCCTCCACTTGCCCCCCGAGGAGCTCTGATTGTGCCTCTAAGATCCACTCTGGGCCTCTTCCTCTGGGAAGCCCTCCTGGAATAGCCCACCCCACATCAGACACACAGATTTGCTCCGGGGGGCACAGTGGACACACAGAGGGGGCAGAGGGGACAGAAGGCGCATAGCATGGAAGGTCCACCGAGGGGACCAGGAAGGGCCACGGTCAGGGTCGAGCTCACGGGTTTTTTCTTGGCAGGAGACCTGGAGGCACATTTCTTTGGGAAGATGCTGGAATGAGTATATGATTTAACAGACATCCTGGGACTTCCCTGGTGACCCCGTGGTTAGGACTCCGTGCTTCCACCACTGGGAGTGTGGGTTTGATTCCCGGGCAGGGAACTAAGGTCCCACATGCCACATGGCATGGCCAATAAATAAATAAAACTTAAAAAAGAAAAGCCTTCTTTTGTCTTGCCCATTTCCATTCCAAGTTAGCCCGCGTCTCTTGGTCTAGCAGGCAGACCTGGGTGCCGACTTTTGTCTGTGGGGTGTTTCAAGGTGGATTTGAGCATGACTGAGGATGGTTATAAGCAGCTGTTATTCTACCAGTTATCCCCAAGGCTAAGATGCAAAGGTGAGGAACCAGGCTAATTTAAATTTTTATACAAATTGCAGGTTAGAAGGAGAGAATTCCGAAGGGGGCCCCGGTTGCCTGGCGAGGGGTCTCTGATCCCGCCCCCCCCCCGTATTCACGGGGGAGCAAGCACCGCCCCCCAGGCTAAGTGGCTTGCCCAAGACCTCAGCTATGACACCCCGAGTCCCGCCCACCCGGCCACGGCGATGCTGAGGCTCTGACTCCACGTGGGAAACGGCCCCCTCAAAGGAGGAGCAAGCAGAACGCAGGGTCGTCACAGGGTACCGCCATTCCCCAACACGCACTGTGAGGTAGTGAGCTCCCCATCACCAGGCTGGGGTGGCGGCCATCCTTCGGGACGTGGCCCCCCGAGGACCCCACCTCCTGGCCCCTCCCCCTCCTCCTGCCCCACCTCCTGGCCCCTCCCCCTCCGCGGAACGTAGGGGGCTGGAGCCGGAAGGGTGAGGGGCTGTGGGGCCCCCCCCGGGGGGGCCAGGCGAGGAGCTGACATTGATGTGCTCGGGCAGCCGAGTCGGCCTCCCGGAGTAATGAGTCCACTCCGGCCGCCCTGCCTCCTGCCGCAGCCAGGAGCCGCCAGCCCGTGGTCAGCCTGTCTGGCTGCACACGTTTGACCCTGGTCCCCCCGCAACCTTCTCTCACACCTAAAGAGCAGACCTCTGACCTGGGCCGGCAGAACTTGATCAGCGCCTCCAGGGTCTGTTTATCTTACGTATTAATTCTGGCAATGTGGGCTCGGCCCGGAGACCGCCTGACCCCTAATTCTGGGGGCCGCGGGGGGTTGGGGGGGGGCGGCAGACCCTGCTCTTTGACCATCACTCAACCCAGGAGCCTCCCTGGTCAAGCCGGACGGGTCGGAACCAGCAGTTCTTTTCCTTCTTTCTACGGTTCTTCACAAATCCAAGGGGTGCCGGCTCTGGGCCAGCCCGTGCTGGCAGCTTGTGGGAGAAATTCTGCACGTAGATGCTGAGAGGCCTGAAGCCTCCAAAACCTGATGGCTCTGACTCGCACATTCCATTCTTGACTTGAGCCAGATCGGAGTGTTGGAATCCAGGTCAGGTCTGAGTCCCCTCCAGGACAACTTTTCCCAACTCTTTTGAGTCAGATGCTTGTGAATCAGACAGAACCGGGAAGCCTCTCCCCTGGGTCGTGGGGGCTGGAGCCTCGTGCAGAACCACAGATGGGACAGAACCTCCCCCATTTCTCCCACCTGCCGTGCTAACAGCAAACAGTAGTTGCCAGATTTTGAGGACCTGCTATGTGCCAGGCTCTTGGTGACTTCATCTCATTGAGTGGATGATGGATGCGGAACCTGAGAGCCAGAGATCTTGAGCACCTTCTCCAGGTTACCCCAACAGGGAGCGGACGGGTTGGGATCTGAACCAGAATCTCTCTCCCCCGCCTGAATTCTCCTCCAGTGTCATCAGTGCCTCTGAGGAAGCCTGAAACCAGCATGAGTCCGTAGCTTTGCAGGAGACAGACTGACCCACTGGCTGGCTCACAGCTCCCGCTCAGAAACAGGCAATTTTCCATATGAACTCGAGATAAACTAGTCAGTCATTCCTCCTGATGTGAACTAGAGTGCATGTCTACCAGAGAGAAAGCTGAGCACCAAAGAATTGGTGCTTTCGAACTGTGGTGTTGCAGAAGACTCTGGAGAGTCCCTTGGACTGCAAGGAGATCCAATCAGTCCATCCTAAAGGAAATCAACCCTGAATATTCACTGGAAGGACTGATGCTGAAGCTCCAGTACTTTGGCCACCTGATTCAAAGAGCTGACTCATTGGCAAAGACCCCGATGTCGGGAAAGATGGGAAAGGAGAAGGGGATGACAGGGATGAGATGGTTGGATGGCATCACCGACTCGATGGACATGAGTTGACCAAACTGCAGGAGATGGTGAAGGACAGGGAAGCCTGGCGTGCTGCAGTCCATGGGGCTGGGAAGAATCGTAGGACTTAGCAGCTGAACAACTGCCACAGAAAACTGGGAAAGTGCTGGAAGCAGAGACGCACACAGTGAGCCTCACGCTTCCAAGCAGTCCGGAGCGAAGTGCCGGGGCCACGCCGCCTGGGTCTCCTGACGTCCGTCTGCGCTTTCCACGTGGTCCCTTCGTGCTCTGCTGTCTTCCCGCAGACCAAGGGAAGAGGCGCTGCCTCACATTTCTTCATGTGTTCCTTCTGGAAAACAGAGGAGCCCGCGTTTGATGGGCACAGTGGCCGGCACGGAGGTGAGGCGGGATCAGAACCACAAAGAGCCTGCCCTGTGCCCACCCCTCCATGGAAGGAGGAGGGCGCTGACTGACCGCCCACTGCCCGTCACTGTCCTCGTCCCCTCTTGTCGACCATGGCCTCTGGAGGTTTCCAAACCATTGCTGTGCTTTGCGAGCAGTGCCCGGTCCCGCCCCGCGGCAGCATCCTCTGTATCACTTCCCACAATGGTGTCTGTCTGCCTGGAGCCCAGAGCCCAGGTCAGGCCAGCGTGTGTGAATGCTCCTGCGGCTCTGGGGCCTTGTCTGTGGCCTCAGCGCGTGCGCACACACACACACGTGCTCGGCTGGGCTCAGGCCCGGGACCAAGGATTCAGCAGCTCCGGAGGAGAGCCTCTCCCCAGCAGGTGCGGGTCCCACGGTTCACACCGCCTACTGCCCCCCGAGGGCTTACCTGGCGCGGCCTGCCACCACCCGCCCAGCCAGAGCCCACCCGTCCGGTCCTCTAATGAGACAGCCTTCCCCCATTGACGGCCCATGTCCGCGTACAGATCAATTTGTCTCCACTGAGGGGAGAGAATTGCAAAGCAAACCAATTATGCACGTTCCACTGCACTTGGGGCACGCAGACCGAGGAGTCAGAGAGATTTGCTTCCTCCCTCTCTCAGGATGACCGCTGACCACTGACCGCCCCAGGGAGAAACGTGATGCTCCAGGTCCTGGGGAAGAGCTGCCCGACTCCTCTTCCCTCAAAAGGTCAGGTGGTCCCATGTGCAGATGCCGACAGAGGACCAGCCATCACTCAGAAAGTGCATCATTTTCCTGGGGCGGCTCTAACAGAGCACCGCAAACTGGACAGTAAGAAGGTCAAACCAGTCCATCCTAAAGGAAATCAACCTTGAATATTCATTGGAAGGACTGATGCTGACCCTTAAACTCCAATAATTTGGCCATCTGATGCAAAGAACCAGTTCATTGGAAAAGGCCCTGATGCTGGGAAAGACTGAAGGCAAGAGGAGAAGTGGGTGACAGAGGATGAGATGGTTGGATGGCATCACCGACTCGATGGACATGAGTTTGAGCAAGCTCCGGGAGATAGTGACGGACAGGGAAGCCTGACGTGCTGAGGTCCACGGGGTCTCAAAGAGTCAGACACGACTGAGCGACTGAACAATGAACAAAACTGACAGAAACTCCTCTCTCTCGGCGTGGAGGCCAGGAGCCTGAGGCCTGGGTGAGGGCAGGGTCGGACCACCTCAGAGGCTGTCGGGAGAGGTCCTCCGAGGCTCCTCCAGCACCGGGGGCCCCTGCGGTCCCTCGGTTCACGGCCGCCTTCCTCCCTCTCTGCCTCTGTCGTCACGTGGCCTATCCCCGTGTGCCTGCGTCTCTCTTCTTCTTAGAAGGACGCCGGTCACTGATTAGGAACCCCCAGTCCTGCACGACCCCACCTTAACCTGACTACACCTGCAAGGACCCTCGTTCCAGATACGTGCCTGGGGCTCGGACGTCAGCTAACTTCCGTGGGCACACACTCCCCCCACCCACGAGAGCCAGCATCCTCCACTCGTGGACCCTCCAGGGAGGGAGGTCAGGTGAACGCCAGGGCCTCCCAGGCATCACCTCCGCTGGGCTCTCCAGGAGGGTTGTGTGACCGGGGGTGCAGCCAGGCCGGGCACTCGGGGCCACAGTGAGAGCTGCACAGCTGACTCTGAGCCCTCAGATGCCTCCAGGTACCTGACGTTGCCCTGCAGTCCCTGCTGCCACCGCTGCACGGGGCGGGGGCCCCTCGGGGTCCAGTAGCTGCCCGCAGCACTCGGCTGGGAGCCTGACGCATGGGGCCCGACAGCAAAGGTCAACACCAGAAGACATGTTGGACACTGGGCCCAACTGGAGCTCAACTGGACTCTGCGACTGGAACCCAGGCCTCAGTTTCCCCCCCCACACACAGCCTGAGTGATGGGAAGGACCAGGTCTGAGGCCTCCTGCCATCTCCGGCTCGGCGGCCCCTCAGCCCTGGGCAGGAGCTCAACCTGCCCCCTCACCCCCCAGGATCAGGGCACCTGGAGGCTCCTGTTGATGACGGCTCAGGCTGCCTGGTGGCCGGCTCTGCCCAGGTCCTAGCGGAAAGGACGCGGACCTGACACTCATGCACGCAGAGGGCCTCTGCCCCGAGGCCATGGGGGGTTGGGGTGAGGAGGGGGCTGTCCATGCTTTTCTCCATTTCGTCCCAAAACAGCCCCTGAGGACGGTGTTATCATCATCCCATTTTCTGGATGAGTAGGCAGAGGTGGAGAATTTGAGTCACTTGCCCCGGGGTGCTCGTCTGGGAGGCCATGGAGCTGGTCCGACTCTGGCATCAGAGTCCAGCTGGGAGGCTGCAGATGTGAGACCCAGCAGCCTCTTCCGCTGGGCTCGGAGTCTCTCCGTCAGGGGGAAGCTGGGCGCCCCGCGGGCCGCTCCACTCCGACACTGCCCTGTGGCCTCAGCCGCGTGCCTGGAGACGCCTCTCCAGGTGTGCTCGCCCTCGGAACCTCCCACGGAGCCTCCTTCTGGGGCTGGAGGCAGCAAAGAGGCCTCCCTCTTTGCTGCAGATGCCCAGCACAGAATCAGGCAGGAAGACACCTCTGCCCCCAACCCCTCTCGGAATGCATATTATGAGTGCATATTATCAGAGAGGTAATCAGAGAAGTAAAACTGCAGGGTCAGCGGGGAAGGAGAAGGCCGCTCTGGCTAGGGTGGTGGTGAAGCTCAGGAAGGAGGCAGACTCTGCGCCGGGTCAGGGTTTCACAGGCCGCCCCCGCATTTCTACTGACTATTCTCCAGGAGTCCTGATTGGGTGCAAATGTGGCCAGCCTCAGACATCTCCTGGCCCTTGTCTACATCGTCCTCCTCCCCGAATCCTCCGCCCAGGGAAACCAGAGCACATTGTAAACACCAGCCGTGGGGGCTGAGCTCCAGGCTCCCAGCCCCCCAACCTTCACGCCTGTGGTTCGGTTCATCACCGCCAGCCAGGTGGCAGAGCGGGATCACGGGTCTTGGTGGTGCCGGCGGCCTGCACCGTCCCGTGGGCCGGATGGAGCCGGGTCATCCCGACACAGCTGCCATCTTGGTAAGACGTCATGGTTCTGGCTCAGCTGGGAGAGACGCAGACTGGCTGAGACAGACTTTGATTCTCTTTATTGAATTGGGCGCTATTGGATTTACGAAACTCAACTTTCCGATGACAAAAAAATTATCTGTGTGTCCAAATAAAGACGAATGGAGCTCAGAGCTCGCTGCAAAGGCAATTTCGGCCACTCATCCAGCTCAGGGGTTGTTATCGCCCCCGGGGATGGTGTCATCCGCAGGGTTGGGATATAAAGTGCCCTTTTGGATTTTTCTTAAACTCGCATTAGAAAATTGTGGATAAATTTAATCTCAGCTAAAAGGTAAGGATAGTCCACAGCCAAAGGGCAAGGCCAGAATCACATGGCAATTGCTGTGCTTTATGTCCAATCAGATGCAAACTAAGAGGGGAAAATAGGGTTCTCCAGACTAATCAATTACATTTGAGTAATTGATCGTATATTATTATTGATGAAAGCCCGTAATATGTGAGTTAGAAGAAAGTAAGTTCTCAAAAGATTAGATTTGTATACGAAAATGGAAGGGAAAAAAATGACTCTCATAAAACCATTTGAGAGTGGTTTATGGTTTAATGCGGAGTAGGGTGTGGAGACTGGCCCCAGATCGCTCTCCCCTCTCCCCGCGGACTGCCCACCTGGGAAGGAGCTAAATGTTCAGCAGAGGGGAGGGTGGTGAGCCCACAGGAGTGGCCGAGGGGTGGAAGCGCCCTCGTGGGAAGACAGGGGATGTGACCCAAGAAACGGGTCCCCTTAGAGGAAGCGCTTTCTCATAATGAAAGCATTGAGACAGTGACGGCTTCCTGTAGGGGGGTGACCGTCCCGCCCCTCGAGGCACTAGAGCGAGCATTGTAAGGCTGGCCAGCAGAGACAGTGGAGAGGAGCTCCTGCTTGAGCACAGCTGTCTCTAGAAGACCCCCAGGTCATTTCCAGTCGAGAGTCTAGGACTCTATTTATGTGGCAGCCTGGATGGGAGGGGTGGTCTGGGGGAGAATGGATACACGTGTACGTATGGCTGGGTCCCTCCACTATTCACCTGAAGCTACCACCACGCTGTTAATAGGCTATACCCCAATACAAAATTAGAGGTTTTAAAAAGGAGTCTAGGATTTGGAGTGGAGAAGGAAATGGCAACATACTCCAGTGTTCTTGCCTGGAGAATTCCGTGGACAGAGGAGCCTGGTGGGCTGCTGTCCATAGGGTCACACAGAGTCGGACACAACTGAAGCAACTTAGCATGCATGCATGCATTGGAGAAGGAAATGGCAACCCACTCCAGTATTCTTGCCTGGAGAATCCCGTGGACAGAGGAGCCTAGTGGGCTGCCTTCTATGGGGTCGCACAGAGTTGGACACGACTGCAGCGCCTTAGCAGCAGCAGCAGGAAGATTTAGAGCATGCCACCAGCCCAGGCCATGGGTGAGCTGGAAGGGGGCCGTGAGCAGTGTGCACCCCAGCATCAGTGAAGCCCCCCCCGCCCCCTGCAGCCCTGAGCTTCCTCAGCCCCTGCCCCTGTTCCCAGGGCAAGTCCCCTACACCCTCTCCTTCTCTGCCCTTCCCTGGGCTTGAGGCTGCCCCCCAACACACACACACACCCCCGAGCCTGGGCGGGACCGAGAGCCCTCACCACCCGCTGCTCCGACCCCTTGGCCCTGCCTTGTCCGTACCTCCTCCCAGTCCCTAAGGCAGCAACCGACAGACCAAGAGGGCTCAGGAGACGCTGGGTCTGGAATCAGCACACCTCCTCCTCCTCCCCCTGGGAGACGAGGCCCCTCGGATGACCCCGCTCCATCCTCTGGCGAGCGCCAGCATCCACCAGGAAAGCCTGGCCCGCGCCCCAGGGCACCCCCAGCCCTGCCCCCACCCCCCACCACCCCCCAGGCACGTCCAGCTTTCGTCCTGTTTCCCATTCACTCATCCCTTGTTCCATGAGCATCACGGATGCACTGGCCTCTCCCAGAGGCCTGGGACGCGGAGCTCACGGTCGGCAGGCGCCGGACACGTGACAGGCATCACACGACCAAGGATGGATGTGCCCCAGACCCCCTCCCACAGACTGTGAATCCCCTCAGCGCTCCACGTCCACCAGTGAGCACTGTCCGCTGGCCGTCACTCCATCCCTCAGGGCTCCTTCCCACAAGCCTCCTCTCTGCCCTTTGTGAAAAACAGGCAAAATCCAGATACTGTAAAATTCACCATTTTAGAGTGTACGGTGGCTTTTACTACGTTATTCCCAGAGTCGTACAAGCATCACCACCGTCTAATTCCAGGACATTTGCATCACCCCTGAAAACCATGCTTCTTAGCAGACCCCCCACCTCCACCCCCCCCAGCCCTTGGTACCCGTGTTTCCATCTGCTGTCTAGTACGCGATCTTTTGTTTAAGTTATCGGCTTGTTCTTAAGTTAAGTTTTATGATTTATACTTAGTTTGATTTATTTTATATGTTTAATTTATATGTTTTCCAGGAGGTCACCTCTTTTTTTTTCTCCAGGTCAGTTTTATTGCCATCATGTTACATGAAACTTCTGGCAAAAAAAAAAATATTTTTAATCTCTTCCAATTTTTTAGTTATTGTCCTTTTCTCACTTTCAATCAAGTCTCTCTTACTCTCTGTATTTCTTAATCAGGTTTGTGAGAAATTTATGTGTTTTTGTTGGTCTTTTTAAAGAATCCACTCTGAAAAAAAAAAGAATCTGCTCTGAGACTTGTGTATACTTTCTACTCTTTTGATTTCTTTTCTTTCTTTATCTTTTTTCTCTATCATTTTCCTCTTCTTATATTCTGGGCTTTTTTTAAATTATACATTCTTTAGGTGATAAATTAGTTCCTATATTTTTAGTCTTTCCTTTTCAAGGATGAATGTACCTAAAGCTTAAATTTTTCTCAGCTCTGTGTCCCATTGAGAAGCTCTCCTTGTTCCCTCTCTTAGATGAGTTACTAATTTCAGTTTTCATTTCCATTTTCCTCTAACGATGTAGTACAGAGTCTAATAATCTTCCAAAATCCTTCTCCTTTCTATGGTAACAGAGCTCTCCATTTTCACTGGGCACATCCCCACTCCAGATAAAAACTACAGCTCCCAGCATTCCCTAGGCTAGGCATGACCATGTGACTGACTTCTGGCCAATGGGATGTGAGTGGAAGTGATGCGCAATGTTGGGGACCAGGTGGACCAGGGCAGCCCTGGGATGGTGGAGCACCAAGACCATGGGGCCGGAGATCTCGTGGACTGTCCTGCTGTCTGACCACCACCCAGCCCAGACTTTTAAGTCACTCTTCTGTTGGTTTTCTGCCATGCAGCTAAATCTATTCTCTAAGATAAAGCACAATTTGAGTGTGCTTCTTACTTTCCAAGGAGTAAAGGGTTGGGGTTTGGAGGCGGGGGTGCGGGGGGCGGGTGTTGTCAAAATTTTATATATTATTCATAATTTTTCTAGAATATGGCTAGAGAAAATCTCAACTTTTCTAAAGGTTTACTCCATGACTAAGTACATTATCAATTTTCATAAATGGTCAGTGGCTCTTGAAAAAAAAATATAATCTCTACATGAAGCATGAACTATTTTGTATGCATCTATTACACTGAGTTTGCTGATGTGTGATTCCATTTCTCTAAAGCTTGGTTTCTTTATTTATCATCTGCTAGCTTGGTCTGATTCTGAAATGCTACATTGCAATTCCTGTTGGAATTCATTACCTTCTCGTATTTTTAAATACCTTGGTTTTATACAGTTAGCTGCTAAGTTGATTAGTATAGAATACAGATTTGATTGTTTTATTTTACTCATAAATTGCTCTTTTAATCCTTCAAAATGTCTCTTTCCCATTTAATGTTTTTTATTTTTAGTCCACCTTCTCTAGACTAAAAATGATGCCTTTGCTCTCCTTTTATCTGCATTTCTTGGCAGCCTTTCAACACCTCTTTATTCTCAAGTATTCTTTACCACTCACTTGAAAGATGCCTCTTTAACAGAATGTAAAAAAAAAAAGAATATATATATACACACACACATACGTACGACACTGAGTCACTCTTCTTTCTGTACACCTGAAACAGATTTTAAATCAACTAAACTTCAATTAAAAAAATTTAAAGAATAAACAAAATGAAATACATACAGCCTTTTTCCAACCGGGATTGGTGGTCTCTGCTCTTTGGCAGGGAACCCAGCCACGCATAGTGCTGGCGTCTGCGCTTCACGCCTGCGCGTTCTCTGTGCTGTTTCTTCCCGTCCCCGTGGGATCTTTTCCCTTTTCCTCTCTGCTGCTGTCCACCCCCCGCCCTTTCTCTCCATCAGCTTCTGTGAGTGATCTGGGCTCCTCTTCCCACCAGGGTCACCTTCCTTCTCCTGACTCCACATCGAACTCCCGGTCCTGCGTTAGCACACAAAACCGAGACCCACCACCAGTGACCCCCCAACTGCAAGTTCTGCTCCCTTTCGAGCCTCTGCTGGGGCCCCAACACCATGCAGGAGAGG
Source organism: Giraffa tippelskirchi (assembly GCF_054371585.1). NCBI lineage: Eukaryota > Metazoa > Chordata > Mammalia > Artiodactyla > Giraffidae > Giraffa > Giraffa tippelskirchi. The sequence continues at coordinate 2,967,030 of NC_137275.1, forward strand.
CAGGACCAGCTCTCATGCCAGGAGCTACCGAGTTAGCCCTGTGATGACTTTCTTGGGTTCTCCTTTTTCTCACTGAAATCCCAGGTCCCCATGGAGCCGACATCGGCTTCGGTCTCACAGTGAGCACAGCAGGAGGACCCCTGCTTTGTCTCCACTATGTCGGGGCTCTGCCTCAAGTCGGTGATGTATCCCCTTGATCCTCCCCACATCAGGGAGGCTCTTTCTCTGTGACCCATGAATTCTACCTGTAGAGAATGTAAAAGAGGGGCAAATAGCAAGGACCCATCCCAAACCCTGGCTGTGTGACTGTGGGTAAGTTACTTAACCTCTCTGGGCCTATGAAACAGGGAGGATTCTAATACTCATCAATGAGAGGTGACAAAGAAGCTCATACATGTAAAGCAGTTTGAGCAGTACCAGCACAGGGAACGCTTTCTGTGGGCATCACTATTATTATGATCACTGATTACAAGTATCCATGTTGCAAAGAGTGGGACACGACTGAGTACAATTGTTCATTGTGGGAGAAATATCAACAACCTCAGACATGCAGGTGATACCACCCTAATGGCAGAAAGTGAAGAGAAACTAAAGAGCTTCTTGATGAAAGTGAAAGAAGAGAGTGAAAAAGCTGGCTTAAAGCTCAACATTCAGAAAACTAAGATCACGGCATCCAGTCCCATCACTTCATGGCAAACAGATGGGGAAAAAATGGAAACAGTGACAGACTTTATTTTCTTGGGCTCCAAAATCACTGCAGATGGTGATTGCAGCTGTGAAATTAAAAGACGCTTACTCCTCAGAAGAAAAGCTATGACAAACCTAGACAGAGTATTAAAAAGCATGGACATCACTTTGCTGACAAAGGTCGATAGAATCAAAGCTTTGGTTTTTCTAGTAGTCATGTATGGATGTGAGAATTCAACCATAAAGAAGGCTGAGTGCTGAAGAATTGATGCTTTTGAACTGTGGTGTTGGAGAAGACTCTTGAGAGTCCCGTGGTCTTCAAGGAGATCCAACCAGTCCATCCTAAAGGAAATCAACCTTGAATATTCATTGGAAGGACTGATGCTGAAGCTGAAACTCCTATACTTTGGCCACCTGATGGGAAGAGCTGACTCATTTGAAAAGACCCTGATGCTGGGAAAGATTGAAGGTGGGAGGAGAAGGGGACAACAGAGGATGAGATGGTTGGATGGCATCACCGACTCAATGGACATGAGTTTGAGCAAGCTCCAGGAGATGGTGAAGGACAGGGAAGCCTGGTGTGCCACAGTTCGTGGGGTCGCAAAGAGTCAGACATGACTTAGCAACTGAACAACAACTGGGGTGCAGGAGTGCCAAGCAGAGTCCTTGCCACTTAGCACTCTGTAGACATTGGCCCACCATCTTCTAGTGTCTCAGAGTAACAAATGAGAAGTCCAAGGACAATCTGATGCCTTTTCTTTTTTAAAAAATGTATATGCTGTACCGTTCTTTATTTATTTATTTATACGGCCGAGCCGGATCTTAGCTGTAGCACGTGGGACCTTCATTGCCACATGTGGGGTCTAAGTTGTGGCATGCAGGATCTAGCTCCCTGACCAGGAATTGAACCCAAGCCCCCTGCATTGGAGGCACAGAGTCTTAACCACTGGACCACCAGGGAAATCCTTGCCTTTTCCTTTGTAAGATTTTTTTTCCTCTGTGGACGCTTGTAAGACTTTCACTTTCCCCTGAGAGTTCAGAAACTTCATCTGACTATATCTGGCATGTTTTCTCCACCAGTCCTGCCTTGAACCTACGAGCTCTTTCAATCTGCGGTCATGAATACAGCATTAGTTCCTTTTTTTTCCCTAGGTGGTTTCCCCCCCTAGTATTTGCACACAGGGCTGCTGAGTCTGTCCTCATCTCTTCCCTGTGGTTTTCTCTTGGTGATATATTTGCCCTTGGCCTTTCCAGACACTAATTGACAACCAAGGCCCCTCGGTCTCTCCCTCAGTCCAGCTGAAAGTTGGATTTTGGCTGACAAATCATGGTTTTAAGTTCCAAACACTTTGCCTGCCTCCTTGAGTCTCTGAGCTGCACCCCCACCCCCGACATCCTTGGCTGAGTCTCCAGCAGACCAGCCTCCCGCTGTTTCGGAATCTGCCTGCCATTCTCTGCTGGCCGTCAGCTGCGTGTCCTCAGGATGAGTAAAAGCTAACCATCTGACGTTGTATCCTTAACAGGTTATTTCCCAGCACAAAAGCAACAGAAAAAAAGGAAAATCTTAAGCTGTTTTCCATCATCGCATGGCCAGCGGAGGGGTGCTGTTGTCTGAAGTTAGTGTGTATGCATTTGGAATAAAGCAAATGATTGATTATAACAAATACAGACTTTATCTCTCCGATCGTTGTGGAAACCCAGGGTTCTCGGGGTAGCACGGGGGGCCGAGTAGTCCTGAACTTGGATTGGAGCCATGCACACGAGCCCATCTGTGCTTCCCTACAAAGGAACCCTGTCTCCAGCTCTGTCCTCTTCAGGGTCTGGAAGCTGTGATCCCTGCACCCCTGCCCCGCATCATGGAGAAGAGGGCAGTGAGGGGTTGGGTGCAGAGTTGACATTTTCCAAACACGTTTCCCACATTAGAAACCAAGAGACTTGAAAAGATGGGAGGGACCCTGGCTCAGAGTGAGGCCAGAGGGCGAGGGCATGGCTGAGGACTCCTGGGCTCTTTGAAAGGACAGAGGAGCCACCGTGGGGCCTCTGCTGTCCACCGACGGTGTGGGCACCAGCCGGGGGCTGGGGTGTCTCTCAGATGCCAGTCTCCCTGACCTCCTCCTCACCTCCAGTGCCGGAAGCATGGACTCAGCACCAGACAAAGCTGTCTCCGCCTCTCAGACCGACCCGGGAGGTGGCCGTGACCAGCAGAGCCGCTGAGAGATGTGGGGAGAGCAGGAACCCCACACGGGGGTCCTGCAGGAGGGACTCAGCTGACACCACTCATACACCACAAGGTCCTGAGCTCACCACACAAGCTCTCTGGGTGGCACCCATTTCTGTGCAGCAAGGATGCGGTGCCCAGTACACAGTGGGGCCAAATAAATGCTGATCTTCAGGACCACTGGCATGTGGGTGAATGTGGGGCAGAGGGACTCCAAGAGCCGTGGTGTTTGACCCGAGCTCTGTATCACCCCCAGGATGCACACACGTGCCTCGCTTGCAAACCGTGAAGCGCTGCGTGGGGCCCAGACTGTGTGACGGGAGGAGCCCCGTGCCCCCTCCTGCACCTCCCCCCAAAATAACATCACTACCTGGCACCGGAAACATGCCTGCTCCTGTCGGCTTTGGTCCAGGCTGGCAGGACGCGATCCCACAGTGCTGATGGCGCTGGCGAGGGCAGGGGGGTGGGGGGCAGGCTGATATTTAGCTGAAGTGAAGCCACTGCCCTGGCAAGATACCACCCCCACTTCTGTGTGGGGTCAACCCTGCCCAGGCCGGGGACTAGGAATGCAAGGGACCTCCAAGAACACAGCCAGGAGCCAGCCAGGAAACCACCGAGCTGCGCTGGCCCTTCTCTTAGGGGTTGAATTGGGTCCCCCCTGCCACCCCCCACTCCCTGGAATTTATGTATTGGAGTCCTAAACCCAGTACCTGAGAACGCGACTATACTTGGAGACAGCGGTGATCAAATCAAATGGGGCCCTCAGGGTGGGCCCTGATCCAATAAAACTTATAAACAGAGGACATTCGGATAGAGACAGACAGGCGTGGAGGGAGGAGGATGGGGAGACACGGGGTGGGGACGGCCGTCTAGACGCCAAGGACACAGGCCTGGAGCAGAAGGAGCCTGTCGACACCCTGACTCGGACTCCCAGCCTCCAGGAGCAGGAGACAAGTGTGCGTGGTCTGCGGGACTTTGTTACACAGCCCTAGCTGACTAGCACACCCTCTCTAGGGGCCTTCTCTGTTAGGCTTCCTCACTCCCCGTCCGACAGATCCAAGGACGGACAGACGCACTAAACTTCAGAGGTCAGCCAACCCCTGCTCCCCAACCAGGCTCCCCCCAGCTTTCCCCCACCTCCCACCTGCATCCACATCCTCCCAGACACACAGCTGTCAGCTGAAGGATCCACAGTCTCAGCTCCCGGCCCAGCGCCACCCTCTCCGTGTGGGCTCAGCGCATCACGTCCCCTGCCAATCTTCAGCTTTCGGTCTATAACGTCGAGGCCCCTCTGGATTCAAGGCCTCCCTTCCTGAGAATGGGCTGCGCACAGAAGGGTTGGCAGGGCCACCCTGGGACGGCCACCTGGGGGACAGAGGAGCCCGTGCCCAGGACCCCGGAGGCGGGCAGGACAGGCGGGCTCTCTCCTCCAGCGGCCGCGCCGGGCCCTGCACACAGAGGCTCTCATCGCAGGAGGGGAATAGAAACACTTTAATGAGATGGAGACGGCTTCGTGGGATGTCTCTGGAAGACGGATCAAGAGCAGGAGACGATGTGGCCCGCGCGTCCGGCAGGGCCAGGGCGCCTAGTACTTGAGCAGCCAGCGTGGCTGGTGCTGGCCCAGAGACGTGAAGTAGGACCACCACCAGGGCTTGCTGCCACTGGTCGTGGGCTGTCTCCGGGCCCCCAGGGGCTCCTGGTCGGGCTCCTGGGGCTCCCCTCCAGGCCCACCCCTCCGGGACCCGGGAAGGAACTTCTGGGGTCCAGTCCTCAGTGGCTGGAGAATAAAGTCCACACGGCCAGCCCTCTTCATCCGGGCGGGGATGATGACTTTCTTGATGACCCTGGAGTAGCCGGGGGCTTGAGCGATGACGATGTGGGCCCCAGGGGGCAGTAGTCTCCAGTAGTCACCATCTGGGGCTGCAGACACACGGAAGGAGAACGGATCTCGGACCTGGGCTCACACCGCCTTGAGACGATGGGCACTGAGGGTCAGGGGGCGTCCGCCTGGAGGGCAGCAGACTCCAAGGGTGCACTCGCCTCTGTGTGGACCTGGAACGTCCTTCCCACCGCCTCCCTCTGTCAAACTCCTATTCATCCCTCAAAGCCCTGCCTAGGCACACCTCCTCTCTGAAGCCTTCACAGTCCATCCCACTCTACACCCCCCACCCCACCCCAACAAAAACACAATTAACAAGCCCTCCTTTCTCTGGACTGTTTCCTCCAGGAGCTCACATCACAGGGTATGGTATTTTTCAAACCAGCTGTGAAATCCCTGAGGGCACCCAGAGCCCACAAGGACACACAGCTTATCAGTGGGACAGAAGCTCTGGGATATGAACCAACAGGCTCCCTCCACAATGGTGGCGTTTGCCCAGCAGTCACTTCTTGAGGAACGCAGAATCCACATTGATGGTCATTAGCAGTCGGGACCTGCATGTGTCCCCACCTGCTGGGCTCAATGCTGCAGGAGACATAGCTCAAGGTGGACGCAGACCCCAGAGCTCCCCAGCCTCACCTTCCCCCCAGGTCAGCAGTGGACACTGGAGCAGGGGCCACACTCTGAGCAGTGCAGGAGCCCCCAGGAAATGCTCACCAGTGGTGATGTCGTGACGGATGCCCTTGACTAAGATCCGGGCATTCTTGACCGGCTTGCCAAATTTGTCCATCACCATGCCTTTGATGCCCCGGTGCACCTGAGGGGACCAAGGGTGGGGATACGGTTTGTACCTTCCTGAGGGCCCGGCAGCCTGCCCAGCCTGTCTCCAGGGAAACCCTCGTCTGTGAAGTGAGGGTGAGCAGTGAGACCACTGAGGGGTCCTTCTCCAGCAACAATCAACCCCATTCCGGGTTTGCAAACGGTCCAAAGTGCCAGCTCGGGGGGGTCTGGCTGACAACATCTCCTGAGCCCTGAAAGGCAGACCCCTCGTGCCCACCTGTGAACACATCTGAGGTCCCTGCCTGGGTAACCAGGGCCAGTGTGGCTGGGGTCTCGAAGGCAGCGGGGAGCGGGGGGCAGTGGGAGGACACGAGCCTGAAGGTTTGGACCCTGGTGTCGGTCCCGGCCAGGCACCAACTGGCTCTCTGACCTTGGGCAAGCTACATGGGCATCTAGGCCCCCCCTCCCCATCTGTGACAGAGGGTCGCTGTGCCGGTCCTAAGCACGGGTGTTGTCCAAGTAGACGCCCCGCAGTTCATGCACACGTCACCATCAGGCCAGGAAGCCACACTTGGCAAAGAAAGCACCTCCCAGAGCCCCTGCACAGTTCTCCTAAAACAGTGTGCAACGAACAAGCTGAGCACCCTGGCTCTATTGGCTGGAAGCAACCAGAAGTTGATCCTCTTCACATCAGAGGAGGCCAGAATGCCTGGGTAGGAAGGGTAACTCAGCTTGGGGGGCTGTTCTGTCCCTGAAGGCTGCCCCTCCCTCCTCCAGGGCCGCCCAGGAGTGCCAGCCTCCATCCTGGCCCTTCCTCTGCTCACAACGCCTGACCTATTCCTCTCTTCTTTCCAGACACAGCTCACACTCCTCTTCCTCCAGGAAGCCCTCCCTGATGACCGGTCATATCAGGAGCCTCCTTGGGGACCCACAGTCCTGGTTTCCCTTCTTCCAGCCCTGACCTCACTGTGCTGTCACCGTCTGCCTTTTCCCGGCCCCCTAACCCGAGAGCAGAGGCCAGACACACAGAAGGACCTCCAGATAGCTCTTGGTCCATCCCTGCTCTCAGGTGGACGGTCATCGTCCTGCAGAAGCAGGCACGCCGAGCTCTCAGGCAGAGGAGGTGAGATGCCTCCCCACCGCCACCTCAACCAGAGGGAGGTGGACGCCACCCCCCAGGCCTGGTCAGGATCACTTGGAGAAAGGCCTCAGTGGACATGACAGACAGATCTTTATCAGGAGGCCCGGGCAGCTGTCCTGGGGACTGTCCCGGGGGGCAGCCACGCTTGGCCACATGCTGCCCAGCCGTCCGCAGTATCGCGCTTGCTATTAAATCTTTATGCCCCGAGCCTTCACATGCAATATCCACAGAGCGATCCCAGCCCCATTTAAAGCTCCTTAAAAGTCATTTCCACCAGACGGCCGTAAAGCGGGACGAGTGAGGAGGCCTGGCCGTGAGCCATTATTGATGCTGACCAGTCCCGAGCGGCGAGGTCGCTGGCACAGCCGCCAAGGAGGACCCCACGCTGACAATGTCCAGTTGTCCTCCGGGGCCTTGCTCCCTCCCTTTTGCCGCAGCTGCTGGGCCAGAGGCTCTGCTAGCTCCCCACTGGGGGGAAGTTCCTCATCTTTCTAAAAGGGAGGGGCCTCGACAATGGAACTGGGGCTTGGGGCAGGCAAATTTGAGTGTCAGTGGCCAATGACATCGGACCAGCACAGTCACTCTGACCCTCTCTGTCTCCTCCTCTGGCTATTTCAGAGCCCCCGTGATCCCGGATGGGAGCCCAGGGACCCCCGACCGGCACGATCCTTCCCCAGCACCCTCGTGCCTCCAACTGGAAAATGCGGCAGCCTCATCTCCCAGCCAGGCCTGGTGGCAGGCTTCGGCGCCGCATGGCTGGGGCCGGGGGTAGGGAGCCCCGACTGCACAGTGCTGTGCACTCAGAGCCCCGCGCTGTCCCCTCGGGCGGACCTACTCCTCACTGGGATGTGGCAGCAACACGCCGCTTTCATGAAGCTTAAAGACGCTCGGGAAAAAGCAAAAAGCAGAGGCTTCTCGCAAAACTACCGTTATCACGCTCCTTTTTGAGTTCCCGGGTCCCCAGACGAGAACAGCATCCCCTGGTGGGGAGCCTGAGGGCTGGGGCAGAGCTGGAGGGGTGGCGGGACCTCAGGCATTGGGTCCCCACACGGTCACCAGACCACCGGGAGTCTCGGTTCTCTGGGTCCGGTGAGGGGTGACTTCAGACATGCTCGCTGAGGCCTCCACTCACGGCACGTTTATTTCTGGAGGCTCAGCCCCCCTCAATCCTGTTGCCCCCACTCCCGCCCCGTAGCCCGGGTCCTCCCCTCCGAGGCTGAGGGGCAGATGTACCCAGGCCCTGCCTGACGACTCCACACCCTGCTGCCAGCCATGCCCTCCAGGCGTGCCCCCAGCCAGGGCTCACCTGTTCCCAGGCCACGCTCCCCACTCTGGCTACGGGACCCTCGATGGTGTAAACACCCCCACTGAATTATAACCCGTGCCACCCCGTCTGCCAGAGGGTCCTTGTCCCATGGCATGACCTCCCCTTCTTCTCCTTCAAGACACATCCTGGGTGCCTCCTTCCTCCAAGGAGAGCCGTGGCCTCCAAGGCTGGGTCGGGGGCTCCCCTGGGCTGCACTCCCCTCGTGGAGACCCCTGCTGCACTGGGGACCCTGATGTATGCCCCCCGCCACCCGACATCCCCAGCCACCCTGAGGCTGGGCCTAGGGGAAGAGAGAGGTTGGGTGAACCTTCACTCATGAACACAGATGGTTAAGGAAGAAGCAAGTACAGTGTAACTATGTGACCGCGTGGACGCTGAGCCTCGCCATACGGTGTCCCGGTCCAGAGGGTCGCCTGCTGCAGGGCCCGGGTCTAGGCCCCCCTCCCCACGCCAGGCCCCGGGTGGGGTCGGGGCACAGCGCCCAGAGCTCACCATCTCCATGAAGTTCAGCAGCGGCTCCTTATTGTGCTGCCAGATTGTGTAGAGGGCCTCCTCCGGGGGGAACTTCACGCAGCCCAGCTCCACCGTGATCTCAAAGCAGTTGCTGTGCAGGTAGTTGAAGTCGGACATGCCTGCAGCACGGTGGGGTGGGGGCAGCTGAGCGAGCGGTCCTCAACACCGGCCCCCACGGGGCCCCGGGCTGGACAGCTGGGAGTGGCCAGTCCTATCTTGGCCTCCCAGTCGGACAGAGGCAGATGGCTCCCACCCAAGGTCCCAGGGAAGGGGGAACTGGGCTAGGGGACAAGTGGTCTGGGGCCCCCGTGCACAGATTCGCCTACCATCTGTGCGGCCTTCCAGGGAGTAAGGAACAAGCCCACCTCCAGCAGAGAAGCTGGGCTCGTGTGGGGGTCACACATGCCCCTGGGGTCCAAGCTGCGGTCCCTGCCCCAGCCTGGACCCCACTGATATCAGCGTCCATTTACCTGGACAGTCCTGAGAACAGTTCAGGGAAGAAGGTCCTATGACCTCCTTCTCTGGGGGAGCCCAGCCCGGGGAGGCTGACGGCTGGCCTGGGAGGCCACAGAGGCTTTGGAGCAGATCGGGCTGACCACCTGTCTTCCCCCTGGAGTCTGCCCTCCACCCCAACTGTTTGGGAGGTCTTGTCCAGCAGAAGCTCCCAGGCAGCTCTGGGGCCCAGACCTTCAGAGCTTCAGGGCCTCCTCCAAGCCCTGGCAGCCAGCAGCCACCCTTCATGAGTTACTGTTCAAGTCCGCAGTGAGGCCACCCCCCCCACACAGATGGCCCCTTGGTCCCTGGCCACTGGCCCCTAACCCTCCTGAGTTCATGCCCTGTGGGTGGGGAGCCCGGCTCGCCTCTCCCAGGCTCAGCACCCTGCCCAGTGGCCCCTTTACAGACCCCACTGAGGGGTCGTGATTGAGAATCGAAGCCCTCCCCCTGAAGGTCAGGGGACCCATGTGTCTGGGTCCTGGAGAGAGAGAAGCCGCACTGCCCCCGGAGGAAGGCCCACACGTGCCACCGTGGGCAGCAGGGGTGCTGAGCAAGGATGAACATGGCTTTGGAACAGGAGCTGAGGGGCCGCCCTGTCCACCCCCCAGGAGAAGTCGGGGGACAGGCAGGGTGAGTCCCAGCTCTGCCACGCGCCGAGGCCCTCGAGCTGGCCCTTTCCTTGTCTGAGCCCAGTTTCCTTTATTGTCAAGGGACATGAACACTCAGCATCGTGCCAGCGTGGAGGGGTGGCCAGCAGCACGTGGAGGCCTGTGGGCTCAGCCTCGGGGCCCCCATGACACGGGGAGTCACCTCCTCCCACATTTCAGAGAAACAATGAATATAGTTTTAGTGTAAGAACATCCCACACGGTTGGACCTTAGTATTTATCTAGTGCTAGACACCCTTCCTCACTTCTCTAAAACTCCAGCTTCACTGACAATCCTGTACTCCATCAGGCAACCCTACAAAACCCCCAAAAGGCGAACTGGTCACGGGTGGGATCATGAGATGGTAAGTGACCATTAAATAAACCGCAGAAAAGGCAACAGGAAGTCTAGCCCTTGCAGGACAAAGGAACTTACCCTCCTACCAGCCACAGCCCAGCCACTACCCCCAGCCTAACCTTTCCCCAGCCCATCTGCGCCCCGCCCCTCCCCGGGCCCCGCCCAGGGCCCCCTCCCCAACCCCAGGTCCCGCCCCCCGCCCCAGCCCGCCCCAGCCCGCCCCCGCCGCCCCGCGCACCTCCGGTGAAGCTGTACCAATCTGCCCCATTAATGATGCTGCCCCTCTTCAGGAAGTTGCCCCCACACCTGTTCTCCGACCTGTCCATCATCATAGGGTGCATGTCGGCGTAGGCTCGGGCCAGTAACTTGAACATCTGGAAGGGAGACGGAGAGGTCCCCACAAGGGCTGGGGTGGGCGCCCTGCTGGAAGCCCCCTGAGCTGGGGGCAGAGGGTGAGGCGGGAGGTGCCTCCTGTGGGCGGGGCAGCCGCAGGGAACGCCTGCAGCTCAGGTGGGAGGGGGGCGGTGTCCTTGCAGCGGGCCCAGCATGTGCAAAGGCCCGGAGGTGGGTACACGGGCACGTCAAGGAACCCTACACACCTGGCTAGGGAGCATGGGCTTACCCTCGAGAACGGGGCGCCCTGCAGGGACGCTGGCAGGGATTCCGGAGGTCCTCCGTTTTGCAATTTATGAGGCATTTTCTGCCATTGTGCAGCGGGCAGGCCTTGGGGGTAAGCAGGTGGGGGAGTGGGGGGCTGGGATGGTCTCATTTTTACTGCCTTCATCTCCCACGTGAACATCTATGGTAGTCACCACCTCGTCTCCCCAGGGGACACCAGCCCCTGCAGGAGCCCACCCACCTGCTGCCATCACCCGTCCTGATTCCACTGCGTCTGGTGGTCCCACACAAGACACAGCTCAGGGTCTGCCGCCCCCTGGGAGGGGGGGAGCCTGGGGGCAGGGCCTGGAGGGTGGCCCGGATTCCTGGGTGGTGCAGAGCCCCTCCCCCTCTGGCCTCCCCCAGCCCCAGAGCTCCCCTCATGACACCCCTCACCCCCGCAGGCCCCAGGTCCTCCTCCCAGACTGGACTCAACCACCTTTATGTCTCAGGACCGGACACAGGTCTGACCCAGGGTGGAAGCTCCAGGCAAGGGCCAGATGGATGAGCGGTGAGCCTTCCCTGGGCCTGTTCAGGGCCCCGGGGCCCCAGGAGAGGTGTGTCCTTGCATGAGGACCCTTCTTTAAGAAAGGGGGAAATGGGCAGGTGAGGTCAGCAATGAGCAGCTGCTCCAGGCCAGAGTGAGGTCTCTCCTGGCGACTGAGACCCAGGGCCTGGGGTTTGGAGAAGGATGCATCCAGTTTCTCAGAATAAGGCTGCAGTTTCAACTTGGTCCCACAAACACAAGGCAAGCGCCCCAAATACAAGCCCGTGGGCGTCCTGCGGTCAGCAGTCGCGGACCGCCACCCCGCCAGCAGCTGCTGCCACCTGTGGTCAGCATCAGCAGCCTTCAGGCAGGCATCCAGGTGCTGACGGGGCTGTTTCTGGAACTCTGCCTGGGTCCCCACCTCTCTGGTACCCACCACCCATCTGAAGAGTGGGAGGGACCTAGGCTGGTGCGGTGGCCCCTCTCCAAGGTCTGCACCCTGCCATCCTCCCTCCTGGTCTCTCTCCATCCTGCCCTGGGGCCGCTTCCTGTCACCTGTCAGTCAGCCCCTCAGGAGCACAGAGAACGTCCCCACCACCGCAGGGTGCTAGAGCCCCAGGCTGGTGGGGATCAGGCCTGCCCTGGGGGCAGGAGCTCTGCTCAGGCGCAGGTGTGGGTAGGCGGGGAAGACACAGAGACAGTGACCACTCCCAAAGAAACAAGGTGGGGTGCAGTGGGCTGCTAGGAGGGGCAGATGTGGACTGGCTGGAGCCCAGGAACACGGGCCAGGGTCAGAGAGAAGGGCCAGCCTGCCAGGGACCTGGATAGACTGTAGCTCCTTCCCACTGGGGGCTGGGCTGGGCCAGGGAGGGCCTGGACGGCAGGACAGAGCTGGAGCAGGGCTGGGAGCAGGCTTTTGGCAGAAGGAGCAGCTGTGTAGGGGGACAGAGGGGCGAGCAGGCAGCCCTGGCTGGCCTGGGCGCCTGGAATGCTGCCCTGAGGCACTGGCCCTCATCCGCTGGGCACCATGGAAGTTTGGGGGTGTGGCTTGGACACCCCGCTCAGGCCCTCTTCCTGCTCCCCCACTCCCCAAGCCTCTCCTGGGACCCTGGTTTCCACAGAGACCACCGCTGGCTGCAGGCCTGAAGGCTGATCGATGGGTGACTGATGGCTGGTGGGAAGGCGCTCGGCGTTCTGACTCTGTGGGGACTCGTTGAGGTGAACTTCCCCGCTACAGGCATCTTCACGCGTCTGCCCCTGAGAGCCAGAGACCCTGAGCCTGGTGCCTGGAGGACAGGGCGTCACCCAGATGTTGACCCTGCCCTCTGATGGCACAGCCACAGCGGGCGCAGGCCAGGCACAGGAGAGACAGCCAGCCACTCCAGGAGCACTTGCAGAGCTCCAAGCATAGAAGCTGGTACCCCTCCAGGTCCTAGGTATGTGCTGGTTGTAGGAGTCAGTGAGTGAGTGAGTGTATGAGTGAGTGTGAGGGAGTGAATGAATGCCTGAGGGAATGAGTGAGGGAGGGAGGGGATGAATGAATGATTGGGTGGGTGAATAAATGGGTGAGTGGGTGAATTAATGAATGAGTGGGCGAGTGAGTGAGTGATGAGTGGGTGAGTGAGTGGGTGAGTGGCTGAGTGAGTGGGGATGTGACTAGTGGCAGGGGCAGTGGCGCCAGGACAGACGAGGGCAGGGACAGTCACTGTGGACACACAGGCGACACAGATGGTGAGCCCCCCTGGCGCTGCAGGAGGCGGGCTCAGCCTGTCCCCGCCGGGCCCCCCAGCTCCCACTGCCCACAGCCCTGAGCCTCACTCCTGGGAGGCTGGGGGCGTCTCCACCGAAGGAAGCCCGCTCCTTCGGCTCCGCGGGGGTGGAGTCCACCCTCAGGCTGCGGGTCCACACACACACACACACACACACCCCCATCCCCGCTCGTCCCCAGCCTCCCGGGCAGCCCCCTGTCCTGGCCGAAGCCACACCTCCTCGTCCTTGCCCGAGTCTGGCTCCGTCTCCCCCTAGATGAGGGCCTGCAGTTCAGGGCCCTGTCCTCTTCACGGCGGTGGAGGGGGGACCTGCTGCACCCTCGGGGGGCTGGGTGAGGCAGGGGGGACCCCTGAGGGACCACAGGAGCAGAACAAGACAGGAGCCACCCCGGGCACTTGTCCATCCAGGAGCTGCCCCATGCTCCCTGCCCTGCCCTCGGTACCAGGGGAACGTGTGAGAAGGTGGCAGCGGCCAGGCCTGGCTCTCCACCCTGAGTCTGGGCCTCTAGGGGGCCCGCTTAGTGACCAGTCCTTAGTGACCAGGCTCAGACCTTCCGGAGCCTCACCGGGCTGGGCAAGGGAAGACCTGCAAGCTCTGTCCTCCTGCGAGGGCGGGAAACTCCTGCTCCTGATGGGGCGGGCCACAAACGGCCCTGGGGGCAAAGCTCGCACCCCTCGCCCCCACCCCGGCCTCGGTCTCCTCAGCTCCCATGCCCTTCCAGAAGACCAGCTCTGGTGTCCATCAGGGCAGGGGGTGCCCCCAGAGAAGGGAAGAATGCGGCCAGAGAGGGGTCCGGCCAGCCTCCCGGGTCTTATCCCCTGCTGCTCTGACCGGTGGGGGAAACGGCCTCCTCTGGGCCCAGGTGACCAGAACTCCTACTCGGACCCCACTGCTTCCCAGGGTGCCTGAGCAGTGAAACAAGTCGCTCAGTCGTGTCCGACTCTGCGACCCCGTGGACTGTCCAGGGGATTCTCCAGGCCAGAATACTGGGGTGGGGAGCCGTTCCCTTCTCCAGGGGATCTTCCCAACCCAGAGACCGAACCCAGGTCTCCCACATTGCAGACAGATTCTTTACCAGCTGAGCCACCAAGGAAGCCCAAGAAGACTGGAGGAGTGGGTAGCCTTCCCCTTTTCCAGGAATTCTCTGGGGCTCTCCAGGCCAGAATACTGGAGTGGGGAGCCTTTCCCTTCTCCAGGGGATCTTCCCAACCCAGGGATCGAACTCATGTCTCTTGCACTGGCAGGTGGATTCTTTACCATTGAGCCACCAGGGAGGTCCATGAAAATTAAAGTGAAAGTTGCTCAGTCGTGTCCGACTGTTTGCGACCCCATGGACTGTACAGTCCATGGAATTCTCCAGGCCGGAATACTGGAGTGGGTAGCCTTTCCCTTCTCCAGGGGATCTTCCCAACCCAGGGATAGAGCCCAGGTCTCCCGCATTGCAGGTGGATTCTTTACCAGCTGAGCCATCAGGGAAGGGCCTGACCCTTAGCAAGCCTGCCCTGCCCACAACAGGGGAGGCGCTAGGAGCCGGCCGGGCGCCATGCACAAGGCAGCACTGCCCTCTGCCGGCACCGCCCGGGGCCGCGCCCTCCCCTGGGACATAACACACGGGGTGGTCTGTGTGGGGAGGGCACTCAGCCAGGGTCCCCACCCCAGGAGCTCCCAGAGGAGACACTGATGGAAGGTGGGGTGGCCAGAGGAGGAGGGAGGGAGCTGGCTGGAAGACTTCCTGGAGGAGGGGGTCTGGAGCTGGGTCGGGAAGGCTCCGAACGGTTCAGAAGGCTGGAAGGCTTCACTCGCCTCAGGACCCAAAGGACTTCAGGCCCCCCGAGGGCACCACCCACAGCAAACCCGCCCAGCCTCTCACCTTCTCATCGGGTGTAGGAGAAAACATCTTCTCCTCCTGGGGATGCTGGGAGAAGTCGAAGGGATAGGACACCACCAGGTCGCCCCCGTGGAGGCTGGCCGAGAGCACAAAGGGGATGGTTCGCATCCACTTCATTATTGCCTTCGTCTCGGGGGCCACCTGCCCGGGGTGGGTGTGGGGGCAGGAGGAGATGGTCCTCAGGGCCAGGCGCGACCCCACCGATCACTCAGCCCCACGCCCAAACTTTAGGATTCTGCCTGGGCCCCACCCCACCGGGTGCTCCCAAGTGCCCATCCTGGGCCTGAACTCTCCTCCCCCACCTCCTGTGGACACCACCTCCTCCAGGCAGCCCTCCCACGCACCTCCCAGGTTCTGGGTGCTTTCAGTAGGGGCAGGATCCACCGAGGGTCCCGGAATAGCCAGAGACCCTTGGGTACAGCAGCGGGCTCCTACCTTACCCCACCAGTAGTGCTGGGGGATGGCGATGTGATCGCTGCGCACGCCGCGGACCGAGGCCAGGCGGTAGTACTCGGACGTCAGGTCGGGGAAGTTTCGGTTCAGGTCCAGGTTTTGTGCGTTCTGCCGCCCGCTGGTCCACCCGTTGTAGCTGGCACCCTGAACCACAGAACAGCCCCCAGCCAGGGGTCAGCACGCCCACCCTGATCCCCGTGGTGGGAGGCGCAAGGCTGGGCTGAGAGTCACGGCGGCAGGGTTCTCTCTGGTTTCATGAGATGATCCCTGGAGCTCATCCACCAGGCCTCCTCCCACCTCCCTGACCTCCGGGCTGACCCTCCAACCTCAGGCCCCACGCCGGCCGGCTGTGCCCTGCCTGTAGTGCCCCACGTCAAAGATACATGGCTCACTGCCCACCCCCTGCAGGTCCTGCTCAGGGTCACCTCCTCCAAGAGGCCCTCCACTCCTGGCTCCTCCCGCCAACCCCGTTTCATCCTGTTTCTATGGGGCAGGTCACCTTTTAAGCCACCACAGAATTACCAGCATTGGTCCCCACGCCAAGCAGGACTTTGCCCATATGGATGCCCCCTGAGTCCCCATTACCCAGAATGGCAGGTGCACAGACCCTCCACAACCGCTAGTAGGTGAACGGATGGGGCGTGTGGAAGGCAGCAGCCGCGGGGCTTGCGTGGGGGTGCTCACCTCTGCGGCCGCCACCTCGTAGCCGTCAGGGTTCATGGAGGGCAGCAGGTGGATGCGGGTGGTGTTGAGCAGGCGCTGGATTCGGGGGTTGCCCAGCAGGTACTCGGAGCACAGGTACTGGGCCAGGTAGATGAGCATCTCGCGGCCCGCCACCTCGTTGCCATGGATGTTGCCAATGAGCTTCACCTCCGGCTCCACTGTGGGGGGGGCACATACAGTGACCTAGGTGTTGTCTCCAGGGTCCCCGGAAACTTGAGGGCCCACATGGAAGGGCAGCCTGTTGTTATGGAACTATTCACGCTTGTTCTGGCCCAAGTGTCTCTGTGATTAACGAGGTCTCATCAAGGCCATCACTTTTGTTGAGCTCATCGGTGATGTAGAGCCTTAAATACTAGCGTGATGGATCAATGATAATTGATTAATAATCATATAGATTATCATCGGCCTGTGTGAATTTCATTCACAGCCACTCCTCATGCTTGTGCAGTAGAGTGGACACTGGTGCTTCGACAGGAAGACAGGTGGCCCTGGAATGGACAGAGGGATGGGTAGGTGGAAGGAAGGAAGGCAGATGGAAGGATGGATGGAGGGAAGGGTGAATGGAAGAATGGATGGGTGGGTGAGGGCCTGGATGGAGGGAAGATGGGGGTGGTGGAAGGATCGCTAGGTGGAAGGAGGGAAGCAATGAAGGAAGAAAGGAAAGAAAGAAGGAATGAAGGTGGGTGGAGGGATACGCGGATGGAAGAATGGGTGGATATGTGGGTGGATACATGGATGGACGGATACGTGCAAGACTGCACCGGGAGCCCGGTATCTTACTAACGTGTGACCCTGGGCACATCGCCTCTCCTCTCTGAGCCTCGCACGGGTCACATGGAAAATGGCACCTCCCTCCCAGGCTGTGTGCAGCCCCGTCCCTCCCACAGTCCCAGCGCAGAGATGCCCCTGAGGCTGTCACAGCAGTCACCGCTCTTGGTCCCTCACTAAGGACACCGCCCGCCCCCATGGTCCACAGCTATGCCCAGTCAACCCCAAAGGGGGAGTCCTGCCTTCAGCCCAGAGCTGGAGGGGGAGCCTGGCAGGGTGGGCCTTGGAGGCAGGGGCGAGCCTCGATGACCTCTGACCCCCGATGGGAGACAGGGCTTTGGGCAAGTGAAGTCCATGCTGCAGAAGCCACATGGATGGAAACCGGGCTGAGTGCAGCCAGACCAGCAAAGGGAGGCCGGAGCCGCTTCGCCAAGATGAGAGCTGTTTCAGTACTTGGTAAGGACCAAGGCCAAATGGGACTGTTTCCAGACCAATCCTGTCCGACTCGCAGGGTCTCGGGCACAGATGAGCTGAGGGGCCGGGGAGAAGGCCTGGGACCCTGTGCCCAGCTGCTCTCGGTGCCCCAGAGCGGGGCTGGTGCTCATCTTCTCCTCACCACCCGGGAAACAGGCTGTCCAGCCAGGGCGCCGAGTCTTTGCCAGAATATCAGGGTTCGTGGGCCAGACCCGCATGCCCACCCCCGGAGCCCAGCGCCTTTTCCTTGACCTGCCCCTGAAAGTGCTTCACAGTCATTCTTTTCAGCATCTGCGCTGCAGGCTGGAAGGGCCCTCCCAGTCACGGCCGGTGAAGCGGGACTGGGGCCGTGTCTGACCGCCCCTGAGCCCTGCAGGAGCACGGCTCCAGGGACAGGAAGATCCAGCACTTTCCATGTGGTTCCCCAGCTCCAAACAGGACGTAGCCTCCTAGGAGCTGAAATGGACTTGGGTTTTAAATAAATGGGAAGACCCTGTGTGAATGTGGACCAAGCCACTCAAAGGAGGAGTGGTCAGGGGCCAGGACCCACCACCCACATACCTGCCTGGAGCCCGGGTGCACCAGGGCAAGGTTGCAGAAACAACAAAACGCACAGTTAAGTTTTCACTAGAGACGCACAAGGCCCGCCGGGCCTGTGATCACCGTACACCCTCACCTCAAGCCCCACAGCGTCTGCAGCTCACACCCCCAGGGCCGTGACCCTCCTGGCCGCCTCCTCCCCAATGCCCAGCGTGGCTGTGACAGTGGGCACACATGCCTGGTGGGATGTGGCCAGCACCCCAGTGCCCCCAGCATGCCCCAAATCCCTACCCACCCCATCCCCCAAACATGGGGGGGCTTTGATTAGAACCAGGGACGGGCTCGTGCACCCCAAGGCCAAGCGGGCCGGTGGTTTTCCCAGCCCAGACCGCTCACCCTGCCCCCCAGACGGCGGCAGCGGCTTACTCAGCTCGTGCTGGCCAGGCCGGCTCGAGAACTCGATGACCAGCAGGTCCCGCCCGTCGAAGCTGCGCCCGATGCTGTAGGTCTTGGAAATGTGGGCGCAGCGGGCCGCCGTCCGCTTCAGCACGCGCACCATCTGGGCGTAGGAGTGGTGGGTGAACTGAATGAAGGTGTGCGGGTGGCCAGAGGGCAGTGCCTCCTCGATGTCCAGGCCTCCTGGGGGCGGGGGGTGGACACGGGCACCAGGGGTCAGCTCGGGGCTGCCACTGCCGTCACCGCCACCCCCGGCCCCGCCCTGGGGAGCCCGGGGTGTCGGGACCCACACGGGCCCCTCGGATGGCTCCCCAGACATGACGTGTCCGCGTTTGTAATTAAAGTTCTCTTTGTGAAACCTAACATGGACAATGAATCACAGCCCCCGACAGATGTACACAGCAGCACAGCTCCTAGCATCACCAGGAAGAACAGGCGTATGTGGTCAGTTTGGAAATTTCATACGGATCAGCAGAATACAAAGCAGAGGCACACGGACAGGATCCTCAGAGGAAACCGTGCCTGGGCTGCCTTCTCCTGACTTCAGGTGATTCTGTGTCCCCGGGCGTCGGGGGTGATGGGGTAGGGCGTGGGGTGGGGGGCGGGCAGGTCCCTGTTTGTTTTGTTAACAAAGCATCATGATGGAAACAGAGGCAACCAGGCTCTGAAAGGCTCCTACAGACCACTAGTCCACGACAGTGATGAGGCCAATGTTAGCTGCTGTTACACCGAGGACAGTGAGTGTGCTGTGAGGCGTGGGGGGTGGGGAGGGAGGAAAATGGTGTGGGGGGAAGGGGAGGGGGGAGCAGAAGGTATGCTTTTCCCCCAGATTTGCAAAGCTTCCTCAGGAGACAGTCTGGGCTTCCAGGCGTAGGTAGGCTGTCTATCACGGCCATCCCCAGACCAGCTGGCGGGCCCCTCCCGCTCACAGGGGCACCCCAAGGCCGGCCCGGGGGCTCCCTGCCGCCCCCTCCCGTGGGGTCTGTGCACGGGAAGACGCAGGTCCCAGCGGGCTGGTCTTGGAGGGCAGGGGCACTAACAGTGGACACTTTTCCCAAGCGTCTCACTTGCCTTGTGGTTTTGTTTCTGCTCAAAATGGTTTCTGAGGGAGAAGAAAGCAGACAGAACCAGCAATTTGGTGGCAGACTGGCCCAAAATAAACTCCCTCCAGCCCACTCTGCGGGCTTCCCCGGGGCAGGCGGGCCTGGCCCCACAGCGATGTCGGGTTCCTTTCCTCTGCCTCTTGGCCCCCACCCAGCTGCCCCCACCCGGCCACGCTTCCTGCCTCTTTCCCAGCAGACGGCTCCTGTCTGCCTGCAAAGTGCGGCCCATGGGCCACTGAGTCACAAAGAAGCTGCAGGTAGACGGCACCCTCATCTCCCTCCCAGATTCAGCTCCAGGGTCAGCCCTGAACTCCGCACAGCCAGTGAGTGGCGGAACAGGACGCCAGGGCTCGCTGGGGGCCAGCCTGAGGCGCCCCGAGTGCCACCCCCCACCTCCTCGGTTCCCAGCCGAGAGCCATGGACACAGCAGGCACCTGAGAGCCATCAGGTGCGTGGACTGACTGACCCATCCATCAGTGGCCGGCCTGGCTCACACCAGCCTCGCCGGCAGGAGCTGGCCACCCTGCTGGTGGCCTTCCCAGAGCCTCCACTGGGCCACCTGTGAAATGGCTGCACCCGTATTCAGGGTCACTGTGGGGTCTTAAAGAGACAACACGCGTGTGACACTTGACCCCAGATCAGGTGGACTTCCCTGTGAGCTTTGTGACGTCAGTACGTGAGATGCCGGAAGCCACTGTCCTGCACCAACCGGTGTCACACACTGGCTACGGGTAGCTATTTGCATTCAGGCTCAAATTCATTACAGTCAAGGAAAATCAAAATTTAAATCCCCAGTCACCTGAGCCACGTTCCCAGCTCTCAGGAGCCAAGTGCAACCAGGGGGCTGCAGTCTGGGACAGCACAGAGGGCTCTCCTCGCGGGCCACCAAGGGTCCCACTGTCACTGGAGCCATCCCATCTCACTCACTCTGGAAGCCCACCCGGGGGGCAGGGAGGCCTGCAGAGGCACTCGTCACCCATCCCCCCCACATCACAGCCAAGTGGCCCCCAGAAGCCCCTTGCACACCCCCTGAGACGGGGGGCTCACTACCACCCAGGGCTGCCCATTTCACACCTCCACTCATCTGTCTGTATGAGAAACCACAGCCCATCTCCGCAGCCCCTCCGGGTGGCTTCCCTGAGCCCACAGGGTTCCACGGACCCCACTCTGAGACATCCGGCTGCTGCTCCAGTCAATATCCTACAGGTGATCTTTCAGGAGCGGCCACAGGCAATCACAGGCTTTGCCAGGCAGGCCTCAAGAGGGACAGGCTCCCCAACACCAGTGCCCCGCGGTTCTCTGATGGGCAGGGAGTGCCATCCAGGACTCAGGCCCACACATCTCTGCCCTCCCAGCCTGGCCCTTGTACCCAAGGCCTCCACCTTGGCTGAGGCACTTCCCTCCCGATGCGTGTCCTGTTGGCCCACCCGGCCATCCAGCCGCTCACCACCACGGGGCCCCCGGAGCCCACCTCGCAGCTTCTCCAGGGGGTCGTAGCAGCCTTCCTCCGGGCCCGAGAAGTAGCGGCTGCAGTCGAGGAAGTAGGGCCAGGCCATGTCGATGGCGTCGAAGGCGGGCTGGCAGGCCTCGCGCAGCGCCCCGCAGACGTGGCGGCACGGCCTCCGCACACGGCCGCCCTCGCAGCGCGGGGCCAGCACGGCACAGCCCAGCAGGCGCAGGTCGGGGTTGCACTGGCCCTCCAGGAGGTGGTGCAGCACGCTCAGCAGGATGTACTCGGAGCTGGACTCCACGGCCGCCCGGGACCGGTGCTGCAGCAGCGTGGGGAAGGCCGTCCGGTTGTAGGCGACGTCGCTGCAGGTCTGCAGCTGCAGGTCCACGCACGTGGCTGGGGTGGGGGGTGCGGGGTCACCAGGGCACTCCCTCTCACGATGACCCCCCCAGGACATGCTCAGATGCCTGCCTACTAAGCGCTGCTCTGCCCAAGCCGACACCACTCAGGACCAGAGCCCGCAGGGATGGGCGGCACAGAGAGGCCGCGACAAGGCCCGCGGCGGAGGGAGCCAGGGCCTTCGGGAGGACCAGAGACAGCCCCCGGGCTGACCCGTGAGAGAGCTGGGCAGGCCGCTCTGGGTCTCAGCTTTCATGTCCACGGACTGGGCCCAGGAAAGCCAGCCCGGCCAAGGGGTTGCCTCGTTAAGGCACATGGTTGACTTCTATTTGGCAAAAATATTGTCCTACTTTAAAAAAAAAAAAAAAGGTAATTCTTTACCAGCTTCCCTGGTGGTTCAGCTGGTAAAGAATCCACCTACAATGTGGGAGACCTGGGCTCGATCCCTGGGTTGGGAAGATCCCCTGGAGAAGGGAAAGGCTGCCCACTCCAGTATCCTGGCCTGGAGAATTCCATGGACTGTATAGTCCATGAGGTCGCAAACAGTCGGACATGACTGAGCGACTTTCACTTTCACTTAAACCAAAAAAACTCCAGTCCTTGTGCTCAGAATACCCCAACACCCAAATCTGGCAGGAGGAGCCTTGAAGAAATGCCTGCTCTGAGCACCTCCGATACACCAGACTCACGTCCTTTCTAGCATCACCCCAGGAGGCCGGTGTCCCTTCCTCACTTTAGAGAAGAGAGTGGGGCCGGGCGGCAGGGAGGGGCTTGTCACAGCCCAGACTCAGCAGGTGCTGAGAACACACGGGGTGCAGAGCCAGCCAGCGCGGCACACGTGCACCTCAAGTCGACCCCAGACCCCCTCGAGCCCGCCTGGGGGCTGCGGGGAGGGAGGGATGGAAGAGACCCCCGCGGGAGCCCAGGGCAGAGCTGGGGTGGGAGCCCAGCTGCACAGAGGGAAGGGCCTCCCTCTCTCGTTTTCCTGATTTCTAGCTCTGTTAACTGGATCTGAGTTTGATCAACGGGCCATCTTACTCATCACCCACTTCAGAACCCCTGGGTTCTGCCCCCCAAAAGGCTTTGACAGCGTGGAGGGCCTGCGTTCACTCCCGCAAAACAAAACCGGGCGGTCCGGGTAGGTACGTACCACTGTTCTCAGCTGCCATCCCGGGGCACCCACCTGCGGAGAGAAAGGGCAACACCGTGAGGGGCGGGGCCCCCTGCCCGACAGTCGTCCCCAAATGCCGCTGTTCCTCACGGGGCTGGTCCCCCAGCCCCTCCCGCCCTCTGAGGTCCACATGGCCATCCCCCCCATTCCACGGGTGGGAAGACTGAGTCTCAGGTCACACGGCTTCCCTAACAGAAGGCAGAGCCCTGACTCAGAGTGCTGGCCGATCACCGTGGTGTGAATACATCCACTGTGGCCAATTCCAGCTTCCTGCAGCTGAACCAGTTCTTCCCAGATTCCCACGTTTTACCAAGCAGCCCTCAGAGCCTGTACCAGGGCCCCCCACCCCTGACTCTGACCCCTCGGGATTCCTCGTCCCCCCAAAATTCACGCGGGCTGTGGCCCTCTCCCCTCCGGGACACCCTGCAGTCCTGAGACAAGGACGTACCCACCAACAGTCCCTGGAACTGTGACCTCTAGGGTCCTCCCCAAGCCCCACACACGTGAACCAACAATGAGACCCTGGGAAGCCCACTGAAACCAATCAACCAATGCCCCTGCCAGGTGCCCCCCGCCCCGCCAGAGGCAGGACCCGAGGGCTTTGTGACGGCCAAGAGGGAAAAAACGGGCTCCCAGAGACAGAAATCAGATTGCTGGCTCGGCTGGTGCAGGGGAAGGGCAGGCTGGAGGATGGCAGTGCAGGAAACAAGGGGTGGGGGTGGGGGTGGAGAGACAGGCGGAGTGGGGGAGGGGACGTGGGCACAGGGCAAGGGGTGGGGGTGGGGGTGGAGAGACAGGCAGAGTGGGGAGGGGCTGGGACCAGAGGGAAAGTGTCCTAACCCCAGAGCTTCATCTGGAACCCAGGCCTGGACCACAGGGATTCACCTTACAGCCTGGGGTCACGGAAGCCTGCCCCAGCACACGCGAGCCCCCCAGCAGGGGGGATACGGTGGGGGATCCTGTTAGGCTAGCTGAGCAGCCCCCTCTAAGGACCTCTGCACACAGTACCCCCGGCACGGTTCCCCCAACGGGGACTGGGCAGCCGCGGCCCCTGACTCCTGAGGGCCAGCTCCCTAAGCTTTCACGGGAAGGAGACGTTCAAGGCGCCCTCTCACCAAGGACTCCAGGTGCCCCATCCGGCTGGAACCACTCGGGCAACGTAAGCGGCAGGAGGATAATTTTCCTGAAGCATCCAGGCAACAGGGCTGCCCCTCAACACAACAGAGAGGGCTGCAGCTGTCCGCCACCCCGCCCTGGGTGCCCTGCCCTGCGTGCTGGGACGGGGCTGGCAGTGGGTGAGAACTCCAGGCGCCCTGAGCCACCTGTTCACAGCCCGGCAACTTCCAAGCACGTGCCCGACTCCCATCACCCAGCCCCATCACCCGACTCCAAGCCTTTCCGGTCTGAGCTGTTCGCACGTCGTGCCCACTGCCCTCTGCAGCATGAGGAGGCGTGAGGACGAACCAAAACATGGAAATAAAGAAAGGACGGGAAACCACTCTGCATTTCTGCTTGGACGCTGCGCTACCTGCCCATCTGCGTTCAGAGAACAGATGAACGGATCTAGTCGGAGGTGGACCCCCCTGGGAGCATCCGTGCCCAGCGCTCACACTCGGAATTCACACTCACCGACCCGGGCGACGCCACACCTGTCAGCTCAGGAGCCCCAGGCCTCCCCAGACCAATGGCTCCCACCAAGGCCCTGCCCCTCCCCACACCTGTGTCCCAATGCCAAGTCTGTGCCTACCACATGCCAGCCCAGAGCCAAGTGAGGCAAACCTGAAGATGCACTCAGACATGGTGAGCACAATTCCCGCTGGCCCTGGGGCCTCTGCTGGCCTCAGGAAAATGCGGGCAGAGGAGGCCAGAACACAGCGGTTACTCCCATGCTAGCTTCTTCAAAGCTTCAGACCCACTCAGTTGCCTGGACTTGAGTGGATTTGACAAGCGGATCCCTCCTGGTTGCATGTAGCTTCGAGCCTCCCTAAGTCACAGATGAGAAAGCTGAAGCTCGGGAATTAAGCTCCTCTCTGGGCCTCAGTCTCCCTGTCTGTAAAATGGGGACAATAACAGTAGTGCCCACTGTTGCTCCCAGGTGGCGCTAGTGGTAAAGAATCTGCGTGCCAGTGCAGGAGACACAAGAGATGCAGGTTCTGTCCCCGGCTCGGGCAGATCACCAGGAGGAAGAAATGGCAATCCGCTCCAGGATTCTTGACTGGAGAATCCCATGGACAGAGGAGTCTGGAGGGCAACAGTTCATGGGGTCACAAAGAGATGGACACAACTGGGCAACTTAGCACCACTGTTGCTGGAGGGCCCCACGAGGTGGTGCTGATGGTAGGGTCTAGTGAGGGCCCACACCCAGTGTCTCGGGGTCACACAGGAAGAAGGGGACACAGCCCCTTGTGACCCGCCCACCAGACAGCAGTGCCCATTGGGATGGACAAGAGGGTAGCATCTAGTGACATGGACCAATGCTTCCAGCGTGGCTACCAGGAGCAAGAGAGAGATGGGTGGACTCACCTCCCGGGACGGCCGTAACGAAGACCCTCAGGTTGGTATAACAGGCCTTGATCCTCTCCTGGTTCTGAAGGCCAGATGCCCCCAAATCAAGCTGCTGGCAGGCCACACCCCTCCGCACGATGAGGGAAGAGGCCTCCTGGGCCCCCAGCATCCCTCAGCTATGGCCACATCACCCCAAACCCTGCCTCCGTCACCCCGTGTTCCTTCCAGTGTGCTAAGCCCAAATGCCCACCTTCTTCCAAGGACACTAGTCACGGGATTCAGAGCTCAGCCTGAGCCAGTGTGCCATATGTTTGCATACGGGTATGCAACCATACCCACAAAGGCCCCGGGTCCCTATCAAGTCACAGTCAGAGGTATGGGGAGGGGGCCTAGGACTTCAAGATATCTTTGGGGGACACAAAACAACAAGCAAGCCCCAGTGGGGGCCTTCGGGGAGCTCGGGCTGGGGTGGGGTCAAGAGGACACGCCGTCCAGTATGGTATCCCCCACCCACGTGTGGGCACTGAGCACCTGAAATGCTGTGACTTGAAACGGACGAGTGTTTCGGGTGTAAAATACCAACTTGCAGACCTGGCACTAAAAAAGAACGCAAAATAGTTCCTGATTTTTGTATTGATGACAAAATACTGGAACAATACTGCACACGCGTGCTAAGTCACTTCAGTCATGCCCAACTCTCTGAGGCCCCGTGGACTGTCGCCCGCCAGGCTCCTCTGTCCATGAGATTCTCCAGGCAAGAATACTGGAGTGGGTTGCCGTGCCCTCCTCCAAGGGACCTTCCAGACTCGGGGATAAACTTGCATCTCTTGCATCTCCTGACTTGGCAGGCGGGTTCTTCACTAGCACCACCTGGGAAGCCCCAGTATTGTGTATATATCAGGTTAAATAAGATTTTCTCTTAAGTTTAATTTCACCTGTTTCTCACTACCTCTTCCGAGTAGCTTCTGGGAAATCTTAGGCGATGTTTTTGGGGTTGGCATCAGCGTGTTGGACAGCGCTGGTCCAAAGGCTGCTTTTGAGCAGTCCACACGTGACCATTACACCTCTTGACCACAAGGTGTCAGCGTGTCTTCAACCAAGGGAGCAAGACTGCCAGGGTCGGGGTGTCTTAGATGGGGAACAATAATAGGATGAGGTCAGAGAGGTCTGGC
The DNA here is from genome assembly GCF_054371585.1 of Giraffa tippelskirchi. Lineage (NCBI taxonomy): Eukaryota > Metazoa > Chordata > Mammalia > Artiodactyla > Giraffidae > Giraffa > Giraffa tippelskirchi. The sequence continues at coordinate 2,993,090 of NC_137275.1, forward strand.
CATCTACCCAAGGACACACAGCGGTCCATAGAATTCAAGATTTGAACCTACACCTCCGTCGCCCCTCAAAGCATGAAAACTGCCTCAAATTCCAGGCTGCTGATAAAGACCTGGAAGAAGGCAAGGGACAGGCAGGGGGAAGGGTCTAGGCTTGCCTGCTCTGAGCCCCAGGACAGTAAGACAGGACAAGGATAGTCCTAGACATAGCCTGGAGTCAAGCTGCCCAGCCCTGCCCTCGTCACTCGGAGGTCAGGAAAAGGCACCAGGCTTCCGCGGACCACACATAGCTCATAAAGAGATCCCACTGGAAAAAGGAATTATTCTAGAAAGAGGCACTGATGCCACCACGGAGGGGAAGACAGAGAGCCTCCCTGTCCAGCCCTCCAGGTGAGGGAGGGGCAGCCTGGGTACTGAGAAGGGTCTGCACTTCTCCCTGGGCAAAGGGCAGGTCAGGGAGAGCTTCCTGGAGGAGGGGGTCTGTGCTCCCTGACAAGCCTATCATAGTGGACACTTCCTGGAGTCTTGGGGGAGGCTTCATCCACGACACCCTCTGCATGACCTTCTGCATCCCACGTGTGCACACAAGTGCAGGCACACACCCAGACACACCCAGACACATGGCCCGGCCTGGGGCTTTTCTGTAGAAAGTGGGGGAGGAAAGAGGTGAAGGTAGGGGTAGGGCAGAGGTAGAGAGAAAATTCAACCTGAGATGAGAGAGAAGGAAAGTGAGAGAGGGGCCTGGCCCACTGCAGGGGCACTTTGCTCCTGGCACAACCCAACTGGCTGGTGCCAGCAAGTTCTCAGATGTCCACAAACCTCCGGCGCTTGGAGACTTGGACTCCGACACACCCAGACCCCAGTGTGGGAGGGAACTCCCCCCAGCCCCTCCCGCCGGGTCACAGGTGTCTGCCGCTGAGGACCCTGAGGGCGGTGGACCAGACGCACCCTCACCTTTCAATGTGAAGGGAAACTGAAGCCCACCCAGAAGGCAGAGCGTGGTGAGGACCACAGCCCAGGCCCCAGCTGGCCCCCCGCCCCCGCCCCACACCCTCATTCTCAGGTGCCTCCCATCACCCTCCCAGGGGGGCAGCCCCTGGAGGCTCCCTGAAGTCCCACCACCCCCCCGCCCCCAGAACCCTGCAGGAGCACCCCGTTTCCCCAGCAGGGACCGCACCGCCTCCCTGGCCCTCTGCACCCGCTTCCGGAGACGCTGTTGTCCACATCACGGAGTTGGGAGGGAGGGCTCAAGAGTCTGCAACGGGGTCCAGAGGCCGCCCCCTTCCTGGAAGGACCGGGGACCTCGAATGCCCTCTCTTCCTGCAAAGTCCTGGCACCTGCTCCTTCGGACCCCACCTGCAGGGCACCCCCTCCGCCCTTCTCCGCCGGCGGTACCCAGACCGAGAAGACGCCCCTCCTGGAGCCCTGGGTGCCGAGAGCTGGGCACCTCCGTTGACCCCCAACCTGCCTGTGTGCTCCACCCGGGGCTCCCAGCTTGGATGCGCTCAGCGAGTCAGGCGCCCCCTCTTGTGCAGACCCCCAGATCCAGGGTTCACAGGGTGCCCACTTGGGGGGCGTTCTCTAGAGCCCCGGGTCACGCGGGGGAAAGCTGGCGGTTCCGGGGGCGCCGAGCTCCACCCCCGGGGCCGGGCTGTCCCGCCTTACCCTCGGGGTCCCAGGCGGGCTCGCACCCGGGCCGGGCGGCGGCGAGGACCAGCATGGTGAGGAGCAGCGGCGGCGGGGGCCGCATGGTGGGCGGCGGGCAGGGCGGCCGGGCGAGTGATGTGGCACTCGGGCCGGGGCGCAGCGCCGCTCGGCTCCCGCCCCCCGCGGGCGCGGAGTCGGGTTACAGCGGCGGCGCCAGGAACCGCGCCGAGCGGTTAGCGCGCGCCCGCTTCCGGAGGCCGCCGCTCCGCCCCCAAGGGTAAGAGCCCCCCTTGGGGCTGGGTTCCGCCTCCCACCTGACCTCCCGATCCCCAGCTGATGCTGCCTACTAACCCCGATTCCTGGACCGAGGGGCCTGTGGGGGAGCCGGGGAGGCGGGGCCCGGCCTGCCCTGGACCCGACTGGCCGGGGGCCCAGGCCTATTACCCCCAGCTCTGGGCCTGGGTCCCAGGAGAGGAGAGATGGAGTGTCCACTCCCCCACCCTGTCACAGGCTGGGGGGTGCACCTGAAAGGTCTCTTCCATGACCTTGGGCCCTCCCCACCACCTCTGAGCCTGCACCCTGCGGAGAAGTCCCCTCCCCGCAGGACCTGGCCAGGGGGTCTGACGCCAAGGGTCTGTGGTGAAACGTGGCAGTTCTCGACTGGGCACCTTAAAGGAGCCGGTGGACGTCCAGATGGTGGCAGACAGGTTCTCTGGTGTCTCCCACCGCCACTCAGACCCCAGATGACGGGGCAAAGGCCACTGGAGGGGTAGGGAGCCCAGCACAGACACCCCAGCTCCAGAGCGCCTGTCTGCACCTGGGGCTGTGAGACAGCCCCTTTCCACTCCCTCCCGTCCCCCAGTCTCCTGCCTGCATCACCTGGAGCCATCTGGGAGGAGGCCTCAGGGGCCTGAGAGGAGGGAGGCCCTGGACCTCAGCCCCCAGGTGAGGAAAAAGGCGGTCTCCAGAGCCCCTCTCTGCTCCCAGGGTCAGGACTCCTCTGGGGTTCAGCCAACACCTTTGAAACCGCCGCCTCCACGGACCTGGACAGGTGCTCACTGTGCTTTCCAGCTGTGCACACATCTGCCTGCCAGCCATATCACACGGCCCCACCGCTGTGGTCCAGCCAGCATGTACATCCGTGTGCTGGTGCCTGAGTGCTGGGGATGCTGTGAGCCAGACACGGAGGTCCTCAGCCCAGCACTGTCCCCAGGCCAGGTTCCTCCCGAGCTGGGCCACTGGCTCAGACCACCTTTGGAGCCAGGAGCCTCTATGGGTCTCCTTTACCAACTGTCCTGGTCAGCGGGGAGGCCAGACCCTGGAATCCCATGACACTCAGTCCTGAGGCTTGGGACGAGCAGCTTAGCCCAGAAGCTGGGGTGGCAGTGCCGTGCCCGTGGGCAGAAGGCTTCGCTCCATCCTCAGCTCCTAGAAGGAGCCGCTCACTGCACACATGTCAGCACCTCCAGAGTCTAGGAGTCTCCACGCTGTCCTCGGTCCACCAGGACTGCAGCCTCATCCTTCCAGAAACCCCTGGCCTTGCCTTGCCAGTCTCTGGGCACACTCCTCTGACTTCTCCTCTGGGGTTTTGGCCCTGGGTGAATGCTCTACCCCAGGCTTCCTGAGTGCCAACTGGTGGTGCCTGTCCCCAAGGAGATGTGTTCCCTCCCCCCCATTCCACTCTCCCACCCCTGTGTGCCAACGTGGGCACAGGTGAGTCTCCTGGTTGTCCCCTCCTGCAGGTGGGTTCACTTCTAATCCTGAGCCCTTAGCTTCACGCCTCCGATTACAGCCCTCTCACTGGGTTGTTTCTTCTGTCTGAGCGGCACATAAAAATAACGACACAGCTTTAAACCGGAGGCATTTCAGATTGGATGAGATGATCAGTGTTAGCTGTTGCTGTTTTTAAAGACGCAGGGGGAAGAATTTGGCAACCCGTCTAGGATCACCCTCTTTCCTCCCCAGTGAAGTTGGAAGGAACAACCTCTTGCAAAATCTTTTTAGCCAAGAGAGTCTGACCCACCAGATGGAGCTTCGGGGACATTCAGAGGCAAGGTTAACCCTTTCCAAGGGCCAAATCCTCCCCACCCGCTGAATCCCAGCCAGCCAAGCCAGCCCACTGGACAGTGGGCCAGAGGCACGTGACCCGCAATTCAGAATGGGGCAGGTGAACCAGCAGAGGCAATGGGGCCTGAGTCTGCAAGGACTCGGCTGCCCGAGCCAGTGGACCAGCCGAAGCAGCTGCCTGTGGAACAAGACGCCGTGTGATGAGAAGCTACACGGGGCCTCGGAAAAGAACAGAGACTCTGTTCTCGATGGAGGTGAGCTGTCGCTCTCCCACCACTTCACTGACTTTCAGCCAGAGACTGACCCCAGCAAGAGGTTCTTGGTGACCAGGCAGGGTTGGCCCAGCAGCCAGGAGCCTTGGGTGATTGGGGGGCCACTGCCCGGTCAGTCCAGAGATGGTTTCCTGGGTGCCCCCTCCTTCAGTGCCCGGCTGAAGCATTAAGGTCTGGGGGCGTCACCCCATGACCCCACTCCACCAGCAGCCCCTCCCCATGCTGTGTCTGGGACGGCAGTGAAACTTACCATGTTTAATTCCAGCACGAGGGCTCTCCAAACACAGGCTCGGGGCCACCCCTGCGGGGCCCGGAGAGACAACCCCACTCCCACGCAGCCCTCTGCCTGGAGTTGCTGGCAGGGAAGCCGGCAGCCTCCCCTTGTGCAGGGGCGCGTGGTTCCCGCCCAGGGGGTCTCAGGTCCTCCGGACATCGGAGAACTGAGCGCCCCTCCCCGCACACGTGGCGCCAGGTCCGCTCAGGGTCACCCCAGAGGCCCAGCCAGGGACCCGCTCTCCGGCTCACGGACAGCTGGCTTAAATCTGGAGCAAAGGCAGCATCTTCTTCCCAGAGAAGTGAGAGACCCTTTGAATAAATTGTTTATTGGTTCACAAAGTTCTTGGGACAGGACGCCGTTTTGCAATACGTTTCAGTGCACGTGGAAAGGATTTAAAAAAAAAAAAGACCACAAGCCCGGGATGAGAGACAACACGGTGAGTAAGCTACATCAGCTGACAGGGCGAATGTTCTAGAATGCCAGGCCTGGACACAACTAACAGCACTCCTCCGGGATGGGCCTGTGCCTGAGCGGTCAATTCCGCGGGGACTGCGGGGAAGGCAGAAGACGGAGAGGAAGACCCGCCCCCTCCAGTAAGGACAGCCTCTTTCCAGCTGTGGCATTTTCCACGGAACACGATACACACATGTCCTCAAGTGGGTGTAAGGCTCTAAGAGCAGATTTTAACCGGGCAGGACTGTGCCCAAGGGGCACGGGGTCCAGCCCCACCAGCTGGTATGTTTCTCCCACCCCAGAGAAGTTCCCAGGAAGAAGAGAGGGTTTAACCTGCAGGTTCACAGCCTGGCCGTGAAGTCGCAGGCAAGGGGACCACACTCTCCTTTGCAAGCATTGGGGGTTCCCCAGGGGCCCCCGGGGGCTCTAGGTCAACGCGCCTACTGTGAACCAGGGCAGTGAGCCGGTCACCACCTCTCACACCTGCAGCCACGCACCCCTCACCCCAGGGCTGGAATTATTATTATTATTATTATTATTATTATTATTATGGCTCTCACTGAGCCTCCTGGGTGGTTTGTTTTTAACTGCTCCCTGACCTCCCTATCTATAGCTATTATTCCCTCAAATGATTTGCTTTATTTGAATTGCATCTTATAATTTACAAAGTACTTAAATATATCCTGCTGTGGGGAGGTGCTGGAGAAGCCAGCCGCCAAGGACACCCAGTGAGTTGGAAACGAACTCCAACTAACTAAAAGCCTGGCTCCACCAGGCTGTCAACTGTTACTAATGCCCGAAGCGGCCAAAAGTGCTGACTGTCGTGTGTGTGTGAGGAAGCAGTGAACGCCTCCCCCTGGCCAGCGCTGCGGGCTTTGCGGGGTTCGTGGATGAGGCAACCCCCGCCTCTGTCACGCCGTCCACCCCTGTTTCTGCGGGGGAAGCGTGGGGCCGGAAGGAAGGAAACAGCGATGAACACAATTGAGAAGGGAATCAAGCCCATCCACTCATTCCTTCGCTCACTTGCCCCATAGAACCCCGTCCTCTGAGGACCTACTTCTGTCTGAGCACCCTTCTCTCTTGGCACCATGAACTGTGACAGATGGGCACTCAGCTCCGGACATGGTGCCTTGGGTCCAGCTGGAAAGGATGACACAGCAGGTGGCTCCGCCGGGGATGGCCCCCTGGACCACTCAAACGAAGCTCCGCCCTCTCTGGGCTTCAGGGCTGAGCCAAGGGGCTGCATGCAGGGAGGGAGGCCTCAGCTCCCCCCACCCACCCCCACCGCTGCCCTGGATGCCTGGACTCTACCCACTGCCATAACTCTCCTGCCCACCTCACGACCATCACTGAAAGGTTCAACGGGGCGCTTGAGAGGTGGGGACGGGGCCCCCATGCTGTTGTATCCTTGTCAGAAAAGACTGGGACCCAAAAGTTTTTTTACGTCCTTCCCCAGTCAAGACTGGAGAAAGAAACGGCTACCCACTCCAGGATTCTTGGCTGGAGAATCCCATGGACAGAGGAGCCTGGGGGGCTACAGTCCACGGGGTCGCACCGAGTCAGACACGACTGAAACAACTTAGCACACCAGTCAAGACGCTGAGCCTTCATGGGAAACAGACCCCAGAGAAGGCAGAGAGGACGCAGGCGTGACCGGGGAGTCCAGCGCCCACGCATCACGAGGAACAGAATGGGAACACAGGGTGCTGATGACGAGACTTCCCAGGGGACCCCACCCCTGCCCTCGCTGGAGCCTCCCACCCCGACGGGAGGCGGGGGAGCCCCAAACTAGAGTCTCCACGGAATTAGCTCCTGACCCTGGGCGATGTTAATAACTTGGCTGGAAACAACAGGCGGCTCGCCTGGGCCGCCCCAGCAGACCCGGAGCGAGGGTGTCACCTTACCTGTAACGACAGCTCTCACTGCACAGGAGACCTGCTGCTCACTGGCTACCGCACAGGGTGCCCGCCGACGCACCGCCTTGAAAGCATCACGACAGCCTCGGAAAGGAGGTGGGGAAACTGGGGCTCAGAGATGGCAAGCCACTGCCCCTTGGCTGCCCTGCGGCCGGGAGCCCAGCCCGCGTCATCGCCTCCACTCTGCAGCTGCCGCCCCCCACGACCTCTGCCCCAAGCCAGGTGGCCATTTTGGGTCCCGAGCAATGTTCCTGTGGCAGGACCGGTGTCCTGTCTGCTGGG